>NC_141558.1:45075568-45675568 GCF_036417535.1 Chlamydotis macqueenii | reverse complement strand
GAACCATGTAAACAAACCTGGTACGGTTCCCCTCTTTATAATAGCTCTGCCGAGATTAGTTATTGGCAAAATTCAAAGGTTTAAAAGTTCAGCAGTGACATGCATTCTAAATTTTAGAGGCTTATTGGAATCTTAGTTTAAAGTTTTAATGCAAAAATAAGGTGAATATTCTAGTAAGTGATTACCCTTTATGCCCTGATCTCACACACAAGAGAAGAGCCAAAGTTACAATAATATTTTCCATCCATCACATGCCAAGTGGTCACTCTTTAAAGAAGCCTATTCTTCTTGTCTTTACTTAATCTTCATATGGCTCTCACCCAACTTCCTTTGGCCATTGTTCCCATCAACAAAAAAACCCATCAATTCTATTAATTTTGTTCACCTTCTTGTCTTTCAGAAGGTTAAGAAGAATATTTTATATTCTTTATGAAATACTGTTGGACATAAACCTAAGCCTCAGCTCTCTGATCCACAGAATATTTTGACAGTCAAGGAAATAAGTTTTGTCCATTTCCAGAAGAAAGACTCCTTTGCAACTAACCAGAAAAACAGTGAAATCAGATGTATATTGAGGTTTTGTTCTAAAAAAAAAAAAATTCACATACTGAGCAAGTTCCAAGCTAAATTCATATTGATGAACTGACATTAGTGAAATTGCAATTTAGATCCTCAATTTAACACCGATTGATATTCTAGTGTATCACTATTGGATCCATACTTAATTACTATTTTCAAGTTATTATTATAATTATTGGTGAGAATAGGATGGCTAGAATTTCTGGCTCATAAGGTCCATGTCAACATTTTATGACCAAGAGCTGCAAAACACTTTCCAGAGGCCTGAGGAGAGGAGGATCTCAAGTACCATTGACAGTGTCCATTGACACTCTGACCACTCTACCAGAAAACAGAAGAGGATAACAAAGCAAGGTGTCTGGATTACCTTGCAATGTCATTCTCAGCAGGGCTTCATCCTTTCAAAAAGTCACATTAGGATTATTCAGCTCACTGACACCAGAACATCTCCAAAGCAGGACACAAGACACAATTATGCCCTGTCTTCCTACACTTGAAGACAGAGTATCCAAGTAGCCACAAATCAACCATCCCTGGACTGATTGCAGTGGGGAAAGAGCTGTTGAGATGTAGCACTGTGTACCAATTTCTAGCAAGTCTTGAGGTTTTAGTGAGAATTTAAACAACAGTAGATGATTTGGATCTAAAACTTCACAACAAGATCCCAAACTTTGTCAATTTTGATTTGCTATTCATACTTTAAAAAAATCCTTTTGTTTAAACCAGTAAAAGAGACTTACAGATTAAAAAAAAAAAAGGCAAAGTGAATGTTTTAAGGTATGGTTGACATTGTACATGAGCAGTAAAATGTTTGGTGCTTGGGGCTAATTAAGAATACTCAAGTTAAGTCTGCTCAACTGCAAAAACTACACTGAAGTAGAAAATGAATGATAGAAACTAGGTATTTAACTTCTAAAAATTAACTCTCTTCCAGGCATACACATATTTCACTTTCACACTGATGCACTGCACCAGTAGCTTCCGGCAGCAAATGGCAGAGTACATCTCATACAAAAGAAGTCTACACTTCAGCTATTTCTTTAAAAGAAGAGCCTATATAAAAATTATGCCATTGTAAATTCAACAGTTATCAAGACAGCACCAGATGCAGATTTATCCTAGAGTATTTTATGTGTTTTGCAGCAGCATGTCTCATAAAAATTGCAATAAATATGCTAATTTTTAATGTCTTTATACTTTAGTTTCATATTTTATCAACTTATAAACCAAAGATTAAATGTATATGGATATTATACTCTTGGATATTGCATTCAAAAGTATTATAATAAGAAGTGTATCAAGATTAATATTTCAGTAAAAAGTGACCAATTATTTTTCATTTGGTATTTGGAATGGCTAAGTCTTTGGCCACTAGATGCTATTATCAAGGAACATTAGTGGAATTAGTTTGATATGATGGTTTCACCTTCACTTTAATCTTTTGGCAGTAGTCATTCTGGATTCTCTATAGATAAGTTTGCACGAAGGCATTTGGCATTCATGTTTAATGCTAAGAAATTCTGATTCAGAGGCAGAGGGCTAAAAAGTGACAGAATATTGAACAGAGGTGGAAGGGTGATGAGCAGAGGTACTCTATTTATCTTTCTAATTATCAGCTATCTAAGGAGATGAAGAGAACTTTGATCTTTCAGGTGAACCGAAATACAAGGTATTAGAGGGATGTAATGAATAGTCTCCAAACAATTTCACAAACAGATGGCAGGGAATATCTGGCATTATATTCACAAACGTTACCTGTGAAGGCCAAATTTTGCTTTTGGGATGTGCACATTTTGCAACAAAACACTAAGCCTAATCTGCATATCTATGATGCATCATGTTAAAAATAAGTCTGTGCCACTGTGTACACTTGTATTTCCTGTGCCATGAAAAATGAATAGAAATTGTTGAATGAGCTCACGAGTAACAAAATCAAGGAACAGGGCCTTCATATTGCTATATTTATAGAAGGAACACACACGAAAACAAATTCAGAAATCACAATATCTGGTAGCGTAAGACTTCCAGGCTTGTTTCACTGAGGTTAGCAGGGGAACAACATGTATGTTGTTTCTACCAAGATTAGTGACAGCTACTGTGCCCTCAGGTGAGTCATGGCCAGCTTGAGTGTGTTTGCTCTCTTGCTTTCCTCTCTGCCAGTTGAATCAGCAAAGAACAGTTTTCAACTGCAATCAAATCTTCTTTGTTTTGGATAATAAACCACTGACAAGTAAAGGCCAAGGAAATAGCTTCTAGGGTTTCATACAGCCTCCAGATGCTACCCTCAATGATGTATTTAATCAGAACATACCTCTGCCAGTGCTCAGTGATTCATAAAACCATTGCAGACTTTGGGATACTGCTGGAGTATATGTGCCAATACGGGTCATTCATATTATGCAAATTTTTTAAAATTAGCTTTCTATTTTTTTGTCCAGGACTACAATTTTCATGCCTTTGGACCACCTGTTCTACCAGCTGTATTTCAGATGTTGCCTTACAACATAAGTAAGTCCACAAAGGTACAAATAGCCCTGCTGCAGAAATGGAGAGAGAAGGTTATTGCATATTTCAGATCTCTAATAGCCATCCAGTGTATGGGATGTATTCTTAGTGTTACTTTATGTGCCCTTGTGTTGCAGTATCTATACCATCATGAGAGAGAGAAACCCTACCACGAAGAATGGTAAACTCCAATTTATAGCTAATGCCAAATTTTGAGTAGGGATTTCACTTCAGAAAAACCAAGTGCCAGTTTATTGACTTTGTCCTTTTCCTCATTCAAGAAATAAACTTCTTGAGCACCTTTAAGAGTTGCTCTGTCTACTTGCTACAAGCACATGTGGAGCATTAATAATTCGGAATAAACTAGCTCAATCCCCCTTCAGTAAGACAAGTGCAATTCCTCAATTTGGCAATCTGTGTTTCAGTAAAGCATGCTTGTGTGATAGCTAAGTAATATCTTTTTTTAAAAGCAGTTGGTCTTCAGTTGAATTCAACAAGACACAGAGAATTTATGATTTCTCTTTGTAGTTGGTTCCAGTTACTGCTACTCCTCTGTAAAACAAAATGTAGAACTCATTTTCTATTTTAATTGTTTTCCTTCATATTCCAGCTTTAATTCTCAGCTTGCCTTTTCTGCTAGATTAGAGCTCCCTGTTTTGTTTCTACTAGGCTGCATATGTGTATATAAGCATTTCACATAATTGCATTTTCACAAGCAATTTCTATTAAAATTCTTTTGCTCACTACAAATCCTAAGTGTTCTCAGAGTCACCATTTCCAGTTCTACTGAATTCATTATTTCTAGATGCAATAGTATGGCAGTTGGCATAATTAATCACACATTATCTTAATATGTCAGCTGTATTCAGCTTTTAAAATTATTATTCCATGTTTACTCATTCCTCAGCATTATTTGCCACTATAATAATTTTTCTAATCTGAAAATGTTGCTGCTTGTGATCATTGCAGCTTCATCCCTGTGAGAATTATCATTAGCTCAATGTCTTGTGAAAGATCATTGTGCATATGAGCATACAGGAATTTAACAGATAAAAATACATACGCTTTTTGGACATATTAGATGTTATAATCCCAAATAATCCGTGTTAAAACTATGTGCGTCTTCCTCACTTCCTCACTTCTTTACCACTTTGTGATAAAGAGATTGTGAGGTGCTGAGATTCTGAGGTATATGCAGCAAGATATTATGAATATACTGTATTAAAAATCTTGCTGTAACCAGTTTGTAGGATTCCTACGCACAAAGTTCACGCAGCATATGATATTTAAAAGCACAACAGTATTTATTGCTCTATTATAGCTTTGCATAAGCAGTTACTAGCATAAGCAGTTACAGTTCCTAACATAAGCAGTTACCAGCGTATTGTTTTCCCTTTGTGAGAGTCTTACCAACCCAACTAAGCCAGAGACACCACTGAGCAGGAGGGTGATGATCAGCGGGGTCAGAGCAGAGAAGGGAGGTAGAAGCAGCACCTTCAGGGCGTCCCCTGTTGTTCGTAGAGTGCGCTCTGGGTCCTTTCTCTCTCCTCTGCTCCAAGCCGCCTCTGTTTATCCCCTCAGCAGATTCAGTGGCAGAGTACTGACCAGGTGTGGATGCACGCGTGGCCAGCGCATGCAGCAAGGCCTGCCAAGTACGTGCCCTGCTGGCTAACAGCGGTTCCCAGATAGCAGCAGCATACTGCTCAGTAACAACCCTCCTAGCTCTCCTCTCTGAGATAACAACCCTCCTAGCTCCCCTATCCAAGGTCGCGTTGTCACAGCTGTGTGCAGCTTGTAATTTCCCACAGTGGCCCTACACAGACCATCACTGATATCCCTCACACACTTGCCCTTCCTAACTCTGCCTGAAAGATTTTTCTCTCAGAAATCTTCTCTGTGAAACAATCATAGCAGTATTACTAAGTTAACACACAATATGTTCCATTTCATCAGGGAATGAGCTGAAATGTATTTAGACTAGAGGTTTTTGCTACTTTATCCACTAGTAGTATAGGCAAATTAAAACTTTTATCTAGATGGCTGCATGCATGAAGGAGTAAGTGAACAAGTAGGTGGACAGATGGAAGAAAAAAACTTGCTAAAAGTGGTGCCCACTTATCTGTTGACCCCACTGGCTACCATGGGGAGTCTCTCACAAATGAACAGGGAGAATATCTGCAGCAAGTGTGTGAGAATCCAGGGGCTTCTCAGGAAGCCTATGTCAGGAGCCACATAGGCTCCTGAATACGCTACAAATCTAAGCTTAGTTTAGATCTTCACACAACATTGCCTCTTCCATACCTCTTGCAGAACTAAACTTTGTATCATTCAATGATTCACTCAATGCATAGATGTTATGAAAACATCCACCAAAAATGCCAGAGAATCCGCAAAACTAGCATGGTTTTTGACAGGTTTATGTTGATAGACATTTTTTAATGGATAGACTTGGTGCAGAATTAAGTCTATAGGTGTAAGATACAGGGACTGCCTA
The DNA here is from genome assembly GCF_036417535.1 of Chlamydotis macqueenii. Lineage (NCBI taxonomy): Eukaryota > Metazoa > Chordata > Aves > Otidiformes > Otididae > Chlamydotis > Chlamydotis macqueenii. The sequence goes on along the minus strand of NC_141558.1, from coordinate 45,669,990 downwards.
CAGGAGCAGTTCCAGACAGACAAGCATGGCAATGACCATGACTTACAGCATACTGTCTGTCTGCTGGAGTGTTCATAATTAAAAGCCAGCTGCATTGAGCCAAGCATGTGCTTTAAAGCACACCTGAGTACAATTTAGCAGTCAGCTCTTCTGAACTTTTAGCCACAAAAAGATAGAAAGGAAGGAATAAATCTTTCTTAAGATTGATATCATGGCTACAGTCAGGAAAAATGTGCAAGATATGACTGTAGTAAGAGGTGACCACCTTATACCGTGAGTGGTGCAGCAAACATTTTTACCATGCACAGGACCTCACATCCCTCTATAGCCACTGAATTTGACTCACAACTAGCCATGCGGATGTTTAAGCAACTCACAGCGAGGACTGATCAAAAAAACTTCCACTGACTGCACTAAATCTCTGCGAATCACACTGGGGAGAATGTGTTAACATAATTATATGTATACATACATTTTGCTTGCCAGATAATGCAGACTTTCACAGAAAGCCATATGAGGCATGTGTTAACATTTACTAGAGATGAGGCCATTTGAATTCCTGGTCCTTTACTAATCATTCAACTCCACTTGAAAAATAAAAAGTAACAGCTACACTTGAACAGTAATGTTACATGCTGGGAAGTGCTTTATTGTCGCTTGTAAAATTACCTTTGAGAGAGCAGAGCCTAAATGCAGACAATAACAGAGTCATGGATTTAAAGCACACTTTTATTTTGGAAATTAGCTCTAAAAATGGCATCTTGTGGAGGTTCTCTGTTTGTTATCCCAACCACTCCAACTTAGCTTTGCTTAAATGCTAAGTAAAAAAAAGATGGTTTCCTCACAGTTCCAAGCTCTGTAAACTCACCCTTATGACTATCTTGACAGCAAGTCAATCCATGTTGCTTCCTGCTAACATATCAGTGCCAGTTCCACTGACCCAATGGGAAAGCTGAATTATATGCAAGTGTAAATAGGCACAGAAATTTATGAAGCATCTTTTGTTTTTAACTCTGTTACTGGCCCTTGTCCAAAATCAATCTGGAGCCTAGATAAGAGAAGAAGGGAAGTGACAGAGAAGAGGCTGTCATCACCAGTCAGCACAAAGAAAAGTAATGAGAAGTGCTCAGTGAAAGATACCAAAGTGGAGATGGGATGTACAGAAACCAGGGATGAGGCAGGCCACCATCTGGGCATGACAATGTCAGACTGAAGCTGCAGTCACAAGATTGTTGCTAGATGTGGAAAGATACGGGGAAGACACAGCAAAATCACAAAGTAAACAGAAGATGAGAGGCAAGAATACCTTGGCAACTGGCAAAGAACTGCCCTCAACGGCTGAATTAGATATGGCATTGCTTGCCCTTTAGAGCCAGCTACATAGGGAGGAGATATCAGAAGATAGGGTGATAGATGTGGATGCTAATCTACAGCGTAAAAGAGCTTTTTGTGTGATCCCAAATAACTAGAGTACTGATAGATAAAAATCAGTCATTCAGATATCACCATAACATGTTTCATTTACCCTCACCATGACATGGTCTCTAGGACTACAACTGATGCAAAAGAAAAGAAAATCAAACAATCTCATGGCCAATTCCAGCAGCATTCCAGAGACAATTTGGGACTAACTAGAGATAGTATGTAATTTAAGTTATCTAAAATAGGTTAGGTCATCTGAGCCATTTAAACATGCCTCCATTTGACTAAAACCAAGTCTAGTATGATTACCCCAAATGTGTATATCTATATTGTGGAAGCACACATAACTTCTCACTTACTGTGTGTTATGCCAAGGTTGAAAATTCCAGTTCAAAGCCCTGAGTCAGCTTCCATTTAGACTCTTGGGCTATCCTACATGATTAACATACATGGTGTCTGGGCCTATTAGCTGACCTGAGGACAACTGGCACAGAATAGCCTGTATCCATACAATTAAACTCTCTTAGCTTCAAAATAAGACTGTCCATCCAAGTAGTTTTTGGCACATGCTAACTTCCAGACCAGGCCTAGGAATTATTTGGAAGAACATTAATTGGCTAAGGCCAAGTTCAAGTCAATGACCATGTTAAAAATTCAACACTACGGACAATAACATTCCAGTGTTCATTCCTGTTCCCTGCCACTGTTTATTAGTATAGACGTACCCTTGCAGTCTGAAACCCAGGCCATAGTTATTTCAAAATCCTGGCTACTGAGATCCTGTGTCTCTTTCTCCTCTCAGCTCTACTCTCCCTCCCATTTTCCCCTAGTTTCCCTAGGACAAAAGTGTGGCAGTGCACTTGGAGTAGGACTGTACTTGGCTCTTCATACTATTAGAATGGGCCACCATAAGGCTCATTTACTTTAGGTACAGCATGTCACGATCAGCTCTCTTAGTTGCAAATTTGCTTGATTTCCTTGCCAAGTGCGTTTACCCTTGGACAACACCTAGTCTTCAGTCTCGCCAGTACTCACCTGCCACTTTATGAGTTGTCAAATGACTACTCAAGCACTAAAAACTAAAGTCTCTTCAAACTTTTAATTTAAGTGTTAGCAGGTAGGTTAAAACCAACAATAAACAATGCTTACCTGTGGCTAAGCAAAAGACAAGAAAAACTACTTTTCTGACCAGCAGGAAAGGCTCCCTAAGAAGTTTCCCAGTTCTCCTTCACAGACTTTCTAAACTTAATGAGAAGTCTCTTAGCACTCCTAAGAGAATGAAGTTGAAGACTACAGAGCAAGGCTGGAAGGACATTAGCTGTATTTAGCAAGATCTTGTGGAGATTACTATGTCTAAAGATATAGTTTTCTTCTGTCACAAGCTGTTTAAGTAGTCTTCTGCATCATATTCCAGTTATCTTCTCTCACTACAGTTCAACGCTGTCAGATGTAACAAACAAACCAAGCAAGTAAAGAAACAAAAAATGGGAACACACACTCCTTGGAAAAAAAACTCCAAGAAAACAAACAAACAAACAAACCATAGAAAAGCAAAACAAAAGAAAAAAAAATCCAAAATCAAATCTACCCATTCTCAACTCTCCAGATAATGGATACATAGGAGATACAATGGATACATAGGACTTTTATGTAGTATTTTACAAGTCATGTTGTTTGAAAATGTATTGTTTATATTTTCATTTCTCTTTTTAAATCATTAAAAACACCATTGATGTTATAAGAAAATATTGCTGTATTTCTGATTTTCATGGGGTTTACTTAATAATCAAAACAGTTAGAACAATTTTCAAGGCAAATGGCAAAAAAAAAGCAAGTGAAAATATGTTGTTCTGTTGTCTTCCCTTTTTTTCTGTTTAAACCAAGTGATAACTGAGTCCTGATAAACTGAACAACATCACTTAGCGGCATGCACAATGAGAAGCTAAAAGCTTTTAATTAGACTCCTACTCAGTAGGGGTGAAAATTTAATTTAAAAGACTCAGGGCAAAAGCTGAATTGTTAGTTTTATATTTTAGCACAACAAAGCTACAATTAGACTAAATTAGTTAACAGCTTATTTATTAGCCTTCAATAGAAATTTGGATGCACACTGACTCCATATTATTGTTTGCAACAAACTATATGTCTAGTTCAAAATAGTAATGTATAACAGTTTAAACAGTAGATGTGGAGGTTACTTGTAGAGCTGTCTGTGTTAGGAAGTCAAGGATTCATGTGTTCAAGCCATGACCCTCTCACCAGGTCAAAAAAGAAATTAATTTCTGTATTCTTAAAGACATCACACTGACAACGCTACATTTCTTAGACCAGTAATAGAGAACCACTCACTTTCTGTCAGAGGAATACCAGACATAGTAAACCTAAGCACACAATATTTCCAGTTTTCTAGTATTCTTTTTATTTTGTAATTTCTACCTAAAATGGCACCATTCTGGATGAGAATAAATACTAGCAAGAAAGAACAAAAGTAATACCTATGGCAGGGAACACCAAGTGTGATCCTCCACCACAGCAGCACATAACAAAATTCCCACTCCTGGCAAATGTAAGGCAAAGGTAACATGGTATCATAACTGTTCACGTCCTAGAGAAGAAAATCCTAGCCTCACTAAAGTCAGAGAAAAATCTCCCTTTGATTTTACCGGGGCCAGGGTTATAACCTCAGTAAATGAGGAATAAATGTTAGCTCCTGAGATGTATCCCTCAGATGTTCCACTTGCTTTTCAGACTTCTCCAGGCAGGAAAAGAGAAGTCTGATACTACCATGCTGCACATCAGACTTCAAAACTAAGGAAAATCACTGATCAGGCATCACTGTGGTCTTTCAGTACTGCTAGCAAAGGGTAGCTCTCATTCCTACTGCATTTGGAAAGCGCTTGGTATGTGTAAGGAATATAACATTGGACTAGCAGTGTTTCCTGCAACAAAAACAAATAGTAGGGAAACAAATCCAGTGCCAAGATATTTTTGGTGAAAAGAGAGAGATGCAAAACCAAGCCATTGAGTTTAGTTATTCATACTGGTAATGGCTCAGAGGAAAGTTAAGAAGCTCTTTTCTTAAATCTTACTCAGAGAAAACAGTCCTGAGGAGTACAGGAAGGACTGCAAGATCTGGTCTTTTGCTAGTGCTAAGTTTTAACATTCCTTTCTTTTTATGTGATCTCTCACTTTAATTTGAATTATATAAGCTTTTTTTTTTTTTTTGCTAGGCATAAAGCTAAAAAAGCTATAAGCATTTCAGAAATTACACTACATTATAAAAGAACACAAATGGATTTCAGTAATGAATCCTGAGGATCGTGAGTCATGCTAAGCTACCCTGTTATTTACACTGAAGTGCTAACTTGTAGAAAAGAACATACATTTTGTTTTAAAATATGACAAGTTGAATTCTCTTTCATCATTCTAGAAGTGTCTCAAATTGCTGCAGAGGGGCAATCTTAGTCACAAAAGCACACCATGTAACATGGAATATATCAAATAAGGAATTAACAGCTCTTATTAGTTTCCTTGCCAGCAGAACAAATTAAGATAATTGAGCTCAAAGAACCCATTCAGTCCAAAAACTGTCATTCTCCTGAGGCCAGGCAACAAACTCCAGTACAATTCCATGCCAGAATAGATACAAGTTTTGAGTCTGATCCAATAAGTCCAATAAGAGTCAATGGAGAAAGTGGACAATGCACCATCCTTCAATATAGTCAGTATACTTAGTAAATGACAATAACTATTTACATGGTAATGAGTTTGCCCATATATTCAAGTAAACTCTAAGGCTATCTTTAAAATTTTCTTCTAAGTGGTTTACTAAGTGTCCTGGTTACCTGGCTTATCCTCCCAAGCCTGCAGCAAGTGTGGTATGTTTATTTCCACAAACAGAGATTCCGATTAAAAAATGAACTCCTTTCTGCTATACTTGTATCATGTTTACGATCATTTTCTGCACATATTCAAGCAATTGAATTTCACTTGCATAAGTGCCAGCAGGATCTAATCAATTCCCATTAAAGTCAGTGATAGTCTTTCAGCTGCCAGTTCCACATAAATATAAATTGAAATATACAGGCTCAAGTATTTGCACTAAAAGTGATATAGTTATGTGGAAAAGGAGAACTGTTGAGTTAACAAAGCAGACAAGATTCTTCTAAAGCTTTTAAGAGCTATTTTGAGGAAATCAAAATTCCACACAAGTATACAAAATCTTTATTTTTCCAGCTATATCATTATTTGTGACTTTCAGTGTGTTGAAGATATATCGAAGATAATAATGAAGACTTGCATCAAAGATAAATTGCCAGTTTCTACATCCGTCAGTTTATCATGGTTCTGAGAAAATGTTTCCAAAAGCCATATGAGAGACAAGAATCAAGTTGGACATTTCACAACAAGGACAGAACACCAGTGGATTTAAACTAAATGGAAACTCTGTGAAATGGTAATGTAATTTCCATACAAAGCCTAACACTGTAGATGCCACCCAGCAGAGTCAAGAGACGTATCTTAAAGCATTTGCCCAAAGCAAATGGTTGGTAACTTCTTACCTATGCTGGGTGAGGATCTTAGTGAACAAGAAAAGTACCTGAAGCCGAGAAGTTGCAACTCTACTACCATTTTTTTTTTTAAGATCTATTTTCAAAGAATGTTTACATTGAGACAGTATTTTAATAGTATTCCCTTGGTCTCCGCACAGTAATTACCTCTATTGTCTTGATTCTAGCTCCAGAAAAGAAAACTTGAAATCTCCTAAATTGTATCATCTTGTTATTACATATTGACATCTGGGAGTGTTGCTGGCATGTGGATTAATTTACCACTATATAGTGACATAAATGAAGCTCTTGAAGATTTTGTGCTACAAAAGAGAGAAAATCCGAAATACTAGTTTACAGATATTGTTATTTTTTTCCACTGAGAGACTAATATTAAGTCTCCACTTTTTATCAGTCAACAGATATTAAGATGACAGGCTGATCTTTTTTTTTTTTTTTTTCCAAAATCAATCCCTTAATGGACAGACTCAAAGGAAAAGAAGGGAGCCAGCCATGGTGGAGGAGGCTGACTGGCAGAATGCAAAGGCAGATAGAACTGTAACTTATACTGAAGACTATCAGGGGTTTTCTTGGGGATGCTGCCCTCCCCATCACACTGGGGAGTGGCACTCACGTCTAAAGTGATCTTACTTGAATTTAGCATAGTGAAAACCTGCACTGTGCCTGTGACTAGTTTTGTTCTTATTTTATTATGTAAGGTCCTAATTCTTTCAAGTCACCATTGCTTATGGTCCAGATTGTCTTCAGGTTCTTGTAATACCCTCAATAGATCAGATATACATAATATTGTTTAAAAATATATTGCCTTTTTCACAAAGAAATGCAACTGACATGCAATTTGACAGAATATGGAATTATTGTGTTCTCCAACTCTTAGTCAAATAAAGTTCTGAAGAACAATAAGGGGAACTAAAATTAAATTAAAATAAATATAGATATTGTCCCTTGCTACCTACTTTAAAGGACAGCTAAAATAATAACAGAAGTAAAAAGTCAACAGCTAGGTTCTCTTCTCACTCACACTATTTTTCTTGCACTATATGTATACTGACTTAAATGAGATTACTCAGTTTATAGAGAAGTGAATGCAACAAAATCATGTCAGAGCTGCAAGAATATTGTGGGGCTTTATGAAAGACAAAGAATAGGGCCAAACGCCAGCTTCTGCTTAGGGTAAAGCGAACTTTACATGGACTCAACATCTCCATTACTACAGAACAGTAAAATACAAATGAGGAATAGGGAACTTCATGAATGAATATCAATATATGCTCACCTCAGCCATGAACATGGGGACGCTGCAGTATCATGCTGAAGGAAGGAGAGCTGTATCTCAGGTCTAAATGGTCATTTAGAAATCTCAAGTGTATCAAAATGCTATCCTAGGGACAAGCCCAAACCAGTGATTAAATTAGAGAAATTCTGAAGGTACTCAAAATTTCTCAGTTACATTATTACCCAAACAATTCCAGTTGTAATTAAGGGATCACAAAGAAGGCATAAAGCTTGATGATGAAAGAAACCATGGTCTGCATTCCAATGAAATACAGTTTATCAACTTTTTTTTTTTTAGTAGGTAATTTGTCTCTATAACGAAAAGATGGCCAGGTTGTGGGGACTTTCATAAGAAAACAAAAAGTATTAAATTTAACCAGCACAAATGATGCCATTTTGCATTGTGTTTCCACAGTCTTGCAAATAAAAACAAAAGAAAACCAAATAAGCAACCAAAAAAACCCAGAGCAATTGCTCCTGCTGAATTTTTGTCACTACTTTGTCTCCTTAAGATGAGTGTGGGCTCAAAACTTCTCCGTTTATATTTAACATATTTATGCTATAAGGTTAAATATAGTTTTGCTCTATCTTGCAAAATTAAAATGTGTGAAAGTGTAATTATAACATTAATCCTAGTCCCCTAAAAGGAAATGCCACATACTTGCAGAACAGTGCATTGGTAGAATTATCAGACTAATTAGTGGGTAATATCTGAACTTTAACTCCTCAGAGGCCAACAGTTCAGTGATCCCCTTTTTGGAGAGAAGGGAGAAATACAGCGTGTAGAAAGACAGTTGGCTATAGAATTTACTTTTCAGTAGTGACAGAGATAGGAAAACAAAGAAGTGCAGTGAGAGATGGGAACAGAGCTGTTTTTCCATAAATTTATTAGGTAATCATACCACTGTTTGATATAAAGTAACATATGGCATGAAGCAATGTTCTACAGATGGAGTCCACAGCTACAGAGACATCTGGCATCCAGGTATTCGATTTTGTATCTACCAACAGGCAGGGGTTTTTCAGAGTTTATTCACCCACTAATTCTTCACAGCAGTGTTGGTATTTTGTCTATACTTTTCTTCTACACACTAATACAACTTCTTTTTTTTGCACTATTTTATACAGACTTCTTGTAGCATGCTGGCCCCAGGTGGCAACTAAACAACCACCCAGCCGCTGGCTCTCTCCTCTGCTTCAGTGGGACAGGGGATGGTACAGGAAGAGTAGGAATGAGAAAATTTTTAGGTTGAAATAAAGGCAAGAAGATTGCTTACCAATTACTGCCACAGGCAAAACAGATTGGATTTGGGGGGAATTAACTTAATTTACTACCAATTTATATATATGTATATATTTAATTACTGTTTCAAGTATTGAGAAAAAACAGAAAACCATTTATACACTTAGGGAAAACACCTTTCCTCTCCCTTTCTCAAGCTCAACTTCACCCCAAACTCCTTTCCTTCCCTTTATTATTACTGCAGGTTACACACCACTCCCTCATTGAGGCAAGGAGTGGTGCAGGGGCGTTGTGGTGTTATGGTTCCTCTCCACGCTCCTTCTTTCTCACTCCTTTCTCCTCCTCTTCCTCCCTCCTCCTCCAGCCTTGGTGCTCCTTTTGCTGTTTCTCACTCTTTTTCCCTCTTCTCTCTCCTTGTGGGTTTTTTTCTTGCCTGTTCTTAAATACACTTTCCCAGAGGTGCCACCATCTTGGCTGACAGACTTCGCTGTGTCCTGCGGCAGGTCCATTGGAGCCAACTGGAACCAGCTGGAAAAGACTGTGTCTGGCACGGGGCAGCCCCATGCCTGTTTCCACAATGGTGACCCTCACAGCACCCCTCCACTGCCAACGCCTTGACACCTGCACCCAATGCACTTCTATATTCTGCAAAATGAGAGATGTGTTGTGAAGTTTGTTTTGGTTTGTTTGAATGGCTGGGTTACTTTTTCTCAAGGACAATTATGTTGAAGAAATAGGTCAGGAAGAAAACATTTTACTATGGTTTATATTAAAGAAAAATCAAGATTAAACATATTTTTAATTGAAGTTGGAAATACCTATGATTTTTTGGCCTAATTTCACAGTGTTGAATCAGGCAATTAGGAAAATTCTACCATTCTCAATTATTATCTCTATAGCTGTTGTGTATACTGTCTTTTACTCTACTACACTACCTCAGGAGCAAAATTCCCTGCCATAGTCTTCACTAAAAAGCTCTCAGAAATGTTTATATATTTTGGATGTAGCATCTCAAGTTTCAAATTGTTCACTATCTTCATGGAAAGAGGAGATGCAAAATACTAAATTGGTTTGAATATTGTTTACATGTGAGACATCATTCACCATGTATCTGGGGCATCTCACAGAGCTGTTAAAAAACACTGAAGTAAGGTCCAACTTCTTCCCCATCTGCCTAAATGTACAAAGCTGTACAGAGTTGTATGGATCCTGCTGGGTGACCTAAGACAACAGAAAGCATTATCCAGTGTACTGGTTTTAGCTTGGATGGAGTTAAATCTCTTTACAGTAGCTCATATGGGGCTATGTTTTGGATTTTAATGAAAACAGTGTTGACAACCCTGGGATGTTTTACTTACTGCTGAGCAGCAGCAAGGCCTTTTCTGCTTTTCACGCTGCCCTGCCAGTGAGTAGGCTGGGGGTGCACAAGGAGTTGAGAGGGACAGATGAGACAGCTGACCCCAGCTGATCAAAGGGATATCCCAGACCATTTGATGTTGTGCTCAGCAATAAAAGCTGGGATAAAAGGGAGGAAAGGGGGACGTTCAGACTTACGGTGTTTGTCTTCCCAAGTAATGGTTACGTATGATGAAGGCTTGCTTTTCTTGAGATGGCTGAACACCTGCCTGCTGATGGGAAGTAGTGAATGAAATCCTTATTTTGCTTTGCTTGTGCACAGAGCTTTTACTTTCCTATAAAACTGTCTTTATCTCAACCCATGAATTTTCTCACTTTTACCCTTCTGATTCTCTCCCCAACATGTCTGTGGGGGGCTGAGCTGCCAGCCATGGTTAAATCATGACAGCCAGTGAAAAAATTTAGGAGAATTATGGACTAAATGGGATAACAGACATGTTTTCTCTTGGACAAAATATCTACAGAGAAGCTACAATATCTGAAAAGACATTTGACTTTCCCCAGAGCACACTCTCTGCCTTGCCCAGGTTCACTTTTTGCCAAACTGTTCGTCATCCATACACTGATTGCATTTATCCTTGGGCTTGGCTGTAAGATTGTGGCTTTGTCTTGAGAAGATGTCATTTGCTTTTTACTGGCACTGGAATCAGTGGTCAGGCACCTTCACATAGGTGGTGCATTCAGAAAACAGAGCAGAGTGTTCAGTCCTGGAGTGCAAGGCTTGGGAGAGGGAGGCATCTCTCAGGCAGCGCAGGAGCAGGCAGGTATCTGCCCTGTCTCCAGGAGACCAGTTTGTCTGTTGTCTCACATAGCAGCGGGGGCTTCTCTTCTGGAGCACTGTCAGATTCAGTCGCATTTCAGCAGTATTTCTTTTTCACAACTATCTTTCATGAGCCAGAAAAGGCACTTTTTTTTTGTGCATGATGTCCTTGATGTACAAGGCAAGATATCCGCTCTAATGTGAGGACAATTTTATCAAGAAGATCAAAGACATTCTGTCAGGCATGTGAAAAAAAATAGTTTAAGAAGATATACTTTTCTTTAGACAATATATTTTTTACTAGTTCTTTAAGTACAATCAACTGTACTGACATTTCCCAGGATTATAAGCCAAAAATATTTAAACTTAAGATTTTTTTTTTTTGTCTTCAGGGTTGTAAGTAATTGTCTACCGTTGTTTAGTTACTGCTGGATTTTCTCAGACGAACTAATTTGAATTAATTTGTCTTATCTGATGTGACTCCTTTAAATATTATATTTTGTAACAAGAAAAATGTGGATTTTATATCCTTTCTTGCAGGAAGAAAGTTGTATTTTTTTGCAGTAAGATGATTACTGCTAATTCAGATGTTATCCCTTACAATTTATTTAGATCTTACTCCCTGACTAACATATGCTGCACAAACATACACAAAAGAAAAGAAATAACTGAAGGTTGCATAAATAACATTTATTTTTTACCACAAATCTTTAAGTATTCACATGGCCGTCTAACCATTATCTAGTTCTAGAGATTGCTCAGTGCTTTTTTTTCATAAGATCTTGCATCCATTTGGCTACAGATTTACTAGGTGTGAAGATGACATTTTCCATATCATGGATATATATGATTATGTTTGGGTTTATAAAAAAGATTTCAGGAAAAACAGTCCATCCATTTCAACCAGAATGAAGGCATTGTTTTGTCCATATAAAAAATAATGCTCATAATAAGCACTGAATAGGCACAGAGTTTTATGAAAGAAAGTACAACATATGACAATGTAATCAAAGATTATATTTTAATTTGCTGTCATCAGTGGGGAGAAATTGAGAATTAGAAATCTGACACTTGCTAGGTTTTGGGCATTTGACAGTACAACTTTAAAATTCCTTTAATGTTTGTTTCCATATGAATGCTTGTGTTTATTTAAAATTACAGATTATTTTATCTCACACCTTGCAAATTTAAAGCAGCTCTACATTTTGACATTTTTAATGTATATATGTCTTGTTACTATATTTAGTTTACCATTGGATTTTGCAGGTGTTTGTCTCTTGAGTGCTCAAGTAGCAGCAAGTTAAGTGAGCAACACAATGTGCAGATAGGAACAAAAGAAGTGTCTTCTGTAGCCAGGCTGCCTTAAGCTGTTTAGAGAACTTCCCCTGTGGCTGGTTGAGATGAATGAGCATAATTAACATGAATCTCCAGTGGCAATGCAGATGACAAATGGATGATTATGCAGTGAAAAACTCTGCCTTTATGTTACCAAGATCTGCTGTTGTGATTGTTTTTTTTTTTTTTCTCTCTCTCTCTCTTGCTTTTGGATATTTAAAAAATAATAGAAAGATTACTGCTCATGAAATAATAACAAGTCAATGAGTACTATATTAGGCTTATAATCAAGTTCAGAGCCTCTATGAATAAGGAGTTCTAGCTAATGAAATAGAAAGTGAAAGATCAATACCACTCAAGTAAATACAATATAGGATTCAATCTACAACTACTGACGCTTTGATGGCAAAAATTCAATTTTTCACAATGCCTGCAGAATTGGGATGATTGCAGGCAGTCTATATAAATGTTGTATAAAACAAGGGCATGGCAATCTATGTGACTTCATAAGCAACACTCAGATTTGTCTTGTCAAATATCTAATTAAAGCAGTAACTGAGTCCAAGTCAACTAATCAAAATACGTGAAAGCCACATTTTTATCACAATCATTAAATTCTATAACAAGGACACGGCTCTGGATGGTGTCATGTAAATTAACACTTCCATGGAAGGCCCTTTGGTGGCAGAAGCATTACCTAAGTGTCACTTACTGTTGTGTTCAGGAAGGCTAGAAAACAGAGCTTAAGAGAGGTGCCAGAAGCAACACTGCTTCAGGAATTCAGGAACAGCTGACAAAGACCCATCCTAGCAAAATAGTCCAGATTTGTCTTACATAACGTACAGTACACAGTCCTGATCAACATCAACTCGTGTGTCAAACTTAATATTTCAATAAAATACTTGCCCATTAGAAAGAAAGCAATTGAAAATACTCCGATCTGCTAAGAAGACGTGCTTTGGAACTATAAAAGAAGAGATGAAAAATAGCACTGTTCAGTAGGCCAGTATTTTGGGTCAGCTTCTTAACAAGTATTTAAGTCCTCACTACTGCTGTCTGTGTTCAGCTCATGTGAGCTTTTAAGGAAAGTTTGATTTTTCATGTGTTCATACCTATGAAGACCATCCTTCAAAACCCCACATAACATACTGCATGCTGTATGAGGTTTTTTTCAACAGGAAACCCCTAATAACTGTTGCTTGGGCAACAGTTTCTACTGTGGAAAAACATAGATTTTGATTTACAGATCTGAAAATTAAACAGTTTTATTCCAGAAGTTAATTCTTCTCACTGTGCATTGTGCCTAATTTCTTTTCTGAATAATCTAACTTTCATTTCTAGTCAATAGATTTTATCAGTCATCTCTTTGCTAGAATGGTAGACCCTCTGGTATCAGCTTTTTTCCCATGATAGAAAAAGAGATTACTAGACTGTGGTTTTATATTGCTCAGCACTGCAACCTCTGCTTCCCACTGTTGATTCTATAGTCTAAGCACTCAGGCTTCCTATTCATGCCCTCTGTACTTAAAATCATGCTAATTAGGGCACATTTATTGTAGATGTGTGTTTGAATCAACTCTGGCAGAAAAGGAAGTCTGAACTTGGGCCTCGTACCTTCCTCAGAAAATATTCTGTCACAAGATATTTTAGAAAATACACCCACAGCCTCCTCTTCTCTCTATGCTTTTTAGGAAAGTAGCAACTGAAACTCCACTGCCTTACAGCTTAGTTCTGTCAGTTTGTCTGAGAATACCATCTAGGCTGAGGTTTCCCAGGGGACTGAAGTGAAACACCAAAATTCAACATTCTGGCTGGACCTAGTCATGAGATAGCTAACAAGCCACTTGAAACCAGGACAATTTGAAAGATTCGTAAAGACGCAGTTCTGGTCATATGAGGAGCACAAAGATGATAAAGACTTCCTATAAAGTATGGGCTGTCTTTACATGGTAGCTAAGCAAAATTTTTCAGAATGACAGTTTTACTTTGGAGGGTGTTATCTCTTTGGAACATATAATCCTTTTAGACGTGGCCTTTGTAATATAGCAGAAAGCATCATCACTTTCTACAGAGTAAATGAATGACCGAATAGACTAAAGCACTTTACAAATACATAATGATAAACTGATGAAACAGTTTTGTCCACTAAATGAGCAATAATACTCTGTTTATCCAGAAAGCAAACATATTTAAATATTGCAACATCTATAAGCTACCATTGTCATAACAGATTAAAGCAAGTACTTTCCTGCTTTGAATAAAGAGGGCTGAGCAGCTATGAGTCTGCAGACACATCACTTAACACAGGAGGACACACTGCAGCAGACAGCATTATTAGAGGCCTCTTCCTCTTTGTAGCTTTATATTTTCCCCATCCTTTTTTAGTAAATCTCTGCTTAGCAGAGTTGAGGGACATTGGCCAAAAAAAAACCTGTGAGAAGATCTGTACCAAGTTAATTCCCTATGACCACTGCAGTTCCAATTAGGATGTCCCACTGTAAATTTTTGACACTGCAAGTCCTAGTCACACCCTAAGGCCTAACCATGCACAGATTTAACAAGGACTTTAATTTGTACACATGAATGCATTTATGCATTAAGCTAACCTAGAGCTAAGTCTTTGCAGTAATATCATTAGCATAGTCACAATCTTCTTCCAGCTGCAGTTATACTGGCTGAAAAATTACTGGCCCCAGCCCCAGAGGCAAATGTTGTCTCTCTGACTTGCCATGTGAGTATTCCCCAGGCCTTTTCATTCTCAACAAACAGGGACTGCTTAAAAAAATTAAATAATATATCCATACTAATCTGGTTTATACAGACTAAAGTGATTCCACAAGCACCTGAACTGGGGTACCTGAGGAGACAGTAGCCCCTGGCACTAATGCTTTGGAGACAGGCGACTTCAGTTAGCAGGATAGCAGCAGGAAGAGAAAATGTGATGACACTTTGTCTCTCTGTAGGTCTAAGGAAAAAATTGCTGGTCTAAGAAAATTGTATTTACTTATTTATTTACCTACTTATTGATAAATTCAGCAAGAACATTTATTTAATTTATCTGAAATTTCATTTTGCCCAGCTGGGACAAATGACCTGTGACACACTTCACAAATTAACAGAGATCAGTTTTGAGAGACAACAATCTGAATAATCTTATGTGTAGAAATGCCACAAGATTATTTGGCAAACAGAAACATTTATGGTTGTTACCCTGTTGAAAATTGTTAATAATTTCTAAAATCATGTCCTTATCTCATCTGCATGATAAACCAAGGAATCATTTAAGAAACCTCAAAAATGTAGAAGCAGGTCACACTATGGTTGTGCAATGTGGTAGTGCAATTGTGGCAGATTGTAAGGCTCAATACGCATTTCTATGTATGCATATAATACTCTATCCATTTTCTTGTCAAAGATTCAGGCTAATTAAGAGGAAGACATTTTGGCAGTGAGCCCAATTAGTTTTAGACAGGACATAAAGTGATAATATCTCTTCTCTAAGCAAATAAATGCTCAGATAGAAGCATTCAAGGAACTTATGCTGTACTACTTTTGAGTTAGAAAACAAAATATTAAGAAGATAATAAGTTTGAATGGCAGATTAAAAATGAGGTGCTATATTAAGAGTGAAGTAGAAATATTCAGTTGTGTTTAGTTGGCATTTATACACCAAAAGAGAGAGAGAGGAAAGCTATTAACTCAATTGACTGCAAAGACCTATTGTGCAGCCAAGTGAAGGCTCAAGAATCTGAGACAGAAAGGAAGAAAATTAGGCACACAAAGGAATCAATGGAATGAAAAAAAAATGAAAATTTTTCAGTTTTAAAATTCTTATCAATTCCATTTTTTAAAATTAGTCTCTTAATTTGATTTCTCCATTGGGACAGGTTATAATTCCGAATATTTTCAATGTAAATCATGTTCTAAAAATTTGTAATAAAAATAAATATTTCAAATTAAACCACTAGTAAAATATTTAATAAAAGAAGTCTTTTATATAACTACACTACTGAACACTAATACTGCATTTTTCATTTTGAAAGTGCTCCATTATAATTAACTAATTGAAGAAGGTTCTGATAAAGGCTTTTGATAAAGTCCATTACATAAAGCTGTTAAGAAAGTTTGGTGATTGCTTGATGAAAAGTAAAGTATACTTATGGTGTATATATTTAATACAAAGCAAAAATATAAAAATTAGCAATAAATGGTCAATTCACATACTGTGTAAGCAGTTACAGTAGCATGAAATGATGAATAATTATACCACCCCTGGTTTGGAAAAGCTTAAGCATATCAACAGTTTGATAGGAGGCAATCTCATATTAGTATGGTCCCCTGCAGTGAAAAAAATCCAAGTAACTTAATGCAGAGTATTCACAGATATATTTATATCACCTGCACTTCAAGCTGTCAAATAAATAAATAATCAAGAAGAAACCAACAACTATGTTGTTTTGGAGAGATCCATATGTCTTTGGGATGTTCCTTTTGTATACAAGCAAGGAAAATTTGTGGTGTAACAGCATGTGATTTATTTATTTGATATCCTGAAATGAAAGGTCTTTATTTTGTTGGAGATGCATTAACCCCCTAATGTATTGCTAGATATGCACTGTTTACCACGCTGCACGGTGACATCCAGCCATTCAGCAAAAACCTAAGACAGGCCAGGTCAGGCACAGCAAAATTCAGTCCCTATATTAGCCAGAAGTTACATGCTACAAGACTGCTCTAAGACACAGCACCTGATGTCAACTGTCCTGCGCCCCTCCCAACCATTAACCCTATGATAAAACTTCATCTTCAGAACCCCAAACAGAAATATCTGTGTTCTCTTACTTGGTCCCCATTGCCTGGTGCTCTTTTCTCTAGAAAATTATTCCCACTTTTACACTACTTGCCTGTAATTCTATGAGCAAGAACATCAGTAATAACTAGCAAATCTCTTGTTCATTCATCCTGAATTACATGGAGTAGGCACCACGAGTAAAGGAAGCCAGGAATAATTTAGCACCTATTTATCATGGAAATAAGAGTCCTTTATAATCAGACCTTCAAAGATCAGAAGGATAATGATCTCAAAATAGGGCTTCAAAACATATCATTACTATGCATCTGGCTTCAGACACATTCATCATTAAAATATGTATTACAATATATGTCCTAAAAATTTCATAGCATTGATCCAAGAGACTTATCAATTATCTTGATCACAAAGGGCTACTCAAGGATAGCTGAAGAAGAACAAATGTTGCCACCAAGTTGATTAATTCATCAGGGAATGTGAATTTGAAGTGACACGGATGAAGTTTCAGGTGTATCCGAATAGAAGCAGGCTTGAAGACTGAGAAAAGAGTTGCTTTTTCTGAGACTGAACTAGAAAAACAGTACAGATAGGCTTGCCTGTTCTTGAAGACTTAATTGATATAAACAAAGAATGTGGAAACAGCAGATGTCTTGAGTAACTTCAGGCTTGGAACAGTGGTTGAGTTAGCTGGTCTTAAAATAAGGACCCATAATTGGGCAGAGGGGTTGAGATAGGGGTTTTTTTTTTACAACAAAGTTCCAAATAGGAAAACATCTGAGTTGTATAATACAAATCATTAAATATAAAGGTTTATTTTTGCTGATTTCAAGACAGGCCAATGAAATTTAAAAGAGTGGAAATCTGTAGAGAGGTAAAAGCAAATTGCAATTTTGCATTGAGATAAGTATTTTCATATCTAGTGGTCTGCAGAATAACAAAGCATCAGACTAGGCTTGTGGCAAAATTAAGCTTCAGAAATAACAGCAGGATCAGGAAGATGCCAATGTCTTGTTAATCTGGTGCACACGCATTCAGCTTTTGCTCTTTCTTTGGAGAAAAAATAATTTGATTTTTCAACACAATGACAGCCATAAATGTCAGAGACTTAGTCCCTACAGTTATGTCTCTTTGCTGTTTTCTTCTGTTGCATCATGCCATAGAGGGTTTGGTCATACCATTTAATAGCATAAAATAATAGAATCATAGGAAACATAAAACTGAAAAAGATCTCAGAAGTTTATCCAACTGTGTTCATGCACAAAAGACCTTTTCCTTAAGATCTTCAGTGACAGAGACTCCTCAGGCCTTCCAGACAGCCAATTTCAGCATTCTGTTTCAGTGGCAAACTTCTAGAAACTTCTGCCAAATGTTTTTCCTTGCTGCAGTTTAAGCCCAATATTTCTAGTCTTGGGCACAGTCAATAGACTATTACTTTTCTCTTTGGATCAGCCTTCTGTGACTTTGAAAACTATTATTTCTTGTCTTAACCTTCTCTTCTCTAGCTTTAAATAAATCAAATGTCTTCAATCTTTCCCCAATCTCTAGAAACTTCTAATCACATAACTAGTTAAAAAAACAATGATAGAACCGCAGTAGAAATATACTAGAGGAAAAGGAACATTTACTTTCTCCGCCTAAATAATGAAAGACAAACCATGAGCCATTACTGGTCCACTGTGTGTTCTCTAGAAATAGTTTAAACTAGATTGACCAAGAGTACATCATAATCTCCTTCCAACATATTGGAACGAGCTACCTCACTTTTTGGTGCTGTCATGCTGTAGTCCTTTTTGTATTGTCTATATACCATTCTCATCCTCACTTCTACCTCAGTGAAATGAGAGATGAGGTCTGGGTAGAATTCACAAACCTGACTTCACCTTTAGGTATGATGGATCTGAGGGAATTTGTATTGGTCTTTTCACTTCTCAAAATCTTAGAGTTGCCAGGTGTCTATCTAGTAATAGCCTACTGAGAAAGCACTATCAAGTCTTTTGCACTTTGGAAGATGCCTCTGTCATCTCTTACGTTACACTAACAGACTCTCAAGTAGTAAGTCATCCAGATCACTCTGAGTCTTGGAAAGGGGCGTCCTCATCTGTCAGCAGCTATGCTGGTTAGAAACATAATTCCTGGAATTCTCCAAAGCTGCATTTAGTTGGCAGTAATAGACCAAATAAAAAGTCAGGCCACCTGAAAATCTGTAATGGCACTAGGTAACCTAAAAATTACAGTGAGTTTAGAAACCTTGGAATTAAGAGATTACTTCTTTCAACTGCTGTGAAGAAAGAAGTTTCTTGCAGGTACACTTAAAGTAATGAAGTCTGCTACTTCTTCCAGGACATTGGAAACAGGTTGTTACAAATCATTTTCCAGTTCCTCTAGACTGATTCTTCTGCTGGTTGCAATTGATTAGGTCTCTGAAAATATGTCACTGGGATTTTTGCAGCTTTGCTCTTGATTCTGTTCTGGCCTGTTAAGCAGTGGCCTATAGGATTTATTTACTGTGCATGACTCCAACCCTTCTTCATTTGAATTTAATTCACAGCTACATTAAAATACATTTATATAATAAATAGTCAGAGTTAGCTTATTTTATATGGAGGTTTATCTATCTAGTCTCTTCTGTTAAATTGGTGTTTCTGATATTAATGAGAAAAGGAGTTTATTGTACTTTCTTTCATGATGTGCACTTTAATATACTGGTGCAAATTTACCTAAATTGGCCATTATAATCCTCAGTACTTGCCAGTGTCACCTACACGTCTGTATTACATGGCATTATTAGGGTCTATAAACTGCACAGTCATGCTATTATTTAGAAAGGTTGTGCTCCTTCTTGGTACTCTTACCTTAAAAATGGAAATTTTTTTTGTAATGCTGTCGTAGTTCAGCCCCGATCGGACCAGACTACGCAGTCTCTCTCTCACTCCCCCCACCTTCCGAGAGAACAGGGAGAGAAAATATAAGGAAAAACGGCTCGAGGTTTGAGATAAGGACAGGGAGAAATCCTTAAAGTTACCGTCACGGGCAAAACAGACTCGACTTGGGGAAAACTATTCATTTATTACTACAAACAGCAGGATAATGAGACAGAGAACAAGATAACCTCCATCCACCCCTCCCTCTTCCCAAGCTTAACATTATCTCTACTACCTTCCCCCCCCCCGAGCGGCACAGGGGGGAAGAGGGAATGGGGGTTGCGGTCAGTTCATCATATGTTGTTTTACGCCGCTGCTTCATGGTCGGGGGAAGAACTCCTCACATTCCTCCCCTGCTCCAGCGTGGGGTCCCTCCCACGGGCCACAGTCCTTCGTGGAACTGCTCCGGTGTGGGTCATCTCTTCCACGGGTTCAGTCTCTCCAGAACAGCTGTCCCAGCGGGCCCTCCACGGGCCACAGCTGCCTTCAGGCATCCACCTCCCCCGGTGCGGGGTCCTTCACGGGCTCCAAGTGGATCTCTGCCCCTCCGTGGACCTCCATGGGCTGCAGGGGGACAACCTGCTCCACCATGGTCGTCACCACAGGCTGCAGGGGAATCTTGGCCAGGAGCCGCATTACTCCTCCCCCTCCTTCTGAACTGACCTTGGCGTCTGCAGCCGTTCCTCACAACAGGCTGGTAGATGTCTCTCAGGATCTTTTTTTACATCTTATTCACTTCTCATCTCCTCTCCACTTCTTGCAGCCGGGCTGGACCGAGTCGGGCCCAGTCGGCTGCCTGGCGAGAGGCCAGAGGGTGAGGCCTGCAAGGCCCATGAGGCCTGCGCCTCCCCCTCTGCGCCTCTGCCCCCGCTCAGCTTCTTCACATCTTCTCTTCTCTCTCACTTTTTTTCTGTTTTCCCATTCTTAAATACGTTATCGCAGAGGCGTTATCACGAGACATTCTGCTACCAATCAGCTCAGCCTTGGCCAGCAGTGGGTCCGCCCCAGGCCTGGCCAATTCCACTGAACAAAGGGGAGCGATTTCTAGCAGTTTCCTACAGAAGCTACCACCTTAGGCCCCCCCTTACTAACAAAACCACGACAAATGCGTTATCATGTTAGGGTTTTTATTGGGATGGGGCTGTCCACTTATTTTTAAAGGAAGCCTGTAGTAATTTTTTTCTAAGAACACTTGCTAGTATGGAGAGCTAAGCAATGACACCTGCTCTGAGCCAGGGAAACAACATTGTGGAAACCAGGCTAAAGTCTTCTTTGGAGGCTAAAGATACAACCACCGAACAGAAATAGGAATTACACTTCCATAAAGAAAAAGAGGTAAATAATTGTTGAGAAGGATAGAGGGCCCTGGAGAGCGTTCAGGAAACTGAGAGGAAGTGGGGAAGCCACTGACTGGATCAAGAGTCTACACTAGAGTAATACATAAACAAGGTTGCTGATTGCATGTCAAAAAAAGATTTGTCAGCAAGGAGTGAAGCTATCCTCCTCTCATCCCCTTACCAGTATCTAGTAATGTACCACATAGTCCATGTCCCACAATCCCCATGCAGCTTTTCTTCTTCCTGCATTAACCTCATTGTGGTGTCCAACTCTTACAATGAAGTATATAGATGTTTACAGATCTGGTGATGTATTTACCACTTTTCTCTAAATTCTTTGCACTCCTTGGAAATAAAGCATTTAAATTACATCCACTCACCTTGGCAACGAGTAGAGCAAAAGTGCGTTCTGACCAACTGAGAGGGCAGACTTCTACTTTTAATCAAGCAGATTCAGTACATGCATGCTCATTGTAAAGATCTAGTACATGGCACCACAAAAGATATGGTTAGCTAACATTGGACTGTGGGCAACTAAATGAGTCATTTACCTGATTTGTGTTGAATACTCCAAAAATACTAGTTCATTAAGCACTCAGCTTGAGTGTAATGTAAAAGGTCAGCGGCACCACCCATACATGACCTTTCACAACAGGTGCTTAGTAATCATTTTAGCATGCATTTTCACAGCATAAGTCTCTCTGAAAAAAAAAATAATTCAATTTCTTTGCAATATATTCATGTGAAATATATGTATTTCTCATCAAGAGTGCAATGGTTCAGCTTAAAAGTCAATATTGGAGATAGCAGAAACAATAGGTTAAGTGAAATATCAGTGATATGTTTGCAAACTGAAGTAATTTTCATGCTCAGGGAAAAGCCTAGAAGGACTTTAGCTAGAAAAATACAAAATACAAATGACTAGTGAAAGACACTTGAAGAAGTTTAAATGTTTTACTATATAAGTAAGAATGCCCTGTCTTGATTTTATCTTAGCCTTTCCTCACCTTTATTAATTGCAATTTCTGAGATTGCTAAGCGTTTCTGCATTTAAGAAAGTTACACCACTTCATATTCACAATTACTCTTACTGGGGCCAAATGTTCTTATGCTTTACGTCAATAAAGAGCCTAAACAATTTCACTAAATAAAGCAAAAACACTGATCACTATTAAAGTTATAGGAATAGACTATAACACTTTATATTGTTGTATTTCATTAACCATCTGACCTTTTGCTTCTCTACAAGAACCAGAATATTCACAATACTCACATGTGATCTAAAGTAGAAATAATAATTATGTTGTCATACTTTTGATTATATGAGCAATATGAGGAAAGATGTGTAGGTAAATGCAGTATCTTCTATTAGTTTGTTGCTTCTCTTTCTAACCTTAAGAATTACTTCAAGAAATAAATATTATAGCCTATCATTTGACCTAATGAAAGATTCTACAAATGTAAAGGAGAGTAGAATGCCTACAGCAGGCACATCAGACTACCTGTAAAAAAAAAGATATTAAATTCTAAAATAATTGTCCATAGATGCAATAGTGAACCTCAGTGCACTTATCTTCTGATTACCCAGACTGAAGAGGAAGAACTTAATGTGTCAGGAATTCTCCCCTAAAAGAAATGTATGTGGCTTTTACAGAACACAGCAATCAGAATCAAGTTAAACATTTCTGAGGACGTCTTGCCTATAATCTCACTATTTAAATATCACTATTTTAAATCTCACTATTTGAAATTTCTCAATTACTGTGTCTCAGATTACCTCAACCATCAGAATTGTACTTTTGAACTGCCAGTGGTTTGCAATCAATGACAAAATTCATATTACTTTTATAAGTGCAGAATAAGATGCTAATTCAGTAAGAACCAGAAATTCAGGCTGGGTGGAGAATGGATCGAGACCAGCCCTGAGGAGAAGGACTTGGGAGTGCTGGTGGATGAGAAGCTCAACATGAGCAGGCAATGCGCCCCTGTGGCCCAGAAGGCCAGCCACATCCTGGGCTGCATCAAGAGGAGCGTGGCCAGCAGGCCGAGGGAGGTGATTCTCCCCCTCTACTCTGCCCTGGTGAGACCCCACTTGGAGTACTGTATCCAGCTCTGGAGCCCCCAACATGGACATGGACATTCTGGAGCCCCCAACATGGACAAGGACATGGACCAGCTGGAGAGGGTCCAGAGGAGGGCCACAAAGATGATAAGAGGGCTGGAGCACCTTTCCTACAAGGACAGGCTGAGAGAGTTGGGGCTGTTCAGCCTGGAGAAGAGGAGGCTCCGGGGAGACCTTATAGCGGTCTTCCAGTACCTCAAGGGGGCCTACAAGAAAGATAGGGAGAGGCTGTTCAGTAGGGCCTGTTGTGGTAGGACGAGGGGTAATGGTTTTAAAATAGAGAGAGGTAGATTTAGATTGGATATTAGGAAAAAAATTTTTACGATGAGGGTTGTAGAACACCGGAACAGGTTGCCCAGAGAGGTGGTGGATGCCCCATCCCTGGAAAAATTCAAGGCCAGGTTGGATGAGGCTCTGAGCAACCTGATCTGGTTGGGGATGTCCCTGCTCCTTGCAGAGGGGTTGGACTAGAAGACCTTTGAAGTTCCCTTCCAACCCTAACCATTCCATGATTCTACGATTCTACATAGAGTGAGGGTTCTTACGGTGTGGTACTTCAAAGCAGAGTTGCAAATGCAAATGAGAGAAGTGTCACTAAATGGGAAGTAATATATCCATTAGCTAAAGTTTCTGGACAATCATAAATGGGAGACTCATACACTACATTTGCAGTAACTGTGCAACTTAAAAATTTTAAAAGCTTGTGACAGGGGAAGGCAGCAGAATAGCCATTGGGGCAGGTGTGAGTTAAGAACATGATAATCTTAAATTCCATAAAATAAAACCTATTTTCTTCTAAAACTAGAAAGAGTGAGAACTCTTCTCTATCCCCCTGCAAAGAAAGGGCTTATCTAGGAATCACCACTAGGAAGATGCCATCGCGTAAGACTGATGAGCAGCCTGAACACCACGCACACGTATAGCAGCCTTGGTCTTCAAATTGAGAAAATGTCTGATGGTAGTTTAACACTGCTGAAATAATTTAGCACCAGGACTTCAATACAAATGTCCTGGTGACAAAGAAATGCCAAGGCACAGTACAACACTGAATTCTGAGCATCCAGTTTACGTGCCTAAATTAGGACACTCAATCTAGTTTTGGTTCCCTATGTAGGCAATAGGGATTCCTCCAAGCCCACCATCAGATTCTGCCTCTTGACTATTAAAGGGAACCTGTTGATGAAGTTGGTTAATATCGTAAATGACATCTTTATACTAGTACCTTAAATAAGTCTATATAAACACTGGAGTTATTCAAAAGCCATTTTAGGATGCAAGTAGTAGAGATTATTCAATCCAGTACAGAAATATAAAGCCTTTAAGCACATGCTTAGCATTAAGCAGACATTTAAATACAGGACCTGAGAGAAGACTCTTTGTTTCTTTGAGATCTGATTACTGGAATTTTTTAAAAATCATGCTTACTTTTTCTTATATTAGAACACATTACTAATTATGACATTATTTTTTTCCTTTGAATGAAACAAATGCTCTAAAATGCTTATTATTGTTTCAAAAACAAACTTGCGGAAGATTTTCAATTTCTATTTTTTCATCATGTCAAAAGCTCACTTGACTGAAATTAGCCTTGTTTCTTACATTTACTGTGCTTCATTGACTATTCATAATTTTAAAAAATAATATATTTTACTGTATAATGTTATTATGCTACAAAGAAATAAAATACTAATCTGACTAAACTGATAAATTTTTGGTAATTTTATACAGCACAGAACAATTATGATTATTTTTCTTGGTAATTACAAATGATAATTATATTTGAAGTTACCATAAAAATCTATGACTTGTAAATCAACAACAAATAATTCTGCAGTCATCCAGCTAGCACATCAATAAACTGGTTTCATTATAGCACCATCAACTGCAAAACCCTTCATAAGTTCAATACAGACAATACAGTATATTTGCCAATGGCACAAATGAGGTTATATAGCAGTCTTCTTTTAATGCATAGGAGATTTTTTTCCAATTTGACGTATAAGTGAATTTTATTTTACAGCTTCCAAGTCTTCTATGCACAACAAGTGCAAGAGAGCTAAACATTAAATTAGCTGTAACATTGTTAATGGGAGCAGAATGCAGCAAAAGGCTGTTATCTATTTATTAATCTTGGGTTATGTAGTCACAGGATAATAGAAATAGAGTTTATGTTTTGAATTAGCTAATGGATAAAGCACTAATGTTCTGATGGGACATTTGCCTATGAATGGTGGCTAATGTATTAAAAGTTACCCATCTGCAGTATGCACACTGCAAGAGTTTTCATGGTAAGAATAACACACTTACTCATATTTGTTGGTACAATACCAGCTGAAACAGAAAACTTAAATATTCTTGAAAAAAATATACACAAGCACAGCACTAGAGAAGATTTAGTACTTAACAGATGGCTAGTGCTGCAGAGATGCTTTAACAGATGGTTGGCATGAAGATCTGGGGAAAAAAAAAAAGAAAAGTTTACTAGAGTTTGGAAGTTATAATCTTACCAAACAAGACTTCTCCTCTATTCCCATGAGGCTAATGTATGGCATCACACTGTTGCAAGTAAATAATATGAAGATTTATCTACTACTGGCAACCAACTTCAGCACTTTCTAAAACCCCGTGCAAGAGGTTAAAAAAAAATAAAAATCATAGTTTCCTTATCACCTACTGTTGCTTGATTTGTTTTTTCACTCAGTGAAAGCAAGTGCATCCATGCATAAGCTTAACAGAGACCTTATTCTCTGAACATTTGGGAATCCTCATGGCTATGAAGTGTACATGATCCTCAGACTATACGTACCAACTCAAAAGAAAGGCCCTTCTGGGGCGCTTGGGTAACTCCATTGTTACAAGTTGTTCCAAAGTAGGGAAGCACAGAATAATCCTTGAGATCCGTCAAGACTTCATGGCTTGAGAGCATTAGACTTTTTGTCAATTCTACCACCCTCAAGCAAACAAAAATAATTTCACAAAGAGGAGTAAAGCACAAAATGTAAACACAAACCCACAAAATTCAAACTTAAAATTTTTACACTTTATCATTGTAAATAATTTTCCATTAATCCAAAAGAAGAAGAAAAAACCTCAGAAAATACTCAACCAGCAATATTTAATACGGCAAAAATTCCTGTTGAAATTTGCTATATATTTGCAAAAAACCACTAGGTTGTTAACAGAGAGGTGTGCTGGCTTCAGCACAGCTACATGTGACATCTCTTGCCAAGGAGAGAAATCTGTAAAGCAAATGGAAGATTCTTTATCAGAAATAAAAAATGCCTATCAGGAAGAATGAGCCCTAGTCTACTTATGCCAAAGGTAGCAAGATTAAGCCTTAGTTACATGTTCATTTGAGATGTTCAGAATTATTATACTCAAACAGAATTATTTGCTCATTTTGTTTCCCAGTTACGTCCATGAACAAAGCATTGCTACCTTTTATTGTAAGAATATTATATGTATTAATTTTTATTCCTAACCACCAGACTTTGCATGTTCTCTTCTTCCTGGCTCATTTGTATATGTCATAAACTCTAAGTAGTTTTCAGAAACTTTTCCTCATTCTTTAGCGAAATGGAAGCATTATCAGTGCAAGAGGGCTCTGAGCAACCTGATCTAGTGGAAGCTGTCGCTGCTCATTGCAGGGAGGTTGGACTAGATGACCTTTAAAGGTCCCTTCCAATGCAAACCATTCTATGATTCTAAGAGAACTGAGTAATTTTGACCGACAACTTAACCAAAGGAAGGTAAAGAGAAACTATGTGACAGGTGGAGGACCTATGATAATTATTAAGTTAAACTCTTGTAGATTTAATGTAATGGGCAAGATAACAAGGGCCAAGTTCATTATACGATTTAAGTACAAAGACTTAGGTGCATTCACACGGTCAATTTGATTCTATACGAAATTATTAATTAATTTTAATATGATATTTTGTATTATTCATTACCAGCAAAGATACCGGCTGAGATGGTGACAAACATAATAGTGTTGTTGATTATTTTAATTTACAGGTTATCATAGAAAAAGAAGGCTTTAAACAATTATCTACATTTGCCTGATAAAAATTAATTATAATTAATAATAATTACAGTAAAATCTATATTAGATACTTGATACAGTTATATTTTCACATGTTGCATTGTGAAATCAGTCATTCTGCACAGTAACTAACAGTTTTATTCTTTTCACAATTTAAAATTTTATGTTAAAAGGAATATTTAACCTTTATTTTTATTATTTAGTGAAAATTAAAAATCTATTTTACTTTTACTTATAAAATCATACAGTGGCTGTATGAGGCGAGTGAAAGGGACAGGAGACATACAAAATGTGAACAACAGGATGAAGACACACTGGTAGGAAACTGTTTTTACAGAAGTTTGGAAGAACTGCAAAGGCTAAGAACATTGCATTTCTACATATATGGACATATATGGATATCTGCACGCTGGAAATCAAAAACTCAATTCACAGAAGCACTTAAAATAAAAAATCCTGCCTGACAAAACTGTGATCTTTAAGTATCTCCAAGTTGTTTACCACTAAGTCCAAAAATGCTAGCATTTTAGATTACAATTCCCAGCCTAATTCCCTGGCATTCTTATTCCCACCTGTGCTACTGTATTCCACCATGAATTACAAAGAAATTTGCATATAATTATGCAAGTTAAATTTGTGCTAAAGCATTTTAGAGCAAATCCATTTAAAAGCGCCTTTATTCCAATGAGACATTCTTTAATACTTTAACTTCCCGAGTTGTAAAGTCAAAGATAAATATATTTATACATACTTGATACATAAATACGCTTGAGACAATATATCAATGGTTTTCCCTCTGTGCTGATCATTCTTGCATATTGAATGATAAGTGTTTTACTCAACCTTTAGCACATATTCTCCTTCAGTATATGACTCCTGTAGTGGTATTTTATGATTTGTGGCAATAGTAGTGGCAATTAATTATAAAGCAACTCTTTGTTAAGGTACTGAACATCATATATAATTATAAAAATAATTACAATACAAGAGAAACTTATTTCACTGAAAAAGATTATGTGGAAGTAGAATATAATGTATTTTTTATGAGCAAAACCAACCACTGATAATTCTCAAATTTTTTTGATATGATGATGTCAACATCCTTCATGTACAATGAATTAAGTTTTACAGCAAATCTCAAAAGTGCACAGTAAAAGAATTAATCCTTCTGTTATTTTTTTGTCAGGTCCATCAGGACTTGATTTTGCTTTTAACTGGTCTTGATATTGTCTACCATTGGAAACAAATGCATAGTTCTTCAGCTTTCCACCTGCGAGATCTGAGGAAGAGATTTTCCCTAATAAGCCAACACATATAATATATGTCACTAGCTGTTCTGTAGAGGAATACTTACAAAGTAGAGTTTGGTCTTCTGCTTCATAGTTGATTTATTTTTTGTTATTTATTTGTATGACAGACTGGAATATATTGATGTAGTTGCAGAACATATTTATAACAGCATTGTTCTACTATACAGATCCAAAGCAAAATTCCATTTTTTTTTCTGATAGAACTGAAATTGCAATCAGAAATATGTCAATTTGGAATCATTGCTCCAGAATTTCATCAGTCCTCTTTTTATTCTCCTCTCACCATCTCAATTTCAAACAAGTTATCTTGTTACTAATTAAGCTATCTTCCACTAAGAAAGGAAATGTGTTACAGGAGTCTAGGGCTGTGTGCATCACAGAAAATACACATCAGGTTGCACGATACAAACCATTTGTCATAAGTTCCACTTATTGCATGTCCTTATAAAAAATTCTCACTTTCTAACATTTGTTCCAAGGCAAAGAGACACATTTCTTAAGAACTTTTATAGAATTAACAAGCTTCATGGAAATTTCTATTCTATTAATACTTTTGTCAATAATAATTTTCAATTGAATAATAATTTGATAAAAATCTTTCTGCCCAAAACTATGTCTGATGTTTTACATGCAGAAGTACACATAGATAATTAAATATCAAGAGATTTAGCTAAAAATTCTGTAGCATGGATCATGGTGTTTGTAGAACCAGCTACATTTCTGGCTGGGTTCTGGAAATAGCTCTTCACAGTTCTATGACTCACGTGTTGTTGTAAACCAGCAATTTATAAATGAATGAGCAAAAAAGGAGTTGCTCCTGAAACACTCCATTTTGTCTGTTCCCTTCTGAAGAGACAGTGGAATTAAGAAAACTAATGCATCTCTATGATAAGCACTTTGCTTTAACTTCATTCTGCTGAGGCTATAAGGATACTTGTGTAACATCCCACAGTAAACAGTTTTAATATTTTGAAGTACCACTCATCTACCAAATTTCAATCCTCAACAAATGCTTATTAAAAGAAGGATGCCAATGTAACAATCTCATAAATGTTATCTTTGATCATAAATGAATCACAAAAAAAATCAGCATCCTCCAAGCTGAATTTTGCATTTGAAAGGTAAACAATGGATTACTTAAAACAGTATTTGACAACTGACTTTCTTCATACCTTTTCCAAGCAACTTTGACTGTTATGTTTCTGAAGGTGAAAAAAGGTCAGGCAAAGTAAAATAATTTAAAAATATGTTTTTCAAACATCAATGACAAATGTTTTGTTAAAAGCTGAAAATGGAATTATGGTACTCATGATGCTCAGCAAAATCACAAACACTCTGTGACAGAACACACATTCTCCCTTCAGTGAAAGCAAGTAGTTGGCACCATTGGTAATACCTCAGCAGCTTCCAGCTTGATTTCATGTCAGGTTCAAGGATCAGGCTTGTAGTCTTTTCATTCCCTCCTGTTTGCTGAAGTAGTACCCCAGTGCCCAGTAGTTCACCTTTCTGTCACCAAGCAACCTTAGCAAGTACCCTCTCTCTTGCCAGCCCTGGTAGTTACCAACAGATCAGCTGCAACTGCCTGTACAAAGACCACTCGAGCTGCATTCAGAGAGTTGGTAATTGTGTAAAGAACCTCACGACACATTTCAGAAAAGTTATTGTAGTACCACAAGTAGGAGTTCATGTAGTACTAGTTCACACAGTTAATGGTATTTATACCACAGTCTGGGAACTTATTTCCTAAAAAATTAAAAATATAAAACATTTTCCCTCCTAAATTAAAATGGTATCTTAACCCATCTTAATTTAGTCATAGTACGGACATAATACTAATGGCTTCAAATATTTTATATTCTGAAGGTCAAACTAGCTCAGAGAGAGCAATGGATAACATGGCCATTGGTGCTGTGTTACATCCATAGTCTTCCCATTCCTCACCTCCCAACTTCATTTCGCTCAGCTTCAAGCGTCTAATTGAAAAATATGGATTATGAGCCTTTCTGAGAGGTGTCTCTCTTACACCACAAAAATAGATGTCTATGGATCTGAGAGAGTTACATGCAGTAGCAAGAGGCAAAAGGCTTCTCCATGCATTCTTTCTGAAGTTGCAATACTGATAAAGGTTTATTAATTTGCTTAACTAATCCTAAAATTTAAAAATATAAATTTAAAATTTAAAAATATACTAAGTTTCAGTGGAAAGACATCACTCTCCTTCCAGTCTCTGTTTGTTTGGTAAGAAAACATTTCACGACATGCTTAAAGAAAATGAGAGGGAGGCATATGTATAGTGCATGTCTATTGACTTGTCCTCATAGCCTCATGTTTAAATATTAATTTTAAGGCCTTAAGTCCATTTGCTCCAAAGTTTCCTTTGTTGAATTCTTTTTTCACCACTGAAGTGAAATGGGTAAACTAAATATTTCCCAAATTAAAAATGAATAATCGAACTTACCTTCAGCTACAGGTCTGCCAGCCATGTGCTTTCTGGCTATGCTACACTTCAAGTTATCTTTCACATACCTACTTCTTTTCATTAACAACGTCTGGCAAAACATGAACAACTCCTAATGAATGCAATTGTGCAGAGTCACTGTTGTTCAGTTAACAATGAGGGCAAGCGAGCACAAAGTAGAAGGAAGAGGTTAGGTCGATGGGAGACATTTGTCAGTAACCAAATTTAAAACAAAATTTTTTTAAAAGCAAGAGATGAAATGGAGAGTAGTAGAGGCCCTGCCCTTCTCCCCAGAAGTCCACTGACTCTCTCTGCTGAATCACCTTGAGTGTAACTCCCGTCCTTTAACTCCTCACATTGAGCTGACATTGAGTATGACTGAGTTGACTCTCATCACAACTGCTTTACACAGCAACTGTAGCACAAAATTAATTTCCCCTCCCCACTCAGAGGTTCAGTCTTCAAAGTCTATTCTAGCTATTAGAAAGCACTACCTTCTTTTATGTCATCTAACATATAAGTGTCTGAAGATTTTCCAAGGGAGTTTTGTTTTCTGTCCTTTAATCTAATCTGGTTTACAATCTTAACAGTGTATGTGAATGTCCACTGAGCGACCATTCTTACAACTTTACTTCCAGATTCACCATAATGCTTATGCATAATTCTAGTAGAGCATATATGGAACGTGGTCTGAAATTGAACCTGATTAGCAGAAATTTGACTCTGTCAATTAAGGACAAATTATCTAAGGATTGTTCATTAATGACACTGAAGGACAGAGTTAAACTCTAACAGAAGGGTTACTATCACGGAGGTATAGACATCTATTCAAAGCTGTGTGTAAAATAGGATGTAAGTAATTGTACCAGCATAAGACTAAAAACATGCAAGTGTAATAAGAACTTAACTTCAGTGCTACAATTCTGATAGGGTGTGACACTTGTAAAGGAAAGATATTTTCATCTAACACTTACATAATTTTTGGTTTTTGGTTTTTTGTTTTATTTTGGTTAGGGAAGGCTATTACATAATAAAAATGATTGTATCTAGTTTTAAATTTAAACAGCATCTTCCTGAAACAGAGAAAATATTGATCTTAATTTTGACCAATTCTGTTGTCAAAGGATATAAATATTACTAAAATAACCAAATAATGTATTTGGATGACAGGTTCAACTGACTGTGCACTTATGTTTACCACAGTAACTCATAGTCAAACAATTACTTATGTTTTTAAAAGATATTTTGGTTATAATTTAACTTAAAATTTTCAATTCTAAAAGATATAGGATACTTATGTTCAGTAGAAATTGTCCTTAAAAATATTCTTATCACTGTGTGATTACTACTAGAAAATCAAAGTTTCTATCCATGGGCACAAGTGCTAAATACACTTAATAAAGTACTAAAAAAACCCAAAACTTGTGTAAATAAAAAAGAAATCCTTTAAACTGATTGTAACAGACAGAAGTGTCGTTGTTCTTGGTGCTTCAGGACTAAGCTGGCGAGGTGGCACTGGCAGAGCTGCTACAGTTCCATAGTTCTGGAACAACAAATAACAAGGAACCCAAAACCCTAACACATGCTGGAAGTCAAAGCAAGCTGTCCAAGCAATGCACTAATCTGCAGTATGTAAGACACTGAGTAGTGAAAGATCTCAAGCAAACATTGGGACAATCAGCTCTGAAAAAGGTCAGTTCAATTTATTTCTTGATTTCACTATTCTTCCCACATCTTCCCATTCAAATCCATATTATATGCATATATTCATGCATTTTTGCCATATAAAATGCTTCAAACACTTAGTCTCATGAGAAAAATCCATCTCAAGACATTTCAAAGCCAAACTCCTCATAAGACAGGGTGTAATGTTATACCACTTCTTCTCACTCACCAAAATGTCTACAGAAGTGAAAACGCTTATATTTTATATATGCACATATTGTATTGACATCATAGAGAAACCTAGTATAAACATACCAGGGCTGTATAGTAGCACTGCATAACAGCAACCTGCATAGCAAGTTTACATTGTATCACTATCCACTTAGTAATCTTACCCATCCATATTAGAAAGTGTCATGCCAACAGAAATAGCAATATCTTCATAAAAGCTATACAAGATAAGCCAGCAATGCTTGACGCAGAACATCTACTTCCCTGGAAACATTCAAGGCCAGGTTGGATGGGGCTCTGAGCAACCTGATCTAGTCAGAGATGTCCCTGCTTCTTGCAGGGTGGTTGGACTAGATGACCTTTAAAGGTCCCTTCCAACCTTAACCATTCTATGATTCTAGTTTCCACCTATTATATTGATCAAATGGCCACTGACAAAATAATTATTTTAAAGCTAAGGTGTGAAAAAAAAAAAGAAAATTATCAAATCATTTCTGTTATACTCACCTGAACCAGGCAATTATAAAGATAGATCAACATGGGAGGGGAAAAACAGTGCAATTTTTTTTTACTTCACAGAAGAGTTTGCTTGATAGTTACTAATTTTTCAATAAATAAGTCTGTAGAGCATGAATGCAATTCCTGGGCTATGTTAATATTACTAACAGTTTACTGCAGTTTTATATCAGTCTTCCACATTTGTAATGTTTTTGAGGCAGCCTATTCCAAACAAGATGCAGCAGTATTTTCTCTCCTTCTGTTCCGGAGTGTTTTCTGCTCTCACTTAAAACCAGACTCATCCTGAATGAC
This sequence comes from Chlamydotis macqueenii, assembly GCF_036417535.1. NCBI lineage: Eukaryota > Metazoa > Chordata > Aves > Otidiformes > Otididae > Chlamydotis > Chlamydotis macqueenii. The sequence continues at coordinate 45,636,259 of NC_141558.1, read as the reverse complement.
CTGCATCAAGTGCAGAGGGAGCTGAGGGCTCCCCACATCCCTCAGGGCAGGACCTAGCAGCCAAAGCTCATCTCACCACCCCAGTTTGGAGCAAGGCAGCTGGGGGGCACTGGGGCCAGCCCCAGTCGCAGGCATCGGGCACCTCCCTGGGGACAGGAGGGAGGGCTGTGAGGAGCTGGAGACCAGTCCTGAAGTGTTATCACTGGGGTAGGCACTGATGGCTCCAGGGTGCTGAAATGGGGCCCTGGGCATGGTGGAGGGAGCCCTGGGAAAGTGAGCAGGGACAGCAAGAGTTAGCAGTACCCTCAAGATCCTGACAACCCACACTTCAATGCTGGACACTATTTTCTGTACAAAATTGCAGACAAAGTGAAGAATCCAGTCAGTTAGAGCAGCTCTCTCCTTTGGCTTTATAGGTACTATAGACAGTATCTACAACAGCTGTATTCATATTTTGTTTAAATGGGTGGGGATTCTCTACAGGAAACAAATGCCTGTGACTGTATGTTCAAACCTGCTCTTGATCTACTGCCGTACCAACATATTCTTACTGGTAAGGAATTTTTTAGATGTAAAGTGATTCATTTTTTAAATACTCAAAACAACCTTTTGTAGGAAAATTCCAGATTCAGTGAAAAATTCCTCAGGGCTCAGTCATTCCAGTCAGTTTTCCAACAGAAAAAACTGAAAAAGTAGGTAGTACAACAATTTTCTACATAATTCTCTGTATCATGAACAGAAGGAAGAGTGCCTCCTTTTTCAATTCACATAATCATAGTCTCAATTTTTTTCCCACTTAGATGTAAGAGTACATGGAGTGAAAAAGCAGGACCATACAAATACAATCAATTTAACCATTTCACTATTTTGTATTTCGGCATACAACTGTAGTATTTAGTTTACCTTGCTTTTAAATTTGGTTCATTTTCAGCTGAAGTTTTCTGCCTACTCTTTCCCCAGTGCTTTCTCACTCCAGTTTTCATGCAATTTAAATGAGAGACTCAAGGACTGATTTCTTGATTAGCTTCTTCAAAAGCTGTATTCATTGTTCTGCACTGTTCATCACCAGTTTAGGGAGGGAACAAAACCAAATAAAGCTAAAAATAAGTTATATCTATTTGCAGTTGAGTTGGCTATTCTCATTTACAGAGTTATACAGGTTCCCTCCCTCAGGCAATGCTATTTGGGTATGTCTTTGCCAATAATGTGTTTGCCTTTCCTCTACAATAGAATGACAAAGTTCTGTGGGCCAATTTTATGCCACCTAACGAAACAACTTAGGTTAAAAAGCATTGAGAGAGATTATACTCCTGTGATACCTTTGGACATGGTTATTAGAATCATACGTGAACTTAAGCTCCCCCATAAAAGGACCAGGTATTCCTCAATGACTTCTCAAAAGTTATGGCTAACTTCACTCCTAATTTGAGCACCTCCATTGGTCTTTTGATGAAAGATACGCTATGTCTTTGCCACTGTACTAAGACATCAAGACCACCACAAGCACAAACTAACTATGCCAAATCACTAAAAGTGATATTTTAAAATGTAAATATATTTCCTTCTGCTAGTTTATGCTAGTTCTTCTGTATTAGTTAAGGATTGTACATTTTCTCATCACTGCCTGACCATAATTAAGCTGGCATGGCATGTAGTAAGCCATGATTTGAAGGAAAAAAATGTGTCTCTAGCCAAAAGTAGTTCTGTATAATGACAAATGATGGAATTTTCTGTCAGGTTTCTAAACTGACTTTTCCAAAACTACCTATATTTTTTTTAATATGAAGTATTTCCTTCTTATGAAGGAAATGAGATAAGAATTCCTGTCCTTTGCCTTTCAAATGCAGACTTAAGCAAAACCACAGATTTACTGCCTAAAGTAATCACTTCAAAACATATGTGCTCATAAATCATTCTAAGAATGATATTTCTTTCACTAAGTGATTACACAAATAGCAAACCTGTATTTTTATGACAGCAGTTCCTAAAAAATACTAACTTATGTCAAGCTATTACAGACTAAAATTCATAGCACACACTATGTTTTTATTTTAGAAATGTCAATGACTACAAAAATGCACATTAATTTATGCTACTTTAAAATAGAGTCCTTTGAGACTCTGTAAAACAATCACCCTAGAACTACACTAATTTGACCAAAAGGAGTAAGAAAACACAGCTAGTAATTAAGTGAACTTCCTTTAAAAACATCCTCTGGGAATTTGTAGATCTAGCCATCTGAAAAGCCCTGACTTACAGACACCATATGTATCTACTGTTCAACTTACGTCTGATCGTTAAATGAAAATTATTAAGAGAGACAGAGCCCAACAGCCCTGCATGGTGTTGGTTTTGAAGGAAGGATCAAGGCATGAATATCACAAAAATGTCTCTGTCAAGTTAGAGTTGCCTGGATTAGTAAGAAAGGATGCTACAAGGTGAAAATTGACAAGCAGCTGCAGCCAGTAAGCTTTCGCTGTAGCAAGCCCCTCTTCAAACATATTTTAATATATTACTCTTCCCTTTCAAAATAGGCCAACTTTCATTTCAGAATGGATCTCAAAAACTTCATAATCAAGATTAAATTGTCTAAAATTCACTTGGGTTTCTAGAAGCAGAGAAACAAGACATGCTAAAGAAAGAAAGATGGTGAACAGTGGCTCTGAGAGATTTTGCATTCTTTCTTGGACAAGTGGACAGAACGAGTTCACTTTCCAAGTAAGATTTCCTTAAATTCCACTGGCCAAAATCTCACTTCCTGAAAATTGTGAATAATCTGTTTAAAAGTTTCACTTAAAACAACAAAAAACCCCACTACCCACTCATTTACATCAGCTAAGGACCTGATCCCACATTCTTTCTGTCACTCTGCTAACCAGAAAATAAGTCTATTATTTCTATGTAGAAATAAAACTCTTATTTCTACAGAAACCCTACAAATGCTTAAACTTGCAAAAACTTCTGAAGGCTAAATCATCATAAAAAGCAAATTCCAACTGAGAAATGACTACATTTAGAATATAACCTGAGTCGTACTGAGAGGTAAAATTGCTTTCTTACTCCCTCCTTTCTGCTCAGATAAAGAAGTGAAATGATGTCAGTTCATACAAGGGGAAAAAAAAAAGAAATTCAATGGGCTAACAAGATGCCAGCAAGCATCCCCTAAAAACAAACTTGAAATACCCCTCAAAGATCCATACTGAAGTATCCCAAAAGACTGAGTTAAATGCTTGTGCAAGCAGAAAGGCATTAAAGAATGTAATGAAGTTTAACAGATCATGTCAAGCCAAAACTGAAATAAGATCCTCAAGGGAAGTAAGAGCACTGTGCATTTTGTACTTCTTTAGAGAACTGGAATGGTGTTAGTTTTGATATGAAAGCTGATCCCAAGAAAAGTTTGGAATCAAACGGTGCACACGCCCCGTACTGCCACATAATTCTCCAGCTCTGTTACAATACTCCTCTAGAAGATCCAGTCTGCGCAAAGGTTACTGCAATTGCTGACACACCCTCACTTTGCAGAGAGCACTAAAGGGCTGCCTGCAGTGTCTGCTAAGACCTCTCAGATCTGCTATGCAAGAAAACCAAGAAAACACATGTAAATTCTTTTCCACTGCCAGAGTTTTAAGCTACATCAACAAAAGATTGTGGCACATCAGTGCCACGAGCACTGTGACAGAACTTCAAAATGGCACTACAGAGATCCTAAGGCATCTATCTTCTTTGACTGAACTGGGCTCATCTTTAGAGATGGAGCTCTTTCTCACATTTCATAGGAGAATAAATCAATTCTGTAAAGCCAGTCCTGTGTCTCTGTTCTATTCGCCTCTCTTACCATTGAGCCTTAAATTACCATCACTTTTACGGTGCATAGACCTAAGATCAACTGAATTTATTTGATTGGGTTTTTTGCTATCATGGACACAGGGATATTATACCTTTTCATTTAAAACCTTGGATAGAATTCCTACACAAACACTTCACATATAGATGACAGAAGATAAATAATGAAAATTGTACCTGAGATTAACTTACTTCCAGAATCACAGCAATGCCAATTCTCCCTACCTTCTACTGCTAGGCTCAGATCTAGCACAAATAAAACTACTATCATTTCTACTGAACTGGCATGTGAGATACCCATACAAGGGTATCTTGTGCCACTGTGCACCTGACTGGACTTTCTGATTTATAGTTTCATATATAGTTTTCCATGTTGTGGCACTTGACATGTTACAGCATCCAAATGATTGACCCAGATTTATAGAATCTTGAGGTAAGAGATGATAACAGTGCTCAAATGAATATAAGAATGAAGCATTCTAATGTACCACTGTATGAAAACCTCTACTGAGCAACTGAGTACATCATACCCGCCACAGATTTCATTAATTCCCAAATTAGTTAAGTATCTCTTTTATCTTCTGGTCCAGCCTTGCTGCCAAATCCCAATAGCTACATTTCTACAGTTTCATAGTTGTCTTTGGTGTTTTTGCAGTCTTAGTGAGTCTGTTGTCACAGACAAGGATGTTACTAGCCCAAGCAGGAACTGGCAACTACCTCAGTTGTGGCAGTGAAAACCAACATGTACAGTAAGGAAGGTCTTAAACTGTCACCTTTCACAGTCAAGTGTGTTAAACTATAAGCAGTGACAACTGAGTTTAACACTCCCAGCTGCAAACTGCTCCAGCTAAAGGCTTGACACATGATCTTCCACATTTTTTCCTGTTACAGGGGTAGTAATCTCAGGTGGATGAGGAGGGATGAAGAACTATCATACACAGATATCAGTCTAGACTGATGCAAGTCCGGAGTTCATAACTCAAAGCCTTACTTTCATGCCTAAAGAAGGGATGCTCTTGATTTACAAGGTTACAAGCCATGTCTCTGTAATTAAGTACAGCATGTGTATCTCAGGTTTCTAAAAGTCCTATGTTATATGCTACATAAACTTGGGAAGATCCACTTGACAAACATATAGTTATTTGCTCAAGGATCTCAAAACGATTTAAAAACATAATTGCAAATCTCCAGTTTAGGATGTAAGCTCTTAAACCTAAAGAATCACATCAAAGTATTTGGCATGGGAAAAATAAATACAAATTCAGACATGGCGGTTTTTTGTCCATTGTTTGTTTAAGAAAAAATGGGAAGGTCTGGGATTCTTTAGCTCTTGCCTAAAACTACTGAGAAAGGAAGATGTAGGTTTTCCATTCTTTTCTTGGTGGAACACATCAGTTTTCTCAATCTTTCATTTTGGGCATTACAAGAAATAAAAGTAAGAAATATTCTTCCACATCTTGCATCTTTTTATCATTTTGTTTTAAATCAAAACCACAGCACTTTGCTAAAGTCCTGTGTATGTCACATTGGCATGTTTACCACTACGTACTTACTGGTCTCTTAATGAGAGGTTTTCATTTGATCAGTTGTCATGGAAGAATTGTGGCTATTGCAGAAACAGCATGATTAAACGAATGCAGCTATAATAGCGGCTAACGCCCTGAATTAGTCCTCATTTCCCTCATTGATAAGGTACTAATCTTTTCTTATGCATCTTCAGAAAGATGCAAAAAAAAAAAAGGAAAATACACAGATGTTAACAAGCAAGACTAAAAGAAGCACTAAGTGTTAATCAACCTGTATTTTTATCTAAGCACAGCAGGCTTAAGATTTTAATGCAAATTAACTGTTCACAAGACTTTAATAACCCAATTGTATATGCTAATGTAAAGCCCATGAATATTTGTTCTAAGAAACACTTGAACACTTGGCTTTCCATCACCGATAGTTTTAAAAATTGCATGGGAAGGTTGTAGCCTATATCTATGGTGTTTTCCAAGAATCAGAGCTTTGTGTAGCTGAAAGCAGTAGTAAGTAGGACAATAGTAAAGCCAATAGCAAATTGCAAGATGGAAAGAGAAAAGAAATTACGCTTGTAGTTCTAAGTTGGGCCACCTAAAGATAAAAGAGATGTATATAAGAAGAATTTGGTATTTAGGGATATAGATGAGGAGAAATTCAAGGGATGAGGGTTCTAGAATGAAGTGATTAAAAGCAGGGGCCACAAAAGTGTATGATGGAAGTTTGAGGATGAGAAAAAAACGTTACCAAGAGTCCTCTGACTAAACTCTGGTTGAAGGTAAGGCCACAACCATTCTCTGCCTTGTTATATTTCAGTTGCCATGACTATGGCAGCTTTCATAAATTATTGTTCTTGTCCTGGTGATGCACCACAAACATGGCACAGTTACAACCTTACAGAGGATCACAGCAAATATTAAAATGTGCTTTCTGATGCACTTGAATATTGTCAATACCTGCCATTATGGTAGTGACTAAAATGGGTCAAATCACTGCCTAGCCCAAAACTCTGCATTAAGCTGGACTCAAGTTTCATCACTAGCAGTAAGAGTTAAAGTTACGAGCTTAAGTTGTGAGTGAAGAGAATAGGTTTGTAACATCTTGTATTTAGAGGGAAACAGTCATAGTTTTTACTGATCAAAGCATCTGTGTTGAAGAAAAATGCTTCTTTTCCTACTTTCCTTTTTCTTTCCTTTATTGCGTTAAAACTGAACACACGCCTATGTTAGCTTTTATATCAGAAGAAAACCAAACTGAAATTTCTGGATCAAACACATATTTTCGCTTTATGACCACACAGTTTCAATCTTCTTTTCCAAAGTCCTATATCTCAGATAAAGACTCATTCAATAACTTTGAAACTCTGGAAAGACATTTCTGTGAGAGAGAGCTAATATCATACATTGAGATAAGAATTTTTCTGAGGAATTAAAATCAGCCTTCTAATAATGAAACATCACTTTTTGTCTGGTACAGTCACATTTATGGAGTAATATAGGGCACTAAATCTGCCTAACAGACAAAAAACTGCAAGAAACAAATAAGAGAGATGACTGATTTTGACTGACTTATCAAGGGTCATATAATTCAATGATCAGGTGAGCATATGATTAAATATGAATTGTGCAAGGTCAAGAACAATCCAATGCGTAATGAGAAAATGAACAGAGAATTGGTGACTCCAAGACATTGTTTTGGCAAGTAACTGCACATTAACTGTGAAACAAACTGCTTATTGCAGCTAAAGAGCTACATCCTTTTAAGCAATTCACATAAGTTTAAAATACTATTCAAGAATCACAATTTTTTATTTTACTTCTAATCTTACAGCATTTCTTTGAGATAATTTTCTGTTTTCTTTCTTTATATATCCTTCAAGATCCCTTTGATTTCCTCATGGAATTAATGGAGAAGTACACATCCCTACTCTGTAATGAAACTAATATTTTCCAAATGTAACATTAGATAATTCACAGGTGCCTCATTTTTAGGACATCATAGCCCCCAGTGATCATTTGAAGGAAATAAAAGACACTCATTACTGAAGTTTTGTACAAACTACAAAATTTCTTTCTTTCTTCTCAGCTTAACATATTGTCTCTTATTCTGCAGAAGAGTGAGTTTCAGACACAGATGCAGTTAACCATTAACTACAGAATAGGAAAAGGTCAGTGATTATACCATTACCCAGGGCTTCCTGAAAAAAAATAATCTCTGGACACGGTCCTTGTCCACACTTGCACTACAATCATTGCAGCAGCAGGTTGACTGCAGCTGTGGTTAACAGTCAGTGTCAGCAACAAATAATTTCATTGCATCAGACAAGATGTGAAAGAGCCACCACAGAAAGAGAAACTTAATAAAGGAAAAACTTAAAAACATAAAGGAAAAACATAAAAACCCCCTAGCACAACAATTTGCGATGAACATCATTATTTGAAGAGAAGCGGAGCTCTTTTGTGTTGTAAATATAATAAAATGCTTCCAGCTCATGTGAATCACTTGTTAATGGGACTATTGTGCCATTGTAAATTACTGTAAAGTAACATGCATCATCCAAGCCATTTTCTAACCATTCATCAACATTAACTGTCATTGTGGAAAGACAGTTTCCTGTGTTTAGAAGCTACAGTCATAGATATATATAAAAAGCAGGAATTTCAGTCACAGATCAATTCAGTTCAGATGTTTATTGTGTACCCCGTTGTCTCTACACCATTGTTGGAACTGAAATTATGTCCTAAAAGATGAACCAGAAATAAAACAATAGAGCAGACTAAACCAATGATGTGTAACAGCTTGAATTATTGAACCAAAAAAAAATCCCCTAATATGACATAGCTAGTTGTCTGTTTGAAACATTCCTGAAATTTCCAAGCCAAATTCTGCTCAAATATTCTTAAAGAGGTAGAAATATGTGTGGATAGATGGAGGATGGAGGATGAGGGAATTTGCATACAAGGTAATCTTGTGCTTGTTTTAAAATCTGAACTAGAAAAATAAGTGAATGAACATTCAATTGCAGATGTACAAGCACTAGAAATACGCTAACAGTGTCAGCGTCTGCCTAGCTGAGTGACCATAGGAGATGCTATTCATGAAAGGTACATAAACCTGAGCACCCTCTGAGGTCCTCAAAGCAGACACTCCCTCGAATCCCCAGCCACTGGATTAAGGGTCTTGGGAAGTACATCACTTTCCAGCTTTTATTTATTTATTTATAGTCCCTGACTTTATCTTTATCTAATCCTTTTTTTTTTTTCTGTTGATATTCTCTGGCTCTACAATTTTCTGTGACAACAAATTCCAACTTTTCACCACTTGCTGCTTAAAAACCACACCTTTAAAAAATGTTTCAAACTGATCTCCTATCAGTTTCAGCTAGTTCTAGTACAAGAATATTTTGTGAGTAATGATTCTGCATTTACCTCATCCATCAACTTCACGGTTTTGCAAGACTTCCTTTACAAACAACAGCTTTTCAAAAGATACGTTCTTGCTTATGTTAAAATTAAGCTTGGATTGGGACTAGGTAGTCTGTTCAACCATTCTGGACAAGACTTGTCAGTAGTGAGTTTATTTAACTTTTCTTCAGGAAATTAATTCAACTTCTCTGGGCTCAAAGAATTTCTCTTAACTATTTTATTAACCTCAATAAAATGCTATAACATCTAATATAATGTTTTGGATTTGCATGGCAAGATTTTGGTAGCAGGGAGGCTGCAGGAGTGGCTTCTGTGAGAAGATACCAGAAGTTACCCCCGTGTTGGACAGAGTCAGTTTCAGCCAGCTCCAAGGATCCACTGCTGGCAAAGCTGACCCCATCAGTGATGGTGGTATCACCTCTGTGATAACATATTTAAGAAGCGGTAAAAACTACTGCACAACAGCAGCTGGGAGAGAGGAGTAAGAATATGTGAGAGAATCAACTCTGCAGACAGCAAGGTCAGCAAAGAAGTAGGGCGAGCAGGGCAAGGAGGTGCTCCAGGCACTGGAGTAGAGATTCCCCTGCAGCCTGTGGTCAAGACTGTGGTGATGCAAGTTGTGTCTGCAGCCCGTGGGGAGGTCCAAGGTGGAGCCGAGATCCACTCCGCAGCCTGTGGAGGACCTAACGCCAGAGCAGGTGCAGGCACTCTGAAGGAAACTGTGACTCCGAAGAGAACCCACACTGGAGCAGGCTCCTGGCAGGAACTGTGGGCTGTGAAGAGGAGCCCACACAGGAGCAGTTTTTCTGCCAGGACTTATCACCCTGTGGGGGACCCACGCTGGAGCAGTCCATTCCTGAAGGATTGCACCCTATGGAAAGGACTCACATTGGAAAAGCTTATGAACTACTGTCTCCTGTGAGCTGGACCCCAAGCTGGAGCAGGGGAAGAATGTGAGGAGGAAGGAACAGCAAAGATCAAGCATTATGAACTGACCATAACCCCCACTCCCTCTGCCCCTGTGCCACTTGAGAGGAGGAGGTAGAAGAATTGGGAGTGAAGTTGAGTTTAGGAAGAAGGGAAGGGTTGAGGAAGGTGTTCTTTACACTTCTTATTTCTTATTATCCTACTCTATTTGATTGGCAGTAAATTAAATTTATTTCCTCAAGCTGAGTCTGTTTTGCTTGTGATGGCAATTGGTAGGTGATCTTCCTGTCCTTATCTTGACCCATGAACCTTTCATCGTATCTTCTCCTCCTGTCCTGTTGTGGAGGAGGAGTGATAGAGCAGCTTGGTGGGCACCTGACAGCTAGCCAAGGTCAACTTACCACATACGTGCTCATACCTCTCAAAATAAACTGAATTCCCTCTGGATATAAGCTGTAAATCCCTATCCAAATATTTTCCGATGGGATGCATATACCTTTAACCATTACATTTCCCAGAGCTAAATGTTCAATTATTTCTAAAGATAAATTTGGAATGGCATTCAATGTTGTTTCCTGTGAGCTATTAACAGTCTACCAAGAATAAGAGAAGACCTTAAAAAGAGACAGCTGTTTTTCACATGAATTTCTCCAACATATTTTCACAGAAGTATCAACAATCTACAAAAACTGGCAGGTTAAAGGCTTTAGAAGTGTACCCTTTTCCTATTTTTTGTCCCACGGAATTGATGGGATGGAAAAGCTTTCTTATGTCTGTCCCATTGAATTGATTTTTCCGCATCACTTCTCATCACATATGCACTTCTTTTTCCTCTTTGCCACTGAGAAAAAAAGATTGGAGAAAAAAGAAAAGATTTTTTTAAAAATAAAAGAGAGATTGAGTATTAAATAGCCTTATAAAATAAATATTATATTTTTAAATTCTTGACAAAATGTCATTTTTAGTAAAGGTTATTTTTGAACCTGGGAACTAATAAATAATTACATTCCTCTTTCTATCACCCACCCTCCCCAAATGCTAAAGTCATACTTTATAATGCTGTAAAACTGAGGGTATGTATTCTGAGCCTAAAGCAAAAATTCTACAGAGCTATAAATACAGATTTTAAAAATAAAATAGATTTTATTATTAGAGTAGCCATATGTTATTTTTATATAAATCGAATTTATTTTCAGCTGTGACACATCTGAAGTTTTTGATATGTTACCATTTCTGATTAGTGGAGTTAGCATACTACTGAGAAGGAATTGCTAAAGGTCTTTATCAAGTGAACCTCAATAAAGTACAAGGTCAGTGCTACATTATGTAGCATCATTTTTCAACAAGATTAAATTCTATGGTTGTAGGCTCAGTCTAGGCTATAAAAGCATCATTTTAAGTTTCAGTTGTTAAAGAATTTCATAGTGCATAAATGTTATAAAAGAGAAGGATATACAATCAAACCTGTGTTTTTAATCGATTACTGTTGCCTGCTGACATCTCATTTAAAGGAAGTTACTTCATAGGCAAACGTGAAACAATTTTTCCAGAAAATTGGGATGACTAGAAAGACTTCGAGCAAAAAGAGGGCAAGTGAAATTTACCTTGGATAATGAATGAACTTTAAATTAAGGAAAATAATACAATAATTCATTTATATGGATAGCCTCAGAAAAGAGCAACAAAAGGACTTGTGCAAATCTTTTACAGGTTAATTGTATGTATTCTGAGCAGTTCAGACAAAATTTTGCAGCATAAACTCGAAGACTGACTTCATCAAACTAGTTATATTTAATTTTTACCAACAATTTTAGGCTTTTAAAACTTTACCAATATCAGTTCTGTTTTTCATATTACACAGACTGCAATACATTTTACTCAGAATTCTATTTGAAATTGCAAGGCAAGTTGCAAATATATTCTGAAAATGCCCCCTTTTTAAATATACCTCCATAAAACTACTGTGTTTATTGGCTAGATTTGTAATCTAAGACAATTTAGACCATAGAAAGCAGCTTTATTGAGAAGGACTTGGGGTATTAGTGGATGAAAAACTGAACATGAGATGGCAATGTGCGCTAGCAGCCCAGAAGGCCAACCATATCTTGGGCTGCATCAAAAGGACCATGGCCAGCAGGTCGAGGGAGGTGATTCTCCCCCTCTACTCCACCCTTGTGAGACCCTACCTGGAGTACTGCATACAGCTCTGGAGCCCCCAACATAAGAAGGACATGGATCTGTTGGAGCAAGTCCAGAAGACAACCATGAAGATGATCAGAGGGCTGGAGCACTTTTCCTGTGAAGAAAGGCTGAGTTTGGGTTGTCCAACCTGGAGAACAGCAGGCTCCAAGGAGACCTTATAGCAGCCTTCCAGTACCGAAAGTGGGCCTACAAGAAAGCTAGAGAGGGACTTTTCACAAAGGCATGTAGTGACAGGACAAGGGGTAATGGTTTTAAATTGAAAGAGGGTAGATTTAGATTAGATATTAGGAAGAAATTATTTGCTGTGAGGGTGGTGAGACACTGAAACAGGTTGCCCAGAGAAGCTGTGGGTGTCCCATCCCTGGAAGTACTCAAGATCAACTTGCGTGAGTCTTTGAGTAACCTGATCTAGTAGCAGGTATCCCTGCCTATGACAGGGGAGATAGAACTAGATAATCTTTAAAGGTCTCTTTCAACTCAGACCATTCTAGGATTCTGTGATACCTGTGTTAGGAAAATAAACAGTGCCATGGAACATTCCCAGGCACTGGGACAAAATAACCTCACCTGCAAACCTGTTAGAATGGTCATTAATGTAGTTGCAACATGAACCAAGTATCAACCTCTCAGACAATTTCTGGACCTCATCTTGAATTTAACAAAGGACAAGCAGTTACAGATAAACACCTCAGAGATGGCCAATGTGGTTGGGAAAGTAAATGAACGTATAGCATGCAAGTAGATTATCCTGTGGTAGCTGGGTTCAGTACCATTGAATGATCCTGTGTATTTGCCACTATAATTTTCCAGCATAAACACAGCCATCGTAGAACACAATTTTAAATTATTTGATAACATTAATTCATTTCAATGAGAATTAGGTATTCAAGCAATTTTTTTTTTCTGAAAGTCCAAGACCTTTCAATCATTTTAGAAGCTTTTAAAACTATTTTTCATACGAGTCAGTACAGATAGCTCAGTTAGAATGCCAATGTACTGTGCAAGACTACACAAAAAATAAAATAAATATTTATTTCTTTGGAAATAAAGCAGCACACTCCCACGGAGTATTTTGTTCACTATTTTGACACCCTGTCTTGCTGTGTGAACAGCTATTCAAAACTCATACACTGAAAGCTTTCTTACACCTGTCTCTGCAGCACCTTGTACTGTACATTTACAGAGACAGAATGCTGGAAAATGTGGAATGCCATTTTGATCCCAATCAATACCTACATTTCTTCTGTACTCTACATTTAGTATAATGTTTATATTAGTCCAAAACTGGGATCTCAGCCTTTTCTTCTTAACATTCACATTTTATTTGTGTGTACTAAAGACTTTTGAAAACTGGAAAAATATCTAAACAAATGAACAATTATCAAGAGAATCTACTACACTTTTGAAATGTGCATACCAACTCAATTTTAACAACTCCACAAAAGGTAGTGCAGATCATCAAGGCAATTTATGAGCTAGAGGTTTCTAAAAGCTACAAAGTAGATTGTTATACAAGAGACTAAAAATAGCTGTTATGATTTATCAGATCCTGATTCCTTTGGGGCTGTTAGAACTCAGAACAGAAATAAGAGCCCTTTTGTAAAATGTCTCCTTTCATGCTTATCTGGCAAATATGACACAATCTTTATTATTTTCTCAATAACCCATGAAGATTTTTATATACTTGTTTAATAATTTGGAGCATAAGTCTGTAAACCACACATACTAATGGAGAGTTTTGTAGCAAAAAGGAATATATATATATTTTTAATGTTACTTTAGGCAAAGAAACACATTTGTAATGCAAACTGGTAGAGAATAAGCAATTTAGAACTATGGCAGAGTATCAAGAATGACACTCTCCTTAATGCATCTCATTACATCCAGATGCTGAAGAACACAATGCTTAATATCATGCACTCATCTCAGGCAATGAAGATTGAAAGCCTGAGCCTGTAATTCTTTAGGCAAAACTTTTATTTTCTGAAAGACTGCAGAGTCAAACCATATGTTTCACTGACATTTTCTTCCGCAGTTTCAGTGTATTTTGTTTTGTATATTATATTAAATCAGATCTTTATGTTCTGAATGTAGTTTTCCTGACTGCTATCCAGCTACAGTTGTCTGTCTATGCCCAGCAGAGACTACAAACAGCTGGGATGAGAGAGGCGCATTCTTTGAGAGAAAAACTCTTAATCGTTCTTTGATTCCTTAAAATGAAGGAAGGAAAAAAAATTCAACACACACATCTGTATTCTGGACTGTATGCCAGACAAAGCAAATCTTCTGGCTATCAAAAAGCAAAGCAGAAGGGCTTGGTGTTTAAGAGAACTGAGCTGATATTCGCTGCCTGCAGGGTGTAAGGCAAATACCACAGTGTAGATGACAGTTTCCGTTTTCACTTACTGCTTGCAGAAGATTGATGACAAGTGCTTTATGAAAGTAAGAAAAATTGCGCTGATCCTAGATGTGTGCACAGTATATCCACACATCTCCTCATAAATGTTTATCTGAGGCCATGTGTCCACAGACATTTCTCTCTGCAGCAGTACAAGTTTAAGCAGTTATTCCCCTCTCTCTGCCTTATCCTTGTTTCCACATCTGCGCTGCTTTGCTTGCTTTTGTAAATGCAACTATGTGTAGGGCCACAGAGTGAACTGGACCAGCAAATTGATCCAAGTTAAAATAATCATACTGAAAATATAATGCATCTGAGGGTTGGAGGAGGAATTTTCATTCATGATCCAGTTTAAAGACAGTAAGAATGCAGAGTAGTGCTACAGGCATGACAACAAGGAGGACAACATTGTAAAAAAACATCACAAGTAAAGTGCGTATGTATGACGAGAAGAAGACACAATAATTATGTTCTGCTGTATTGATGAAATTAAAACAATACTGTAAAGGTAATTCTTTTTAAGTCATGTAGGCATTTACTTTTTTATGAATTTCATGGAATAAGCATTCTCAGCAAGAGGCCTTGCCTCTATTTAAGTGCTGGCTTAAGAAAGGCAGATACTTTATGAAAGTGAATGTAGTGAAGAATCTTTCTCTTTGGAGGTCATCGTATCCTCATTCTTCTTTTCAGAGAAAATGCTTTCAAAATTATGAGTAAAATGCTTACCAGCTGGAAGGAGGAGGAGGAATCTAACAGTGTGTACATGTAAAGACAGTGAAGCCATGCCTTTAGACAGAGATACTTTTCTGCCATGAACTCCTGCTCTGCCCAGACTAGTTAATCTCTGCCACTAAGGAGAGAACTCTTCCAAAATAATCCTCTGTCTTGCAATATAATTTTTCCTTAAGCATGATTTCATGGTATAAATAAAGATTGATACCTTTATTTTTAGAAAATGTCTTGCATTTTTGAAGTTTGTCAAAACTTTAATTGACCCACCTTTCACTTTAATTCATAAGAATTAAAAATAGCTGTCAATTGGGTAGTTATTATAAAGGACAGATTTCAGATAAAGATACTCTTTAACAGAAAGTGCTTGACTGTAAAGTTTGCCAGCCTATGTTCAGAACTAAATGCCATATAGCACCTTTATTGTTCGGAAACCTTCACTAAGGCTACATCATTACATCTAATTTGTAAACACCAAAGACAATGGCAGAGAACACACAACACACTTTAGCAAGTATATTTCTCCATGACAGAGTACATATACACAGCACCAATATTACACTGCAGGTTGATTCCCTCAGTGCTCAGTCCTGTTTCTCAGTCACATGATATGTCTATAAAGTACTAGGAGTGTATGAACTGCCCTTGCTTACACACTGAGAAACCTTATGGACATACTATGGACAACCCTATCCATCTTTGTCAGATCCAGCCTGTGCTCCAAGCAGACAGCTCTGAGGCAGTCCAAACTTTTTTCAGTTGAAGTCAACAGAGCACAGAGCTAAAGCACATGGTAAGGAGCTGATGCATCCAGCTTGAGGTGTGAGAAGAGCAAAGCAATAACACATTCAAGAGATGTCAAACCTCTGCAACAAGAAATGGATGCTTTTCTCATGGTAAAAGTTAGTCATAAACATGAGTTACAGAGAAAATTATAAGAAAGGAATAAATCTATAAAATTATTTATTCAATTCCAACTCTCAACATTCTTTCCTAATTATTATATTTAAAACATTTTGTCATTCATTTCAAATGAATGATAGCCATACACTTACAACCTCATCAAAATAAGGAATTTTTTTTTTCTTAAAAAGTTATCTACTGTAACTTTATCATAGATGCTACAACCTCATTTGTCAGGGCAATTTTCTGTTAAATTGCTTCTTACAGGTCCATCAGACAGCTGCAAATATAAATCATTTCCAGTAACCAGTTTCCAAAGTCAGAGCAATTATTATACGCCTGCAAATATTTTAGCTAAAAGTGTGGTGAGAGAGAATCATAAAAAAAAAATCCCACTATCAAATCATCAGCTAAGCACTGCTGAAAGCAAATAGCAATTTAGGCATCACTGTTAAGCAAGAGAGAAATTGCACCCCACTTGTTGATTACCAGGCTTCTCCTGATAGCAGAGGCACTTAGTGTTATCTCAATCAAGAGCAACAATAAAGCATGTCAGATGCAAAAAGAACCATAAAAAGGCCATAGCCAGATTCAGTCACAGCAGCTCAGAACATGGAGGCAGCAGGAGGACAAGGAAATCTTGCATTTCAGGCAGCTTATGTGGCTCTTTTGTGCATAGGAGACTGCATCCCTGTGGAGTGGCAGAAGAGCAAATGCTTCAGATCTATAGGCTTGACAAAAGTTATATGGGCTGTTTGAGAAACAAGCCCACAATGTATTTCCTTCAGCTGCAATGGCTCAAGTGATTGGTCTACCAAAGTCTGTGGCAACTGCTTCAGCAGAAAACTTTCAGAGAAACCATACAGAACAAAGGAAGGAAGGACAAACGGAAGGAAGGAAAGACAGATACATGGAAGAAAGGATGAAGTACTTGCTATTTCCATTATCTAATTATCTAAGCTTTCTCTAATGCCAGTCTATTATGGAACTGTGACTAACAACCTTGCAGAAAAGCAAGTTAGTTACAAATGAAGACCAATCTGACACGGTCATGTGAGGACAAAGATGTCTACAGTGGGATTGTACTGACAACCTCACCCCAATACAGTCAGCAATGGAGGAATAGTGCATCTACAGGACAGGTAAATCATATTATATATCACACACTTTGTACCCTAGACTGCTCTGAGGAGGGAATGAATCTCTTAAGCCATTCATTTCTGATGTCTAGGCAGGTACTGCTGAAGAACAGCTTGTAAGGTATTTCTGATCTGTCACATAGAAGTGGAGCCATATACATTTACATAATAGTCCACAGAAAAGTTATTGGAAAATAAGGAAACATGGATTATTTTTTATATTTGATTATTAGAGTTGTCAGGACAGTATATGCAGGAATAAGAGGCAAAAGCTAAAGATGCATGGTACCTGGAGTCTTGATTTTTTGTAAACATATGTTGAAGAAGAAGAAGAGTTACTCCTACATAAATGATAAATGTTTTTCAAAAGAGAATACTCATTCTATCATTTGCTGTGCATTTAGGAGTGGTCCAAAATTGAGGTCCAAAACTGAGCAAAAAAAAAAAAAGAATACAAATTTTGACTAAAATTCCTAGGGCAATAAAATAGATTCTCTTTGCAATTTTTTAAAGCAGCAATTCATCTGATTAGTAGACAGCAGAACTACTTTGCAAGTTGCTCTTTAAGTGACAATCACAGCTCACAGTAACAGAGCTGATTAGACCAGATATAAATGAAACAGTAATCATCTATTCATAATAATATTTAAAATGTGAACAAAAAATATTGGCATAGTATATATGCCAGTTAGAAGGAAAACAGCACTAGCTAAAGCCAAGGAAAATTGTAGATTTAAATTTGAAGTAATCAGAAATGGCTTAACAGCAACCTGTAGATAGTAGTTCATGAAGAAAATAATTTAAACCATTTCACACAGGACTTGGCAGCAAGGAGAGTACCTGGAAAAGCATAGTTTGATCAAGGATAACTAGAGCAAGCACTCTGGCAGGGAACTGTCATGCTTATCTAGCCTGTTGGAGTTCTTTGAAGATACTGCTGCTGTAAGAGATAAGGGGAATTCAGTGGATGTAATATACTCAGATTTTCAAAAGTATTTGACCAGGTTCCAAACTAGAGATTAGTGGTTAAGGTAAAGAATAAGGGTTAAAATGGGCTACTGGATAAAAGGCTGGATCAAGCGCAAAGTATAAAGTATTGTTATAGAAAGAAACTTCTTACAAATTGGAAAGAGGTTTGAGGTCAATCAGGTTAATGGGCATGTGCAGAAGTTTAGAAATAAATTATTTATGTGACAGTGCCTGTGAACTGAATTGCCAAGTATTCACATCATATGTAATTGCATGCAAAGTGAATAATGAAAAAAACAATATAGAAAGCATCACAAGAAGTGAACCAAAGTGAATTTGAAAATTTTCACAAGCAAGTGAAAAAACTTAAATAATTTAAATGAGACTGCTGACAACTAGAGCAAATGCTAACCAGAAAAAAGTAAACAAGGGAAAACGTCATCATCAAGAATACACAGCATGAAAAAAAAAAGAGAAAGTTACTATTACAATAGATTTTTTTTTCAAATTAAATAGTAAACAACTCTGCAGAGATTATTCTATTGCCATATAAGGTAATTGGCAATAATCATGGATGTTGATGGTTCTTGCAGTTATTATGTATAATCTGCTAAAGCACACAAAGGATAAAAATGTAATATTAAAATAACAGACATTTTAGTCAATCAAGAAAGATAAAGGAGCTGTTCTTATCACTACTGAAGAAACACAGAACCTCAAAACAGATTTCATTCTTTTGTGGAGGTATACCTTTATACCACCAAGAGATTAAAGAGTAAGAAAACAATCCAATTGCAGAATTAGGATCCTGAAAGCAAAAAAAGAAAGAAAGAAAGAAAGAAAAGAAAAAGAAAAAGAAAAGAGAAAAGGAAAAAAAAAGAAAAAAAGAAAAAGAAAGAAAGAAAAATAAAAGAAAAAGCTTCTATAAAAGTCTATTAATCTACAAGTGAGTTATTTGGAAAATTTACTGTAACAAAAAGGTTGGAAGTTTAAAGAACATCTAGTGGATTATTAATAATTAGCATTGCTATATGAATGCAAAATTACACACAGTAGATGTGTCAATGCAAATCATCAACCAGGTTTAAGTCCCTTTAGATGACTGCAAAAGTTGCCAAAAATCCATCCATTCATGATAGATGTTTAACAACTGTTTTCCCTTCTACATCAGTATGCAAAAGAGCAAGGTAGGTCAGTTGATTTGAAACCATTCCCAAGAATATTTCTGCTCTCCAGTTTGTCTCCTCTCCAACATTCTTTCCACATTTGCCAAAAATTTACCTATTCAACTTTTACCTGGTCTATCTAGGTTTTCCTAGAGCCTCCAGTCCTAGGAGGTGTGATTTATTTGCTCATATAAACGTCCTTTCTCCTAAAAGTATTATAGAATCATAGAATAGTTTGGGTTGGAAGGGACCTTCAAAGGTCATCTAGTCCAACCCCCCTGCAATAAGCAGGGATATCTCCAACCAGATCAGGTTGCTCAGAGTCCCATCCAACCTGGCCTTGAATGTTTTCAGGGATGGGACATCCACCGCCTCTCTGGGCAACCTGTTCCGGTGTTCTACCACCCTCAGTGTAAAACATTTGTTCCTGATGTCTAGTCTGAATATCCCTCCTTCTATTTCAAAACCATTAGCCCTTGTCCTATCACAACAGGCCCTGCTGAAGAGTTTCTCCCCATCTGTCTTATAAGCCTCCTTTAGGTACTAAAAGGCCACTATGAGGTCTTCTTTGAGCTTTCTCTTCGCCAGGTTGAACAGCCCCAATGCTCTCAGCCTGTCCTCATAGGAGAGGTGCTCTGATAATTTTCGTGGCCCTCCTCTGGACTCGCTCCAACCAGAGCATTTAGTGTTGCAGAGAAACTCAAAGGATTTTGCACTATTATATTTTAGACTAGAGAAACACCACGAAAACTCTTCAGATTCTCCTTTGTAGCCTTGTAATTCATTCTGTAACTGTAAAATCCTAATTCATGTCACCTGCCATCAGGTGCCTTCCGTAAACAGAACAAAAATACAATGGTCCAGGAAGACTGCACATATGAACTTATTAATGCTCCATAAGGCAGGGAATTTTAAATATGTAAATATATTAAAATAAAATGAAATAAACAAAATTTCACTCGCTATTTTTTCTTATTATCATCAGTAGATGCATATTGCATATGGTTGATTTAATAGGTTTTAAATTTATTCTGCTCAGTCTTTGCTTCTATAATGAATGCAAATGTTGTCACACAACCTAAAATACAGGAATAAGTTTTATAATATACTACCCAATGCATTCAGCTCTATTTCTACAGAGGTGTTTAATAACCCAATACACACATTTTAAATCAAAGCAAATCATTTCAAAATGCACTCAGAAGAGCAATGATAGAAATAATATTGTCAAGGTCCTTATTTCTTTCATATTAATGATTTCTGTAACCAGTTTATTTGGGTAATGAATTAGGTTTTGTTCATTGTTCAGCTGAATAAAAAAGTTACGATTGGTTATGAAGATTGAGAAAAAATAATCAAATCACAATCTTCCAGACATTTACAGCACATTTGCCACTAATACAGATGCTGCAATTAGGATTTAGTCCATGACAATCTTGTGGGAAGCAGGCTAGAAAGCAAATATGGTTGACTAACATACAAAGACACTTTTTAAATCCATCAAAGGTAATACATTGAGTAAAGAACATTTTTTTTATTAGAAGCATTTTTCAGTTTCATTATATATTAGGTGTGATTGTAACATATCTATTCTTTGTCCTCATGCACTGGAACATGGTTCGGTGTGCTAGATGAGGTAATCATCTCATCAGAATTCTGAAATGCTCTTAAAAATTGTAATCAATACATAGTATTTCAGAAGATATAACAGTTTTTAAATACTTCCATGTGTTTGCAAATAAATTTTTTGCAGCTAAGATGATATACAGTTTTTAGCTTTGGCTTTATGCACTAGCTCCTACTCTACCATGATTTGATTTACCATACTTTACTATTATTTGATTAGAAAAGAAAATCCATTCCTGAAGGATTAGAATGAAATGCAAAATAAAGAGACCAGTATTTTATGGATAAAGGCTATACTTCTGAGACATCTCCTATCTTTAAACAGCTGAAAGCTTTACTGGAGAACATGGAATCATTCTTGGTTACACAAGAGAATTCCTTGGGCAATGGATTTATTAGCAAGGAGCTAAGGCTTAGAAATGATAATGCTAATCTTTTTTAAAATGCCTTAAAAGAATATAGCAAATATTCTGCTTAAAATATTGAACAGGAAACTTGAAGTCAACCATAACTTTGCTAGTCAGCCTCCACAAAACCTGAGAACAACCAAAAGACTGGAGACAGTCTTGTCTCCAAAATGCTATAGAAGATTTTACTGAATTCCTTTCGCTTTGTCCATAAAGACATAGGTGGCAAGAAAATATTTGTTCAGAGAGAATGCTATTGCCTTATTTTTAAAATATGTGTTTTGCAACTATAAGCCTTCTAGTCAAACCTTACTGATCTCTGCCTGAGTATTGGAAATGTTGAATCTTCATTCAACGCCACCTGGAACCTTTTAAAGATGATGCCTTAAATGATAGGATCTGCTTTATTCTACTGGAAATAAATGTGGTTGATCTGAAATGTAACAAATGCATGTGCGTAAAGGCTTAATTCATAAGCATCACTTACGTCAAGCAGCTCTTTGTATAAGCAAATTTGTATGACACGTGTATGACTTGAGGCATACCTCCTTTTCATTACAGCATAATAAATATAGAATTTATTCTATATATTTATTTGTTGTAAGTCTTCAGAAAGCAGTTATGTATACACACACAAATATGAAATTAATAAAATAGCATCTTTGTTATTGTTTTAGATTGTACATGACAACTTCCCTTCCAAGAAAGAAGTATGCTAAATTTCATTTCAACTGGATGAAATAATCTCCCAGATTTCTGTAATCTTTTAAAGTCTTGCTGGTCTCTTGAATTTTATTTTCTTTACTCTTCTATTAGCCAGGGAAACATTGTATTATGCAACTAAACGCTTCAATAACAGTGTTTGTCTTACTGTTTGTAAAATAGAAATAATTCTGGAGAACACAAAGTCGAACAGATGGAGGGAAGCAAAATAATTAATAAATAATACTTTGCAGCTATAATAACATCAGAGTTGGAGCTGATTGAGAAACCTCAACAGAATGATTTTACATCAGTCAGTTTATGTAACTAAAGCATTTAGTTTATGTTGAAGCATTTTCAATACAATTGTCATCCAGAAAAAAAAAATCATTGAATTATCTTGTCCATTATTAATGTCTAATAGAAGAAGACAAAGTGACTTTGCCCCACATCAGTAGTCTAGTGGATAGAATCACTTGGCAACTTCAGGCTCTCAGGATCTCAATCAGAAACAGAAGGAAATTAGATTCTCTGTTACAAGTGAATGCCTTGACTAACTTGGTTTGTCTCTCCCAAAATACCTTGACCTCATGCTGGTGCTCAATAAGAATTTTAGGCTTCAAAATTTTTCACAAGATCGAAAATCTTTTACAATCTTCTGTACTTGAAATTCCCTTGCTAAGATAAATACTTACATCTTGAATTTTAAAGCATGAAAATCTAAGACCGTGGTAAACGCAGGCAACTTCCACATGAAAAATGTTACCAAAAAAAATCTTCCTGTAACAATTTGTTATTCATCAGTATCTGTATATTGGCTGCAATATCTAAGAAATATATAATGGACCACATGAAAGCAGAAGTGAATAATTCAGAATGATTTTTCATGAAGTATTTTGGGTCATTCATTCACTTACTTTCTTTGAAGTTTCTGTAGTTTTCTGTGACATAAGGATGTTGATCTCAAATAGTATGTTCTATGTATGTGTTGCATTTTTAGACTGTCAAAAGGACAGGAACCAAAAGGCAGGAGAACCCATTAGATTTCATTCAGAACCACTACAGAATGCTGATAAAACAACTGAGAGTCCAACATTTTTGTTAGGCTTTTCATGTTTAACAAAAGAAAAAAAAAACGCTGACCATTTTTAATCTTAGTATTTGTTAAATAGCAAACAAGATTTACTTCCAAAACACAAAAATAAAAGATGAGGAAATGTCATATAGTTTTTGTTGCTACAGACTCCATTCTGAAGAAGTGTTTCCAACCTAAGTAAGGAAGAGAGGTTTGCCAGGTTTGCAAATGCAGAGAAATAAAACAGAACAGAAAAACAAGTTTATAATATTTAAATTATAGTAAAAGGAGCACAAATAACACAGAAAACTAGTGCTACTTCTGTAGCACTAACTTGTATTGTAGATAACATTCAAGTCCTCAAATAAAGTTTATGTTCATCCTAGACAAACCAAGACAAATATGAATTCAGGATAACTGACGAGGAAAGAAAAGCTTTTAAAGTTGATGGACCGATAAAAGAAGACACTCAAGTCTTTAGATGATGAGGAGTATCACTGCTTTGAAAGAACTTCTTATAAAACGAGATCATCTGGTCACTGGTATAAGATCATTAATGACAAGAAGGCAAAGGAACAATACTGCTAGATAGACAGTACATATTGTCAGATGTCTAAAAATAAGCTATTGCCTGTCTGTCACTTTTGAAAGTGAAATAAACAGTCCTGTCCTTTTAATCCATTTTCCTTAAAATTCTGAACCAGAAAGCTATGTTCTTCTGTCTAAAAAGTGCATTACTTCCAATACCAACAGTTTAAGCCTAAACAAGAGAGTACAAATCACTTTCAGCCTTATAACATATTGTTTATATAATATGCAATTGCTAATTCCACTGTATTTACATTATTTTTTTTCACTTAAAATATTTACTCAGTAGTTAGAACTTCATAAGCAGTTAATTTACATCCCAAGGTTCCTTTGACTTCAAGATAATGTACATATATCAAGAGACTGGAAATTGTTTTATGTGTTCTTGCTAATCATTTTATAATTAAAAATAATGAGCTGATAATGAACTGCTGACTTTGAGGTACTAAGTGAATTTTCTCTTTTTCTCTCAAGCTATGTCAAGAGTATGTGGTCACTGCTTAAAAGTGTAAGCTTTGGTAAATATTAAATATATATATATAAATATATATATTATGGCTATGAAGGTGTCTCTCTCTGGAAAATTTGTTTTCTTTAGGTAAAGCTATTCAGATATTAGTTAGAGTAGTTCTCACAGAGTCCTTCAACTGTAAGTACCTCAGAAGGATGAAAGAAGTTAAGAAATTACCCTCTCTACCTCTCTCCTCACTTCCCCTCTCCAGTTCAGTAAGATTGCCACTGCTATCTGATGGTTTGGTTACTGGGTGGTACCACAGAAGCAGCAGGAGTCATAAGAGTCAGGAAGATTTTTCCCAGACCTGAAACAACTCTGGGTAACCCTGTTGGAAGGTATATATGACATGATAGTACTGCATGCATCTACAATAAATTATGGCAGTACTGTTAATTTGAGGACTCATCATAGCTGATATGATTAGGCACAACAGAATGATCGGCCTTTTTAGAAATACCAAAATAAGCAAGCTCAGTTCTGCCTCAAGTCTCTCCAGCCCTGAACGCCTCTACATGGGATAACTGCAATTTCTCTCACTGGATGTCTCAGTGCTTTTGGTATTTTAAAATATATTACATATAAGGAAAATCTGTAATACTGTTTAATAGCTGGCTGAACACCTCTTCCAAAAAGGGGTACAGTCAATATTGCCGTTGAGACTGCCACATAAAACTACAAAGTATCAAGACTTCCCTTTTTATTGCATCACTAATTCTTTAATATATATTAGTAGGTGAGCTGAAATACATTTGAAGAATGATTCATATTAAGTATAAACTTATTTATAACCTTTAAGAAGTTGGTTTTTTTTTTCCCCTAGCTACCATTTAAGAGGCAGTAGAGGTAATTTTCTAGGATAAGGATTACAAGGAAAAAAAAAAAAAAAAAAAGATGTGCAAAATACTGATGTCCCCTACATCTCTTGTATGTACAATGCTTAGTGGTCATCTTCCTTCTCAGCTAAAGCTTGCTAGCCTAGTTACCAGGGTGCTAAACTATTAACAAAGATAAAGACCAAAGCACTAGCTTAGAACTAAATCAAGTTGTGTTTTTAAAAAGTTATCAAAAACCAAAAGCCTATGAAGATATTGAGCTAGGGGCTTGATTAATAAATAAGATGACGCAGAATTGTTTGTTTACGTCCCAAAACTTAATAGAATTGGTATTGCAGCACGCTTGTGAAATGAATTGCATAACTTGAAGAATAAGATATAACTTATTTTAAAAGGACAGAGAAAGTAAAGTGGAAATTGAAGCAGCACTCTATCAAAATAGTGTTAGCTGTTACTGAATTACTGTATTGGTTTTGGTTGTGACAGAGTTAATTTTCTTCATAGCAGGTCATATGGTGCTCTGGTTTGGATTTGTGACCAAAACAGTGTCAGTAACAGAGGGATATCTTATTTACTGCCATGCAGTGCTCACACAGCGTCAAGGCCTTTTCTGCTTCTCCCACTGCCCCACCACGAGTAGGCCGGGGGTGGGCAAGAGGCTGGGAGGGAACACAGCTGGGACAGCTGACCCCAACTGGCCAAAGGGATATTCCAGACCATACGACATCATGCTCAGTGATAAAAGCTGGGGGAAGAAGGAGAAAGGGGGGGGACGTTCAGAGTCATGGTGTTTTGTCTTCCCAAGTAACCGTTACGCGTGATGGAGCCCTGCTTTCCTGGAGATGGCTGAACACCTGTCTACTGATGGGAAGTAGTGAATGAATTCCTTGTTTCACTTTGCTTTCACATGTTGCTTTTTCTTTACCTATTAATCTATCTTTATCTCAACCCACGAATTTTCTCACTTTTACCCTTCCGATTCTCTCCCCTATCCCACTATTTGAATTACTATTCAAATGCATAACTAGGCTTCAGAGAATATCGATACCAACTCTTACAGTCACCTACATAAAAAGGAAAAAAAGTGATATCACAGGAACCTTTATTCTCAGTGAAACGAGCCAGACATTTCACCCTCCTGACACAACTGATTTAATCAGAATTTATGACATATATGTCAGTCTCCTAACTTAGGAACACTTTCACCCATTTAAGAGACATTCCAAACTCATTTAGTTATGATTACAGAACTAAAATTACTTTCTAACAAGTACTCTTGTTTTGAATATATTTGCTATGTGCAAGTGGAATAAGACAGAAAAAGGACTTATATATGTTTGGTGCTTAAAAAAAAAGCATTTTCACAAGTCTAGAAGAAAATTATGAGTTAAATCAACTGCTTTTATGAACAGAAAAATGTGAATTCCAACTAAAATAATTACATCATATATTTCAAAAATCTGTAATTAAGAAGCACTAATGATCGTTTTGGTTCAGAGGATTATAAAAACCAGATATTAAAAATAATTAAAAGTAGCATATAGCAAATGAAGATTGGAATTTTATATCAGTGACTACAAATTAAAAACTAGGGAAACAGAAGGACAAAAGATAAAATATTTGACTATTAATTTTGGAAGAAAAGATATTCTAATAATGGTAAGTGGTAATACTGTCAACAGCAATACAAAGCACATAGAAGTATGCAATAAACATAGCTCATTAGTATTTGGGAAAAATGTGGTGCTAAATGCATTATATAGAACAAGAATTACTTTCCACTTCATCAATAATTTCAGAGGACACTGCATTTCCTTAATTTCGTTGTTTTAAAATTTTAGTTCAGATATTTGTTACCTGAGAATTTTAAGACAGTTTATCAAGGAGTTTCCTGGATCATTAATATAGGTTTTCAACAAGGCTTAGACCTTTATGAGATACTTATTTAGCATGGCACTTAAATTAAAAATAAATGTAAAATAAGAACACTGTAAACACTGGTTGAACTTAATTTTCAGAGCATCATGAATTTTCAAGTGTTACTTTCAGTCAGATTCAACTATCGTATTAAATTCAGCAAAAAGGCACTGGAAAATATTAGAGGCACTCTCTATCTCCATCACTGTAGCTCTTTAACTTATGAAAGGTTTAAAGCCATATGAAAAGATTAAAACCTAATTGAAAGTTCAAAATTCAAAAGTGTAAAATACAAAGTCTTGCATTTAGGATAAAAAGAGAATATTCTAATATTATGTGTTGTGTTAAGATTTCACAGTCTATAAGCAAAAGTTTTTGATGAAAAGGAGACTAACTTAACATGGTTACAATTGTCTAAGAAGAATTTTCAATGGAAAAGCAGTTATGTAATCATATTAAGCAACATCTGCCAATAATTAACACAGACAGACTTAAATAATACCTTTGGCTATTACTTACACTAGAAGACAGGGGTATTCACATAGCAGGATCTGTGACTTAACTTTGCAATCATGAGCTTGTAGTGACATGGCTGGCTTTAACTATGGCATGTTACAATTATTCTTACTGACTGAGGCAGCTGTTTGTTATCCTTGCCAGCAGCCTAAGCTGGCACACACTTGCCTTAACATGAAGCTATCTTTGTGACAGAAAGTTATTTTCTCCCCACTTTTCTGTCAGACCTTTTAAACCAATTTGATTTTTACTCCACTGTATTGTTATCCTCTGTGCTCACTACTGCTCTACATCCAAATCCGTTGAGCACTCTGAAGGTTCAACATCTACTAACTGCTCAGTCTCCTAGCTTTGCTCAGGTAGCAGGAAGATTTCTTGCTTGTGCTAAAAGCGATATGATCTGTGAATGCAAGTTATCTACATCTTTTGTAACTATGTCAGAAAGAATATCCTATTCTGATCTCAAAACTACAGATGTATTTGTAGTTGGAGTAAAGAAGGAACAGCTTCCCCACAGAATGGAAGTTTGAAACACTGTTTTGCACAAGAATGTAAAAAGAACATAAAAAGACCTTCTGTTCTAAAAACAGAACCTCACTTATCCTAAGACCATTAATAACTGAATCATTAGAGTAGTTCTGAGGCATGTAAGAAATTATGTATTGTCCAGTTCTGTAAGATAGGGGGAAGAATTTCAGCCAAAGTCTAAAAGGTGACTATCTTAATCACAGGATCAGTGACTATTTCATGTCTGGGTTCCCAATATTTACTCCTGGACCTGTTTTGGCTTGCATTCATTGGTCTGAGGAAGCTTGATAAAAAGAATGAAATTGAAATATACCTAAATAGTTACAGATCCTAGTTAGCTTGCACTAGGATGAAAATGGGAATTTGAAAAGCTGAGAGAGAATATTAACGATCTTTTTAATTCAACTCTCCATCTCAGATGTTTTTGTGGCCATTAGCTCTAGCAATCTGCAAACCTCACTGTGCTGGTACCAGAGTATTTCTGAAGATATTTATTGAAAATACTACCATATTGCAACAGTCTTTCTTGCAGAATTATGTTGATTTGTAGTACTGTATTTAATAATTTTGGATAACAGCCATCTGAAGCATCTTAGACAGACAATGAAGGGCTGAAGTACTCCATGTTTTTTTTTTACAATTCCTTGTTATCATCTCTTAAAATGCCTCAGCTCATTCCCCTCCTTGCCTTCCCTGAAGTAAAATGCATGTGGCTGCAGCTGTAAAATTTCAGTCACTATCATTTTTGTTGCAGTTAAGTCTTTCACTTAAACCTGATTACGAGCCATTTCTGAGATGCCAATCAGAAAGGGAATATACCAAGAAGATTAACACACATAATAGCCGTGAAAACAAGAATGAAGGACTACTTTTTTATTATATCATTAGTTGGCTCTGTAACCTTTTCTTACATTATCCTACTTCCTTCCTGAGCACTCATACCCTCAGTATTTAGATATGGTCCATTATAATACCTATACACAATCTTTTTTCTGAATGTTCTCATTTCTGTTCCCCAAGACAGTCTACATGCACATTTTGAAATGGAGTAAGGTAGAAGTACATTAACAAAAATGTATCATAAACCCATATATTTGAGTACTGTGGCATATATGGCCACCTTCACTCTTTAAAGTAACTTCAATTGATCTTAGAGTATTATATCTAACACCAGTTCAGGCTCTGTATTACCCTTATCATGACAGTAACTGAAATTCCTGTTGAAAATTAAGCAACAGCACTAGTAGCAACCAATCTGATTTGTGCATTACCATCTTCCAACTCAGATCCAGTATGAAATGTGGAGAGGGAAGAGAACTGGATAAACAAAACTGTGGAGAAGAACACCATTAAATGTAATACGTACATTGCACCATGTTTATAGATGAAACAGTTTAAGACAAGTGGAGTTACAAAAAAAAACATAGAATAAAGCTGCAAGAAGCGGACAAATACTAGTCATGGCCCAGAGATCCTACGACTGAAAGATCCCAGGCAAGGTACTTCACATCTTCACCTCTAGTTCTTTTCTACTGCATATCTATACCGTTATTTTTTTTTTATTTTCTTGAAAGGAACAGCCACATACCACAGCTATGTATAACAAACAGAACAGAGGTGCTGCAATTTAATCCCACTGCTCTCATTAGTCCTTTCGCTAAGAATTAAAAAAACCCAAATGCTTGAATTCTGTCCAAACTGTCTGCTACCATGGAAATAGAAAATCATCTTGGTAAGAAAATGCTGCATTGTATCTACTAATATTTCAGCCAAAGTACAGTCTGTAGCAGTAGAGATTTTGGAAGAACTTCATCCCATGACCTGAGTGCTGTTCAGTACATTCTGTGAGATAATTAATGGTCTCAGTTCCTGCTCACTGAAAATTCAGAAGCAGATGAAGAAGTTTATCACTTTACAGGAAGCACTTGATATCTTTGCATTGTTAGGTCTTAAAGCCATATCTAAGAAACAGCCTTTATTTCTTTCTTATAAAAGTAGCTTGCACGGTAAGGACATGCAGTTGTTAATATTGATGGTGATAAAGGAAAAGCTTGATTCAATTTTTAAAACAGCATATTCTTAGTTGTGGTCAAAAATGGAGTATCTTTTGAAAGGCTAGAACAAGTTGTTGAAGTAATAAAATGAGCTATAAAGTATGGGAGTTAAATAATTCAATATTTTTAAAAAGGAAGCCCCATCTCATCATTCAGTGGGAAGAGCTTGTGGCTTTTGCATTTGTATTTCAGACTAGATAAACTCAGTTTGCCTACAACATCCAGGATGACCTTTTTTTTTATCTTTTCTATTTAAGAAAATATATTGATTTGTACAATGACAAAAACAGAACAGACATCTGCTACATATTATTCAAACAATACAGGACACAGAATTATTGTGTCTGCATACAAAATACTAGAAGCAGAAACAAAAATTAAAGGTTCAGAAGAGTAGAAAGTATGAAGTAATGTTAACATATCAATTGAAGAAGGATTGTAAAGTGGAAAATAAATTTTCACATACATTTAACCTATCATTCTAAAAGAAAGACAGTTTTACCAATGCATCAAATAGAAAATTTAATATCTTTTTGCCCTTAGCTTCACTGTGTAAATAGAGCTAAACCTGTACTTCAAACTGTTATAGGTCTTCAGAGGAAGTACTTGTTCTGTATTCTTGCACAGTCTTGGATCAAAAAGAAATCTAAATTCTGGCTTTCCCTTTACTATTATTCCTATTTGAATGAGGCTAAACTGAAAACATTTGCAATCTAACTTTTGAAAGCTGCAGGGTTTGTCAAGCTTCCAGTACTTTACAACATCTCTCCCGGCTGCCAGTGCAGGCAGATGTAAACATTTCTCCAAGTGTATTTCTCCTTGTATGTTAGTTCATTTATACCTCGAAACAGGCATATGTCAGGGGAAAGCATAAGGGTAGAACTCATAATCTTGCTGACAGCAATGCTAACATTGTTCCAAAAACTCAATCTGAGCCTAATTGTGCTCCCATTAAAGTCAGCTAGATTTTGGCTCTTAACTTGAATGGATTTAGAAATACAACTTAGGGGAAGCCATACAAACAGCTGTTCGAGAACAATGACATTTTAGATTTTGAATACTTAGATGACTACTCATTGTGAAAATAGGTCATTTTCTTTAGGTTCTCCTAGAGGCTGATAGCAGTTTATCACACACTGCCTTTCACAGATGACTATGTCCACTTACTTGCTGAAACCAAGCTTCTCATTTCTTATACGGCATACTTGTCATATGCCAGCATTTCACAGTAGAGCCAGAACCAGTCCAGTTCTGCCTTCCTAGTGACGCTCCTTAAGGTGACAGCAATTCTCAGTCCCCATTTTTCCTCCTTCCTTCAGCCACCTTTGACACAAGGCAAACAGGCTGCCTCAATAGTGTCAGTTTATAATTATGTTCAGAGTTTCTGATACTGTTTCAACACAGGATTTTAAACCATGATGAGGAACATGTGTCAGAAGTAATCACGACGGAGGAGTCATTTGGAAGACAGACTGATCTTCATTATCATATAAATACAAACAGCTTGATCTTTAGCTTAGATGTAAAAATATCTTGACCTGGAATATATCTTGACCTGGAAGAACCTTTAGGCTTTAGGTTTTCCTTTTCCTCCTTTTAGTGGATAAAGCCATATTACGCATTACCATTTTGGATTACCAAAAATCCCTCTAGGAAACTTTCTTCCCTTAGAGTGAAATAAGATCTATAAGTAATATCATGAGATTTAGTACCATGTCTGCCAACTGTTCTTAAGGAACTACCAGAAAAGTCTCTTCAACAGGAAAAAATACTGTCATTACACCTTCAGGAATAACTTTGTATTTAAACATCCTTCTCTCCCACTCTCCTCATTTTTACATCAGTGGCCAGCCTAAACCATAATGGTCCTCAACCTCCTTCTGTCAGATACGTTCTCTGTAGAGGGAAGACTTCACAACTACCCCGCGTAACAGCTAGTTACCCATACAGGGAGAAAAGACAACTTCGCTGGTCAGATTAGAGGGATTTAGGAGTAAGTGTCCTCTTTTGCCTGTTTTTTTGGTGAGGGGACTGTTTGGTTTTTTCAAAGTTTGTTGCCTGAAGCAGTTTCTGGACTTAGTTCTCTCTCTTCATCCGAGAGTAAATGTATCTCTAGGACATTTTTACATATTCGTGCCTAAATTCTTTATGCATTCTCCCAAGTATTCCCAGTGAGTGCTCATGAGACTCAGACCAGATCCACAATAGCTAACCCAAAGGTCACTGGAAGAAATTATCTTTGACACCAAAACTAGGAGTCATCTCTAAACTTTGTGACTTTTCAGAGCAAGGAATCTCTCAGATTCTCATTTCACTGAAACTCTACTTCCTGTAGCAATCATCCTTTTCTTCTCTCCTTTGATTACATTGTCACCCACATTTAGTCACATAGGTTAGAAAAGACTAATCTCAAGACATCTTCCTGAGGAAGTCAGACTCTTAAAATGTATTTATCTGTAAACAGAGTTGTGAGGTAGGAAAGTAATAGTTAACACTATACTAAATAGGAATTAAGCAACAAAGCATCTACATGAATTTATCAGCCCTGACATTAGATTGTTATTCAGCAAGGAAGCAAATTCATTTAGCTTGGGCATATATTGACAAATATTGTATAAGAAACATTTTCATTTCTTAAATATGTATTTTTAACCCTTATGATTTTGCCTTTATATATTTACAGTCTTTCAGAAATAAATACGCCATGAAGTTTCTGGCTACCATTTAGTTTGCCTACAGTGGAGCACTAGAAAGGGCAGTTTCAGACAGACACATAAGACAGGCTAGGAATTGCTCTCTACTTGCTACTTTACAATATTTACTCTATCAGCAACATGCATGGGAATAATTATGCCAAGGTGTCAATCTGAAGCATGACAAAATCATAATATGGAAAGGTACATCCATCACAGTTAGTTTGAGTCACTGACAAGACTGAAACGGATAGCACTGACAAATTTGTCGCAACGAGTCACAATGTTAAATACTGAAATGGCACCTGAGTTTTGTTTGGCTAACTTTGTTCAGTTTGCTACTTGCTTGTATTCCTTTTACAAATTTCCTTTGTTTTGAGCTTTCCAAATTCTGCTGAAAACTCTGTGCTGATGCACTGCATATGAATCAGAAAAAAAAAGAATTATTTATATAATTTCATAGATCGTATAATGAATAACATAAAAAGACATCTCCAGATGGAACAGTACAGACAAAATGGGAAACAAAGCAGTGTGGAGGGGTGGGGGGTGGAGGAATTAAAGATATTAACAGCTACATGAGTATAAAAAAATAGATATTCCTGTATATAACATTCTTTGTATTTTCAGATAGCTACATATATAACTGCAAACTGGTACTGAACTACAAGAGGACATTCACCTAACATGAGATCCATAAAAATGACCTAGTAGTAATACACTACCAGCTCATGAAAAGATGAAGCTTTATACAGCACTATAAATGTATAATGCCTCCTTGAGCCAAATACAAGACATTTTCTTAGACAAGTATAAGATACTTCTATTTCTGAACCCAAATTCCAGAATCTGGGAAATGGAATAAATTCCATATGCAAAGAAAGATCCACAGCCTAACCTGCAGGCTTGGAGAAAAAGGCCAAAGCATACAGTAAACAATCACAAAGATGTCCAAGATGAATGCATTCCTGAAAGGAAATGTCCTCAGTATAGCAAGTCAAACAGAAAAATGCGTTTGAAAACAAACCAAAAGGAGTCTTGGATTGTGCCTGAGTGAAGCAAAGTGAGTAAAGGTTATTGGGTAGACGACAAACCTGAAAACTTGATGGTAAGTGTCCTGGTTTCAGCAGGGATGGAGTTAATTTTCCTCTCAGTAGCCAGTGTGTTTTGGATTTCACATGTGAAAAAAGTTGATAAAAACACTCTGATGATATGAGTTGTTGTTAATGAGACCAAGGATACTGTTTGGCTTTCCAAGTCTTGTTAAAGTCTCGTTAACGTGCAGATGTGGGAAGCTGGGCAAAAGACAGACAGAATAATTGATCCAAACTGGCCAAAGAGAGTATTCCATGCCACAAACGTCATGCTCAGTACATAAGCAGGGGTTGCTCATGGGAGGGGGGCATCCATTCGGGCACCCTTGGCATCCTTTTCTCTCTTGCTTGCTGGCATCGTTCCCTCTACCTTGCTGGCTTGCTCTCCCCCTTTTGCTTGCTGCTTGGTGTCGTTTCCGTGATCGCTGCTCGGGATGGGCTGCGTCGGTCATTCAGACATCGGGTGGTGAGAAATCATACAATGTTCATTTTGTATATTTTGTATATATTAATATCCTTATATTCTGTTATCTTTGTAGTTTTTAGTATTTTAGTAAACTGTTTTTATCTCAACCCACGAGTTTTCCTTTCTTCCCAATTTCTCTCCCCCGTCCCACTGGGTAGGGGGAGGGTGAGTGAGAAACTGTGTGGTGACTCGGGCTAAACCATCACAGTAAGTCTAAGGATGAATCATCCAAATCAATGCCCACAGCATTCTATAAAATGCAATATATGTGATATGTGAGAAATGTGTAGCTCAAAAGTCTATTACGGCACCAATAGAATTAAATCTGTGTAACACAAACTGCTCTTAAAATGGACAAGACATAGAAATTAATCTTAACAGTGCTCTATTCATATTAATTAGCTACAGGCACAAAAGAGAGATCCAAAAAAAGGGGCTCCTTCTAGGGCTGAAGTTACAGGTGGTAAGGAGGGTAAACAAATGTCTCTGAGCTAATATTCAAAGGAGTTGGAGTTCTCTGTTAATATGAGGACGTCCCGTAATTCCACTGACAGCATCACTTGCTATCATGATTTGGAGAAAATGAATTAATCTCAATGCCATATGACCAAACCTGACAACATTTGAGGTGCTGCAGCACTACTGAATCTCAAAAAAATAATCAAAACCAACAAAGTAATTAATCATTCACATTTTGACTTAGTTGTCTTCATTATTTTATGGAGGATGTGCTTGAAAACTTATAGCAACCTTTTCCTCATCAGTGTGTTGTTACCTTTCCCCTGCTACATGCATTTGTGCACCTGTGCATAGCTTTAGCAATTATTTAAAAGACCAGAAAGAAAAGCAGACTATCTGTAATCCTGACTTACAAAGTACATTATCTAGCTGTCAACTCACTAACTGGTCACCTTACTCTTTTTTCATGCTTTGATCATCAAAGCTATCCCAGTGGCCTCAGGTACACGTTAAATCAGAGAGGAGACAGACTTAGCCTTCAAGATAGAAACACTCAGCATGACAGAAGAGATTCTCATTATGCTCCAATGAGTTTTATTGGATAATAGTGAGTGATTTTACTTTACCTAACCGCAGGTACCTGTGCTAAGCCACACCAACAGATCAGCAGATTATTTTGCACAGGAATTTCACAGATTCTTAGCAGACTGAAAAATAATAGCTCTGACATTTCATCCTCATCTATATCCTTGAGGACACTATCCTTCAAAATAAATGCCATCATATCTATGCTGCTTACATTAAGACTGGAAGAGATTCAACACTTTGTAATGTATTAGAAGCAGTTGCATTTGGCCCAGAGGAACTGGAGCATAAGGGTAGATAAGATTCATCCCCCATTGAAATGTTGATGGTAGCTTTATTATCCCAGTAGATTAGAAACAGTTACAATCAATTTGAATTAATTGAAACAGAAAAAAAAGGCTTCAAATTCACATGACTAAAGATAATCTACTCATGTTTTGATATCACCATGATATTCATGAGAAATTAAAACTGAGCTTCTACACCATCATGAACCCAAATCAAACTGCTAGTACAAAGGAACTACATTTTAAAAAGGGATAGCAATCAAAGATAATTACGCTCACAATTTGTTATGATCACTTCTGCTACCCATATATATCCATTTGATTTTCCACTACACTTCCCCTTTTGTCAAGTGATTTGAAATATATCAGCTGCTCCAATCACATTGTAATCACTTCATTTTACCATGCAACACAGCATGATGTAATGGAGCCTAAACAATTCTACACTGTGTGGCTGTACAAAGAAGTTCTATAGTATTTTTCAAAAGTGGGGCTGTAAGACTCCCAAAGTATCCATCTATCCCTTTTGTTTGTTTTTTCTAGTGCCATCCACCAGAGAGAGATTCTCTGCAACACCAGGAGGAGAGGACAAGACACTCTTCTCCTGCCCTAAGCAGCTGTAATTTCAAAGTGAAATAGTCCTGGTTCTACTGGACTGAATTATTTAGCCATCAGAATCTAAAACAAAGAGGTTCTATAGAGACAAAAAAAAGATGTGGGTTGAATGACAAACAAAGTATTATTTACTGAATGTATTAAAAATTGTTTTTCCAGACACATTTCATCAAAGAAAAGCTCCATTCCTGGGAAAACAGCTATATTTACAATCAAGACAGATGTACAAGTCATGTGAAATAAGGCTGCCACTGGACTGAATTATTTAGTTGTTTGCCAGAGACTTGATCAAATTCAGCCTCCGTGTAAACAGACAAATTTAAATGGGACACAGTTTGAGGTGTTCTACATCCTGATTGAATTTGATCCTGTGTGCGCACTGGATCTTTGGAAATGCTGGTATAAGAATGTTGTCCTTGTAGTGAATGTAAATTTGTGGGCATGTTTTGGATTAAATAGTCCGTAAGACTCAATAGCATCATTGAGAGAAAAATGGTAATCAATCATGTATGCATGAAGGAGCTTGAATTACCAATGTGGTACACCCTTGAAAAGTCTGTCAAAGGTAGACAATTGAATGCAATTCAACGACACACGATTTCTCTTCTTTTGGAAAGGTGAAGTCTTCTTCTTGTCCTATCCAAATCTGAATTGTTTTCTTTCTACATTAACTCTCTGCTTAAGCACACTTTTAATTTACTGACTGCATTCAAATGTGTTCTTCCAACAGACCACTCTGAATTTTAGAAAACTTTGACTTTTCTCCAACACATGTTCATGCAAGAAACAAAACACATTGGAAAAAATTGCTCATAGAAGAAAGGAATGCTTCAGAAGGGTAAATATATTTAAAGTTTCCCAAATATACCTAATTTATATTAATATGGTATCTGAACAATATGTGAATAGAGTTTTTTCATATTGAGCCACCACATTACCTCTGTTGCAAATGAATTAACAGTTTACTGGTTTAAGCAGCCAATATTTTAATAATTGTTGCAGATTTTGTGTTGACAATTGCAGTTTCTGTACCATATACTACATAATTTTATTTGCTTATGATCAAAGCAATACCTTTTTACTCCTCTTTAACATTGTTTCAGTTTTCAGCTCTTCATTAGTCTGAATAGCATAAAATGCAAGGAAATGAAGTGTGAATTTTACAAAAAGGAACGATCTTGCCATTTTCTCCTTATCTCCTAATCAGTTCTCTTAAGTTTGTAAGAAACCAAAATCATAAACACAAAGTGTTTAGATTAAAATATGACTACAAAAATTTTATATAACACTTACAAGATTTAAAATAGTGAAGAATATCTCTCACATTGATTTTTTTAGAGATATTTTTATAAAATCTGCTATCACTAGTAAGACACAATATAATGTGATAATCTAAAGTTCTAATAATTTTGTAGAACCTTAATAAAAATTGGGAACTGATTAAACAAAGTAAAAGAAAGAGCAGATCAAAACAGGCAGGAAAGTATAGCAGATTTATGACTGTTCAAATTAAAGTAGTATGATAAGTGGTACATGCCCCATCCTTGGAAACATTCAAGGGCAGGTTGGACCAGGCTCTGAGCAACCTGATCTAGTTGGAGATGTCCCTGCTCCTTGCAGGGGGGTTGGACTAGATGACCTTTAAAGGTCCCTTCCAACCCAAACCATTCTATGATTCTCTGATTCCATGATTCTAAGTCTTCTCAGTAAATTTATTAGATACAAAAATAGTCAGTGTCAAAAAGCTACTGGCTAAGCATACAAGCTATTGTTTAAGTAAAGACACATGCATTACTATGATGCTTTGCATCTTAATATTTAGTACATCCAGGATCAGATTATCACTGTAACTATTGCCAAGCACCAAAAATACTGTTTCTGTGGGGTTTTATCTATCTCAATTAAATATGTTTTTGTCTCCACTAAAGCAAGAAACAGGAATTTTTTTTTTTCAATTCTAGGTGAACAATTTGAGTATGAAAACTTCTAATAATAGTGCTCACTAACCATCATAATAGATGTTAAACAATTGCATTGTTAGCTTACATATATCTTCTACAAAACAAATAAAGATGACAAAGGGTATCTGACCACCAAATCTAACCAAAGGCAATAAGTAGCTGTAGTAGTAGATCACTAGAGTAGTTCACTGGTAGTGTTTCACTAGAGGAGACTGGTGTTTGGCTGAGGTGCTGGGACAAAGTTCCAACACGTGTTCTGGTATAAAATTTTATATAGAACAGCATAACAAAATGGGGAGGTGGGCGCAGTGCCCCCATCACATCAGTTATCAAACATAGAGGTCACAAGAGGAACTGGAATATTTTGTGTACAGACTAATGCTAACAGTCTGCCAGAAGAGAAAGAGTAAGGAATTGCTCGTACCCTTTTAGCAAGAAAATGGATTGATATTGGATTTAGCAAAGCAATGTCTGTGAAGCTGGTGACAATTAGCATGGGAACAAGTGGAAATTATCCCAGCAGTACATCTCTGTATAGACTTAGATGCTCTGAGTTCCTTGAGTCACCCAAGGGCAACAAATGGATAGAAACCCTTCCCAAACTATGTTCCTCCCAAAACTAAGAATGTGAATGTATCTGGGCCATGTGCTGAGAATCAGTCCTGACTCTCCACCACAGAAACAGGGTACGTACCCTTGGGCTACACAGGAAAACACAGAGCCCCCCATCTTATCAGCTGAGCAAAAAATAAATGTACAAAAGCCAAGCACCCGTAGCAGTTTACATCGTCCTGAATGACACAATATTCCATGGTCACATTTAAATAGTGTACATAGCAAAAGAAAAAGGGGTAGAAACCAGGAAGTGTGTGTACAGAAATTTTAACCACATTACTGAGACTTTTTCAATAGAGAAGTGTTTGGATTTTTCCTTTGTTTTCTTTTTCCATGATAATTAGGATTCTTAGATTAGACTTTTAGAAGTCAACTATATTAACAATAAATTATTGTCTTTATATAGGTATGTTTTCTTCTTGTCCATAACAATATTTTGAGTGTAACATGGTCAAATAGCCAAGTAACTATACAGTAGATTTGGCCAGTGACAGAAAGAGGTAGCACAAGGAGGAAATGCTACCAAAGATTAACACAAATCAATCAAGTGTTCCATTGCAACAGGCATGCAATATGCTCCAAACAGAGCAAGAGAGTATTAATAGAGATCTTGGCTGATAATAGCAACAATTTTTAGGTATTTAGCTTCCACTGGAGAAAGGAATTTTCAGCAGAAGGTATGTATAAAAACATTCAGAAGGAATTAGATCTTATATTCCTAATAGATATTCCTTAGCTAGATCACCCTATCAGAATTACCATTAACAACAATTAAAGAAGAATCAGGTGGATGATCTTCTAAAATTATAATATAACATCTACAGGTCCTATATCATTGTTAAAAGTGCTTTGAAAGAAAATATATGAACAGTATGTCGAGGCAGGTGATTCTCCTCCTGTATTCTGCTCTTGTGAGACCCCTCCTGGAGTACTGCATCCAACTTTGGAGCCCCCAACATAAGAAGGACGTGGACCAGCTGGAGAGTCCAGAGGAAGGCCATGAAGATGATCAAAGGGCTGGAGAACCTCTCCTATGAGGACAGGCTGAGAGAGTTGGGGCTGTTCAGCCTGGAGAAGAGGAGGCTCTGGGGAGGTCTTACTGTGGCCTTTCAGTACTTAAAGGGGGCTTGTAAGAAAGGTGGAAACAGGCTTTTTAGCAGCGCCTGTTCTGATAGGACAAGGGGTAATGCTTTTAAACTAGAAAAGGGTAGATTTAGATAAGATATTAGGAAAAAAATTTTTACAGTGAGGGTGGTAGAGCACTGGAACAGGTTGCCCAGAATAGTTCTGGATGTCTCATCCCTGGAAATGTTCAAGGCCAGGTTGGATGGGGCTTTGAGCGACCTGGTCTAGTGGAAGGTGTCCCTGCCCAGGGCAAGGGGGTTGGGACTAGATGATCTTTAAGGTGCCTTCCAGCCCAAACCATTCTATGATTCTTTGAGTCTATGAATATGCACTGAAGTCAGTAGTTTTAGAGAGTCCACTAAACAAAACAGAATATATTTTATTACCTCTCTAAATTAACTTGACACAAATAGGGTGGGAGATATTGTAGA
This sequence comes from Chlamydotis macqueenii, assembly GCF_036417535.1. Taxonomy (NCBI): domain Eukaryota; kingdom Metazoa; phylum Chordata; class Aves; order Otidiformes; family Otididae; genus Chlamydotis; species Chlamydotis macqueenii. The sequence continues at coordinate 45,595,946 of NC_141558.1, read as the reverse complement.
TTACTAAGTCACAAATGTATCAGAAAGACACATACAGTTCTGGTTATAGTTTTTATTCCTAACAGTGCTTATCTGAAGCTGTCAATAGTGAAAAAATTTAGTTTCTGCTTATTGGCTGGAACTTTGAAAATCTCCATATTACTAACAGTATGTACAAATGTTCCAGACAAAGGGAATGCAATGCTTCAAAAGTGAGAAGCTTTTCCAAAGTGCCCATTTTCTCACCATGTGGTAGACAAGTTAGTACTTCTTTTTAAAGAAGCTACTCTAGCACTCTAAGTTGCCTTTAACAAAAGGATAAAATCTGTTATGAAGCTAGTTATATAAGATACCAACCATCCCCTCAAGGAGAGAATACCACTGAATATGCTAATTACTGATATACATTTAGCCAGACTAGCTCCATGCTTTCACTACACTATTTCAGGATGACATTGTTACCTCTATTTTTTTTGTCACAAAAAAAAAAAAAATATATCCTGCTGTCCTGAGAATAGCACAACTGCTGGGACTGAGAGGAATGAACCTGAAGAATACAGGATCACTCACCTACTATTTGTCATTCTGTATTATTCCTGGCAGTGTATTTTCAGGCTTGTCCAATTGAAATAATAATTAGAAAAACTGCCTTTAAAAACCAGCATAATTCTATTGTACGTATGCATTTTTATGTCACTAATGGATATTTTAACATCCCAGAGTTTCATTTGCTCTTTCATCTAGTTTTAAACATTGAATATATGTGGCTTCCCTTGGAATCTACTCTATAGCCAAAAAGCAACAAGTATTTAACCTTTAATACTTCAGTCTACACATAAATACAGCAAAAATTGTTCTTTAGAAAAAAATCTTCCCGTCATAAATTACAGCCATTTTTTATGAAAAAAAAAATTGGTACATATAGTTTCAAGCAATCTACTTACCAAGAATAATTATGTTTCTCTTTCTTTAAACATTTTACTATCTCCATAACAGTCAGGGAGGGGTTAGAAATCTCAGATATTACATAGATCGAATCTACAGCATCTACAATTTCATATAAACTTTTAAAGAATGTAAGCAGTGGCATTGTATAACACAGGCTACTTAACTTATTTCATTATACCTAATTGTACATTTTCATATGTTCCTAAACAATTAATCTTGGTTTTTCCCTGTTTATACTCTTTGGAGTACTCTTACATAAATTCATAGCGAGGCTTACAAAACATTGCCTGACATTAAATACCTCTTTATATAGCTCAAAGAGAAGTCAGTTACAGGGAGTATTGACTGTTATTTTACTACCTACTTTTTTAGTGTCATAGCTTCATAGACAAAATATGTAAACAGAGTCATCAGTTAATTGAAGTATCACAAGAGCTATATTACTGGAGGCAGCTTAAGAGGATGTACTTATTGTGAGCCAATGATTCTAATGGTTTTTGCACTTAAATTGGTTAATACTGCCTAAGGGTGGTTTATACTATCTTAGAGGATCAGACCAGTGCATATGGACCCAAAAGAGTGTCACAAAAGTGGCATAACATTGTCATATACACCTCTCTTAATCCACATTACTGAAATACACAGAAACAATATCAAATAGTTATTTTATCTTAAAAGTATTTCCTTTCATTTAAGAATTTTAATTAGATTTATTAAGTGGTAAGAGCAAGGAAATTTGTTTTCCATTTGTGAAAACCGAGGAAACCAAATTAGATGTCATTCTGCTATTATCTCAAACTGTCCGTAAATGAGAAGAAGGAAGACAAGAAAACATTAGCATAAAACGAGATTAAGTGACAGGCCCTAATTTTCCCCACATCAACTTTAACAGTGAAAGGATAAATTCTTACTGAAAAACTGAAGTTATCTAACGATACCTAATAAAGCATTTAATACCTTCTTATTATACAATGTTATCTCAGTGTAACAACTAGGATTTAGCCTATTTTACCATCATTTTGCCCAGTTAGGATGCATGACTACATTAGCAAGTACTGTAGAGCTATGGGAGTGAATCTGCAAAGAACAACTAGTGATTAGAGTTAACTCCAGAAGTAGCTCAGGGTTGTTTCAGCCAGAGCCTAGTTTTACTTCACCTCAGAACTGAATCAATGTTCTCTGGGGCCATGAGGCAGTGTATATCCAAGTGGGGGCTATGTGGAAATTCTCTATGAAAGTGAACTTCTGTTCTGAACTAAAACACTAATGTAGGTACATTCCACAAGTTTTTAAAAGTTCCCTTTAAGCTCTCTTAATAACCTATGTCTTAAAGATCCAAACTGAACTTAGATTTACAATATCTGCATTTCCTAACCAATGGATAGTTGACTCAAAAAAAAAGAGGAAGGATTCACCAATTCTCTAGGCATCCTCTGCAACACTTAACTTCAGTTTACTACTGCTATTGTAATACTTAAATTGAGTTTATTAACGTAGTATCTTTGTACCTCTCCTATAAGGAAAGGCTGAGAGAGTGGGGGCTGTTCAGCCTGGAGAAGAGAAGGATCCAGAAAGACCTCATTACAGTCTTCCACTACCTAAAGGAGGTTTATAAGAAAGACGGGACAAACTTTTTAGCAGGGCCTGTTGTGATAGGACAAGGGGTAATGGTTTTAAAATAGAGGGAGGTAGATTCAGATTAGGCATTAGGAAAAAATGTTTTACAATGAGAGTGGTGGAACACTGGAACAGGTTGCCCAGAGAGGTGGTGGATGCCCCACCCCTGGAAACATTCAAGGCCAGGTTGGATGGGGCTCTGAGCAACCTGATCTAGTGGAAGATGTCCCAGCTTCTTGCAGGGGAGTTGGACTAGATGACCTTTTAAGGTCCCTTCCAACTCAAACCATTCTATGATTCTATGTGAACTTCAGATCTTATTCCAAAAGAATGTAAACCGAGCAAATACTATACACATTTAATATCATCAGTGTCTACCTCCATCTCATAATTATAGCACACAAAAGGAAAAATTTTCAACAGATCACAACAATCATGTGATATATCACACGCAATGCTATAGCTCTGTCATCTAAGTAAAGCTAATCTTTTTATGTATGTTAATTATAATACTATTCATATACGCTTAATTTCTGTTAATACATTTTACTTCAGATAAACTAGAAATAGTTTTAAAATAATACTGACATGAGCCTATGAAATATCATACCAAAGAGTGTTCCAGTAAATTTTGGCAGATTATATATATTTGGGGCTTGATTCAAGGCTCTCACTCATTTCTATTATGCTGGAGTCTTTCTAAAAGTATATCCATTAACTCAAATAGTAAATGAAACCAACACAGTGAAAAGATGACAAGCAGGTGTAGCCTGATGCCTAAAAACCCTGTATTAACAAAGATAACCAAAGTGTTTGGGAGTTCCTTGAAACTGCCAAACTTTACCCCCATGCCTAACTTGGAAACTTTCTCATTACACTGCATTAATAGCATAATGGGACCTTAAAACACATACGCAGTCTATATCAATTATATACAGCCACAGTGATAACTGTATATAACAGTATACAGTTATACTCTAGTATACTGTTACTGAAGTTATAAGAGTAAAATCCATATCGGTCTAAGCATGAACAGGAGTCCACACTCGGATACTCAGTTGCTGAAGCAGTTGCAAGCTTCAATCATAGATGTGTCCCAGATCAGATCAGCAATATTACTTGTTATGAAAATTACAGCACAAGGTAAAACTTCTAGCTTTATACTTCTTATATGTAAAGAATGTGGAGAAATTAGAACACAAAACTACCATTGTAAATGAGTATTGAATAATACGATAAATCATTTATTAAAAATAAAATGTTATTTCAAAGAATCCAGTTAAAATGAGAATAGCAACAAGCTTGGAAAAATAAGTTAATTATTTGATCAATTGTTTATGTGACATTTTGAGGCTGTAACATTCTACAGAAATGCAAAATGTTGAGACCATAATTAGCTATACTGTAATTTCATACTCAATCACTTTGTACCAGCTAGTAGATATTGTATTACTTTCCAGACAGAAAAAAAATGGATGTAACATTCTGGTAGCTATTTTACTGACACAGATCATAAATATTGTGTTGTTTCCTCTTCTTGGATAGTACTTCTTTATTTGTCTTTGTAATGCCATGTTTTACCTATGAATGAAGATTTCAAGGGAAGAAAAAGGTGATTTTCAAACAGATACGGATCAGCCACACAAAAAAAACCAGGACTATGACTTTGAACAGGATTGTGCTTAGAAGAGAAGCATATTGGGGCTATCTATTTTCTGGTATCTGTGCATACACTGAACAGGTGGACTGTTGTCACCTCTTATTTACTTGTAATTTCTGTAATTCATTATACATGGACTCTTTCCTAGACAAATACAAACTTCTGAAAGAGGAAAAAGTATTTAACAAACAGCAGTTTATGCCCATTACCAGTATGTCAAAATCAGAAGAACCAAAAAAATTCAGTGTTTCCTTATTAAGTGCAGCAAGATGAACATAAAAATAATACATTTTATACAAAAAGCAAACTGACTTTCTTAATGCTTCAATTTTCTAGCTTTAACTAAGTATGTTTACTCTTTATATGTGGAAAAAATACTACAGTCTATATTGTTATATAACACCACAGTAAACTCTTCATGAAAACTCAGTCATACGCAGTATGTTCGCAGCTGATCATAACTTCAGAATATCCACATTATTTAGCCTTCTTTTAAACTGCTACATTCAACAGTAATTGTTTGGCTTTAAAGTGTTTTATTTGGGAAGTTTTAATCAAGTCATCTATAAATTTTGCAGATTATATCATTAAGAGTAGACCATGATTTCTACTGGTAGTATTCATTCAAGCTTCAGTAATATTTTAAATGTTTTCTATTTGCAGGGATTATATTTTAATGATTACAAAGTAAATGTAACTGTTATAGCCTGCCAGTACTTTTGAAGGACTACTACTTATTAATATTACATACTAATAAATAAGTCTATTTGTGAGATTCATAAAGCTTCCTGAATTTCTTTTTTTAGCTCCAATCTAAAAAACAAACATTATTAAGGGGTAACAACCCCAACATAGAAACATAATGCCTACAATACATTCTGAGTAAGACTAGACTGCACGTTTCTACGTAAAAGTTCATTTAAGACAAACAAATTATGAAATAGAGTAGACTAATATAATGTCATGTAACACACACTGAAGTAGACAGGGATGCGTATTATATTTTATAGGAATGTATAAAAATAATGCACACATTTAATGTACTACGACAATCAAGAGTACAGAAACTCATGATTGGTCAGCTCTTTACAGGCCATTAACAAGAGTTTCTCAGACTACAGTGTATGATGATGTACAGTATTAAAAGATTCTTTCCCATCTGTGCAGATATTCATTTGGATTTTTCTTTACTTACATGAATTTTCAGGTATGATTTCTAGAAAAGAACTTTGCTACAGCAATAAGAATGTGGGATGTCCCTGTGTTAATCTCAGCAGACCATGAAATCTTTTTCCACTCCCAAAAGATCTTCATCTGGACAGTGATGGAGTGCATCAGAGTCATTTAGTTCTAAATATTATTTACAGTAGTTGCAAGACAAAATAGTTTCTGTCAAAAAGTTTCATGAAGGGAAGCAGGATTTATTTTTAGCAATATGGAAACTCTATACTTTTTTCCCTTCTACTTTGATCTCAAAATATCAAAAGGGTGAAGGATGACTATAGTAATAAATATGCCATACTTACAGCAAATATACTGTGGCATGTAATAGAATCTGGCACAGTGCTACTGCCACATAGAAATGTTAACAGGTCTACTTAGCACACCACTGTTTCAACAAGACTTGACTGCATCCTATTCAAAACCTATCTTAGTGCATGATCCCTCACTCAGTACACCACGCAGTGTGTGTATGCATGGCAGCTAACACATCAGGACTTCAACTTCAAGTGAGACCTCTGCAATCTTGTGCTATACACGTAATAGCCTTGGCTCAGATCAGGCGCTGTCAAATAAACAGTGAGATGCACTTATTTCTTACAACATTTGGGGGGAAAAAAAAAGGTCCCTTTCCAAAAGAAACTTTTCCATTTGTATCTGCCCTCAAAAATTTCCAAAGCAAAATGCTGACTGAAGAAATAGGAGCTTTGGAAATTGTTCATAACTGCACTAAAAAAGTCAAGTTGACATCCTTTAGTCCTGCAGTCAGCCTAACCCTGAAAAACACTGAAATCATATTTCTCATTTCAAGATTACTCTAATTCTCTCTGCTATGGAATTTCAGTCCAAATCCCAAATTGCTCAGCTAATTTCCATAGAAAAAAAAAAGAACATCATCTTCCAGAATACTAATTTGAGTGGATAAACTATAACTGTACAATTAATCTTTCTTGTGGTCTTTTTACACTCAAAATTTTACAGGAAAAGAGGAAATGCTCCTTACCTCTAGAGCAAATAATTTATTTTTAGTACAATCAAAACCTGAACAATCTATTCAATGAATAATTACCAGTCCTGATCTAATTATTACAGAAAAATAATACCTCTATACAGAGAAAGACTTAATAGTAATAATACATCAAAAATAAACACATTTTCTAGCTTCTATCCCTTCTCCTGATGTTATGCTTACCCTTCCCCTGTTCCTCTGCGTCCTAGGAATGTCAGTGGTTCCAACCCAGTATTGAGGGAGAGGGAGGGGCTGTTACACGAACTGTCAACATATGTGAGTTCTTCACTGGGAGGAGTATGATGTTCATGTTGATGGCTTCATTCTCCTCCTTCTAGGATCCACTTGGTATCATTTTTATATGTTTACTAACATGCTTTTATGCATTGCTCATTCCTCACTTAAGAAGGTCAACAGTGTCCTGGGCTGCATTAGGAAGGCTGTTGCCAACAGAATAAGGCAAGTGATTCCTCCTTTCCACTCAGCCCTTGTGAGACACATTGGGGCTGGATACAGTTCTGGGCTCACCAGTACAATAGAGGCAGGCACATACTGAAGAAAGTATGTGTCTGAAGAACTGGGGTCTCCAGTACCAAGCCTGTGTCCTGTCTCTTGGCAGCCTGTGTCTGTACTCCTCTATACCACGTTCTGTGCCTCCATTTCGCAAGGTCTCTTCCGGTCACACCAGATCAGTATTACATCGTTACATTAAAGTTGTGAACATCTCCCTCTACACAGAGTAACTGCTCCTCACTGTTATCTTCACAAACCTATGGCTATAACATACAAAGATAAGCAGAAGTGAAACAAAGCAGAAGGACTGAGGAGAAGGACTTGGGAGTGATGGTGGATGAGAAGCTCAATATGAGCTGGCAATGCACCCTTGTGGCCCAGAAGGCCAACTGCATCCTGGGCTGCATCAAGAGGAGTGTGGCCAGCAGGTCGAGGGAGATGATTCTCCCCCTCTACTCTGCCCCGGTGAGACTCCACCTGGAGTACTGTGTCCAGTTCTGGAGCCCCCAACATAAGAAGGACATGGACCAGCTGGAGAGGGTCCAGAGGAGGGCCACGAAGATGATCAGAGGGCTGGAGCACCTCTCCTATGAGGACAAGCTGAGAGAGTTGGGGCTGTTCAGCCTGGAGAAGAGGAGGCTCCGGGGAGACCTCATTGCAGTCTTCCAGTACCTCAAGGGGGCCTACAAGAAAGACAGGGAGAGGCTGTTCAGTAGGGCCTGTTGTGATAGGATGAGGGGTAATGATTTTAAAATAGAGGGAGGTAGATTTAGATTGGATATTAGGAAAAAGTTTTTTACAATGAGGGTGGTGGAACACTGGAACAGGTTGCCCAGAGAGGTGGTGGATGCCCCATCCCTGGAAACGTTCAAGGCCAGGTTGGATGAGGCTCTGAGCAACCTGATCTAGTTGGGGATGTCCCTGCTCCTTGCAGGGGGTTTGGACTAGATGACCTTTGAAGGTCCCTTCCAACCCTAACCATTCTATGATTCTATGATTCTAAAGTAGGCTTAACCAAAACAAAAATTGCTGTTAGCCCTAGACCATGTACAGCTCCAGATATCTCAGGTTTGGAGAGAACAAGCCTGACAAGCCTCAGTCAAGGCCCTGCAAATTTATTAAAAAGCCCTTGGCTGTTACTAACAATGGTAATACCATATCACAGGCCTATAGGCTCAGATTCTGCAGAAGAATAGATGAAATATGTAAGCATTCAAGAACAGCAATGACTGGTTCAAAGTAGACATAAGGAAGAGTAGAGAAATCTGACATAATGTTTTCTGCAAAAAAAAAATTACAGATCATTAGACTACAGATCTGCATTGAAATCCTCTATTTGAAAAGTCTCAGATTCAAAGATCACTTCCCACAAGAAGAAGAGGGAAAGTTAGGATAAATGGAAAAAACACTTCTAACCAAACACAGATCACAATCAACACGAAGGAAAGCAAAGGAAACAGAAATTAGCAGTTTACTGACAAGCTAGGAACCTAGATGAGTTACAACACTTCCCTTTCTGAATAACAAGCTTCCACCTTTGATCAGGACAATCAGAACCTGCCCTTCTGATATGCCTTTTACAGTCAACTGTTATTCAGGAACAGATTACAAGGTTAATCAGGCAAATAAAGCTTTTACTTTTACAGTCACCTACAATAACATCATCTGTCAAAACACACACTTTCTATATATCTGTGTTCCTACATATGTACCATGTTCTGTTCTATTCTTGATTTTGCTGAATCTTCATTACTAACTTCCACAAGAACTTGAGAAATGACGGAAAAGAGATTTGACCCTCAATACTATTAGGAAGTGACAGGCATTTTATAGAGTAAGATACGTTCCCTGCCTAAGCAGAAAGAAATATCATCAAAGAAAGTGCAAAGTTATCAAGCTTTAGATCTGATCTTCCTTTATCAAAGAAATATCATGCAGACACTTCTCATATGGCAGTGAAGTTTGTGTATTATTGTACCAGCTGCATTACATTTGCTCAGAGAAATAGAACATACAGACACCATTTCTTGCAGCTAGCCACCTCCAACTCCAATAGAAGCACCTCGAATCTGCCCATCTGAAAGCAACATAAGGCACAAGCGATATAACTATTAATAAACACATACATAGTAAGTTTGTAAACAGATATTATGCAACAAGCACTACAGAACAGATATATACCAGATGCTCAGCCTTCAAAGGCTTAGCCAGCAGGTAAGAACAATATGCACAGCACGTGGCTTATTTACCCAAATAATTTACAATTTTGGTTATCGGCTTTGGGGATAGGTCAGCTGGTGATCTGGTTATACCTACTGAGTAATACTAGTACACTTATAGCTTGATCTACGCAGAGAACATTAAAACTCTTCCATGTTAATCACAGAAACACCTACACTGCTAACTACTTCCACTCAAAGAATGCCCACAAAAGATCAACCAGTCTGCTAATCATTAAGAAATAAATTTATCCCCAGTATACCACCACTACTGTCACAGAACTTGTCACAAGTTATCACACCAGATAAATCTGGCTGAGCATTAAAATGCTCATTACTGTAATTATGATTTTTCTTTATACAAATTCATTGAGAATGATCTGAACAAAATTACTCTAGAGCTGATTACAGCTCATGAATATACATTACCATCAGCAGGAATATTCAGAGCTAGTTAACACATGTAAGTGATTACATTGAAAAATAATAAAACTTAGTAATTCGGTGTACAACACAGATTGTATCAGATTTAAGAAAGTTTGGGTTGTTTTTCTTATTTGCCAACCATGTGATAAATATATACATTTTTCATAAGATAAACATAGTTTTAATTACTGCTGAGGTCCTTAAAAGACAGCATGTCAGAAATATCCTTGCAGCACTGTAGCTACTTCTATATAGAAAGAATCAAAGAAGTCAATCAGCCTTCAAAAAACAAAGATTAAATGCTCTGTTTGAGTGAGTAAGTTAAATCCCTCAAAATATGTCCAAGTATATTACGAAAAGTCTTTAGCCCTCCTGAACTATAAAAGTTTATGAGAATATTCTAAAAAAACTTCAGATAATCAGTATACTCCTTAGCCTCTCTCAGTGAAATATATAATTTAACCATTATTTGTTTTGACTGTTCTTTATTTAGCTCAACAGAAGAGTTCCATCATATCTCATACAGACTCTTACCACTCTAATAGCAACATTTCTTTTGAAGTTCAATGAGCAGCATAACTACAGTAGTCAGGTGTTATTTGTTCCCTCATTTCTTCCTGCATATGGAACTTTTTTGGTTGTTTTACTTATTTATGATGTGCTGTGAAAGAGTTATTGACAAAAGCAGAGTTGAGGACTTTCTCTTTACCACTGCAACAGAAGGAAATGACTTTTCCTGTTTCATCACTTCTAAGGAAAATGCTTGATACTCTACAAGTCAAAGGAAGTTCTGCCTTTCCTTATACCTTAGTTTTGGTTTCAAATTCAGATCTCAAGTATTCCTGTACTTTAGGGATGCAGACATCAGGGACAGCTTCAAGCTCAGCACTCAGACTGATGAAGCCCTGATATGGCCTGTAGAAAGGAACAAATTCACATCCAAACCTCTCAAAAATACATGATGGGTTCCTGATCAAAATATCTCTCCTAACTTCACATATGCCTAATTTCAGTCTAAATTTTGCATTCAGTGATGTTGTTGCTCACCAACAGAGAGGCTGTCTCTTCCATTTTGCCTTAAATTCTGGAATTTTTCTAATTTTAAGTTAGAATTAGTAAAACACACAGAGTTTGATGGTTACAGTTAACAAATAATACCTGTATCTTTATGACAAATCTTAGAAAATTTGATATCCACACAGTGTTTCCAATAACTTCAAAAGTGTAAACCTGTAATTCTCTTAGTCTTTACTGCAAGTCTTTACTACAGAAATAGGAATCAAGCAGACTTCAGAGTTCACAAGGAAGCCTTTCTATTCTACATTTTCTTGAGACCCTAGATCACTTCCTGATTTCTTTTCATAAGCCAAATGTTTCTATAAAGCAATGCCAGCAACAGACCCTTCATATGAATTTATTTAAATTAATAACCAAAACAATGGTAATAACAACAGCTCTTCTTACTTCTTCAGAAATATCCACCAAAACCTTCTCTCCTTGTCAGACTATACCCTGAGTTTCAACCCTCAAAATCCACACATCAGAAACTTTCGGTGGCATGGCAATATTTATAGAATCATAGAATTATAGAATAGTTGTAAGGGACCTTTAAAGGTCATCTAGTCCAACTCCCCTGCAAGAAGTAGGGACACCTCCAAGTAGATCAAGTTGCTCAGAGCCCCATCCAACCTGGTCTGGAATGTTTCCAGGGATAGGCCGTCAACCACCTCTCTGGGCAGCCTGTTCCAGTGTTTCACCACCCTGATTGTAGAGATTCTTTTCCTTATATCAGTCTGAATCTACCTCCCTCTATTTTAAAACCATTACCCCTTGTCCTATCACAACAGGCCTTGCTAAAAAGTTTGTCCCCACCTTTCTCATAAGCCTGCTTTAGGTATTGGAAGACTGCAATGGAGCCTTCTCTTCTCCAGGCTGAACAGCCCCAACTCTCTCAGCCTTTCCTCATAGGAGAACATCTTCATTCCTTTGATGCAGCCCCGGACGTGGTTGGCTTTCCGGGCTGCAAGAGCACATTGCCAGCTCACGTTGAGCTTCTTGTCCACCAGTACCCCCAAGTCCTTCTCCTCAGGGCTGCTCTTGATCTATTGTCTGCACAGCCTGTATTTGTGCTTGAGATCGCCCTGACTCATGCAGGACCTTGGCCATAGCATCATAGAATCATAGAACAGTTTGGGTTGGAAGAGACCTTTAAAGTTAGCACCCCGTCCCTCTAACCTTGGCATGTCACCCCGCAGCTTGACACAGGCGAGGCTGCTATTATGTCCGTCGCCTACCAAGTCTAGTTCAATGCTGTGTTATCTGTTACACAACTGGCATACACCAACATACACAGATCACAAGCCTTGTAGGAAACCTTATTCACTGCACTGAGTACACAACAAAACATGATGGACAAACCAGACATTTACCATTATAGCTTGTGCTAGCTGAGCCTCTGCATCATCAACTGAAATGCAACAAATCCTTGTAGTAACAAAAGCTTATCTATCCAATGAGTTCCAGGAGTAACTAAGGTCTGTTTATTCATGCATACCAATCAGAAACAAACCTACCACCCACAAGTATCAGCAAAGTCCTTCTACTGTCAGCAAAGCCTAATTATTTCAACATGTGTAATAAAGGCAGAATAGAACTAGAACTATTTTCTTTAGATTATCTCTACATCTTTAATAAAGAAACACAGAACAGAGCAAGAGGAGTTTTTTAACAGACTCTTAAAAAAGAAACCAGACGAATTGACCTTATTTTAAATTGTTGTTGCTATGATTTTGGCCTAATTAACAAGGTACTTTAGTTAGCTGCTAATATAGCAAAGAAAGTATTAAATATGAACCTAATAAAACATGTGATTATGTACATTTTTATTCCAAATTTACTAAAACTAAGTAATTATCTATTTGTAACTCTGCTTCTCTGTAAATAGCAGATTCATTGGATTCCTGACCTTGGATGGAGAACATGCTTAGCATAAGACAGGGTAGAGTTTGAAAAATTTGGTGCTTTAACACCTGTTCCACTTCAGAAAAAGCCAAACAGCAATGTAGTTCTCCCCTCCCTTCAAGGACTTCCTACTGCAGTGCCTCAATGTGTAGGAAGCAGAGTTCCTCAAACTTTAATTGTTGCCTAATTAACATCTGTAAAATAAGGTTTTCCCAGAAAAAAAATCACTCTTGAAAAACGTTATTGACACAAAAAGAACATTGTACTAAGTGTATCTGAAACAAGATGAGCAACACAACTACACCCATTGCTATGACAAAGTGCTGTCCACTAGAATCCTTTGTGGTAGTAATTCTTTGCGGTAGCCAAAGATTATCCGTTCAGTGATTTTCATGAGCTACATAAATCCTTGCTCCATTTTTTATCTCGTACTCTAAAACAAATTAAGAGAGACACACACAGAAAACTTCACACAAACATCTTGCGTTTCACCTCAACAAAGTGCAGCTCAAAGGTCTCCTAAGGGATTTGCCTCTGAGTTCCAATGTCAAGGTTATTTGAGACTGTATTCTACATCTTCTTCTAAAATACCTGTGGTGTAGCATACAAACCTTATTGTGTATAAGCTTATAACATGTACAGCTGCAAGATATTGCCTCTAAACTGGCCGTAAAAACTCCTGCAGTCCCCTAGATTTGCGCAGTTACTGAACTACAGTGTATAAGGCACTATATTAGTACCAGTCTTAACAAGACACATACACACACAGACAAAATTTTGATAGGCAAACAATGATAAGTAGCAAAATTGACCTTGACAACAAAGTGTGATAATTTTAGTAAAGATATCCTGTCATCCTATTATAGGAAGGGGGCTATCCATGTCCCTGTTTTAAAGGGTGATAAGATTAGGTGAGAAGATATCTGATTTATTTTCCTAATTTTATTTTTCTGAAGACAGGCAGAATTATAAGCAGTTTTTTATATTTTTTTTTCTAAAAACATTCCTATGATTAGTAGGAGAAGCCAAGACTCCATGCAAAGATAAGAAGGGCAGCAGGGCAAGTTTAGGTTTTAGACACTGCTGGAAATACAAAAGATTGAATCCGCGTGGTTTATTGCAAGTAGTGTGACTTAATGCAAATTGTACAAGATTTAACACAGCACTGAGAAATAAAGAAAATATTACATGAAGCTAAGTTACTCTTAATACCAATGACATGGGTATAGTGTTCCTGCCTTGGTAGAGGGTGGTGAACTAAATAACCTTCGGAAGTCCCTTCCAGTCCTACTCTCTATAAATATTAAATTAAACTAGAAATATATCAGGGCAGTGACTCTCAGTACTGAATTAGTGCTAAATTAAATTAACCACCAATAATCAATCCTTATTTTGTCTAAGGAATTTTCTGTCTCTCCAATTATAAATCTGAGCTAAAGAGTTCTACCAAAGCCAATACAAGTTGGAGTTTGACTAGGTAAGTAAATTAATAATGGGACTAAATTACTTAATGTCTAGAAAACAACCAGAGCCAATTATAAATTTTCCTTTTTAAAACTTGATCAGTTTTCACAGGTACATCTTTCCTTCTCTCTTTAAGGTAGAAACTTAATATCCTTTCTTCACAAGAAGTTATATGTAATAATAATTAAAGGTTTAGGGCTTCAGCAAGTATTATTACAAAGTGATATTTAGGAAAACTTACATTAGATTTTTTTTTGTTTTCCCTCTTTGCACTACAAAGCAAACACAAACAAGGTAATCTTAGGGCAAATTCTGGCATTATTGTAGATAACTACCTAATTCTTATTGATTCCTTACATAATTTCAAACATTTTTCCTATTCTTGGGCATCAGCAGGAACTTGTACTCCACAAAATGGAGAATGGATCAATTTTAGCTCCAGAAAAAGTTCTGCAACAGTTCAACACACTATAGTTCATAATATGTATTTAGAGAGAGAGAGTATAATTTGTAGATTATACCATAATTTATAACTCATCCTCTAAAACATGTTTCCTGCACCAAGGCAAAAGCTGCAGTTTTACTATTGAAGTTTAGTACCACTTAACCCTAGCAAGCTCATCCCTATTTTCCCTCCTTCCGTTCATATTATTTTCACTCGTACAGCTGTTGCATTAAGTGTACCAGCTACAACAGATTAGCTGTGATGCCACACTGATTCTATTTCAGAAGCAATCAAAAGATTCACAGCCACTTTTTCAACTATTTCCATAACATTAATTAAATTGCCACCATGATTTTGCAACCCTGCTCTGAAATCAATTTTAAGAGGAGTGCTAATGGGTTGCTTTCATGTCAGCTGATAGACAACTAGTCTGAGGGACAGATGTGTTATCATTCATGTCTCGAAATCTTCCTTTTTTTCAAAGTCACTTTTCCAGGTAGACATGTAAGGCTGCAATGTGATATTCAGATCAGCATCTGTTTTGAAAAGGTACCTTGCAGACACTCCAGACAGAGAATAGTCTAACCTCAGGAAAATTTTGTTCAGAGAGGTCAGGAGTTATAAAGTGAATCTCTTTCCTCAGGTGACGTGAAGTGAAGCCTCCAGCACACAGTACCACGGTAAAGCAATCCCTTCTTTTCCTAGAATCACATTTTTTTCAAAGTCCAGAGATACAAGCTGTAGGAAGAACACATGCTCTGTTTTGTTTGAAGGAATCGGGAACTTAAATCTACACAGAAAACATTTTCAAGGAATATGTGACCACTGCCAAATGTGGAGGCCAGCAGGAAAACATTAAGGCCACCAAACAACTGTATATAGACACAATCTCAGCACTGGGAACATTGGCTGAGGTTAGTGATCTACAGTGTTGAACCCGAACTGGTGAACTGTGTCTCCAGGGGCGCTGATAAGAAGTTCACTTGTTTGGCTGAAAGTTTTAAAAGAGACTGTCAACCCCAGCAGAAAAAGTAAATTGCTTTAAGAGAGACATGTAAAACCAAACCAAACTTCAAGGAGGCAGTGAGAAATGGAACTCCTCTCCAAAAGCCAGAACTCCAAGCATATCTCTGTCTTAATGGGGTCCGGGGAGAAGCTGTGAAGCACTGGCAATTGATTTTACACTGGTGCTTCAAATGACCACATTTGAGAGCTGGAAGACTTTTGTTCTGACTCACACAAAGCATCTGATACAAAAGAACAGCCAATATAATTTCTTTAGAAAGAGACATTGAGCAATAATAGCATTTTATTTTGAACTGCACCAAGAGCTTTCTTCCCAGTACATTTTTCACAGGAATAGCTGACTGCAATTTCAGATAAATTTCTTACAAGCACTGAAATATGGTACAGAGACTTGGGGGGCAGGGGAAGCAGGGGGATTTCTGATGGGGAAGTGTGTAGCTAATTAATACCCACAAAAAAAAAAAAAAAAGGTTCCATATACACTTCTGCCGTTGTTTTTATTTCTGTCACCATATGTTCCATTTATTTCCACAGGACAAAGATAATACTGTGCATAAAAAAAACCCAGGAAATATTCGTCTTTGCTCCAGCATCTATGATTGAAAGGTGAATCAATGTGCAATAAGGCTAAACAGGAATATGCTTACTAGCAACTTGTCCAAATGTCTTTTACAGTTTTGAACAGTGACACTAAGCTGCTCATAACACTTGCACAACTTCCAGTATCCTCTACCACATCATATTTATTCATAGGATGTTGAGCCACTTTGAATAATTTCACGCATATCAATGTCCATAATTGTTTCAGGCAGTCCAATAGCACATGCTTCATTACTGGATGTTAATCCAGAGAGATGGTTTTCTGTCAACACTCACTCCGTATTGTATAGTTATGAACTGTATTATTTATTTTCATTATTTCTCTCTACACGGACTCTATTTTTTGAAAGTGTATTGGTTTTTTAAGCTAAGCAGGCTAAGAGTAACCCTATAGAATCGTTTAAAGGTAGTATGCTGTTTGTTAGCATACACTGTTATAATAGTGGATGACCACGCACTTCTCTCCTTTTTTTTTTATTTTTCACATAAGTTAGGAAAACAGCTTGGTGACTAACATTATTATTGCACTTGCAGAATTTTTTCTGCACAGTAAGAGTTGCAAGGGCAAATATGGTGCAAATGGGATGCTCACTGGATACTATCCTTCCTTGGTAGGAAAGATAGGATTGAAATCCTGAAAGAGTTCAAATTTGGAACTTATTTAATAATTTTAGTTTATTCTGTCTTCCACAACTTCGTAATGCAGAATTTCACAGCTATCTAAAGCAGAGACAGGATTTCTTATTTCAGTTATTCCATCTTGTCAAATTAAGACAGGATTAATTAACTCCTAGATTCTTTCTCCTCATCATTCCTTCCCATAGCCCTTGGTTTTTGATTAAGTGACAAAGAATCCTACATTTGTTACCACATGTACTACCACATCACTAACATCTGCTTGGCAGAAGGCAACAGCATGTTGTACATCTGTGCACTTAAAGCCTCAGTATATCAGAGCCTTAACACAACCACACAATATACATACTATCACATAATATATGTATATACATACTCTACATGCTGGGTAAACTGAACCACAGCACACACATTTTATTTTGTTTCTGAGTATCTTACTTATACATACTGCATACATACAGGATCAACTTTGAGTTTGCCCAGTTTTATGCCCAATAATTATCAACTTCAGCTAGGAAACTCATTAATTTAATCTCAAAAAACCCTACAGGACTGGTAGGTAAGGTTCTTCTCTTTTTTTTTTTTTTTTTTGTGACGTTCCATAGCATTTATATTTAAGCTTTTTCCCACAGAAAGGAAGGTTTTAAAAACAAGTTGAAATACAAAGTATAGCAAATTTTAATAAAGAGACAACTTACTGAAAGAAGTCTAACCCTGGCAGCACAGATCTCCGTAAGAGATAATTTGATCTGGAGAGCTTTATACAGATACAATTCTTCAAGTATCCTAATCAGTTTATGTTGCACATCTCTTCACTACACAGCTGTCCTCAGCATAGATATCCTTATGTCACAAGGATCAGGGACTGTAAAGAAAATAATAAATGCCAGATGGCAATAGTTTCACAAAAGATTACAAAACTGTTACTGTCAGTATACTAACATCTGCATGAAAGAGACATTTTCCTTTCTCTCTCCTCCTACTATTCTTAAGCTTTTATTTTGATAAGCCTTTGCTTTTTCCCGGGGTTTGTTCAGACTATAATGACAAACCTGGTATCACTTAAGTATGCAGGCAAACTAAAGACAGACAGAATTGGTGCAGCAATACACAAAATCAATCAGAAATCTGTTCTCCTGCCTACAAAGAATCAGTGGATCTTCTGTCTTAATGAAGCCTTGGTTTTCAGTTAAGGGGAACAAGGGAAAAGGCAAACAGGGAACTTCTACATCTCATTAGAAAAAAAATAAGTGATTCCAGCAAAGCTCATCGGTGTTCAAAAGCAATCATTTCAGTATACTGCCAGCTCTGCCTTTTCTCTTTCTTTTCATGCTGAACTGACAACTTTTACTCCATCCACAAAGAGGCTGACAGGTGGAGCAGCAGCTGAGCAGCTGCAGGCATTTGGCTGCCTGTAGCTCGCTGCTGGTGGCCAAGAACTTATCTTCACTCTGGTGTTCATCCCTCTGGAGAACTTGGGAAGTTAGCAGCACAAAGCCAAGTCTTTTCTACTGCAAGTGCACCAACGGTGCAAAATAAGGCAAAAAGGTTAGGAAGACTTCATCTATCCCCCATTATTTCCAAAATAATGATAAGCCTGTCTTCTTGAATTAGATAAACAGGACAGAGAAGACTCTGTTGCCTCTGAATGGTTTGACAAGAAAGGAAGCATATTGAAAATTCACCTCATCACATTAAAATGTGATTACTTCTTAGCCTTAGCAACCTGGTAGATAACAGTAGTTATGCCACTTTAGAGCAGATAGCTCTTTTCAGAACTCTGAGCCAAAGCTGAGGACCGTGTTTTGGCTCTGTAGCATGATGACTTCACTATTCTACCACTGTCTCCAGCCTACTAAAGAGATACAATGTGAATCCCTGGAAGCAAGACACAAAAACCCAAGGCATTCCTGGTGGAGAGCAGGTACACATGACATGCCCTAAAATGTACTGCAAGAAGCTGGTACAAGGTACATGGACATGGAAAGCAAAAAGCTGAGGCTGCATCTTTCATCTCAGCCACCTTCAATGCCTTTTCTGCTACTCTTTTCCTAAATTCTTATTAGAATCCTTCAGGACAGTTATCCATTCAATCATCTATGACACATACATCTGTTCATTCCACTTGCAAATGTGCAATACTGACAGAAATAACTGTCACAATATTTACTTTCAAAATGAAATTTAAAAATGTGAATCCAAGAATTGTGTTAAAATATAGCAAAATACATGATTTAATGTGTCGCTGAACATAAAAGAAGTCCTCCACTCCAATCAGGGGAACATGCACAGGCCTGGCAATCAGCAGGTCCTCAGCTTCTTTCCCATTTCTGACATTCTTTATACTTTGTTGAAGGAAGACTTCAAAGATAAACAATTTTCACTGCTGCAGTTTTTCCTTACTATATCTTAGTGACCTGCTTAACTTCCCTAAATCTAAGAAGGAGGCTTGATATAAGAATATAGTTACTGAAGCTTGTAACCTGTCTAGAGAGCCATAGCAAACAGGTATCGAACCCCACTGCAGGAGCCAACTTTTGCCGAATCTAGAGCTAGGGAAGGATATAGCCTAGCTAACTTCTGCAAATCATCCTATTACCCAATGTTAACAGAAATTACCAACTGAAGTTAGTACACCTATGTGCTCTTGTCCATTTCCATTGTCTCTGCCTCATCTCCCACATTAGATTATATTTGCCACACTCACACTAACAATTAGGTGACATACAGAAGGTGCTCACCTCTGTCTCTTCACATCTTAACCTCTGCTGGCTTCAGTGCCAAACAAAACACAGAGGTTCTGTTTGTCTTTACGCCACCCATCTGCCAGTAAAGAGTTTGCATATCTTCGTCAATTTCAGTCCAATCTGAAGGCAGAGGTCTAAGAGTAGTCAGATAAGTTAATTACTACAAGGCTTGTGAAACTTTATAGCTAAAGAGAGAGAGACCAAAACTCACATGCACCAAAAGGAAGGGAAACTTTGTCTCTATTTCTTCTGTCTGTCAGTCAGCTACTGGCAACTATTTCCCAAAGACAGCCTCATCGAATGGCACACAGGCAACTTTGGAGGAGCAATGTAAGAACAAGAGTCCTCCAAGAGAAGAAGTGATGGATGTCCCCATCACCAGGTTCTTCCAAAAGCCCCACCCCTTCTGTCTATCACATGACCTTATTGTCCCAGAAGTCCCTTCCCTCTTCCAGTCACATGGTCTATTTACTCCACCCCTCCATAAGGGCATTCTGGCCTTTAGACATGTGTGTCTAGGTAGTCTGTCCAGAATTGCTTGCAATGATATGGAAGACAAAGGGCATCAGTTTTCAAGTTGCCTCCCACACTTCCTGTTTTTTTCTTAGGAGTGTGCTGATTTTGGATGTGTTTCATACTACCCGTCAAAAGCTGGCAGTGAGTCCTGGTTTCAGCAGGGATGGAGTTAATTTTCCTCTCAGTAGCCAGTGTGTTTTGGATTTTGGATGTGAAGAATGTTGATAAAACACCCTGAATTGTTTTTAATGAGACCAAGTACACTGTCTGGTTTTCCGAGTCTTGTTAATGTGCAGATGAAGGAAGCTGGGAGAAAGACAGAATAATTGACCCAAAGTGTCCAAAGAGAGTATTCCATGCCATAAATGGCATGCTTAGTATATAAGTGGGAGTTGCCCATGGCGGGGGCATTCACCTTCATCTCTCGTCTCTCTCTTGCTTGCTGGCATCATTCCCTCTGCCTTGCTGGCTCCCTTTCACTCCTTTGCTTGCTGCTCGGTTTCATTTCCATGATCACTGCTCAGGATGGGCTGTATCGGTCATTTGGACATTGGGTGGTAAGAAATCATACATTGTTCATTTTGTATATTTTAATATCCTTATATTCTGTTATTATTGTAGTTTTCCTTTGCTATTTTAGTAAACTCTCTTCATTTCAACCCACGAGTTTTCCTTTCTTCACAATTTCTCTCCCCCATCCCATTGGGGAGGGGGAGGGTGAGTGAGAAACTGTGTGGTGACTCAGGCTAAACCACAATACAGTGATTACCATCTCTATCCTGTCCCACCTCTGCAAGTCATCAGGATTTAGTCACTGTCTCTGTTTCAGATCCACTTGTCCTGAGAAATTGCATGTAGATGTGTGCTAGACTCTTGATGACCTGCTACTATAGGTGTCAGCAATACGTATGATTTTCATAGCCCTTCTCCTCCTAGCATTTTCACCCATGTGTTCAGATTCACTCTCCTTTCATATAAATATAAATGTTCTTAATGATTTTCCAGAGGCCTAGAAAATTCCTGAGTTGCTATTTTCTAATACATTGTAGGCACTTTGGTACCTGCTGGCAATAAAATGACATCTGTCTTTTATGATTCATAAGTTTTCCTCTGAAAAGTCTCGCAAGCTTCTGGTACTGCCCCTCAGCATTTCAGCATTATATTATAGCAAACTTTCCACCTTCCTGTCTCAGAGTCACAAAACAAAATAACAATTCACTTCTTTCTATGCAGTCATTTTGTCTATAAATTCTAATCTGATCCAGTGTTCATATTCTATCGCTATGTTATTTGATTCTGGTCAGCTTTATGGTGGGACTTCCCAATTTCTCCTCTTCCATTACCCACATTACATTATCCCTTTTTATGCAAGAAAAATTAGAAAAAAAGTTAGCCATTGACTGGACAGAGAGAAATAAATCTGTTGAGCAACAGATAAAAAGTATTTATTTAATTTTTAAATAATATTCTAAGTACTCCTTCTGTGAGTTGTCATAATACCCTTTCACTGATGGTCCTGCTACATATTTGTCAAGGTCTACCTTACTGGCTAATCAGAACTTTATTGGTTATGACAGAGATGTCACTGGACAGCAGATAAAGATCTTGGCCCAAGTTCTATATGCAGCATTTATAGTCAGGAGTGGCAACTAGCTCTCTTCTCAGCTTAGCAGCATAGTGATCAATGGCAGATAGTAAATACAAAGTTTAATTCACAGATCCCTTCAGTGAAGAAGTCAGAAGGTTAAACGGAAAATAATTTTGCAAGAATCAGGTAGACATTTTTCATTAATTCATATTAATAAGAAGAATAAGAAGAAACCTACTTTCTGCACGTGATTGTACTACAAAGCATGTTTCATACCATAGTAAACACTGAAATATAACTTCAAAAAGTAGACAAGTTTTGTAACTTGAGTCTTACATTCTGTTAGTATTGTTCAGCTGGAGAAAAAATATTTCATAATAGGAAAAAAAGAAACTATTCAAATACTTACCATCAGACCATTAAGATAATTCAGAAAGTTGTTTCATAACCATTAGTATGATCACAAAGATCTACTGAGAAAAGTGTAAGTATGTAAGCCCTGAAAGACAAATAAATAAAATCACTAAAGAGAGATCAAGCAGCCTCTCCATGGTCTCCATGGTCCCCTCCCAAACATCCTGTTGGTTAGGATTGTTGTCTTCCACAGCAGTCGTGAAATGTCATCCAATTCCCATACTATATTCACACAGAGGTAAAATAAATACATAGTTAAAAAGTGTTCCATAGGCTTCTGCATTCCCCTAGTATATCTCTTGTACCTTTACAGCCTAGAAGAAAGCTTAAAAACAGAGATATTTTTTAGACAAAAGGAAATTCCATTTTGCAGAATTGTTGTATCTTAATAGAATCTTATGAACCAGTTACCTGGATAAAGAAAAATATCATTCCAAGGCAGGCACACCAATGTGACAGAATTAATGTAAAGCTTCTTATTTTCATCATGTCTTTGGTCATAGTCTTCTCTTCTGCCAGACACGATTTCCTTGTTCACTGAGGATGAAATTAGTATTTCATTACTTGCTATGGAACACAAAATTCTAAGGAGAAAAAAAAACATTTACTGATAAACTGCACAGCAACTAAAATCTCACACAGGAAGTTTAAACTGTTGAATAGTTTAGAAGTTTATTAATATATATTTCTTCTGAAAATAATATGAAAGTAAAGAATAATCTGTGTGTGTTGTTCTAATAACTATTTTCAGCAGAACAGTAAAGTTATAATTATGTTTAGGTTTCATCATAAGTGTTCCAGACCAAGATAATTTCAAATAAATCTTATAAAATGATAAAAATATTCACTGATGATATTTAGCCATGTAAACAGTGACATTTTTATATGACCATTAAAATGTGAAGAAACAAATTGAAAAATAATCATGTAATTTAAACAAATTGTTTCAGTGGTTCTAAATACATGAAAAAATCAATATTTACAAAAAGAATTCAATGTTTTATTAAACTTAAGTCCTTGTTTCTTTTAAAGTGTTTTCTTGCTGCCTTGTATAAGCTGTAAGCATCCTGCTTTGTAAACCACGTTGCCACCTGGCTTCTGTTCAGATCATTTCTGTTTGCCTTTTAGGAGTTCTAACAGGATTTATACTCCCAAAGCTTCCCACCTCCCCAGGAGCATTGTTAACTTTTCATAGAATTGGTGCCATAAACATGTTTACTAACCGTCAGCTACTACACACACGTAAGAAAGGAAACACTGGACCATCAATTTAAGTCATGCACAAATAAACTTTATTAACAATGTATGACTGGAGTTGGTTGCCTGTCAGGCTTCTCCAGCTTTTTTCTTTTTTTTTCCTCAAATCCCACTGTCTCTTCTATGCCCTTCTTCCTTTGACTGCTGCAGGCCCAGACAGGAAGGTGAATAGACCATGGCACACCTCCATGACTTAGCTGGAGTTTTTGAAAGTGTCTATAAATTAATTGACTTAAGGATAAGAAAACACATAGAGCACCAACTTGCACCCCATAATGGTCCTACAGGTAGCTGTAAGGTCCTCCACAGGGAGGACCACAGGGAAAAGGAGCTCACACCACCCTCTCTGTCAAACTTACCTCAAAATACCGTTTCTGATTCACAGGCCCATTGGTTGGGTTTTTTTTTTCTTGTTCACGTGGGAATTTCAGGAATCACTTTGAAGTTTTTCCTTATTGTCCCAATACATGTTTTTCTGAGGCTGGGATTCTGCATTTTCACAGGCAATTTTGCCTGTGTCTTAGAGCATATTGCAAAGCCCCAAAGCCCACCCTAATGTATCATCATCCTCGCAGTCTGGGGCTGTATGCAGGGCCTGTCAGAGCAGCTCACTGCACAGGCCTTTGCTTGGCATGTTGCAGGGGCTCCTTGGTGACCTCCTTGCATGGGACCATAGCCTTTGTTCCAAAGTGTTTGCAGCTCTCCACCCATCTGGCGCCCCTCTCACCCTCATGAAATTCCTCCCACGTCAACATGCGAGTCCTTGTTCAGTAGCCCTGTAAAATGAGGGACCTCAAATTTGCCTCATACCTTTTATCTGTTTTCTTTCTGTTCACCTTAAAACTTTACTTACTAATTTCATTCGCTGATATTAAAGGAAGTTTTGTACATTATATACCTATGCTTTTAGGTATGTATACATTTTAATGTATACCTTCATGTGTATATAATTATACGATATATAGACACACATATAAACATACATATATGAAATGCATGTATCAATAAATAACACTGGTATTTATGTATATTTCTCCACTCTTTTATATGTAAATTATATAGAAAAATAAAAAAATATTTATAGACTTGCATTTTTCTCTATATTAGCATTTTGTGGTCAAAATGTGCAGCTAATCACAGTCATGCCCTTGTCAGAAATGGCAGCTCCCCTCCATAAAATGGCAGCTGAAACAACATTGCAGCCCTAGTATATTTAGTGAAAGAAGACTTGCTGCAATGACACCCTTCTGGCAGAAAGAAGAATGTCCGCCTGACAGGCAATCACAGGGCTACCTGAGAACACATGGGGTATGATAGTGTCATGAAAAGCCATCAGCCAATCACAAAGCAGTATGAAAACATGTGGGTTACAGCATCTTACAAAATGGCAGCTCTCTGCTGTAAAATCGTGGCTGAACAAAATGGTGGCTCTTGTGTATGTAGTAGGAAGGGGCTTCCTGTTGTGAAGTAACTCTGGGTAAATGAGAAGGAGCAGCTGGTTCTGCCAGCCAATCACAGGGCACTCTGACAAGATGTATGACATTTTATAAAATTGAGATCCCACTGAGGCAGAAAGAGGTGGAGTAAAGAAACCACATGGAAGAAGAGAGCGACTTCTGATGCAAGGAAGTGATGGCCAGTAGGGGCGGGGCTTCTGGGAGACACCTCTAGCTTCTTCTGTTAGGTAAAGACTGTCCATATGCTTTAGGCTATGCAGTGCAGTTAATTCCTGTTTCTCAGTTCTTAGCCCAAAAATAAGTTAGAGGTGGGATACCTTAGAAATAGGAGAAAGGTAGGATTTAGGAAGAAGAGGATGGTGAGCTCCAACTATCGCAGAGGTAAAAATGCAGGAAAGCAGAAAACACAAACATGTTGTTCCTTCACGTTAAAGCTATTAAACAGTGAGGGATTTATTTCAGCAGAAATAGGGGAGCATGCTTAACATTCTCTTACTGCAAGACTCAAAACTATTTTGTATCAAAGCATCTGTTTACCATTAACATTTTCTGGTCAAACAGGACACATATTGCAAGTGCCTCTTTTCAGCAGCTAGAATCCAATTCCTCAAATGGATCTATTACACCTAATTTTTTATAACATTTCTTAGTAAGTTAGGAACATCTAGTTCTATGGCGGTTTTTTTTTATTAAAAAAAACCCTGAACTATTCTGAAAAGAAGAGTAAACATTTTAACTCAACAAAAGAACTCATTTTTCTTTCTTGCTAACCAGTGAAATGAGAATAGTTTAACAGATTAAGAGGTAAAACATTAAATTCTGTGCTTCAGTGTACATACATTTTAATTCACTTTTATCGAGCGAACATTTTTCCTGCCTTCGTCAGACAGTATCAGAGAATAAACTGTTTGAAATTTAGGTGAAGTCCAAGCAATAGCTGACTTCCAGTAAGTGACAGAAAAAGAGTTATAGTACAGTAGTCACAACAATTCCACAACAATTCATTATATTTATCCTAAAATAAATCTATATTAGTCTTTACTAATATGTGTACATCCACTAATGTAGACAATATCTAGTTGCATTATCTCATACAATCTGAAAATCAAAATAATTCTTTGTACAGTGACTTCAGTAAAAAGTGAGCTCTGGAATACTGGATTTTGGTCAGCTAGAAGTACTTTGGAACACATTGAAACCAAACCTAAAAATCTGTGAACAGATTTTAAAATTTGATTATTTACTGAAATAACAGAACTTAGTCCAATCTGATGCTGTGTCAGATTATATTGACACTGGACCAGCTGTTACCAGCATTTTTCTACACAAGGAAAAGGCAACACTGATTTCTGTTTTGAAGCACAGTCTTTTCAGTCATTTACTTCCTGATTATGGCTGTGAAACTACAAACTTGTGGATTTATTTTAATACATAAATACTCTTCTCCAGTGTAAAACTCTGTATTCACATGCTTATCAGTAAACAAAAGTGTCTTTATGTGATTTTAAAACTGCTGTGTTTTCTACAGATTACCTACTTACAGGCCTTATTGTATTCTCCTCACTTCAAAGCCAGCCTGCAAAAAATGTCCTTTGAAAACAATGGAAAATCCTTAGATTCACATAGCATTTCAAAAAGTTTGACTTAATGCTATGACATAGTTGAGAGTCTTTGATCAAAGAATTTCACAACCTAAGCCTGTAAAATATTCAGACCAATCTTTTTGTTTCTGCAGTGCATTCATGAAATAGTCTGCAAGCAGTGCTTGAATTTTAGACCTTTTTAAAGCATCCTGTTGATTAAAAAACAGCTCTTTTTTTTTAAAGAAATCATAGTTATAGCAAGCACAAAAAGACTGAAATAGGAAAACTGTAGTATTAAACATATTATCGGGTTTGGGAATAGCTAATTATTCATTTAAGAGGTCTAAATTCTCAATTTTCTATTACTCAGTTTTCTGAAAATCTTTGAGGAGTGAAACTTTTTATATGCTTGGTCTTAGCTTTTGGTTAAATTGATTTGGGTTTGGGAATTTTTCTATAAAACGCATTTTCCATTGTGCATATATACCAAAGAAAGGTGTATATACTATTTTTTCTTAGTGTGTTCCTATTAAACTGCTTAAACAAGAGACTTCACAGCTAACCAAATTCTTTAAATACTTACCCAACCAGAAAAGCAATGTGAACTGTAGAAAACATATAGAGTATTTTGTAAAATCATCTGTAGGTAAATTTTTACCATAGACCCAGCCCAGTAAATTGAAAAAAAATAATGAAATGTCTCTCAGATTAAGTTAAGTTTAAGGAATAATAATTAGCAGAAAATATATCTAAGACAGGAAATTGGAATAAAGCTTCTGGCCATTGAGAAATTAATTTCTAGGGCAGTTTCCAGCTAGATAACATGAGAAAAGGATCTAAAATGCTTTAGAATTATGCTTGGGTGGCATATAGAAAGGATTGCATGACAAAATTGGAATTGCAAGAAACAGAAAATTAAGCTAATTAATTAAGTAATTATGTTTATGCATTGGTTCAGGCTGACTAGGGTGACCCATAACCTTTATCAAAACATGTAGTAATAGGACTTAACAATTTTGTTCTTTTCTGTTTTCGTTTCAGTGGCACAACATAATTACAGATTTTTGTTTTTAATATCAGTCCTATGTTTGTTAAATATTGCTGGGGAGGATTACATGGCCTGGGCAGTGTGGCACCATATAAAACAGATAGATTTTATGAAGCTGCATAATTGAGTACTCTGGACAACATCCTAGTCAACCACCCAAGCAGACATCCCTTTCCGTCTTTTGCTCCACTGTTCTCAGCGTGGCCTGCATTAAGACTTCAGACACTGTTTTGTCTGTTTGGGAGTTTTGTTGGAGAGAGAAGAGGTAGGAAACTAATTGTTGTATTCATGGTGTTGCATTTGCACCAGCGAGCGATATTAGTGGGCAACTCCCTGATGCAGTTGGGATAACATCTGCTGACTTGACATGTCATCTAAAGGAAGTCTGCTGCTTGCCAAGGGCCTGGATCTGTGATGTTGTGGAGACACTGCCAAAGCTTGTACAACATAACGGCTATTACCTCCTGCTCTTCTTCCATGTGGGCACCAATGATACTGCCAGGGGCAGTGTGGAGAATATCAGAAGTGACTGCAGAGCTCTGGGGGTGACAGGGCTATGTGGGCCCAGGTGGTAACCTCCTCAGTCCTGCTGGTGAGGGGAAAAGGTGAAAACAGGAGAGGACTGATACTGCATGTCAACAATTGGTTGCACAGCTGGTGTTAGCAACAGGATTTGGATTTCCATGACCATGGGACCCTGTTCATGTGATCAACACCTGCTTGAGAGAGATGGGATCCACCTCAGTAAGTGAGGAAAAGGTATCTTTGCCAGCAGGATGGATAGCTTGGAAAGGAGGGCTGGAGGGCTTTAAACTAAGAACAACCGAGGAGGCTGAGAGCTACCAGCAGCCCTGTCAGAGAGTGATGGTCCGGGTTAACAAGCAAAAGGCCTGGGGTGATACGAGCAAAAGTGAGCACAAAATCAACAAAACTGGGCTTAAGCTGTCACCTCCATTTTTTGCATCTAAGCAAGAAAGTACCTACAAGGCACCATTAGGGAAAAAGCCTAGACCCCTTTAGGGAAGCCAGCATGGTGGGATGCCTCTGTGAAGTGCCTATACACTAACACATGCAGTATGGGGAATAAACACAAGCAGTTAGAGATCTGTGTGTACTTGCAGGGATATGATCCTGTTGGGATCACATGGACATAGTGGGACCTGTACAAAGTAAATAAGAAAATTACCATCCTTGTGTGCATTAATTCACATCAATACAGTAGGTAAGGATTAAGATGCCTTTTATTAAGGGAAGTAATCTCTGGCAAACATATTAAGGTCCTTTGAACTAGAGAACTAGTATGTAGATAAGAAAAATCTTGTTCATATACTTTAGCTGGGATTTTTAAAATAAATTTAAATGATAATGTAGAAGATTGTTCAATGATTTTGTGTTCAGATAAGAACAGAGAGTAGAAAATGGTTGATTTTTCACAATTAAAGGAGTTCACCAGTGGATTGTTGGAGGGATTTGTACTAAGACCCATGTTATTCAACTTATTCATACGTAATTTGGAAAAGAGGGCAATAACTGGACTTATGGGTTGCATAATACCACCAATTCAACTGTGAAGACTGATGAAACTCAGGAGATGCCCATAGAAAAAAAAAAATCTATTTTATTAATTCTAAACTGAGTGTTACCACTCAAAAGTGAGATCTCAATGTTAGGATACATCCATTCATTTTGTAAAAACAAAATCTTGTTGTTCAGTAGCAATCAATGAAGCAAACAATGTTGAGAAGAAGAGAGAGAATAGTATTATGACATTACAGACTTCACAGAGCACCCATGTCTGGCACGTTTTGTGGAAGTCCCTCATAGTCAAATGGATTTTGTAGGTCTGCAAGTTTCAAGAGGGCAAAGAGGTTCTAAGGCCTAAAAAGGCTGTCATAAAGGCTTCTGATGTAAGTACTCAGCCTCAAAAAAAAAAAAAAAAAAAAAACACCAAGGATTTTAATCAATTATTCACTATTTCTTCCCATTTAAGAACTTGGGATAAATGAGTCTATCAGACAGTAGGCCAAAACTAATTAAAAAGTAGTGTTTCTTCAGAGAATGTATAATAACATAGTATGTATCACAGTTAAACCCCAGTAGGCAGCTAAGTCCCACGCAACCATTCTCTCAGTCCCCCTAGAATGGGATGGGGGAGAGAATCAGAAGGGTAAAAGTAAGAAAACTCATGGGTTCAGGTAAAGAGAGATTAATAAAGAAAGCAAAAGCTGTGTGCACAAGCAAAAATAAATGAATAATTCATTGACTACTTTCTATCAGCCATCTCCAGGAAAGTAGGGCTTCACCACATGTAAGTTACTTCGGAAGACAAACACCATAACTCCAAACGTTCCCCCTTTCTCCTTCTTTACCTCCAACAGTGTTTATTGCTGAGCACAACATCATAGGGTCTGGGATATCCCTTTGGTCAACTGGAGTCAGCTGTCCCAGTTGTGTCCCCGCCCAACTTCTTGTGCACCCCTAGTCTACTTGCTGGTGGGGCAGCATGAAAAATAGAAAAGGCCCTGGTGCTGATCAACACTGTTTTGGTCACACCAAAAACACACCACCACGTGAGCTGCTATAAAGAAAATTAACTCTATCCTAGCCAAAATCAGTACAGTACAGTACGCAGAATCTATGTCACAGTATGCTGTAAAAGCTAGTTTCACAGGAGTCACACCTGGGCTGAACAAGTTCAGGAAGAAGCCACTAGAGCCTTCTAAATATCTACCGAACATTTCTTGTGGCAGAAATTGCTGGAGGGTAGGAGACATATGCTTTCTCTCTTCTCCCTGGCCGTAGACAGCCACTGTTAACCACTGCTGGAGACAGGACAGGTGAGTCCAACTGCCCTTTAGTCTGACACAAAGTGATTACTATTTTTAGCAGACCTGCACACAACATTTACAAGCAAATTACAGTCTGACACACTGACATAACATAATAATGATCTCTGCTTAGTTCTTTGTTCCTAATAAATCCTAGCACAAATGACATCTCAATTACCACATTTCATTACAGCTCTTAGATAATTTTTCTCTTTTTCCCCAACTGAGTTCAAAACATGGCTTAAAGCACTCCTCACAAAGAAGTAAAATCTTTTTTTTCACAGTAGGATGGCTCAAGAGACTGTTTGAGATCCAGTTAAAGAAGGAATTAGTTACTAATAATAAATGTTTTAATTAAGTAAAGTCTGTTTCTGTTGTGTCCTGGGTACTACTATTATGTTCCTCAAAATTATAAACTTTTGTTAGAACAAGCACACCACTCTAATCCCTGCAGATACAACAAGGTCAGAACATGGACAGCTGTAACATCTGCATGAGTTAGCACTCAGGGCTGTGGGATGTGTGAATTGCTTAATGGGTTGTTAACTCAGATGTGCATTGATAATAATGGAAAGATCAACTTGTCAACATTACTTATTTGGCCACTGATCAAAGCACTATAAGAGGATGAAGAGATAATATGAAGGTCAGAATAATTTTCTGTAGGGATTTCACTTTGGCACATGAATATTGTTACTCCCTAATAGGTTACTGAGGAAAAAAAAACAATTAAGAAACCCAGGGCAAGTCAATAGGACAGAATCAGTCTTGAATCCCTCGTCGAAGCAGGGAACCAGTCTGAGGCCATGCTGCATTTAAAACTCACTGGTGAGCCCAAGGAGTCAAAACACACAAGAAAAAATCTTGTTCAGGACTCTGAACATGTTCTCATTTTGGTGTCTCATATGTGTGAAATCTAATTTATAATTCCTAGAGTTTCCTTGAGTTCAAGACCTACTGTCCTAGTAACATTCACTAGAGAAGTCCCTATGGCCTAGTTATGCAAGGAACTCTGTAACAGAACAATGGCTGCCCAGGAGGATTTAATCTAATATAACATCTAATATTATTTTGAAGGCAGTCATGGAGCAAAGAAGAAAGAAGGTTTCATTCAGTTTCAGTATTCCAATGAAATTACTTAAATGTTACCAGCTGAATGTTTTTGTTTCATTATGTAGGTTCCTGTTTTCATGGATGCTTTTTTTATTCTTTTAAACAGAATTTTGTTATGAAAAGAGTTTGATGAAAAGAAAAAAGAAGAGGGCAGACAATGAGGCACCAACCTTGGGGCAAAATAATCCACAAGAATCTATGAACTGCATTTGACAATGACTGAAATAGACACAATATTTGCATAAAACAGTTCAATCTCTGTCGTAGTTCAGCCCCAGTTGGGACCAGACTACGCAGTTTCTCTTTCACTCCCCGCATCCTCCAAGAGAATAGGGGCAGATGATATAAGAAAAATGGCTCAAGGTTTGAGGTAAGGATGGGGAGAAATCCTTAAAGTTACCATTATGGGCAAAACAGACTCGACTTGGGGAAAAATACTCATTTATTTCTAAAATTAGCAGGATAATGAGACAGGGAACAAGATAACCTCCCCTCCACCCCTCCCTCTTTGTGGGCTTAACATTATCTCTGCTACCTTCCCCACCAAGCGGCACACGGGGGAAGAGGGAATGGGGGTTGCGGTCAGTTCATCATGCGTTGTTTTATGCCGCTGCTTCATCGTCGGGGAAAGAACTCCTCACATTCCTCCCCTGCTCCGTCGTGGGGTCCCTCCCACGGGCCACAGTCCTTCGTGAAACTGCTCCGGTGTGGGTCATCTCTTCCACAGGGTGCAGTCCCTCCAGAACGGCTGCCCCAGTAGGCCCTCCATGGGCCACAGCCTCCTTCAGGCCTCCACCTGCCCCGGCGTGGGGTCCTCCATGGGCTGCAGGTGGATCTCTGCCCCTCTGTGGACCTCCATGGGCTGCAGGGGGACAACCTGCTCCACCATGGTCATCACCACAGGCTGCAGGGGAATCTTGGCCAGGAGCCGCATTACTCCTCCCCCTCCTTCTGAACTGACCTTGGTGTCTGCAGCCGTTCCTCACAACAGGCTGGCACATGCCTCTCAGGATCCTTTTTACATCTTTTTCCCTTCTCATATCCTCTCCACTTTTTGCAGCCGGGTTGGGCCCAGTCGGCTGCCCAGCGGGAGGCCAGAGGATGAGGCCTGCAAGGCCCACAAGGCTCGCGCCTCCCCCTCTCTGCCCCCGCTCAGCTTCTTCACATCTTCTTTTCCCTTTTTTTTTCTCTTTTCTCCTTCTTAGATACGTTATCGCAGAGGCGTTATCACGGGACATTCTGCTACCAATTGGCTTGGCCTTGGTCTGCCCTAGGCCTGGCCAAGTCCACTGAACAAAGGGGAGCAACTTCTAGCAGTTTCCTACAGAAGCTACCACCTTAGCCCCCCACCCTCACTTAACAAAACCAGAATGATCTCCTGCCAGCTTTTCACTACTAGCAGAATGTCACAATTGTTGAAGTGAAAGAGATAAAAAATGCACAGGTTTTGCCAGGGAATATAGCATCTATGTGTGCCCTCTTAGACTCTGTCCAATAAATGACAACAGAAGACTAAAGTCACTATATTACCAACCACAAAATTTGGCCAAAAAAAAAAAAAGTTTATCTTCAGTGTATCAGTGGGTTCGGTCTAAGGAAAGGAGAAAATAAGTAAGTCACATGCCAGTGACAACATCCTCTTTATAAAGGAAGTGGTGTATATATTCAATTTCTCTAGTTGGAAATACATCTTTTTTTCTCCTATATTACTGATTTTGCTTCTCTTAGATAGCTTTGCTAAAAGATACTGCAATTCTGCTGGAGTATACAATATCAAGTCTATTTTTTTGGAAAAAGAAAAATGATATATCCAACATGTTAACAGTGATTTGCAGGCTATATCTAAACAGGTGTAAGTATTAGAGGTTTCTAGGAAAAGCCAGGGTATGTGGTATTGAGTTGTATCTGTCACCTTGAATCCCTACAGCGTCAGGCAAGTTAAAACAAAGCTGCTGTTCTACCGCGTTGTACGTTCAGACATATCTAACAAATAAATCACTATAATACACGAGAGCATCTACAAAACATGATTGTCACCTACTGACATTTATTAAGCAAAAAACTGGCAGCAAAAATACATGAAACTGATGCTAGTCATTGGGAACATGCAACTATTTGTATTAAAAAAGACATATATGCCAAAATAGAAAACACAGTGTGATCTGGGATCTCATTACCTACTGCAACTTAAGGAAGATGATGCAATATTCTCTTCTAATGGGAAACAATATTTTTAAAGAGTGGAATCACAAGGTGTGGTTTCATCATCAAAAGTTTTATTTCAAAGTAGGACTAAATTATTGAGAAATGGAAAACAAATCCTCCAAATTTCAGAAGAGTACCAGGTTATCCCTGCTGAAAATGATTTTTCCAGAAAAAAAAAATCAAGTCAGTCTAAAGCAGTTGGCTACCCACTCTTTCATTACCATACAGAAGCACTGCCCTGTGGATGCTACCACTGGAGTAAGAACTAAGATATTCAGGATGCTCTTACATTAGCATTTTAGTTCAGTACCTGAGTGTCTTTTGTTGTGAATTTCTGATCATCCCTGCTTACATTAATATTGTGAAGCAGTCTTGGAGCACACAAACTGGCTTGCTTTCAGATGAAACTAAAACAGAAGCTGTGCCCCAGAGTGACATGCACTCCAACATTCAGTGCAGAGCAAGAGCTAGTGTGAAGTAACACAGCGCTCTGCAGATGAGTATGATGTGGACACTGTGTCCTTATCATTACCTGTTTTGCTTTCTGATCTGCTCTCATTGCATTATTTTTTCATGTGGATTTACTCTCAGATACCCAAAATGGAGGTACACAGACTTACCTATTTCTTTTCTTATACCCTTGCATGGCCCTAAAACAATGTCACAATAAATTATATAACAATAAATGCAACCCCTTACGTGTACATTTAAAGAGTTCTATAAGGAATGCCAGTATAGTGCAAGTTTTAAAACCAAGAATATTAATAACATGATAGCATAGAAAACCTATCTCCTGTTGTGCTCACTTCTGCAAACAGTGCTCGTATACTACTGGAATGACCTATTTAATATAATCAGCTCTTTAAAATTTGGAAGTGCAGTATTTTCCATACCTTAGATGTGCTAAAGTATTTGACAGACTCAGTTACAAACTAAGAGGAAGAAATCCATTTCCTTACATAAAGGAAAACCTGAGGATTATTCCTGTATAGAAATGCCAATTCAATGCACACACTCCTGGAGGACATTATCATCCTGCAGTGTTATAATCTTGCCTCAGTTTCTTGCAGGGTTCACTAGAGGTAAGAATTATCCCTTCACTTTTAAGTGTTACAGTCTTCTTCCAGAGGGACATTGTTCACTTGGTCAAAACTGAATTCCTTGATCAAGACTTT
This sequence comes from Chlamydotis macqueenii, assembly GCF_036417535.1. Classification (NCBI taxonomy): domain Eukaryota; kingdom Metazoa; phylum Chordata; class Aves; order Otidiformes; family Otididae; genus Chlamydotis; species Chlamydotis macqueenii. The sequence continues at coordinate 45,561,291 of NC_141558.1, read as the reverse complement.
GGCCCAGCAGAGATTTTAACCCACTTGGTAACAGAGAAGCCAACTGCTATAGCTCACAGGTCCCCTACTCTTGAAGAGTGCTAAAAGCAATTATCTAGGTCATACCTAATTCATCTTAGCAAGGAGGCCAGACTTCCCACATGCAAAATGCTTTCTTTCAAAGACAGGTTATGCACCCTTTGGTAATCAGGTTTCCTTTCTTTTAAGTCTACTACCCAGCCCAAATGCAGCAAATTTAATCTAGCCGAGTAACACACTTTTACCTCCATGGTCAAAGGTTAACATTATTAAAGGTTTGAAAAATGCCACAGATTGTGTCCAAAAAAAAAAAAAAAAAAAAGAAGGCATAAGAGTGAAAGGACAATGGACTAGCAGATTGCCAAGTTCTTCTAAATAATACTTTGAAATCATAAGCAGTAAGGATGTTGAGGACTATGAATAGTATCTTCCCAAAAAAAACCCCAGTGTTTTACTTAATATAAAACCCTTAAAATAGAAGTCTAGGATTTAATTTAGTACGGATTCAGAAGTAAGAGTGCCACCTAGTGAGTCACTATTACTATACTCTCTAGCTCCTTGTTGAATTTATGGGAAATACTCCACCTGTGTCTTTGAACTGGGGGGAGAGTGTTTGGGAGGTCTCTTCTTATTTTTCTTTATGCTGTAGTATATAGCATAATCAGAAGTTAAGAGTTGGGTGCAGAAATCACTGGGGGGAGATTCTATAGACTCTGTTATTCAGGAGGGCGGACCAGGTAATCACAAACCATCATTGTCCTTAAAATCTATTAAGGTAATTCATTTCAGCTGGCAAGCTCTGACAGGCTGGAGAAAAGGGATATCCAGCACTCATGTTAATATATATTCTGTTTCTCTTACATATGTGCTAGTATTACTTCATCTTTTGAAATTCAAATAGTCCTTGAGGACAAGCTCCATCTTTTTCCATAAATGTACCTAACCCAGCTGGTAAGTCATTCGTTCAGAGCACATATGGGAACAGCATAGATGCTCTCCAATCTGACTTAAATAATAAAATTCCTGTTGAATCTCACCAATGCGCAGCACATGAAACTCTGTGAATTACTGTTCATTATTCGTCAGACAACTACAATCAGTAAGGGAGAATACTGCAAAGTCCAACTAGTATCTGTAAAGAAGTTTATACTGAGACAACAGCAGCGTACACTCTGCTCCTGAGAGACAATGTAATCCTCAACCTGTCTGTTCCACCACCTAGCACATACTTTTCTAATTTTTTTTTAATCTCTACATACTAATTTCTAATCCTCACATTAAATATCTCAGAGATGTCTCAGGCTTTTCAGCCAGCCAGCAAAATCTTACAATAACAGATTAAGTGATACAGGGGTAAATAGAGGAAGGGAAGGAAGGCAGGAAAGGGGCAGCCTGGGCCATTCTGCAGGATTTCCTTTCCTTCCCGGCTCTGGTGGTAACTTCACCTCCTTGGATCTTCCCTTCCTCATGCAGCCACTTTTCCTGACCAATTCACATCAATCCATTGTATCACCCCACTGAGCCTTCCACATGCCCTGCGGACTTGGGCTGAAAGCTGCAGGATACACTGGATGGCATGACTTTACTTTTATGAAAGACATAAAACCAAGTTATTGCTGAGGGAGGAGCAGTCCCTTCCCATATTTTTCATGCCCCCCCTCAGCAGGGGCGCAGCCTCTGAAGGTAACAGATGGGGATGGACTAGGTCTTCCAGTCTCCAACTGAAAAAGGACAGGCAGTCCAGTACTCTGCATATTGCCATCCTAGTCAGTGGTCAATTTTCCTTAAGCCTCCAACAAGCTCTGAATTTTCCCTTCCTGTAACTACACACCTTGTTCAAACCAGTTCTAATAAGCTAACATCGCACTCCTTCTTCTCCTAGAAATGGTAAATTGCATTTTTTATGTGCTTATGTGCAGTCATGCCTCTGTCATCCATTGGGATTTATTCCCAGAGCTGCTTTTCATTTGACAACCATTGTTTTCTGTAATTTTTATACTTTGTATATACCTTTTATACCTTTCTGTAATTTTTATACCTTCCATGTTTATGGGAGTGCTGTTTTGCTCTGTCATATGCCCAGAAGGGTCATTTACAAAAGCAGAAAAAAAGTCATTATCTTTGTTTAACAGCTAGTGAGACTCAGACACAGCGGTTAAGTGACTTAGCAAGCAGGAGTCATTGGCAAAGCTGGAAATAAGTCAGTTATCTTCCCTCTTTGAACATACTGCCTTCTAGACTGAAAAAAACCCACTGCTGAATGCAGAGGAACAGATAAAATGATAAATATTGCTGGTTCAAATTCTATTACACTATCAAGTGAATCTTCACTTGTCAGGTAAAGCCATTGGTAACTCGCTGTCATTAGTTTCAGCTCAGTGCTTGTAGCCTGTAGGAACAATGGTACTACACTGAACATCCATTTAAAAAGCAATTCCATAACTTTGAAATGCCACTGGTTTGCCACCACTGATTTTGTAATTATTTCAGATCACTTCATAACATTTAGGAAAAACTGTCTAAAAGTAATTGTATTACATACAAGTTCATTTGTGAAAAACAACTACCTAACCCTGAAGCTGTTGTTTTCTTTACAGAGATGGCTTTTTTATGTCTAATTTTTATTAAACTGTAATGATCAGACAGATATATTCAACATAAACTCAGAAGATAAACATTAAAAAAATGGTGCAGTAAAGGTTACAAATCTCAAAGCAATTCAAGCAGAGAATGAAAAATTACAGATCTGGTGGTTACATTAGCTGCTGACACGGTATATAAGTAATATATATACAAGTGTGGACTTTTAAATTTGTACATAGAGTAACAAGAACCCTAAATAAATTGATCAAATAAAAATGCTAATTCTAAGTCTGAAAATCACTCTTGGAATAACAAGAAACAGGCAATTTGAGAACCTGATGACATTTTTTGATCATTAGTAGCAGATGCCCCAGAAAGGGCATGTAGGCATTAGGAAGAGGACTCAGAAAGCAAACAGGTCCTTTTCAGCTGTTGGGAGCAGGGGAGTTTGCCCAGCAGTTTACTTGTAACAGCTAGAGCTATCCAACTTCTTTTACCCAAATTCAAGTGGTCTCCTGTTGGGAAGGATGCCTGGCAGTAATCAGGAGACAAGAAACTGTCATATTGCTGAAATATTACTCTGCAAAGGAGTGAGAAAAGAGTTATTTCCACATTTTTCTCTGAAGTTATTGGTTGGAAGCCTTTCCCTATTCTGTGCTGGACTTAATGTTTTCTCTATTTTGCACTTCAAAGCTGTAGCAATTCCACTGAAAGGTGCCCCAGGAAGATCACCTTTAAGATGAAATGGAGGGGAACATGCCTTGGATGGGATGCATGACCACAAATTAATAATGTGTTCTCCTGGTCCCCAAGAAACACGGATCTAAACAAAAAAGGGAAGATGAAATCAGGGAATGTTAGAGGTTCCCTGTTGTAAGATTCTGGAGGAAGCCTTGGTGAGGAATATAGAATGAAAACACGATCAAGACAAAAACTCCTGCTGTATTTATTTTGCAAGTTGAGCTTTTATTGTTAATGATTATGATCTTGTACTGCAGAGATTTACATTTTCAGGAAAAAAAAAAGTAAGCTATTATTGACAGATAGAAAAACTTATTAAAAAAATTTAAAAATTAAAAATATCTTTGTTATTAAAGTAGTGCTGTATATCCTAATAACTTATTTCTTAAGGCTAGACCTGTATATGAAATAAGACAATCATGCTTAGTAGTTCCTAAAGGTACCGAATTAGAATTAGGACTTTCTGATTTAGAATCTTCTTAGGATGTCAACATTTTTCACATTACTGATATAATATTTATTTTTAAAAGTTAAATGAGGGAATCATTATTATAATTATTCATGTTCTCTTCAGCCAGTTAGGACAGATAAAAATAAAAACTTTCCTTCCAAGGTGGTAACCATAGCTTGATACACTTATAAAAGGACAACACAAGAAAGAAGTATTTTCCCATGATAAACCTATATGAGCCTCAGTGTATAGTTTCTTTCCTCTGAAAAAGGGAATTTTTTTTCCCCCTGAGGTTATTAGTTTTACATGGTAAGAGCATAATCCATAAATTTTTATGCAGAAGAAAACTAATTTTTGGAAAATAGTACTGAGTAACTGACCAAAAAAAAAAGTTTAAAATGCAAAGTTCATATGATACTAACGAGCCTGGCAAATCCAGGGTCAAGCTGAATATAGGGCAAAAAGGAATAAAATTCCTTGCAATATAAAAAGCATGATTCAGCTGAGCTGTTTCCAAAGTCAACTACTTAAAACTACAAAATTACTACAAAATTACACATTTTCTATTACAAATATTATAATAGGATTCTTGCAGTAATATCCAGTTCCAACTTCAGACATTTAGCTTTAGGTGTCTCAAATGTCTATGCCTCCATTATAGTGAATGTAGATCTAGTCTGTATAGTCACTTGAGTTTGAGAGGACCCAAGGGCAGAATCCAGTTTCCTAAACACCTCTGCCTATGGTCATCTGAAGTGTTCTAACAGACCCAAAATATAACATTGGAAGATATTCACAGGACTTGGAGAAGACTTGCAGCTTTTGGACTAGCAGCCAGAGGCCTAGCAGAATATTTGAAGGCATGCTGAATGATGAATTTTTTACAATGCGAGTTGTAGAACACTGGAACAGGTGGTGGAAGCCCCATCCCTGGAAACATTCAAGGCCAGGTTGGATGAGGCTCTGAGCAACCTGATCTAGTCGAGGATGTCCCTGCTCCTTGCAGGGAGGTTGGACTAGACGACCTTTGAAGGTCCCTTCCAACTCTAACCATTCTATGATTCTATGATGCTAGAAGCCCAGGTTTACAGAAGTGAATCCTGCCCAGACTGTCGACTATGGGATATTCCTCTAATTCTATGTGCCTGAATCTGCAGGTAGTAAGCATGTAAGGCACTGCTCAGTACCAAGTCCTAGAGAACTTTTATAAAAGGTCTCTCTCTTGCAAACTCTCCTCCTCCTTCCTGACCCAGAGTCTGCGACACAGAAAGAATCCAGTGCCCTGGGTTTTTCTTGAAGGACAGCCAGGTACACCAGCCACACCTTAGTGTACTGCCAGCTCTTCTTCCTGCCTGAACCCATGCAGACTCTGCTTTGTGAGTGGACTGTCCATGGGTAGGAGAAGCCCAGAATCATGGTCAGAAATGTATTGTTTTCCAGTGCAGGTTTGCCTTGGGTGTATCCTACACCTTAAGCGTAGTGCAAGGTCAAGGGAAAGGCACACAGAGGATGTGCTGTTTGGGCTGGAGGGGAAAGAAAATAAAGGGAGAGTCTGCAGACCAGCTTCATGCCATGCAAGAATGATAAACGGCAGTTCTGCCAGAGCTGTTTAAGATAATACTCAGGGCGTGGAGAGCATTCATTGTAGGCAGTGTATCATTTCCCTGTCAAAACTGTAGCTGGTTTCAGCAGGGGGAGGGAGGGGGAAGCCATGTGCATGCTGTGATAAAGATATCTAGGAAGGACAAACTTCTTCACATGGCACATGTTCATTTCTTGCCCAAAATTATGATCATTTATGTGGTGAATGGACAGTAGTCTCATAATTATTTTACTAGCAGCAAAAACTTTTGGAAGTTATAGCAGCAGCAGAGAACAGTCTTATAATCAAAACCACAAGCATATTTGCTTGCCAGATCCTATAACAATCTCAAATTTTACATTTGATTTTAGAAAAATATTTACTGAGACTGCCTTAATCCCTTAAAAATAACTTATCTTCCTGTAAATTCTCCTGAGTAATTAATTTCCAGAGGTCTTTCTACTTGCAAAGCTATTTATTAGCATTATTAGAGCAAACGAGTGAAATAGGCTAGTGGAAAAATTTTGGTTTGTGGATATCATTAAATACTTTTTTCCTGTATGCTTGACCAACCACTGACACAGGTTGTCCAGAGAGGTGGTGGAGTTTTCCACCTTGGATACATTCAAAAGCCATCTGGACATGGTCCTGGGCAACTGACTTTAGGTAACCTTGCTTGATGAGGGATGTTGGACCTCCAGAGATTTCTCCCAGTCTCAAATATTCCATGATTTTGTGAAAATATCTTGCAATAATATTTTTTCACCATATTCTATTTACACCTGTCCTGGTTTCAGCAGGGATGGAGTTAATTTTCTTCTCAGTAGCCAGTGTGTTTTGGATTTCGTGTGTGAAGAATGTTGATAAAAACACTCTAATGATACAAGTTGTTGTTAATGAGACCAAGGATACTGTTTGGCTTTCCAAGTCTTGTTAAAGTCTCGTTAACGTGCAGATGTGGGAAGCTGGGCAAAAGACAGACAGCATAATTGATCCAAACTGGCCAAAGAGAGTATTCCATGCCATCAACGTCATGCTCAGTATATAAGTGGGGGCTGCCCATGGGAGGGGGCATTCTTTTCTGGCATCCGTTCCATTCAGGTATCCGTTCGGGCACCCTTGGCATCCTTTTCTTCTCTCTTGCTTGCTGGCATCATTCTCTCTACCTTGCTGGCTTGCTGTCCCCCCTTTGCTTGCTGCTCGGTGTCGTTCCTGTGATTGCTGCTCAGGACGGGCTGCGTCAGTCATTCAGACATCGGGTGGTGAGAAATTGTACATTGTTCATTTTGTATATTTTGTATATATTAATATCCTTATATTCCGTTAGCTTTGTAGTTTTCAGTATTTTTAGTAAACTGTTTTTATCTCAACCCACGAGTTTTCCTTTCTTCCCAATTTCTCTCCCCCGTCCCACTGGATAGGGGGAGGGTGAGTGAGAAACTGTGTGGTGATCCGGGCTAAACCACCACAACACCTTAGAGTAAATTATAGGGAAACAGCCTAAACTAAACATAAGCTGTAGTACACGTTCAGGTTACAAAATGAATCTCTTGAGTCAGAAAGGCTAAAGTTAATCCATATTTTTTCCTGTGGGATATTTGCATTCAGATGTAACCTTTCAGGTGTGAAAACATGTTTTCTTCCTACAGGTTTAATACCTCAGTCATGTATTGATCAGACAGAATGCAATGAATGAAGTAGTGTTAAAGCCAGTAGAGATACATTTAATTCAGGTCACATCATCTCTCTTGGCTACTAAGGATCTATCCATGCAGTCCACTTACCTATAGAATTTTCTCTAAAGATACATTGTGTTCCTAAAGAAACCATGTATTTTTGTCCTCTATTTTGTTCACTACTTTTTCCACAAATGTTAATTATGTAGACCAGGCCAACAAAATTTATTCACAAGAGATAAAACTTTGTAGACTATGAGCAAATTACAAAACCCTTTAACTTGTCTACAACTAACTGACTAGAAGATCATAGATCCAAATCTACAGCTACATTTCTTTCTATCCTAGTGTTTTAGAGGTCTGAAATGTGGGAATATATTTCACATGTAAGTACAACGTAAGTAATAAAAAATCAGCTTAATGGGAGTTTCCCATAATCTTACATTGTATTTCCAATATACAAATTCCACTCAATGCAAAAAAAAAATTCTCTTTATTGAAACAGTTCTAATTTAAAGCATAAAACAACCATTATACACATGAAAAACTTGTTATTGAACTGCCAAAGTATAGCTGTTTAGTGTACAGAATTCATTACACCAAAACTAGAGCATGTTTTTATTTTATCTGCTCATCATTTGAACAGATCTATTTCCCTGTGACATACAGATAAAAGTAAATTGAAGCTAGCAACATTTGAAAAGAAAGGGATAAACTTGGAAACCATTTCGGGAAATACCTCAATATACAGAGCTTCCACTGAGCCAAAAGAATATTCTGTACAGAACAGATTTACAGGCTTCGTTCTTTCAGGAGCTTGAGTTAGAGAAATAAATTTTGAGAGTGGCATTCCTAATCAGTATCCTGATAAAAAATGCCAGCCTGCTGTGAGAACATGTCATGGTTATAATAATTACAGTGACTTAGCATCAGTTTTTAGTAAACAGTGGGAAATATGTAACTAAGAAGGAATATCTGAAAAATATTTTAGAACTAGGAACAATGGAATAAAATAAAGTGTCTGTATGTCATTGAGCTCTAGTGGCATGGAAAATTAGGCCCACATTACTAAGAGCTCACAGGAATGTAAGATCACCTCTTCACAATAATTTCCATACCAAATATGATACTGTTCAGATTCTGTATAATTTTATTCCGATCCAAGCAATGGAATTTATCTCATGTACCGGGAAAGAGAAGGGTGCAGTCAGAAGGTACCTTGTTTTATTCAAACATAATTTTTCTATTCTGTATTGTACTTGCTGTCACTTCTAAACAGTCCTATGTGTCACACCTAAGAAAGAAAACAGGTTCTTTAAAATTCAACATGTGTTTGCAAGGTGTTGGGTCATTACAGCTAACAATACTCAATTTTTTTTTTTGCAGCAACACCTAGAAACCAACAAGCCAGATGACCCTGCTGGGAATATCTCAGACATCTTGCAATCTATACATGATTCTCAAACAAATTATAAATAGGCAACTTGTTAGCCATTACTCATATCACTTGCCCTTGTCTTCTCAGTTTTACTGCTCTTTTCTTGAACATCTTTCCTCTGTTAGTCAGCAGTTTTCCAGAACCATGGTGTCCAGAAACTGACCACAATGTTCTAGAGTTTCATGTAAACTCCACTTTATTTAGCCAGATAATGTCATTATTTAAATTTGACATATTCCCACTCTAGTTTATACTTTTTGAAGTTTTTGAAAGGGGGGGTCAGCTATAGAGCAAAAAACATCAGTTATTTACATTACTATCCAATTAGTCAGTGACTCTCAAATCCAGTCTCTTGGCCCTGCAGGGGCACTAACTCATCAGCGATAGAGGTGACGTTATTTCACCTGCAAGAGGGAAATACAGACAGGAGCAGCTGTGACATCTACTCCCCACATCAACAGATATACTGAAGTCAAGATCAAACAAAGTAAATTAGAATTATATATTACCTGGATGAAGGAAGTGGGAAAAAAACACAGTGATCGTCTACCTTACAGTAAAAAAAATAAATCAGAATAGAAGTCTACAGAGAGATGAATTAAAGAAGTTCCATTGAAAGGTTTGATGGAGAACATCTTTGTAATGAAATAGCACTAACATTTTTTTATAGATAGATGATTGCCATCAAATGATTGAAATGAGCAAGATTTAAATTGCATATAAATAAATAAAAAAGGTGGGCAGAGCATTTGTCTCACATGCTGAACAGATAATTTTATCATTTTCAGAGGAATAATGTCAGTTGCTCTACATTCATAATTTTTGTTGAAACAGGTTCTTCAAAAAATTAAAGCAGTCATAAATCATGCAAACATAAGACCTTCTGATCTAAAATAAAATTCCTGATAAAAAAATGATAGGTGCAATATAAATTTTGAATGAGTACATATTATCTGAACTGAAATAGCACTGATTAATTCAAAAAGCAACTTGGGGAGTGGCTTTTATACTTGTTACACCAACTACTTGCTCTTGAACATTTAGTAGTACAAACTTAGAGAAATCTCCAGTGATCATGTGTTCAGAGACTTAATTTTGCATTTGCTGTTTTTCTGTGGATTGAAATACAGAGTTATGAGCATCTCTGGCCTCCACATTTTGCCTGCATTTGAATTGCCTCTGGGCTCTATAGCTGCTGCAGGCATGTGCCAACAGTTAGTGGAGCACAAGTCTACAGTTAAATCAGAGCTTTCCGTTAAGTCAGCTCTGCAAATCCTAACATTGTGCTTTGTGTCAGCTCACTGCAGTGCAAAGAGACAAAGAGGACAAAGCAACGTAGTTGATTCCATCACTGAGCAAAATAGAGATAGCTGTAGGCTATTAGAGATTCAGCTGCAGAGTATCAGCAAAAGTGGCTCAACCACTTGGAAAGTTAGAAGGCGTTTTCAAATGCCCCAAAACTGATCATGTATCACATCCCATTTACTATTCTGGCAAAGCTGTAAATGAAAAGTAGGTAAAGGTAGTTGATGTTGGTCAAGGTGGAAGGGGGAAGATAACATTCGCAACCCATAGCTGATGACCCACATACTTACAGAATGTTTTCCAGTAACATGGAAGAAAGTAACATTGCCTTGAATTATATGGGGTGAAGCTGTGCACTATATCTTGTCTCCAACATGCAACCACCCAGTCCCGCTATGTGAAACAATCTATGTACGAATGCTCAGAGTTTCCAGAGGCTGCAAAGTGGAAGCTGAGACTCTGATAATCCTTATATGAGGAATGCAATAAGCCGGTACTATGTCTAACTTCTAAAAATAGGAGCTGAGGTAATTTGAGGTCCCTTACCAGGAAGATAAACATGCTTAGAAGGAAATGTACATTGAAGAGGATTACCTTTCAAGAGATCTATGAGAGCTGACCACAGCATCTATATAGGAGTAATTGTATGAGTTAAGTATGCTTTTCTGTTTTGCTGACCACTTGTAAAAATAGATAATAGATCCTCAGCATGCAGGATAAGATTCAGTTCATTATCTAAACAACTCCCTTGCATTTTCTGAAGGCACATGAGCTATCTAAGCTCCTGTAACATTTAATAGATATTGAGAATGTGGACTGTAGGGTGTGATTCAGGTGATGAGCTGCTAGGCAACTGTCCCATACAGGGCCAAATTGTTCTCTAGGTTTCATTGATGATATTGAATATATCTTCATTGACTCATTGGAATATGGCCACCGGTAGACATCTACATTTTAAAAACAAACTGAATCCCACTCTAGTGATAGGCTTTTTGCCACACATTTATGCCATGTAGTATAGGTTCAATTTCCCTGCACAACTATAGATAGCTCCTTTTTTTTTTTTTGAGGGGAAAAGGGAAAACAGTAATGGCTTACTTACATAAATTTATACATAAGAACAACAGCAATGGAAATTAGAGTATTTAGGAATTTGGCAATTCTGTAATTTTATATAATAATTCTTTGGGTCTCTATGAGTCCATGTTTCTTGATCCTACCACACATCCTCCATGGTCTCAATGACACACAAAAAATATCCAGAAGAGGTTCTCCTCTACCTAGACAGAAAAGCTCTGCCAGACCTTGAACCAATGTGACCCAGCCTCATGTGATAGTGCTTTGTCAGATCTGCAGCTGTCATCACCCATTAGGTCTAACCCAGCAGCTTGAAAGTTCTGTAGTTACAGTGACATGTACAGTCCATGAAAGTTATATATTGAGAAAAAGAGAGGCTTTACTTTCCATTATAATGCAAATAACAGAGCACAAAAATTGTGTGGAATTCATCAGCAATGAAAGAAAAATTAACTGAGCTCCAGATAAATCATAGAGCTAGTGCTCTGAGTGTTCTTTCTAATACGGAAAACATGAAAATCCATGAGATGAAATGATAAAATGATGAAATGACTCATTACCACTGATTTGGCTAGCTCTCCAGTCAAGAACATACCTAAGCCATTTCTTAACTCCAAGTTGATTGCTTGTAATGTCAAATGCATCATGTGGACACATTGTCCCATATAGTTGAGTCACATGATGGTCCTCAGCTGCTGCTTCTGTCAAAACTTACAGCCACATTTAGGACACACTGCAATGCAGGAATCGTCATATCCTAGCTAACTCCTGAAAACAGAGAGCAGGTACAGTGCCCTGAACACATGTATATCCTACTTGAAACCTGATCAGTCTTATACTCAGCTAACATGCGTTTTTCTGTCCATTCCTCATGTACAGAGCCAACTTGGTGTCTTTAAACTTGAGGTTTATACAAGCCCAATATATTGTCACATAGCATTGCTCAAGAGGCTGATAACAATTAAATGATAAAGCCTTTACACTACTGGAAAATAGTCTGTAATTTCAGTATGCATATTCTCATTAAACTGTTATTTTATACCATTGATATACTCAGAATACATTACTGTCTGACAGTAATAATCAATTCTGCATCAAAATGAGGAAGGACGACTGCAACAGCGAACATTTCAGTGAAATACTATCAGTGTTTTTTAATTATATTTATATAATTGTTCAATCTCATCCTGAGATTAACAAATTGAAATTAATAGTACAGCTTTATGAGCATCCAATTAAAAAACAAAACAAAAAAAAAAAAAAAAAAAGAAAAAACCCAAACAAAACCAAAACAAAACCAAAACCCGAGTCCGGGATAAGAAACTGTACCTTCTTTCCAAATATGCAGCTCATTCAAATTGACAATCACAGAAATTGCCAACAGTAGCCCTTAGGACCCTAGTGATCATCCAGGGCAATATAAGAATGAAGAGCTGAGCCTCCCACTAGGCAGATGACCAACACCTCCTTTGACAGAAAATTGATCGCTCATCCTAAAACATGCAGGAGTCTGTCTAGGACTAAATAAATCTTTAGCAGGCACTATCAACTTCATCAACTACTGCCACCACCTAATCTTCTGTAAGCAAGCTAATCAAGAAACAAGCAATCAGTGTCTCCTGTCACCTGTCAGTATTCTGGACAGACATCAGGAATGCTGCAGGCCAGACACAGCACAGGAGCAGCACTCTTTGCTTTGAGAGCTCATCTCCTCCGCGTCAGAAACAGAGGCAATCATTCATAGTTATTCTGCACTGTTCAATATCACTGATTTTTGAGCAAGTTCGTTGCTACTCCAGGGAGATGCAGGAATATATAGATACTCCTCAAAATAACTGGATGAATCTTCATTTCATACTCAATTTTATTGTTCACTTTTCACTAAAAAAAAAAAAGTAAATAGGGAAACTGTTTTCAGCTCCTACTATCTTTGTGTCTATGTGTGTCGATAACATCCACACAAAAGGTATGGATCAAAGTGTATCACTTTGTCATTTACACTCACTCATTAATTCATCTATGATGAAACTACCTTTCCCAAGCATAAAAATTCTGCTTCCTTAGTAAATAGTCCCATGACCCACTTTAATTTTACATTTGCAAGAAGCTTTAATCTCTGAATACTTTATTTTTTATGTCTTGTATCTTACATTATCCATTTCATTCTATTGGAAAAGCAAAATCTTCACATTCCACTGACATAGAGAGATATGTACCTCCACTCTTACCTCCAGTCTCCTCTATTGTGCTTGAAATTGTGATATTACTAGGGAGAGAAAATGATTTCAAATAATTCCTAAAGGTAATTTTTTATTGTTTAAATTGTATTGACTATAACTCTTCAGTCTCTTAAGACCTGGGAGAGCAAAGGCAGAATGATAGGAAGATAATAAAAATAATCGGACCAGAAGAATTAAAGTTTAAACTAAGATTGTTAGGTTTGCCTTGTAAGTGAAAATAGTAATCGATCTGAAAAAAAAAAAAAAAAAAAGGTTATTTTTCTCTGTGCTTTTCCCTACTTTCTCCAAGAGAGGCTTCTGTTCCCTCAGTTGGAATGCAGGTGGCTCATTCACCTGATTTTGCTTTCCATGCATTTGAAGAAAAGGACGCTTCTTGTGGAAGATGTGGGGGAGGCAAAAAACAATAAACAGTAAAGGAAGAATTATAACCGCCATTATTTTTAATTATTATTTTTGGTTTTATTATTGTTGTTATTCTTGTTTTATTGTTGTTATTATTATTTTATAATGTAAACAAATTATTGGGTTTACCCTAATTTAAATCTGCAAAGCTGTGATCATATTGCCCCAAATCCTCTTCAAGAGAAGCTGGAAATTATTTTTAACATTTCATTACAGAAGAACTCTCTAAAATTAAAAGAACATGCATACAAATGTAATATTAAAAACAAAGAATGTGATTACTACATTTTTAGCAGAGACTGAAAGTATTTACAGTAAATTTATTAGTAGGTTGCATAACAGTCAACATAGGCTATTATTTACATATTAGCTAAAATAATAAGTACATTTTTATTTGTTGTCTTGAAGTTGCTTCAGAATCAGCAAAATGTTTTCTAGAGAGCCAATGCACACCAGATTTTTGCTGCAGAGTGTCTATCTAGTTTGTTGTGGTTCCTAAGGATTTTGTCTACATCCAGATCTACAATGGCTTTTTGTATACAGAAGATACATAAGGCATTGGTATTTGTAGTTTAGAAAAGGACAGGACAATTATAATTGTCAGCTTTTGGCAATCTGAAAGAGTTGTAGTTCTCTGGCAACATCAAAGAATTGCTCTGCTGTTGGTTTTCACACTGAGACGAGTAACACAAGATGATGGCAGAAATGCCACATAGCCCCCAAGTTTTCCATAACCTTTTGTAAACTTCTGCATTATAAGTACTCTAAAAGCAAAGACTTAGATGTCATAGCTTTAAAAAAAATTGAAGAAGTTACATAAACAAAGCTTTGAGGAATGTACACAAAAATCCATTGGGAATTTATTTGTGACACTGATGATCCATAAAGCCTGACACAAGTGATCCAAGAAAGAAAACTGAAATGCCATATTGCTGTTTGCTTTGCTACAATCTGCTCAGATGGTCTTTAAAACTCTAACCCGTTTAGGCTGCAGCACTAACCTGTGGAAGTTACTATGTCCTTGTATCCAAACAAAAAAAGAAATCCCAACACAGGAAGAAAGAAAAATGTAGTCTTATAAAATCTATGTAAGGGTTTTCTACACTGAACAATCTCTGATCACCTGTGTTCTTGGTGAGTTCAGTTCAGTAACACAAAAGCGTATAAGCCCTTTGCAAACCCTGTGGCACAAAAAGCATCCAGACCTACAGCAGGTGCTGAGAGTCTTTGTTGCTATCTGTAAGAGTATGCCCTAAAGTACAAGCTTGCAGGGGTATAACCCAAAAGACACAACATGAGGCCAGCTCTTAAGGTAATGCCCAGGATGGAAGAACAGATGCTGAGAGGTCAAAGCAGGCAGGAGTGGTGCAGGCAAAGCAGGCTTGAAAGAAGAGATTATTTCAATGGAGCAAAAAACAGTGGGATACCTGGTGAGCCTAATGAAGGTAGTAAAGATATGGCCAATAATTGCACAGCAGTTACACCTTTGCACACAATTCATAGGCTGACTTATTTCTGTGAAAACAACACCACCGAAAAAAAATTACACTCTGTAAGCAAGAAACATACTGGAGCATTGGTAACTAAATCAATTTTTTTTCCTTGCTTTGTTCAGACATTCAGAAACTAAAACGACTGTATTTCTTGTTCTAAAAAGAAAAGTGCCCCTATTTTTCCGAGAAACTTGTGTTAAATCAGAAAGGAAAGCTGACTTTCCTATCTGCACATGGTACAGATGGTACAATTGCTTAAAATATCCGTCTTCCAGGTCTTTGAAAACCTGGAAGCATACTTGTCTCGTATACCTTGTGCTTTATTCACAAAGAGTTCAGTGTCCTCACTTTTTTCAAGTGGTAGTAAAGATCCATGCAGGGTAGAACGCAATGACTTTACATAAGTAGAAATTCAAAATGGGACAATTGAAAATCGGCTGCTTGGGCTCCCAAGATAAGAGTGGGAGGAGAATTTTGCTGTTTGCAAGAAGGTGCCAGGTGTACTCAACTCAGGGCATTGCTGCCTTTAACTGCCACCACAGTCTTGCCCATTTTGCCAGTCTTCCCAGTAATACTGCCAGGTCTGCACATGTTCCTAAGGCTGAGAAATGGCAAATGAGTAGATGCTTCTGCAAATGAGCATCAGAAGGACAAACAGCACTGCAGTGAACAATAACCCCATCTTATACTAGAAACTGCATTAAAAACATGACAGCATAACCCCATTTATTTTCCAGAAGTAAAAAAGAAAAAGCTATTTAAAATAATAAAACCACATTTCTTTTACTACAGAAATTGGAATTTATTTTACTGAACTTAGGAGTAAATTAATTATCTATAGCCCTATTCTTAAACACAAAGCAACATATTATTTTAATTTCTATATCTGATCTGTAGAAACTTCTCTCTTTTGAGTGTTTGGCTAAATGAGGTACCAAAAAGAAATAGTCAATCCTGTCAGCAGCAGTAGGAAGCTAAACGTATCCATTAATTAATTTTATGACCTGATGTGCATAGATACCAGCACTGATTAGCTGATCACCTCAGGAGTGCTTGTTACATTTATAATGAAGCAAATCAAATAATGCAGTTTGTAGAGCTGGAAAAGCTGAGCCAAATATAGTCACTGACACAACCTGGCAAAAATCGATAGGGCTAAATTTGCACCTCTATTCCTAAGTGGCAGTAGGTGGTCATTTCGTTAAAGCCAATTACCTTAGTTAAACTGATCTACTGCTCCAGTGACAGTAAAAGTCAGAACTTGATGATTTCTGAAGTTATGATGGATTTCACAAATCACTGTGTGGAGTCAGCAGCAAGAATAAGTGAAATGAAGACAATGACAATACTTCCAGCGCTTTTCACTGACAAGCACCAGTCTACAGTAAGGAGTTTCGTTACTTAGATGTCAACAATAATTGTAAAGGATATTGCTACACTAAGCTCTCTCATGTTTAAAAGTTTATGCTTGACAGCTCAGTTGTCATGCAGGAAAATGAGGTGGCACACAGAAACAAAGCAAGAGTAACGAACAACTGTATCAGTTAAACCTAAAAGTCTAATGATGAAGATCTGGGATTCTAATGATGATGATGCTGCTACTGAACATGAAAATGTATACAGCCATTTAATCCCCATGACTACTGCAACAGGTAGAGAGAACTATATCCCTGAGTATCTCTGATGAATATTAGCAATGAAAAATAATGTGAGCTGTAGAAAAAAAAAAGAGGTTCACTGACAGAAAAAAGAATTAAAAGTAATGAATGACGAGCATTCTATACATACATCAGAATGACAAGACAAAATGACATGGTCTGATTTATCATGTGATGGGGAGTCAGGATAAATAAAACAGTTAAAACCTCCTAACATAATATTCAGAGACATTTAAAGAATTATAGGGATGGCATCTCAGCTTAAGGAACTTATTCTTCAGTAAAAACTGCACTAAAATGGGATTCTTTTGTGTTTTCCCTGTACTGACCCTGTACGTGGTGAATAAAGCAAGCTGTAAATTTAGGTGCACAGAATCTGAATGCATAGTAAAACCAAAAGCGGTGTTCTTCTTTCCAGACAGATGGATGAACAGAAAGAGAATGCTAACTCTGTGTTGGATTTTTTGTTTTATGTTATCTTAATACCTATTTAATAAAATCTTGTTTGTTAATAAAATCTTGTTTATTTGGTTGTTTTGTTTTGTTTTTTTTTTTAATTTAGCCAGTTTTATAATTTGTTTTGTATTGTTTGGTACTGTTCAAGTACAGTCCTTAAGGGTCTGCTCCTTGCAGGGGGGTCGGACTAGATGACCTTTGAAGGTCCCTTCCAAACCTAACCATTCTATGATTCTATGATTCCTAGAACTGCTGCTGAAAGCTTGGTGTGTTACTACTCAGAGATAAGCATCTGTGTCTGATCCTCCAAAAGATGCTGGTACTAAATCAGCTTTTAGAAGTGGAATGTATCAGGTGTACTGTTTAAAAGCAATAATTGACATATTGCCTCTTTATGCAACAATGCTTGAGACAAGTCAAGTTCAAGCAACTGACACCAAAAGGGAGAATGACATCCAGAATTAAGGAACATTTTCAGACACTGTTCTTCCACCACTCAAACTTGAGAGTGTTTTAACTATTGCTCATCTACCAAGATATTGCAGCATAAAAGCCGTGACAGGTGAGGCTACTGCACCCCAAAGAACTGCAGAAGTAATGGTCAAACCCAACAACTTGACTGCACACAGACACAAACCAGAGAACATACTGTTATGATACATTGCCTCTGTGTTAAAAAAAAAGTTGATATTTGGTTCTTCTATGTTTCAGTAGTATCCTTGTAGTCACAGACAACTGACTTTAAGACATTTCATAGCAATTTTGTCTTTAGATTATTTAAAAGCATGGTATACTGACTTGAGCCAAGTCATTAGGTAACAATATTGCTTTTTTTTTCTGTTTTCACAGAACTAAGCTTAATGGGGAGTTTTTAATGTTGCCATGGTAATATTAGATGACGCATTCAAAAAATCATATAGCATTTTTGTTTGTTTGCTTGCTTGCTTTCTTTTCCCAATACAAAAGGCAACAATATCTTAATCTATCAAGAAGCAAAACCTCTCAATTGAATTTGCTCTTCCTATTGAAGAAACAAACTATGTAATTTACTTCAAAAATAAACATTATTAGACTCAAACAGACTCTAATGTGAAATATGGAAATCATACTGAATATAATTACTGTAAGTAATTTTCCCTTGTAATTTCTAGGACAACATTGTAGCCTTGTAACCCAGCAAATACAGAGTTCACATTGCTTGTAATAGACCACTGGCTTAGCATTAAGTTAATAAAATAGACATCAGGATGGGTCAGGCTTCATCTGGACTAGTCTTGGCCAGCCTGGAGATTTGTTTTAGCATGTTACGGAAATTATCCAATGACCAGGTACCTACTACCTACTTTGTTTTAACTTTTGCTGAGCCTCATACAATCGTACAAATATCTCCTATTGTTACATACATTTTTAAACTAATAAATAGTCAGAACATGTAGTTATGCTATGTGCAATAACTTAGCTATGACCCTACTGTGAAATGCTGCATAGAGGAGCATGGACACATGATGACAGTGAAAGCCTTGAAAGTACAGGCACAGGAGACACCAGAGGCCACTTGGCAATAAGTAGCAGTGGTCATCAATTACTGGTCATCGAAGAAATGCAATCTTCAGAGCTGGGCAAAACCAGCTTTAGGGGTGACAGAGCAAAGAACAAGTATCTAAGACATGTAAATTATATCATATACTGTAAATATTATGTAACATTGACTTACAGACCAATGGAGAAAGAGCCAGGCACAGACTGCTTTAACAAACACATAAAAATGACACCAAGTGGATCCTAGAGTGAAGCAGAGGACTTCACCACCATCGTACTTCTCCCAGTGAAGGACTTGTGAAGCTGATGAGTTGCTGTACACCCCTGACCTGGATTGTAAGACCCAGAGGGACAGCAGACTGGTGAAGGATGAGCATAACATCATAAAAAGGGGTAGACACTAGGAAGTTTGTGTATGTATTTTTTTAACTGTATGTAATTTGAACTATATTGTATGCATTTATAGTTTTCATGCTTTGTTGCATTTAAATATATCTTGTTTGATGGAATGTATCTTACCAAGAAATTTATTACATATAGTATAATTCAAAGCTCTCATTATTTAACACTGACAAATTTTCAGTTTCAGAGGAGTGATGAAAACATCCCATAGCGCAGGGCCGCTCCCAACCCTTACACAACCCCTCATGGCGGGGCGGGGGGGCGATTTTCTGTTGATAACTAATTATTCATAGGTTATTCATTAGCCAGTTCATTAGTCCACTAAATGCATACTTTGTCAATATTGGGCTTGACTTAGCCCCACTGCTTACTTCATTTTTATCTGCTGTATTGACAACCAAAATAGAGAAACAGCATACTGGTGGCAGAATCTTTCATGTTAGAAAGCAGTCATCTATAATCTTTAACAGAACTAAAGGATGCATTTCTAATGGCTGGATAAAACCTCTAATTTTTCTCTAAAGATTACAGCATTACTGACAATAACCTATTTTTCATTTCATTTATGGTGCTCTTCAATCTTCTGGACTATGCTAGTTAGCACGGTGATGTTTCTTCAGTATACCCTATTACCTCTTTTGCTTATTTTGTTCTCCTAAAGTGGGTAATAACCACTGATTCTAATGTTCTAATAATGCAAATCAACTCATCACCTTTTAGGAATACCAGTTAAATAAAATTTCTTCTAATCAACGAGAATTTCCAATTCCTCTTGGTTATTGCCTTCAAGCAGTAGCATATAGCAATTGGAATAATACATTCTTTCCACATCTGTTGACCTTGATCACAACATCCTGAGTTTGTGTTTATAGCACATTTGCATTCTTATTAAGTTTCCTTTTTTATTTTTGTGTTAATAGTCTCATAGTTGCTCCAGCTAATCTCCAGTTGAGAAGATTATCACCTTTTTTACTCTGAGAAGTAAGCTGTGGTATTTGTAAAACCAACCATCTCTTAGGATAAATGTTTGACAAACTGAAAACTTCCCTTTCGTAACAGCATGCAAAGAGTGGTCCCTTCTGGTATCTTCTGCCTTTTCAGCGCTATTAGAATGACTCTAAGAAGATTACATGGGCTTTTGTCTTCTGCCTCCCTTCAAGACAACTGAAGCTTTCTGAATTATGTAGTTCGACATGAATGTCATGTAACTAATTTCAATATGCATCATACCTTACTAATATAAGTATCTGGTGGATTCTCTGTCCTCTCTTTTCAACATGGAGTCTTCAGTGATTACTGCTTGCCCTCCTGGGGTATTTGAACTCTTTTGTAGCTGCTAGCTTCATGTAAAAAGAATATGAGTCAAAATTTTCAATAGGTTTTTGTTCTATTCTTCCAGAAACAAAGGACAAGTTGCTGATCATCTGATCATCTTGTAGAGGAAAGTTAATGTCCTTTGAAGTAAGGAAGCACGCTATGTATACCAACATCTCTTATAATGTAAAAAATAATCATGACTTCAGGAGTGTTACTCATCACTGATATATGCATTCTTATAAAAACGTGAAGTAGTTTATCTGTGCAGAAATATAAGATTACAGTTAAGGAATTGCACTGTAGTGTTAGGGAGATTAAGGCATCAAAAGTTTATCTGCTGGAGGCATAAGAAAGCACGCCTCTTCTAGTATCTTAAATACCACCTAGCTGATCTTTGGCTGATAAACATTTATGGCATGGTACTAGCTAGAATCTTACAGAGTCAGACTGTTACTGTAGATTTCCAGCAGACAGAACACACAGGTTAAAGGAAATTATAGTTGAATGTAACAAATTAGTGGACAGCCCTCTAGGTTTACCCTGCCTTACCCTGAGTTAGTTTGTAAAGCTTGGTGGGATAACAGCAGAAGGTCATAAGACTAAAACTATAGCTCATTAAGTACAGAAAGTAGTAAACAGAATTATTAGTAATTTATAGGGCATGTTTTCAACTCTTTTTACCCATGTAATTATCACACAAATGATGTATAATACAGTGCCCTTATGCCAGAGTGCAAAATGTAAACTGGGCATCACAATCCCTGAAGCAGCTTTGTCACCAGTGTGATCTGTGATCGCTCATTGCTGTGTGATTAAAATATAAAAACTGTTTGATCAGAGGACAAAATAAATGATTAATAAGAAATAGGGAGGAGGGGGCACAGAGAACACAGTAGACTAACAGCGGTGAGGCTGCTGCAGATCCATGCCCCCAGGTCCAACCAGCAGCAAGCCCGAGAACATATTCCTAGTACTGTGTCATACACAAAGAGTACACGTATGCACCACCTATATACATATATACACGTGTGGCCACACAGATCAGTACACACACACACACACAGAGTGCTCGCACAAAGAGCACCAATAGCCTCATTCTGTTCCCCTTTCTAGCTGAGCAAGATGAAGGTCTCTCAGTGTGAAATGTAAATATATATATGTACAATGTGGGTCCCTCCAGCAGCTGGGCTCAGACACTCAGTCTGCCCTCAGTAGCTGCCCCTAGATCCCAGTCTCTCCAGTTGTTGGCACCTGGACATCTGAGCCTCCGGGGCTGCAGTCACACTCCAGTTGCTAGTACCTCATTCACAGATACACACGTACACACGCACCCCCACACACAGCCCCACAACACACACATACACACAAACGTACACACAGATGGCTGGGACTCCCCTGCTCCCCAGCACCCAGCTCCTTCTTGGTCTCATCCTTAGAGGCATGCCTGACTCCCCAGCCATTGTACCTCCTCATTGGCTAGTCCAGCTTGCTCCTGACTAGTCCTCACACACTCACTAGCTAGTACAGCTCACTTCTCACTAGTCCTTACACACTCACTTGCACACCTGCACTCACTCCAGCTGCTGGCATCATAGACACACGGGCCCTCCAGCTCCAGTGGCTGGCACTTAGACGCTCATACACATATCCACACAGAACAGAGAGCCCCTCACCAAGGAAAAGGGTTAGAAAATGGAATTTGTTAAGAGGATAGGACAGACTGCGCTGATAGGCACAGGGCATGGCCAGACAAGTGTACCAACCTTTTCCTGCAGCTGGCCCCTTCGATCTCTGTATCCTTCTCCTTTCCCATGACAGCTCCTCCCCAAATCACTTAGATTCACCTCCTTCCCTGCCTTCTTTTCTTGTCTAAAAATCCCATTATAAATCTTGTGCAATCCCAAAATGCTCTTCCCCTGCACCCCATAACATGCCCCACACCCCTTTGCAGTGACCCTCTCAGTCCGAAAGGTGCTCTGGAGACTCATCTTGATGAGTGCCACCCTGGCCCATGGCTGAGGCTCTCAAGGGATGCCCTGGCAGGGACCTGGACAGGGTGTCCTCCGAGTCCATAATCCAGGTACCCAACCAGCTGCTGTCTCTCTGTGCTCCCTCCTGTGTGTGCAGACAAGCTTTTTACGACATAACCAAGCAGAAACATGTGAGCTATATGACAAAAAAAAAAAAAAAAAATCCTATCCCTCCAGTCAAACTAAGTATTAACATTTTAAATAAGACCACTCTGTCAAAGGGTCTTTTCTGTTCAGATCAACAACAATTGTCTCCAATAGAAGTAATAGGTTCCCTGAATAGTCTTCAAAAGGGAGAGGGGGCATGACAATCACATCAAAAGGATAATCATACTTATTATGTGTGTTAAAGGACACCTGGACAATTCCTGTGAATCCTTTATGAGGTACAAAGAAACAATCTCAGTAGGAACATCTCAACATCTTTTTCAATAGGAGTACTTTAAAAAGTCTTTTGGCTAATACAATTCCCCTGAATAAAGAGGTGAAAAATTATGGTGTGCATAACAAAAGGCTTACTATTTGAAACTCTGTTTATTGATTACTTTATGCCAACCATCCTAAGTCAGAAGTGAGCACACCAGTTTCAGCAATTTACAAAGCGCAAGGTAATACTCATCCCTTACTGGGACAGCTCTGGCCTTTACTGTCCTCAGGCAGCACCCTTCTAAGTGTCTCCCAACTTCAGTCTGTTTTTCCCTTTCACTGACAATTCCCTTTCCAAACAAGGCAAATGTTGACATCTGTGTCTGATTAGATATGTTGAAATTTTTTTTTTTTTATTTTTCTAAATAGCTTTTGAAATTATTTGCCTGAAGTCTGCCAAGCTAGTGACTAAGCAAGACTTAATAAGTCCTAGCTAGAAATTACTCTATCCTGTCTCTGGTGCTTCTGCTTTGCTGCTGGTAGGAACAGCCTCCTCCACCCCTGCAGTAGATGTAACACGAATCTCTATAGCACTATCCTATCTTGTATGAGCACAGTTTTCGATAATAGCATTTTCGTTTTCTTCAGATGCTTCATAGGCCTCTGGGAAACCTCCTAATATAAAAAAACAAACAAGAAAAAAAAACAACCAAATAAAAAAAAAAACCCAAAATAATCTGGATATCAACCAAAATTAGTTTTTAGATAAAATCCTGTATAAAATCTTGAGAGTTTCTTTTTCTCTTTGTCTAGATATACATATACACATACATACATCAGCAGTTTCTGAAGCAATGAACTGTTAATCTACAACAGACCCTTGCCAGTTTCTCACAGCTAACAACTCCTTTCACATAGTCATTTCTGAAACAAACTCCATGATCAAAACCTTTTTTTTTTTTTTTTATGGAGCTACACTCAGTGACATGAGCCAGAACGGCAAACATCTAGCAACATAACTGACAGCAGCCTAGCACCTGGCATTGAAAAAGATGTCCCAGTTTCAGCAGAGCTCGCAGGGATATCCAGCATCCTTCCACAAAGCTGTGGGACTTGGAAAAAGCAAGCAGAAAATGGAGTTGAGATGACATCTGCAACTGTAGCTGACTGAGCAAATTCTGACTATGTCCCAGTTTCAGAATCTGGCAAGAATACTGTTGTACTTTTTGCTGTTTGATGACTCAATTTTTCTGTCTGTGTCTGGCCAGAGGAGTAACCTTTTCTTTCTTGTGAAAATTTTGCTGGTATTCTGAGGTGACTGTAGATGAATATCATCTGGTCTAAGTATCACCTTCAAACCACACAAGCTACAATACAACCACCTTGCTTTTGAGGAATGTATCATATTGGAAACATAGAGTGCTTATATTCTGAGATGAGTAATACTGAAGACTAGATCTCAGCATTCTCAGCTTGAAACTCAGAAGTTTCATTGATATAAGAGGGAGCTGTAATGATGTTGCTTTTCCAGTAATTTTTTTCCGAAACCCATGTGAGTGAATCACATTTCTCTTTCTGCAGCATTACCCGGTATTTAGAGAAAAGATATTGATACTTTCTTCAACAAACTACTTTTTTCAGCTGCTCTTCTTTGACAAACTTATTCAAGGAAATATAAATACTATGAATCATTGCAGTAATATATTTGAGATGGACAACCAGTTCTACCGCTTTGTGTATGTGCCACCAGGGCAGATGAAAATAGGAAGAAAGATCAAAGAAAACATAAGATGACAGGTAAGGTCTGCCAACCAGGTTCCAAATCAGGCTCTACAGTATTAGCAATCAGTATCAGCCTAAATGGGTGGGAAGTGCAGCCAATTGACCATGATGATTAAACATTTCAGCTCAGTTCACTTCAACACTACATTGGAATTATGCATATAAAATAATTATTTTAATGTGCAGTCTTTCAAAATCACTAAGGAATGAGAAAGAAACAAGAAATAGAACACCATATATATGCATCAGACCAACATAATTTCTTTCTGGTTTGTGTTTCTGAGCAGGTCCCATTCCTGACCATACACATAATTCTTACATTATAAATAATTTTTTAAAAGACATTATGAAATCATGAAACACAGGATTCAGTCCTAGCCTTTTCACTGGGCTTAACTGCTTTTAATAGCTCTATACTTCATAATTGTTTATCCAAAACATTATCCAACAGATCATCTCACTCTGGCAGGATACTGTCGTATCAACACTTAGGTAAGTTAAGAGTTCTCAAACCCCTGAGTATCTCTCACCAAGACTAAAAGCTGGCAACAACGTGGCTGCTTCCGACACACATTGCCGTTTTCTTACAAAGTTTTACTTTAGCCATTAATACCTTTAAACAGTTGCACAAGGTAGTTTTCATTAAAAAAACATTACTTGTTTGTTTCACATTCAGAATGAAATGATGCTTCCATTTGGTTTACTTTCTTTTTTCATTCTCCTTTGATACAGAGCTGGCAAATACGTCAATGCAAATTCAGGGAACATGACACATATTGCAGTCATCTCCAAATTATGCAAGCATGGTTCAGGCTAGACAGATGACCAAGGTACAGAAACACTGGCTAAAGGAGATCCTTAAAAAATAATTCTCTAAATCAATACTGGTAAATCTTTTAAAATATTCTTGATGTTTTCTAAGTTCAGGCTCCTTCTTGGATATATTAATATAAATTTTCTACTAGATTCTGATGTATTTATTTTAAAAAGCAAGTAAAAGGTCATAGTTTCTGAAAGAAAAAAAAAGTAAAATAATAATGCATTCCTTATTCAACTATTATATATGGAAAGTTATTCATTACGAGATTATTAACTCTATTAGCATTTAACAATTTGTAGCACTAGGGATTACTAGGAAATTTGGAACTGTATAAACTTAGGCTCAACAACTGAAAGAAAACTTGTCCACTACCACTCCAGAATACTGTTAAATTATGACCATGTGTGTGATGTTTCTATATTCTTTAACCATAGCTGTGAGACAATTAATACTGTTGCATTTTTTAATAAATTTAAGAAAATACAGATAATCATAAATGGAGACTAATAAGAAACATTTTTTATTCTATTTACACTGATATTCACTAGCACAGAAGGAATATCATGCTGCTTAATTAACCTGAAAAACCCTGGACAAAATATGAGATTGCTTTGAAAAATCACTATGTTAAAGAACAGCAACTGGGTGTTAAACCTAGGTATGTTCATATCAAGTAGAAGATAATGTGAGTAGACTGAAGTCAGAGAGCAATGCAGAAGAACCAGCAATAATGGAGATAATATATCCCCTTTATGTAACCTGCACTAAAAAAGGCTCAGGTCTCAAAGAACAGATTTGAATTATGAATTTTTATGCAGCAGTGGCTACATATTTTCTTAAGCAGCATTTTCTAATGATACACTGTGCATTAAGTTTCAAGAGCTTGCAGACCGCTTACAATATCTGTGTGACTTTTAAATAAAGCATTGAAAGCCATGGGAACAAGATGACGCTAAAGAATTATAGTTCATTTGAACGACAGCATCTCCGACACATCGACTTTTGCTAGCATGGCAGTTGTGGCCATGCACAATATGATTATTTTGTAATCATGGGAAATAGAGATTTTGGATGTTTTCCAAGGAAGCTGCATTATCCTTACATAATAACATTGACTTAAAATTCTTCTCCCAGTGTTGATAACAGTTGCATCTGGAGAAAGCAGTTTAGTTTTAATACCTGATACTCTTATCACAGCAGAGACCAACACTGAGTCAAGAATGTCTGTCAGGTTCGTCTTACAGCTTCAACAGGCTGAATTTGTTGAATGTTTGGGAACATAGTGATTTAATAAGTTTTCTGTTGTCAAAGTAAAAAGGCCATTCTAATTACTAGTGTGTTTCTTTTCTGAACCTGCAGTACGCTTCAAGGAACTGTAAAATTCATGGTTCACATATCAGCATTCATTTTCAGTTGTTAAAAAGAAACAAAAGAGTCAATTCAGTAGCCCATAAATTACAATACATTTGCAGATAATAATTCAAGTGTCACCAGCTGGCAGTACTCACAGTGACCATAAACTAGGGACTTGGTCTTGTTCTCCATGTGGAAAACCCTTGTTTAACTATGAATGCAATATTCCTTGGTCAATAAACACATAAAGTGAGAAATACAGAACACAGTAGTGAATTCTCTCATGTAAATTTGCATGCTAGTTTGCAAACTTAAAATCAGATATGTTTCTTGCTTCCTAGATTCCATAATTTGGAGCCTTTATTCAGAGAAATCTTGTTCTAAAATTTGACTTAGAACTTCTTGCATGGCTATGCTGGAAGGATTTAATGCAAAAGACAGAGGGAGACATCTTTAGACCTTTTTATTGGATTTGCAAGAGGCATAACAGTCAAACAAGGGACAAGACATTGTGAAGTGAACTAAAGAATAATTAAATGTTGCTCAAGATCTGGTATTATAAAAAATAGATTAGTTAAGGCATGGACAACAAACAAATGATGCAAGGAGAAATAAGAAGATTTTTTTTTTTTTTTCCTCTGAGGAGCAAACTCCTAAGTTCATCTCATAATTTACGTTTCTGTCCATCTTGGTCCATAAGTAGGATGAAAGTGCACTCACGTTGTATATCTCCCTTTAGCTAACTTTAGACATTACATTAATATATACACATTTACATGTGAGCTGGTCAATTTATGCTCCCTTCACTGATAACTGAGAAGCGCTGGCATACTTACAGTAACATTCATCTGACTTTAGGGTGAGATGGACAGAAGCTGCATGCTTCCGCTGATTCTTAAGCAAATGTAGAAGACAAGCACCGACACAGATTTCTATATAGCATGCATGTAAAATTGTTAAGATAGAGTCACTTTTATACATAGAATCGTAGAATCATAGAATGGTTAGAGTTGGAAGGGACCTTCAAAGGTCATCTAGTCCAACCCCCCTGCAAGGAGCAGGGACATCCCCGGCTAGATCAGGTTGCTCCTCATCCAGCCTGGCCTTGAACATTTCCAGGAACGGGGCATCCGCCACCTTTCTGGGCAACCTGTTCCAGTGTTCTACAACTCGCATTGTAAAAAATTGTTTCCTAATATCCAGTCTAAATCTACCCCCCTCTATTTTAAAACCATTACCCCTCGTCCTATCACAACAGGCCCTGCTGAACAGCCTCTCCCCATCTTTCCTGTAGGCCCCCTTGAGGTACTGGAAGACCGCTATCAGGTATCCCCAGAGCCTCCTCTTCTCCAGGCTGAACAGCCCCAGCTCTCTCAGCCTGTCCTCATCGGAAAGGTGCTCCAGCCCTCTGATCGTCTTCATAGCCCTCCTCTGGACCTTCTCCAGCTGGTCCATGTCCTTCTTATGTTGGGGGCTCCAGAGCTGGATGCAGTGCTGCAGGGGGGTCTCACCAGGGCAGAGTAGAGGGGGAGAATCACCTCCCTCGACCTGCTGGCCACGCTTCTCTTGATGTAGCCCAGGATGCGGTTGGCCTTCTGGGCTGCAAGGGCGCATTGGTGGCTCATGTTAAGCTTCTCGTCCACCAGCACTCCCAAGTCCTTCTCCTCAGGGCTGCTCTCAATCCATTCCCCGCCCAGCCTGTATTTGTGCCTGGGATTGCCATGACCCAGGTGCAAGACCTTGCACTTGGCATGATAAGTATTCCCAAAAAAATCCATGTATACTGAAGAAAATAAGATTTTTTTTTTCTGAGGTACTTAGTAAGTCTATGTTAAGTCACCTGTATCTGATAAAATTAATTCCATGCAATGTCTGGGACTTCGGGTACACTAAACTCCAGCAGATAACACCTTTACGTAAAACATCACCTTACACATGCATTCAGTATTAACACAACTGAGTTGTATTAGTTAGTTTAAAACTTGCTTTTAAAATGATTTAAAGTTTGGAGCACTAGTAGAAGGTCAGTATGCACAACCTTTTGTGCATTTAAGGTCTTTGAAAGTTAGGTCATAGTAAGGCTGTGGTATATTCCTAATGTCTGCTAGGAAGTGAATGTCAAAAAAAAGAGCCACAAAATCGTAACATTTCAACACTTTCCAAGACAAGGAAACAAATGTAACCCAGCAAGTGTGATTTTTTTTGTTTGTTTTTTTTTTTTTCCTTTTTGCCATCAGTAGAAGACCTAAGGCTTGACCTGACAGTGCAGCGTCTCAGAATCTGTCTGGGCTTGTCTCAGCTTGAGTTAGTTTTAGCTTGCTTTAACAGTTGTGTAGTGGTCAAGTGACTATGGCATGACCTGTTTTATCTTAAGCTTGGTCGATGCCACATATGGCAACAATCTGACACAGTGAGGCAGTCAGTTTGTACAAAATGATAGCCATTTTTGTCAGCCAAGCCTGGGAAGGCTGTAGGGCAACTCTCAGGCTTGAGTTGGGAGCTAATGAGAAGGAAGCAGATTGTGTTAAGAAAACATATAAAAATAAACACAATCAGATTAGAAGACAGGGGAGGAAGCAAGTTGCTCCTCCTGGCAAAGAGAAGGAAATCCCCATCAGGAACATTGTTCTGAGGGAAGACCTCACGATGCTGACAACATCTTGTACACCCCTCCTGCATTCTTCTTGAGAAGGGCAGATATGTTGACCTTAGGTTCCAGAGGAACATTTGAAAGGTGACCATAATACAAAAGAAAAGGGTAGATATTAGGAAGGTTTCAGCTGCACTAAAAAAGGGACAGACTTTTCTTTAGTAGATAACTTGGACTGTTAGACTGTTAAAAGATTAATTGGGCTGAAAGTCAATTCTTGATCCTATATATATGGTGATTTCTCTTTTGCCCATGAAATACAAATTGAATTATACACATGTAAAAATTTGCCTCAGTCTCTCCTCTGTGACAAGAAAAATAGTCTTTGTTTGGTTAGGCTGGAAACTTGTGAAGTACATGTCAGGAAGGAAGCTTAGATCTCTAGTATTTACTAAGCGACAGCTTTGTCTCACAGGTCTGTAATGGAATTTCCTCCTATCTTAAGGAAAGGAATACACACATGACTAGTCCTCACTCTCCATTAAAAATCTGCATTCAGAAATAATATTAAAATATTCCTTAAAAAAAATAGAGCAGAGTATTAGAACAATTCTTAAGAGGATTGTTCTCTTTGTTAATTACATTAAGATGCTGTCTTTTTTAAGTTACATGCAATTTAGGCCATACACATTTGCTTTGAGAATATTGAAATCCTGAGGTATCAAGTTTCAGGACCTTTATTATAATTCTTATTTTTTGTTAGTTCTGCTTAATTTCAGTATGAAGATATTTTGTAACATGATGACTAAACAGGACTAATAAAAAATTGGGATTTTCAGTTTTTAGACTAGCCAAACATTGTAAGGATAGGTGGTCTAGAAACATTATAACCAATTTCACATAACTATCTACCAACTCCAAGATACATACACTTTATTATTCCTCTAAACTGTGTATGTTTCTTTTCTTTTAAGCAAGGGATGGAGCGTATTACTATCTTCTTGCAAGTGTGTTTTTGAACAACTGTACAAATACACACAGGCACATACACGCATGAGTTCTTGACTTCTTTTACATCAGCAGAATACTTGCCAGAATTGTACAGGTGAAAGCAGTTCAGCAATTTCAGAAGAGTGCTGTTACATGCTTGATAAGACAGAACACAGAAAAAGACACTTGAAAAGGCTGAAGTCATAAATAATTGAATGGTAACACTTATCCAGCTGGAGGCCTTTTAGAGCGCAGTTAAATTTGTGTACAGACACCTAGAGACGCTAGAGTGAGCGTTTTTTTCCCCCTGCAACTTGTTTTTGCCCTAAAATTATCTGACACAGCTCATTCTTTTCTCTCTCTCTGCACAGCTTGTTGTTTAGCGTTATTTTACTACCATGCCTTTTGAATGGAAACCCCATTGCTCAGAAACACACAAGACTGAGTAAGCGTGGCCGAGCACGGAAGGCACACGCTGGTGTACACACGTGGTTTGGGAAGCAGTAACCGTGCAGGGATGGACGAGCCATAACGAGCACAGAGGGCTGGAAGCCACGGCCCAGCAGCCGCACCACCTCGGCGAGAGGCCTTTTACTACGCAGACAAGGCCGTGGACGGCGCCAGCGCGGGCGGGGAGGCACGCCTCGTAGCTGATGTAGGCCAGTGTTCGGCGCCGGCCTTCCGCGGTGCGGAGAGGCAGGGAGGAGGGCCGGGGGCAGGGGCAGGGGCAGGGGCAGGGGCAGGGGCACGCCCCGGGGCACGCCCCGGGTGCGGCCGGCGGACAGGCCGATGAGCGGGCCGGGCCGCAGAGCGCACAGCCACAGCGCCCCGCCTGCTCGCTTTACGGCAGTGTCGCGCCGCGCCGACTCTTCGCGGCAGCGGAACCGGCGGGCCGGAAGGCAGGTGCGCGGCGAGGCTCGGGCGGGCGGGCGGGGGTCGGGCGGCTGCGCGGGGAGCCGGGGCTCTCCGGGCTGAAGCGGCGGGGGGGCTGCTGGCGGCGGCCTCGGCGGCGGGCAGCGGTTTCGGTGGCGGCCGGAGCTCGCCGGGCTCCGGCAAACGAGGCGAACGTTGCTCTCCGCCAGTGCTGATGCCGAGCCGTGGTCTGGCCCCCTCGGTGAGGAGTGGGACCGCCCGGCCCGGCCTGCCCCGGTGGCGGTGCGCCTCCTCCCGCCGGTCTCTGCCCGCCGCCCTTGGGAGAGGGGCGGGGGAAGGCGGCGCCGGGCTGCCGGTGGGGTTCGGCCGTGTCGGGGCAGCGAGGCCGCTGGCCGGTGCCAGGCCTTGCCGCCGGCGGTGGGGCCGAGGCCTGCCTCGTGTGCCCGGGCCCCAGCGCGCAGCTCGGCGGGCGGTGCCAGATCGCTAATAAAGGCCGGGTCCCGTTCTCCTCTCGTTCTGTTTCTGGTCTTGGCCACAGTGTGATTATTGAAACGGGGATAACAGGACTACTGTGAAGTGAGAAACAACACAGGTGTTGAACGGGCTTGAATACTTTCAGTACTTACCACTGGTATTAATAAATGTAGCGCTCTAGAAATGAAGAATGAAAAACCAGCATGGGATCACATGGAGTGTTTTTCTCTTTGGAGTACTACTTGTTTCATTTTGGTTGGTAATGCTAGACTGACAGCTTTGCTTGTAAAATGCCTGATGATCTCTAGTTCCTAAGGCTTACCCTTCATGTGCTTCAGGAGAGTGAATTTCATTAGAATTCAAATAATACTTTTAAATAAAAACTTTTGTGAGTTCTCAATTTACATTTTGTTGTTTATAATGTACTAACATTTGTGTATACTCAGTCTTCAGGCTTTTTAAAGAATTGACTATGAAATAGTACTGTTGAAATGGAACCGGTAATCTTAACTTTAGCCGAGGAGAGATCAAGCTTAGTTATTTTCTTGAAGATAGACTTGACTTGAGTCTAGCCAATGAGTAGAAAGAATACTTGAAATTCCAGAGAAGATGCAAAAAATGTTTATGTATGTCCACACGGTAGGTTGCAGAGTTAATTTTTTAGGAGGAAGAAAATTAAGTCAGCTGTCATTTCAAATGCAAGCTGGCTTTTGTCTGAAGACCGTCTTAATTGTATCAGTGAGGTGCTGAGTCTAAGTAAACACACACTGTTTTTCAGCAGATGTTGTAATAAAATAATTTCCTTTGGATCGGACTTGCTTCTGGCAAGTGACAGAGTAAACTTGCATCATCCTGGAATTAGGTGTGTAGATAGTGACAGGAACTTTCTTCCCATTTATATGGGAAAACTGGCCAGCTGCCAGCTAGGGCCTTTGTATAAATTAGTTTAAATGTTAGACCTGCTCAGTTTTCTCTGAAAGCTAGTCTGGCCTTTGGAAGAGGTGAGGTCATTAGTTCCATTGAAGAGAGAAGGTAAGAAATTTGTCAGATGAGAGTATTTTGTTCTGTCAGTTCTTTGTTTATGGAGCTTTCTTTGAAGCTAAACCTGAAGTGATACTTAGGTAGGCTTTCTGGTTTTAAAATTAAGAGGAGCAGATGCTGCTCTTTTTCACCTCTTTGTTTTCTTGTTCCTTCCTCTCTGCGGCTGACATGTACGTATTTGAAATATATCAACATGTTTCTCCTCTCAATAATCTATGTAACTTGAGTCTGTTGTGTCTTTCCGAGTAAATAATGTCTTCTACATTGCTCATCATTTTTGTTATCCTCCACTGCATCCTTCTAAACTGATATGCATCTTTCCAGAGACAGGATGAGTGACAAAGACAACAGTACTCTAATGGAGTCTTTTAATACTGACTAGTGGAAGGACAACATGGTTATATTTTAAGGCCTCACTCTTGTCTAAAAATATTAATGTTTTCTGTCTTTCCGTGTTTCCAGCGTGACAAATGACATAATGATTGTCACTTGCTGTAGTCTGTAGATGTGTTTCTGCAAAACTGCAACTGATGTGTTGTTTCTTGGCATCCTCTGTTTTTGCAGTTTCTTATTCTTACTTTAAGGGAATATGTTTTACTATCCGTGTTGGATATGGTTCTTTCAAGATAATTTGCAATCCCTTGCATCTCAGTATCTTTTACAGATTCAGTAAGTGTAGTCCTAATTCTGTTGTCAGGAAGAACATTTTACAGAGTTAATAGAAAATGCATTGTTCATAAAGTACCAGTGTGTATTTCTGCACGTTCCTGTTAAACTACAACTCTTTTCCTAAAAGAAATCATCCTTTATACATACTGAGCTGAGCTCAGGCTGGTCTGTGTTCTTACGTGTGTCATTCCTCTTACATAGTCGTAAGGAGCTGCTGTTGGGTTGGGGGAAGGAAAGGCACATGTTGTCTTTTGTTGGATAGTTATAATGTAAAGTTAATTTGAAAGCTTTTAAATGTGTGATTAATTCTAGCTCATATTAGTATTTTGAGTACTGAACAGGTTTCCTTTTCCCCTTGCAAAATTTCCTGGAAGTCCTCATTACTCAAAATGACAGCTTCATGTTTTCCTGGTAAATTGTTTTTAGTAGCAATTGTTGAAGTTGGTGTTGAGCAATTTCCAGCCTATGCATTTTTAAAAACCAAATTATGCTTTAATGTTTGGAGAAAGAAGAAAAAAAAACAAAATCCATTCTCTAGTTTGGACAAACTTATCTAATTAAAAGAAGTTTTACAAACGACCTATAATGTGTAGTGGGGAGTTTGTTAGAAATATGATAGCTGATGTTTGAGCTAAGAGAAGGAAACAAGAGTTGAGCCCGCAAACAGATTTAGAGATATTGGGCTCTTAAATCATAATTTGTAATCCTCAGAATCTCTGTTTTCAATTCACCATGTAGCTCTGTTTTCAAACAAAATGTTTGTCTAATGTCTCTCTCCTGGGGTGTCCAGTAGCAGGTGCTTAAGCAATGTACTAAAAAAAAAAAAAAGCCTTCACTTTCATATTAGCTTTCAGTAGTCACTGATTTAAATAACTGATGATCTGTCTCTAAGCTGTTGAGTTCAGTAACTACCAAGGTATCTGACTTCCATTAATTCATCTAATTCTTTTTTGAGCATGCTCGAACTTCTGGTCTTTTTGGCATCTTCTGGCAATGAGTTCCTAGATTAATTATGTTCTGTGTAGGAAAGGCAATCCGTTTGGTATTATTTTCACTCTAATATGCAGTTTTATCATGTACCTCCTCATTCTTACATTATGATCAATAGCCCGTCATTCTGTATTTACCCATTCTTGCTTTTTAAACACCTCATCACATCACAGAAATGAGCAATTTCATGTTTATTGCAAGCACAATCTTTGTGGGGATCTGCAGTTAGGTCATTCTTTATGCTCATCTGTCTCTGAGGAATTTGATTGCCTCTGTTTGCATAGGGCAATGTGAGTACGTTCTTGTACTGAGTTTAGGACTTAACTTTGATCATAGCTGTAGTGCTTTAGATTTGTGGCTAAAACAGTGTTGATAACACACCAGTGTTTTGGCTGTTGCTGAGCGGTGCTTGCATAGCATCAAGGCTTTCTTTTTCCCACCCTGCCTGCCAAGGGAGTAGGCTGGAGGTGGGCAAGAGGTTGGGTGGAGACACAGCTGGGACAGCCAACCCGAATTGGCCAGAGAGGTATTCCATACTGTGTGTTGTCATGCTCAGAAATAAAACCTGAGGTAGAGGAAGAAGAAAGGGGGTTTTTTTTGTTTTTTTTTTTTGCTTCCAGGGTGTCTGTTCTTTGGAGATAGGTCAGCCTGTGGGATGTAGTGAGTGGTTTCCTTTCCTTTGCTTGTGGCTTTTTTTTTCCTTTTCCTTCCTGTATTAAACTGTCTATATATCAACCTATAAGTTTCCTTACTTTTGTTTTTCCTGCTTTCTCCCCTGTCCCACTGTGATGGGGGATGAGCAAGTGGCTGTGTGGATGCTTGGCTGCTGGCCAGGGTCAACTCACCCTGGCCAGCACAGGTCCCTAAAAACGTGATTGAAGGAAGAGATAGCATGCTGTGGTTCTGTGGTAACAGTGCTCACTGAATTAACCAGTGGTGTGAAAGATCCTTGTGCCCTATGCTCCTTGAGGTTTTTCTGGTCACTTGAAACAGAATATTCCTCTTGAGGTTGTACACAACTTTGCATAGTTTACTGAAAATCCATCAGGCTAGGGAGAAACCAATAAAGACTTAATTAGGCTACAGTGGCTATGCTGGGCTGTTTGGGCACTTACCAGTTTGTCCTCGCTGAAAGGGCAGTTGATGTTTTCTTTGTTTTATTCAGTACATCAGCATGCGGACTAGAGTTTGGTGGCTGGCCTCTAGCTGAGCGCCTATCTCTGAGGTGCGAATTAAAACTTGTGTTCTTTTTCTAGCTTGTTAAATTTTATTGATAGTAGAGAAGACTATAATTAACAGAAAGGTGGAGAATGTTTTATCAACTGATATTTTAGAGAGGGAGCAGTTGCTGGCTCTCATTTCATTGTATGCTGAGTTTAGGATCGTAGCTTAGGGATATGAATTGCACACCTCCCCAGACTTTCCCATCGTTTGTTCTGTGGCGTGTATTTACTCTGAGCCATCTGCTACTCTTGCTTGCCCAAAGGCATACTGGAAGTTTGGCCTGAAAAATAAACTGAATCAGATATTACAGGCCTGAATCTTAATCATTAGCTGGTCATGCTGTAAGAATAGATGATCATGGAATGATGAGTCTGTGATTGAAGTATTTATTGGGTGATTTGTGGAGTAAATTTCAGTTTTCCAGTTGTAAATCGGATTCTGAGGAAGCTGTGCAATACGTAGGTGAGTTTGTACGGTAGTGACTGACTTGCATGCATTCAAACATTTCTTAAAACATAGTCAGAAACATTTATATCTGTTAACCACTCCTTTCTTTGGAACTGGTGAAGACTGCTGAACTGAGTTGCTTAGTGAGTCTGTTTGGAAACTGGATTCTGATTAAGTCATTCAAGAAATATAAAGACATTATTCTTAGCTGCTGCTCCAAGGGGAAATAGTTTGTTCTCTCCTTAGAAGACTGAGGAAAAATAAAGAGGATCTCTGAAAGCTCTTTTCTGTTTCCTTCAATAAATTTATTATTTGTGGTAAGTTGACCCCAGCTAGCAGCCGAACACCCACTCAGCCTCTCGCTCATTCCCTTCTCCTGCGAGATGGGGAGAAAATAGGAGACGTCTAACAGTTGCTTGGGAAGACAAACACCATAAGCTCAAATGTCCCCTCCCTTGCTTCTCCTTTCCCTGAGTTTTTATTGCTAAGCATGACATTGTATGGTGTAGAGCTGTGTTGTCTCTGAAGCATGAATATAATTAAAATGCTTGGTTATACAATTTCCTTATTAGCGTGGCATTTTTGTTTATAGAGAGTCTTTAAAATTTGATTCTATAAATCTGAACAGTTTATGTATCTGCCATGCTAAATACTCATGATACTTGTTCAAAGGCTTTTAATTGTTAAATAGGAGAATCTTGACTAATATGTGCATATTTCTTAGCTTACAGTACAATTTTTCTAAAACACATTTTAAGAAACTTTACGTGCATTCTAATAGAATATAACTACATTTCTAGAAATGTAACTATTTAAAAAAATTGCATAACTGGAAAAAATGCTGCTTTAACCTCCTTACTAGAGACATAATGGTGCTGTTTTCCTTTTCGTTTTATCAGCCAAGAATAGTAACATTATGCCTCAATTTTTGTTCTCCTCCCTGTTTCTTAATGGAATAAGCACATATTCCTGATGTTTACAAGCTTTGTAAAGAGATGGTTAGGAGTCTGCTCACTGTAGGAAATGGTACAGGTGTCTTTCTCTAAGTATTCTCTTAAATGCGTTGCCAACACTGTAGGCAGTCAGCCCAGAAAGGGTGAGCAGCAGCTGTTAGTTTTAGTTCTAGTTTGCGTGTATTGTAATACTACAGGAATGCAGGACTACTTGTTTTTGTTTTTGTTTTTAAGTTCTAATACTAAACTGTAATAATAAATTATCAATTAGGAAGCTGCCATTTACTGGTCATCAAATAGCTAATGTGCCGTTTGAAGTGCCTGCGTGATGTGAGCTCTGACAAGAAGACCAGGGACCCTGTCTCTAACAGTATTACTTTATGGGACTGTGTGTCTGTTCAGTAGTTGAGTGTTGTTTAAATGTATTTTTAATTAACTTTTAAATTTTGTTCCCTCGATAAAAGGGCCTACCTGAAAAGGGAGGATGCATGTTTTCAGGCTATAAGGGTATAGTTAAAAAGGTGCTCCCTTGCATTTTTTCATAGATTTTTAGGCAGAAATTTTGGCCATTTTTTCCCTACATCTTACCAATGTTAAAAACTAGATTAGAATAATTTATGTTTAAGACAAATGAAAAAATGGACAGTTGTCTGTCTTGAGACAGCTTCTGGTATTTCTGTTATAATCTTGTGTTTCTTTACAACTCTCTTTGCGGGTGTGATGGGCTGACCCTGGCTGGATGTCAGTCCACCAAAGCCCTGCTATTTCTCGCTCTCCTCAGCTGGATGGGGGAGAGAAAATATAGCAAAAAGCTTGTGGGTCAAGATGAGGACAGGGAGATCACTCAGCAGCTACTGTCATAAGCAAAACAGACTCAACTTGGGGAAACTGCTGGAGCACCTTTCCTATGCGGACAGGCTGAGAAACTTGGGGCTGTTCAGCCTGGAGAAGAGGAGGCTCCGGGGAGACCTGATAGTGGCCTTCCAGTACCTCAAGGCGGCCTACAAGAAAGATGGGGAGAGACTCTTTAGCAGGGCCTGTTGTGATAGGACAAGGGGTAATGGTTTTAAAATAGAGGGAGGTAGATTTAGATTGGATATTAGGAAACAATTTTTACAATGCGAGTTGTAGAACACTGGAACAGGTTGCCCAGAGAGGTGGTGGATGCCCCATCCCTGGAAACGTTCAAGGCCAGGCTGGATGAGGCTCTGAGCAACCTGATCTGGTTGGGGATGTCCCTGCTTCTTGCAGGGGGGTTGGACTAGAAGACCTTTGAAGGTCCCTTCCAACCCTATAAAATTAGTTTAATTTATTACTCATCAAATCAGAGTAGGATAATGAGAAATAACTAAAATTTAGTTAGTTATTTCTTTCTATGGAGAATTCCGAAGCAGAGTTAACTAAATTATGAACACGATGTATCTACCATGAGCAATATGACTTAGGTATCCTAATTGAAACTTGATACACAGTTTGCTGTTTTGCACTTTTGGGTATGTGTGTGTTAAATATATATCTCCTTTTGGTCTTGCTCATTTTATGCTGCTGAAGCAGCTGGAACATGAAGTAGAATTGCTTTCCTTCTGGTAGTCCCATTTCCTTTGAAGAGTCCTTTGGTCTTTGTTTTCTTCTGTGTACCAAATATAAGAAATATTTCTCAAAAGAAAATAAAAAGCAAAACCTGGTCTTAGTTGTACACGAAGCTCCTTAGCCAAGTGTAATTTATCTTCTCTTTTGAAAGCTAATTATTCAGTTAACTTTACTTGCTTCCTGGGCTTTGGATATCCCAAGTAAGCTTCTATTATATTAATTACAGATATTTTGTATTATCTAAAAGTCACTTTCTTATTATACCTTTATTATTAAGAAAAGTTAATAAAAATAAATAACATAATGTTGTTGCCCTGCCAAAGTAGAGGTCCAGTTTATTAACTTCAGTGGTGAGATCTGAGTCATTATCAGTTCTGCTCATGGGATGATCAGTTCTGCTCATGGGATTCCAAAGAGATGTTTGGATTTTCCCAGTATGTCATAGTTGTCTATATCCAGGCATAGCTGTGTGTTACCCATGGGAGATGTACCTGACTGCGCACCGAAGCTGATACTGTTCTTGATAATTCTCTACATTAATCTGCCTTGGTTGCATAGAGGTGTTTGCACAGGTTTGTATAGATACTGTGTAACAAAACTTTATACAAGAGCTGTGATGTGATTACTTTTACCTCTTGCGTAATTATGTTACACTTAAATGCCTCTTGTATAATACCATTACCTATAGCTTTGCAAGAATGTTATTCAGTATTATTTTCTGGTTCTTGCTTTTCTTTTTCAATGTGTAGACACATCCGTTCTCTCCCTTTATATAATGTAAGGTCAGTTCACCCTTCCAGATCAATTTCACTAATATCTTGAAGTGAATTGTTAAGGAGACCACCTTCTGATGTCCTGAAAGGACTAATATACCTGTAAACTGTTCTCCTGGGAGAAGGAAGGTGAGGGGATGGACAACCAAGAAACAACTCCCCAGCATGGTTTAGAAGTAGTGCTAGAGTGGGAAAGCTTGTCTTGAGAAGCTTTTCTTGTGGCCACCTTCAGACCTTTTGTGGTCTTTGATATGGTAATCAACCGTGGAAGTACAGTTAAGCTCCGGTGGTGGCTAGATTGCTTGTTATCACAGATTGTGTAATGTCTAAAGGTTTAACTTGATCTGCGCAGAATGTTATTTTTAAAGCAAGCTGCACACAGCAGAGAAATACAGTCTTTCTATTCTTGCCTTCCCATTAGAGCTCAGAAGAAAGATAAAAGCTTTTATTATTGGTTTTCTGCTACAGTAAGCCTATTTATGTGCACTGATGATTACTTACACAAATTTTCATTTGCAGGTAGTTGTCCAGTTGTACCTCTGTGCAGTAACCTCAAGTTGTTTATGCCATTAGAATTTTATTGTGAATCTTTAGCAACTGTTATAAGGAATTCTTTTACCTCCTGAAGCTGCGCTGCGAGGAACCTGGCAATGCCGTCTCTGTGGCGAAGTAGCTAGCGTTGGGGGCTGTATCTTTGTGTGTGCTTGTAGATTCAAACTTAGGTAGGTCTTCAGTGCAGGAATGTGTTACGGAGACTTTCTTAACTACCATCTGAACAGGTACTCTAGCGTAGTCTTATCACAGCGGTTACACAATTACGTATTACGCATGTATTATTACAGCAGTTATTTTTGCTGGGGTGCATCCCACATCCTCTCAGCCGTTCTCAGTGAGATGCAACATGCGTTACTTAGCTGTCATCCTTAGCTCAAAGGTTTTTTCTCTCTGTCACGTATTTTGTGTTTTTCATCCTCCCGTTGCTTCCTTTGGACACGCACATCCATATTTACCTTTTGTACACCTCCTGCTTTTTGTTTAGTGGAAAACTTATTGGAATAGAGTAAGATGAACCCTTGGGGTTGTTTTCAGCCTCTGTTGATGGCACAGTGTGAAAGGAGAGGCATAGAGAGCCCCTAATTAGTCTAAAGCAAAAACAAACACACACCCCACCCCTCATCTTGTATATGTGATTTATGTCTAATCTTTAAGTGAACATACACGTCATCCACGCTGAAGCTGGAGATTCACTTATAGTACATCTTCACATGTACATCTCCACATGTAAGGCAAATCTAAGTCTCTGTTGCTTGGGATGTAGTTTGTCTCTTGCTGTGGGGAATGAAAAAGTTTAGGTGATTCAGTGTAAAAATGCAAACACTTCTCTGTCTAACAATTGAACATCTTATGTTCTTAGAAAAAAAAATATTAATTATTCCCAAAAAAGGAGGGGGTGTGGTTTTTTTTGTTTGGGTGTTTTGTTGTTCTTTTGGTTGGTTGGGTTTTTGTTTGTTTGTTTGTTTGTTTTTTGGGTTTTTTTTAGAAATGACACCTGTGCTTAGTAATGATCTCCAAGCACATCTAAAATGAACACATTGGGCTAAGCCTCATGTTTGGCATCACACCAAAACCCGGTATTGGGCATAATCACAGGAAAGGCCTCTCCAGCTGATGCTAGCAGGAACAGTGTTAGGCAGCTGGCGTTCAGTCCTGTATGCATGGCTAAAATTGTGAGAGAGAGAATCTGGAAAGGGTTAATACTCTATTAAATGCATGGCTTGCAATTCCATTATTTGTTTTTTAGGGGTTTTCTTGGTTTAGTGACTTACATAATTAAGAACCTGAAATTCTCTCTTATATAAATGATGGCACACAGAGGCACTGTTATACCTTCTCATTATGCTGAAGCATTTGTTTGAATTCTGGTATTCACTGAAATGAATACCACGTATCAGGCAGCCAGTATTTCTTTCTGAGTACATATTCCTTAATCTTGACATGTCTCTTTCAAAGATTGACCCAGTCTTGACTGGAGATCAGCAATATTCGACCCAGACAACTTGAGAGAATTCCAGTGTGATGTCTGAGCCTTCTGCAGAAAATTAGATGTCTGAAAGTGTACAGTTGTTACTACGTGATATAGCATTCCTTATAAAGGTGCAAAATATGAAGTTGGAAAATAATATGGTAGTATCTTGCTTTGGCCTGCTGTTTATAATTAATGTCCCAGACATTATTAAGCCACTGTTATCCTTGGCTGTCAGCTTTGATTCTAGGTGCTCTATTTGTTCTGTTTGCATCAAACATGGTCGGATAAGAAGTTTAAGTGAATCTAATACAAATATCCTTGCAGTTGTAAAATAGCTTTTTCATCTAATTCTTTTATTTATTTCTCTGAATGGCAGTGAGAGGACCATAATTCTATAGAAAAAATATTCAATTGTAGATGTGAAATAAATCGGCAAAATCGAGTGATCTTTAATAGCTAATGGCAGTGCTGTCACTGGAGCAGTATAAAAGTGATTTGCCTTTTTTTTGTTAGTTTCAAACAAAAAAGTCCGGGTTAGATTCCCTCAAATTTTGGACACTTTTGTAATGGTGACTATAATGTTCACGAGCTATTTTCACTAGGAGCTATGCTGGGATGACTTAAATGTCACATACCCACTGAACATCTCAAAAGTCACAGTGTGCTTGGCTCTGGCTGCTCCAAGGCTTGAATTTGACCATCTCCTCCTTATCACCTTCACAGTTAAAGATTTTATATTTCCACATTTTGTAGCTTCATTGTTATAACATTTGTCTCCAAAATATTAGCTGCTGTGATAGCTTTCCTCAAAAAGCATCTTAATGTGAGGTGGGAAAACAAATAGACCTGACAAATCAGTGACATTTCTCTGTCTGTGACTGGAACACTGTGTCTGGATTTGCTTTTGTGCTGTATTGCGAAGTTGATAGCTAAAATAGAAATGCAATCATTAAATGAAGAAAAATGTTAAGGATAATTGGATTAAAGTAGGGAGTTCTGTACAGTAAATGACTGTGAGGGGGGAAAAGTGATTTTATTGACTCTATTTTAAGTTGTTTAAATTCTGGATGGCCAATGGTCTTCTGGCATACTACGAATGATGCGGATCATTAGGTTTGTAATGGTGTCATTAATTGTTTCAAAAAAAATCTAAACCTCTATTTATCTCTTGCCATCAGAAACTGTAGCTGTGCATTAGAGTTCATTTAGCAATTCAGCTGTGGGCACCTTTTTAAATTAAACAACTTTTAAAATAGTTTCAGTTAAAAGGCTTGGAACAAGTACAAGTTCAGATGGAAAACAGCTGTATTTTGCTCTGTAGATATGATCCTGGTTCACAAAGGAAATAAGAACACACAGAAATAGGCTGTAGTCCTGGCGAGAGCCCTGTGCTGTGTAAGTGTGTGTGTGTGTATGTGTGTGTGCCCTCCCAGTTGTGAGATTAAAACATCCCGGGGCGTACTTTTTATTTTCTTTCCGTTTTCTGGTAGCCCTTTTTTTTTTTTTCATTTATCTCTTGTAATAGTTCAGTGCTATGTGCATTATGATCTCTTTTTTTTCCTGTCATAAATTTCTTTTTCTGTTTTGCTGGTTAAAAATGGCTGAGTGGTTGTCAAGAAGGATGCTCCTGCATCAGCGCTGGAGGCTGTTAATGACCTGAAAACTCCCAGCGTGGGCTGGTTCAGAGGAAATCTTCCTCTAGGTTGTAATCAGTTACTGCTGCTGGGAGCTAAAGTTCAGTTACATAGATTTTGCTATAATGCTCTTGTGCTAGTGGTGTTAAAGGAATAATTGCCACTTTACCTCATTGCTGGTAACTTTTCTTTAGGGAGAAGAGAGGAGAAGAACCTGCTGAGTGACCTCTGCATGTTACCATGTCTTGCCTCTGCTCTGTGCCTTTCACCTCCCTTCTATTGAATCTTGATTATCAGCATTTTGAGAGAGATTTTTTTTTTTAACTTATTTAATTGAAGTGCCAACCAAGTTCTGCTTGCTCAAAAAAGGTCTTTTAAGTTTGTAATGCGAGTTTGTATTTATAGCACTAACAAAGCCATGTTATTTGTTTTGTTCTCATCTAGGGAACTGGGATTTAATTTCTCATCCTATGGATCACTGAAAGAATAACAGATGGCCTTGCCTCGTCTTACGGGTGCTTTACGCTCCTTTTCAAATGTCACTAAACATGAGGATTACAGTGAAGAATTAGCTGACTTAACGGTAAAGATTATTTTCTTTTCCAAAGCCTAATTGTAAAGTATTAATGTGTATATAGTAAGAATTGTTTGCTTTCTTAATTTGCATTGCAACTTTATAAAAGTAGGCAAGCAAGAC
Source organism: Chlamydotis macqueenii (assembly GCF_036417535.1). Classification (NCBI taxonomy): domain Eukaryota; kingdom Metazoa; phylum Chordata; class Aves; order Otidiformes; family Otididae; genus Chlamydotis; species Chlamydotis macqueenii. The sequence goes on along the minus strand of NC_141558.1, from coordinate 45,517,591 downwards.
TGGGCAGAGTGTGTGTAGCTTCTTGTACGTTCCTTCATAATGTCCTCACTCAAAGCCACATTTGATTTGGTAGGTTTGATTTATGCAAGGCTCTTACAGCCGTGATGTGCTATATGGATAGGGTCATTCGGCTGTATTAGTACAGTCCTATTATTTCATCTTTCAAAAGTTATTTAAGTTAAGCTGGGCTGGTATGTTTTTAGGTCTGAGTTCATGCAGAGCTGGGAAGCCAAACATTTCCGTTTGCATGTTAAGCTCACCTCAGATTCTGATTCTTGTTGCGAGATGTTTAGAATGAATTTAGTGACGCTGAATTTTAGATAACTTTTCTTTTTTTTTCCCCCTGCTAAGAAATAATGCATCAAAGCAATAGATGCATTGTGGGAACCTGTAATGTGAAATAAATTTGGAATCTTGAGAGCTGTAAATCTCTTGAAGTTGCGATAGTTTGGCTTTACAGAGAATTCGGTCTTGGAAACAGTAAAGTAGTAAGAGACTGTGTGTGTGTGTGTATCCTCCTCCTTCCTTACGCACAGGAAAGAATGTAAAGAACAGGTAATATGGAAACTGCTTGCAATTGTTATTACATACTGACTGAATGCAATTGTAAAGAGGATTTTTTTATCTGGTGTTTAATTTTAAAGGAACTTCCATATACTAATGGGAAAAAACCCAAATATTGTGCATTTTCAGACTAAAAGATCAAAACTACATGAAGAGTTGCTGAAGTCTGATCTTACCTGGAAGAAGATAATAAAGTTTGTTGATGACAATTTGGACAAAAAAGAACACCAAACTGTAAATGGTGATTTAAAAACTATATTACAAGCTGCCAAACAAATAGGTACGTTTTCATTCTCTAGTAGTCTCATAATAGACTGTTTTGTTGGGGTATTTTTTTCAAACTGCTTTCTGCCTGCATACTTTGCATACTGGCTACCTTGATTCCAGGCTTGCCCTGAAATGTATTTGAAACTCCAGTTACTCTGATATGTATATACACAATTTAGTCTTCTGTTTTATTTTAAAATATGTTTCTGTTGTTATATGGATATAACATACTTTTTGATAGTAGTATTGTGTAGTGTGTGGAATAGTTTGTAATGAACCTTTAGTAAGCAAAAGCAGCAGCTTCTTTTGGAATGACAGTACTCTGAGAAAAGAGCTGTCTTAGCGTTATCTGCTTTAATTCCATGTGATTGGTATAATGAACAATTGGATTGCTATATAGGGAGATAAAAATATAAAATATGTTTTTTCCCCAACACCAAACACTTCAAGTGAGAGAAATAAGTAATAAATTTCACTCATCTGGAGTTAAGCTTTTTAAACTGAATATTCATTATGCAAAGAAGCTGTGAAAACTTAGTTCCAGTCTGTAGATAAAAAACTAAGTTTCCAATCAAAACTAATTCAGGTTGTGCTGTTAGCAGAATTTAACTTTATCAGCTCAAAAAGTGAGCACGTCTCAAGCTCTAGTTGTCACATATTTAAGAATTTTTCACTTCAATCTAATAGGTGTATTTTCTCCTTTTCTGGTTATGTTTCAAATATCTTGGACAGAACCCTAAGTAAAAAGGCTGAGAGAGTTAATATGTATAAATATATTTGGGAGTTTTTGGCATTATAGATCAGAATGTGTTTTATCACAATCCAAGCATTAGCCTGCCTCACTCGTGTTTCTATTTCTCAACAGTTCTTTTGGAAATAACTGGAAAATTAAAAAAGAAACAAACATCTAAACAGAGACTTTGAAAAAATGCTAGACAAGTTATTCGTGTCCAGCGTGTAGTAATCGGTCATGCTGTACAATGACATAGATGTCTGTTAAAATTGTTAATGGTTGTACTGTTTGTTGCTTTAGTGAGTTATCAAAAGAAAAATTACAAGTATTTCTCAAATCACTGACAAAAAAAGTTTTAAACTCATCTGAAGATACGCATGTACTATACTTTACTTTGTGGTGCATTCTTTCCATGTTTGTGACCTAACTGTTATTTTTACAAATTTGATTCTATTTTTTTTTAAATCCTGTTTTTCTAATACAAATAGTAGGGCTTGTGCTGTTGATAGACTTTAACCTCCTCATGCCAGAAGTTAAGATGTGGCTGTGTGTCTTTCTGAGACAGAAGTGCCTCCAGGAAGGACCACCTCCCTGCCCCAACTGGGGTACCTCTGTTTCAGTGCATAGATTTCAGTTGGCATTTCTAATATGCAGAGTTTAGGGGAAAATCACAAGGTATGGGATGAGTTTACATCAATTGTTGATGCCTAAAGTTAATATGGAAGAGGTACAGTCTGTATTGACAATTGATCAAAGAAATCAATGTTGTCTTTTTAACCTTTTTTTTTTTTTTTTTGTCCACACAATTCGTACTCTCTTACTAGTTCTTAAAAGAGGTTTATTGCTGTGCTGTAATAGTAAAGGCAGGTTTCAGACACAGCTGTAATGGGAAGGGGTATGTCAATGGTATAAATATAGTTAATTTTTTTAAATCCTGTTTGGTACACGTGGACTTGAAAAGTCTGTATGAACAACATATTTAGGAATGTAGAAAGGATAATGAGATTTCTCTCAGTACTCCATTTCAATAGCATACTATTGCTGTAATTTTAAAAAGTTATACTCTCCATTTTTCTGACTTCTCTTCCATGACTTGATCAATTTGAATTTTTTTGGTGGAGGGCATTAGGATGTTAGGAAGATGTTGACACTATCAGATCTGGAACAGGAACTGGCATGTTGTTATAGGGATGCTCGATCCATCTGTCCTGCGTGCCCCCTTACTAGCAAATAAAGGCAGCCAACTCCTCAGCCCCTAGTCCTCCTGACCATGGTAGTAGGTTTGGAATATGTGGTGTGATCAGAACAACAGATTGTTTCATTCTCCAGCTGCAGCTTGTGGTGATCAAATGTAGGGCTGCCTGACCATTACTCCTGTACCATCCAAATGACAACATTTCCATACTTTATATTCCCTTTTTCTCATTTCTTAGCACTCCTCCTTGCTGCCCTTTTGCCTCTCAAATAAGCAATCTGTCTGTAATTGCTTTTTTTCCCTCAGTTGTGTCCTGGTTTTGCTACATATGTACCCATCCTAACATCATCCTCACAGATTGAAAAGGAAAACTTTTTTGATGACAGCCAAAAATAAGACCATTTCCAATGATAAAAAAAATATTTTTAGTATAAGTTTTCACAGAAATGCATAAAAGCCTTGAAGTCTATTTTTGGAATTACTAATTATGGGAAATATTTTATTTTTGTAAATCTGAACTTAAAAGTTCATTTCCCTTCAGGTAGTTTAGGCAGCTCTCCTGTAGTGGCTTTCGTTTCTTAGTAGAATACATGGTTACTTTCCATACCTGTCCTCATTCTAGATGTTACAGTAATTTTTTGTAGGTAATGCAAGCAAAAACTGAGTATGTGTTTTTGATTAAAAGCTGCTTATCTAGAAATCATTGCAAGCTGTATTTTGTACCTAAGCATCAGACTCACCTCGGAGAAGACGACTGATGTTTAAATAAGCGCCTGGTTTGAGCACCAATCAGGCATAGCAAACTATGTAAATCAGAGCTGCAGAGAAATATGGCAGTGTCATTTTCCTTTAATCTGAGTATTTATGTCCATAACAAGCATCTTGGAATAAGTGGAGAAGATCTACATGGTTGTTTTAAATATCCACTGGGTATAGTTTAATCATAAGAGGTACTGGAGTAAAATGTTGGCTAAGTTAGGGTTGACGAATATATGACTACTGTAAAGTTCACAACATAAAAGGTAAGACCATATGTAATATAGCAAGCGGAACAAAATGTCTCATACTGGAAAAAAAGATTATAAGGAAAACAAGTATTTGCCATTCTTACCCGCAGATGTTATCTATAAAAATAGTTTGGCAGACTTGTGTTTTTCGTATTAATGACAGAAACTAGTATTAGCTGTGTAATTTTTTGTTGGTTTTTTTGTTTTTTATTTCCACTATTTTCCAAAGATGGCTGCAAGAACATTCTAATTTAATTTTTTTTTTTTTTTTTTCCCCCGGACTTTAATAGCAGGATAGCAGGCCCAGTGTGGTGGGTAGGTAAAGCAAATTGAAAGACTTGAAAGTAAAGTGGAAAATTTTTGTTTGATGGAATAGAGAGGACAAAACAAATGAAAAAAAATACACGTTTATTTAGTTACAACAAGTTAGAAAGAAACCATCAGCTTTGACACTTCTGAATAAAGATGTGTAATGTTATGGAGACACAAACCTGAACAAATTGCAGTGACTGAGGCACAAACTGAACTGACAGTAATGTTCCAACCGTCACCATCAGAAATGTATGGTAGGGAAAGGGAATTGCTTGTTTGCCTTTTTAGCTTAATTTTGAGGAAATTAAATCTCAGTCTAGGCAACAGATATTGTAATACTGATTTACTTTATGGGGAAAATGTCACTTACTGAAATTATCCAATTGTCTTAAAAAAAAAAAAAAAAGAGGGAAGAGTAGCTTCAAGTAGTGCAGTAGGGCATCTTTTGCCATCTTGGCTGACTAATTATATTTGGAAGGAGGGGTATCAAAAGGAGAAGTATTAAAAGATACTTCCACGAGTAGGAAACATTGATAATAAAGGAGAATTAGCACATAGTAAACCTAAGAGACTTCTCAAATCCTTCAGTACAATTGCTCTTTTACTTTAATAACATGTACTTCTGTTGTGACGTAAGTGAATTTAATTAATGATATGTATTTATGTGTTAGGAATATAAGAGTGAGGTTCATAAGCCAAACTTAGGTCTGTAAGTTTTCAGATGTTGATATGTTCTTTCTGTAATTCTTGTATAGCTAATGCTGAGAGGGAGGCTAAACCACCTTTCTCCTTTGATATATTTACATACATCTTACATATGTCTGTACTTATCTTTGTCATGTATTGTCATGTATCTTCCATATGTAGGTATCTAATTATCCTGTAAATATCACCTCCAATCCCCTCTATGAACTTTTCAGCTTTTCAAAGTGCACCACAGGGAAATTCAAGAGAAATACTGAATTTTTAGGCACTTCCATTTATATGTTTTCAGTTACTCAGCCTTGTTCCTTCTGCTTATGCTGGATTTCTTTTGTCCTTTCCTGTTAGATTGTGGGGAAAAAAAAAAAAAAAAAACAACTTGCTTTTCCTGGGGTTAAATCTAACCTAAGTTGAATCAAGTCACAAGTAAAAATGTCAAAGTAATTTAAAAATCTTCCCACTGATTTCAGTAAGTTTTTTACCAGGCAGAAAATGGGGACATAGTAGAGCAGATAACTGAATAGCAGAGGTATACAGAGGCAGACACAAGACAGTTTTGATTACTGAAAAGAGAATAGCCACATTTACTATGTCAGAAGTGCCTTTTTGAGGTTTTAAAAAAATGAATGATATTGTTACTTTTGAAATAAATAGTTTGTTTTGAGTTAGCCATGCTGGGGGTTAATCACCAGTGTTATCACTTAGATTGTACTGTTCTCTTCTGGAGCTATGCCGGTTGCTCCTGATATAACTAAAGAATTGACCAGATAAAGGCATCTTGAAAATAACAGCTTGTAAATCTCAATAGTAAGGTTTTAAGATGTTTTAAAAATTATGCAATCTTGTAAGAAATACTAATTCTTCTGAAAATGTTGGAGTAAGCTACCCAAATTTTTAGAACATATTTTTTAGACCTAAAAAAAAAATTCTACACATTGTCTGCAAATAAAACAAATGAAAACCAGAATGCTAGCTGATTTTGTTTATTTTATGCTTGCTGACTTTTAAAATCTTGTTTAGTAGTGGTTTTGCTTATGTTTTCCTTGAGTACCTTTGCAGGTATTTGTGTGAGAGGCAAATTCATGTTTTTCTCTAATAATATATTTTTATTTGCATAATAGGATATTTTGTAGCTATAAATCTACATTCATGCATTTATTTGCTTCAATTTCTTTGGGCAATTTTTCTAACTAACACACATTCTGTAGTAATTCTACTGGGAGTTATTACAAGAATGTAGTAATTCTGCTGGGAGTTACTACATTCTTGTAGAAATTCCCAGCTAAGTTCTGTACATTTAGTCTCTTATGAATATTCAGATTAGGCAGTGAATAAACATTGATACAAAGTGGAAATTTGTTGCCTTTAAAAAGCTCATAAATATACCGTTGTAAGTTTAAAACCTTGGGCGAGTTTTTCCTCTTACTTCAAAAAATAAGAAAGCATTGGTAATCCTTAATATGAATTTCTAGTAGGTAGAAGGATAATGAAGACAAATGCTTTATTATCATATACCTTTTATAATTCCATACCTTGCAACAATTGCTACTTGTTGTTATGGTCTTAATTTCCTATCTCTGTTGATGCGACTTGCAGCAAGAAACTGAATACAGTTATGTTATAGGCAATGAAAGCAAATTAGTTTGCAGTGTATGAAGTTACATTTGGTTTTGGTTTTGTTAACAGTTGGAGCTGAAAATGGACAAGACGCAATTGAAAGCGGAGCTGTTTTTCTCTTTAAGACGTTTCACAGGAAAGAATGTGTTGGCCATGATGAGACAAAGGCGATCAAGCAGATGTTTGGGCCATTTCCATCATCATCTGCTACTGCAGCTTGTAATGCCACATGTCGGATTGCTTCTCACTTCACTGAAGAACAGCTTACAGCCCTCATACAGATGGCTGAAGAGAAAAATGGTGATAACAGAGTGTTCTTTGGTAAAAATATAGTGTTTTCATTTGACATGCATGATTTGGATCACTCTGAGGAGCTGCCTGTGAATGGTGAGGCTGATGCACAGAAAATTATAAGCTTAGATTATAACAAATTTCTGAATAACCAGCTGAATCACATACAGAATTACTGTGATGAGAAATCTGATCTCAAGTCTTTGGAAAAAGTAGACGATTCTTTTTTATGGTGTGAAGTTGGAAAGTATCTGAATGAATCTCAAGGGGGTACCCCTGGAGGGCCAACAACAGAAGACCTCTGCTGTACTTTGTATGAGATGCTTGCTTCTACCAAAAGTGGCGATGAACTTCAAAATGAGGTACAGTAGCATGTTAACCATACTGCATGACTGCATGTATTTGAATACTGCACAAATATCAAATTATTTCGTATTGAATTATGCCAGCATACTTTGTGGTTTTGTTTCTTGGGGGGTTTTTTTGGGTTTGTTTTTTTTTTTTTTTGGCCTAAAGAAAAATTACATGGCAGCATCTAATTTACCGGAATTTTATGTGAATAGTCACCTTTCCCTTGTAACAGACAGGCTGTTAATTTTTTTGGCAATTTGCTTAGCTTCTCCATACTTTATTTTTAGGCAGTAGCCAATTTCAGCTACCATATAACAGTGTGAGAACTTGAAAAGCCAAACTGAGGTTAACTTTTTTGGGCAGGTTCCATCTCTGGTTTTGGAGCCTTCCTGTTTCTGGGAGGAAAACTGGGAAAATTGGAGGACTGCGCAGGTGGTGCTACATTAAAATTTCGTCATACCACTTCTATTTCTTTAAATAATGAAAGAGAGAGGCTTCATCACGAGATGGGCAGAGAACGCTTGAAGGAGAGGGAGCAGTTCCTGAGGGGTTGGAGTTGAAGGATAAGCATAGTAGTAGGAAGAGCAAGAGCATGATTAAAGACTGGTGAAAAGGCTTGTGCAGGAGTGATGATTGGATTAATCTAGGTGAGAGAGAACTCTTGTTGAATAGGATTGGGAAAGAATTCCTGCAACTTACCCATTGCTTCTTCCTGTGCACTTTTCTGTTATGTTTACTTTATTTTTCCTAACTGGCCCTAATTCTTATTTTGGATTTTTAAGAACTCTTAATAATAAAAAAAAAAAATTGTCCCCATTCTCCTTATTTTGACCCCCATGTTGCCTTTGCTTGCAACAGTCTTACTAATTCATTGTTCATTGCACAATGTGGGGGGCACGGAGTGGGGTAAGACTAATTTGAACCTGATCACCTGTTCTTAAAAGCTAGCTGGCATTTGTATTCTGCTCTCTGTAAGAGTAGTCATGGCTTGAAAATTTCTTCTGGGCTTTGAATTTTGCCATGACTTAGAAATTTTTTTATTTTTTTTTTTATTTCAACAATTTTGCCGGTGGCATCATTAAGAGCAGGTGGTGCTTTTAAATCTGAAGATAACCCATTTGTAGAACTATAGGTGATAGATTTGCTGTATGAGATGGTATAACAAGTATGTGATTGATCATCTATACTGAAAATTTTACATTAATTGAGGGTATGCATACATGCTAAAGTCTCTTTGCTCTGTGACATTCTTTTTTTTCTTTATAAACAACAACAAAAAAGAATATTTATATCAAAAGATAATTCTTTGTAAATAAAATCCAGATCTGTAAAATATACATTTTCATATTTTAAAACAGTAGCCATGTCTATTCTTCTTCTTAGAGAGATACCACTGCCTATTTATTATTAAACAAGAAAAGGACATGCGGATGGTGAAGATATTAGCAAGTGGACTTCTCTAAGACAGTTTCATTTGATGCTTAAGCAAAGGTTGTTAAGATTCCACATCACGTTAAGAATATGAACATTTTTAGATCACTTCAGCAGTGACATCCTGGGGTTTTTGTGGTACATGTATAGGCACACAGACATATACTATTTAGGTTTTTATCTACCTAGTAAACCCTACAAGGAATTGAATTGAGTTTCTTTCTCCAGCACTGTATAGCTTATGTTTAAAGTGGTTGGTGAGGTAGAAAAAATACTTTGCTCTTTGTTTTCAGTATTTAAGAACATTCCATACTTCCTTTGGGACAGTTTGTTTATCTAACACATCACTGGTGACTCTTAATTAGATGAAAATTCATTCTTATGCTTGGGGTGATATGGGAGTTGTAACTTTTTTTTTAAGTGTTTAAGGCACATGCTTTTCATTGGGGACATGAAGTCTAGTAGTGCTAAATGACAGCTACTGGAGCATGCTTTTCACTATATGTCAGATTTTGTTGATGAATGTGAAATAGTAATGATGCGGTAACAACACTGTTATTTTTAAAAAAGGAAGAAAAAGCTGATGACAAACTATAGTGTTTTGCCCAATAACCATTGTGCTTTTTTATTATTATACTTTTTTAAAATTTAGTACGCAGTGCATTCTGCAATTCGCGTACTTGGTTTCTAGTATACGATGCTTTCAGAATGAAGACTTGAGGCATCTGAGAGTGTTTTAGCAGCTTTGCCACCTAACCCCTCTCAGGATAACTAGGAAGAAGTTGGAGGAGCTTAATCCCTCTTTGGTTACACCATGCTGTTCTCAGAGGGTTGGTCTCTTTCTTCTGTGCACTCTTGTCATAGTTTATCTGGAAAATGTTCCTCAATTTTATTTTGGAGATACCAATCTCTTTTTTTTTTTTTTTTTAATGGTAATGGAAAGGTGCATTATCCCTTTATCATTACAAAACAGGAAGAAATTTCCCATAGAGATAAAAGAACTAGAGGAAAAAAAAAAAGGAAATGCAATCAGAATTGTGTTACGATCTAGTTTATACTGCATAGATTATGAAAAATTGTGTGATTTATTCATCTCAGGCCAAGGAAAGAACTTTACACAAATAAAATTAAGAAACATTAGTATCATCTAGCATATTAGGTTAGATGGTATTTCCCAGACAAAATCATGTTAAATGCTGTATAAATGATTAGAAGAACACTAGGCTATGATGTGAAACAACAGAACTGTTTCAAGAAAATAACATTGTAAGTAGTAGTTTCCGTATTAGGTGAGTAGTACATATGTTTACTTATCTCTATATGTGATACATCTATTTGCCTACAAAATAAGACAGCAGAAATTTACTGCTTAGGCTTCTTTTGTCTGCTTTATAGTTGTGACTATCTCCAGCTCTCTGCATTAAAAGGTAAGGTGTACATCTACTTGAACTATAGCATTCAGGGCTTCCATCAGTTAAATAGAATCCAGCTGTATTCCAGACTGTAATAGTGGGAAACAAACATTCCTTTTCATTTAATTTCTAAGAATAATTCATTATTATTCATTTCTAACAAAAAAAAGTAAGATATGGCTTCCTTCTTTTTGTCATAAGCACCTGAGAGCATTCGGGTGATAAAAACTACAATAAGAGACCATAGGGTAGTAATGTGGAGTTTGAAGGTGCTGAATCCTTCCTTCAAGGGTCAAAAACATTCCTTTCAAATCAAAGTAGACCTGAAATCAGAAAAGTACAAGTTGTGGAATATATGTTTTATATGATGGAAAAAAAAAGAGGTCAAGAGTTGGGCAGCACCTCTTCCTGTATGTATTCCTTAATAGATCCATCCAGTAATACACTCATCGTTAGAGCCAGAAGGTTACAGCTTTATTACTGAAATTCAGTTCTTTTCATGCTTATTTCAGAATGGAAGTTAATAGATTATTTCATTGTTTCATTAAGTAGGATTTTTTTTTTTTTGTCAGTGTGGTGTTTGTGTGTCGCTGAATGTTTGATGTGGCAACAGGCTTTTAAAGTTTTCCCCAGGCTCTGCTATGTGGAGCTCTGCTGTCTCTCAGACTTCTGCCTGTAACTTTTCTTCAGCTGCTTTTGTCACTCGTGGCGATATAGTCTTTTTTTTTTTTTTTCCACTTGAGTTCATCTACATTGTTTCTGTTGCCCTATCTTAATCCTGCCACAGATGCTTTCTTGGTCAAACCTGTAAAATGCTCTTGGGATCAAGAACAGGGGGAACTTAACTAATTTGTCAATTCAACGAACTGGCAGGAAGCTCCTCTGTGTCTGCCATCAGCCTTTCTGCAAAAGAAGTACAGAAAAGTAAAGGAAAGCAAAATCTTTTTAAACTTTCACAGAATGTGGAAGGGATCTTTTCTGTCAATGATACAATATCTTAAACTAACAAAGACTCATTAATAAAAGAATGTGGGAAAGTTTGTTCCATCTTCTCCCCTCAGGACTGCTTCAGAGTCTTGTTGCTTGGGTGGTTAAAATGCACCCTTGTTATCTGCTTTCTAGCTGTATTCGGGGCCGGTTGTATGATCACTTTTGCTGTGCTACAGTTGTCCTCTTTTTTTAAAACCAGTTTAAAAAATGAGCATCGAAGAACTGCGATTGTAACTTTTTTCACAGATGATGCTATGCCTTTTCAACACTGCCTTTCCTTTCCTTTCCCCTTCAGGCAGTTCCTTGCCAACTTTTAATTCTTCTATTAACGCTCATCTTCACAAATTTAACAAGTCCTCATGTGGAAAATTGCAGTGTTTTAAGTGAACTCCAGATGTGAGACAACTGCTATTTATTCATTTTCTAGATTAATGAAGTGTTAGACCAAGTGATGTATCATTAGTAAGCCCATGCTACATTTATGCCAGTAAGGGACCTGGATAGCGAAGTCAGTTGGTCTGTGGAACTTGGAATGGAAAACACTTGGAATGGATACTTTCAAAGCAAGTTCCTAGTGTAGCGATATGAGCCAATAAATAAAAGAAACACAGCAGGAGATGAGGTTTTTTGGTGTGGTCTGGTATTTTTCCTCTGTAGTCATCTTTTAAGAAGTCTTTCCATTCTAGCCAGTCAAATCTAGTATAGCATCACCACTTTCTGGAAATATACACCATTTCTTGTAAGTAGGAAATTCACATATAAAACTCTTACGAAATTATGGTTGCTGTTAAATAAGGAAAATAAAAGATATTTGCAGATTATAAAGTATTTTCCTAAGTTAGGCAAACTTGGATTTCAGTCTGTTTTCTTGATACTTTAAGACTAAGTTGTATTTCTAAAACTGTGTATGTATATTTCAGCCTACAACGATTATTCTTTTTTTAGAATTTCTTCATGTCTAAACAAGAAAATAATAGACAGATTTTGAATTAGAAGTAGCTGGCTCGCACTGCAGTTTGCAAGTCGCAGAGCATGTCGTTCACAATAAACCAAGACTGGTCAGTGTTGTTAATTCTGATCAGAGTGGAAACTATAAAGCTCAGCAGTCAACAGATAATACCTTTTTTTCCCCTAGCAGAAAGCTTTTTATCATATATCTTGTGGATACTATAGAAAGATGCTTTTTTTTTTTTTTTTTTTTTTTGAACAGAAAGCTTCTCTGGTCTTTTTTTTTAATATTGACTACTTGTCGTGGTTTTGTTAGTGAGGGGGGGCCTAAGGTGGTAGCTTCTGTAGGAAACTGCTAGAAGTCGCTCCCCTTTGTTCAGTGGACTTGGCCAGGCCTAGGGTGGACCCACTGCTGGCCAAGGCCGAGCCAATTGGTAGCAGAATGTTCCATGATAACGCCTCTGCGATAACATATTTAAGAAGGGGAAAACAGAAAAAAAAAGAGAGAAGAGAAGATGTGAAGCAGCTGAGCGGGGGCAGAGCGCAGAGGGGGAGGCGCAGGCCTCGTGGGCCTTGCAGGCCTCACCCTCTGGCCTCTCGCCAGGCAGCCGACTGGGCCTGACTCGGTCCAGCTCGGCTGCAAGAAGTGGAAAGGAGATGAGAAGTGAATAAGATGTAAAAAAGATCCTGAGAGACATCTACCAGCCTGTTGTAAGGAACAGCTGCAGACGCCAAGGTCAGTGAAGAAGGAGGGGGAGGAGTAATGCGGCTCCTGGCCAAGATTCCCCTGCAGCCTGTGGTGACGACCATGGTGGAGCAGGTTGTCCCCCTGCAGCCCAAGGAGGTCCACGGAGGAGCAGAGATCCACTTGGAGCCCGTGAAGGACCCCGTACCGGGGGAGGTGGATGCCTGAAGGCAGCTGTGGCCCATCAAGGGCCCGCTGGGACAGCTGTTCTGAAGGGACTGAACTCCATGGAAGAGATGACCCACGCCGGAGCAGTTCCATGAAGGACTGTGGCCCGTGGGAGGGACCCCACGATGGAGCAGGGGAGGAATGTGAGGCGTTCTTCCTCTGACCATGAAGCAGCGGCGTAAAACAACGTATGATGAACTGACTGCAACCCCCATTCCCTCTTCCCCCTGTGTGCCGCTCGGGACGGGGGCGGGGGGGGAAGGTAGTAGAGATAATGTTGAGCTTGGGAAGAGGGAGGGGTGGATGGAGGTTATCTTGTTCTCTGTCTCATTATCCTGCTAGTTGTAGTAATAAATGAATAGTTTTCCCCAAGTCGAGTCTGTTTTGCCCATGACGGTAACTTTAAGGATTTCTCCCTGTCCTTATCCCAAACCTTGAGCCGTTTTTCCTTATATTTTCTCTCCCTGTTCTCTCAGAGGGTGGAGGGAGTGAGAGAGAGACTGCGTAGTCTGGTCCTGATCAGGGCTGAACTACGACAGTTATTTTGGCGCCCAACGTGGGGCTCGAGTAATTTGAGATAAGGATTGAGTTTAATTGGGAGCGGTAACGGGCAAAACAGGGATTGAACTTGACAAAAGAGCAAAATGATTAGGGGAAATTTATGTTCTGATTGTGGTGAAGGGATAAGTGGTGAATTGTGTGTAAATTGCATGGTATATTCACTGTTGGTGTTTTGAGGATATTATTTTGATTCTTGGTGCGGGGAATTCTTTTTTTTTCTGTTGATGTGTGTGTATTTTAATTAGAATTCTTAAATACGTGATTCGCAGAGGCGAGAACATAAATTCCCCATCTCATTCACTTCTCATCTCCTCTCCACTTCTTGCAGCCGGGCTGGACCAAGTTGGGCTCAGTCGGCTGCCTGGCGGGAGGCCAGAGGGTGAGGCCTGCAAGGCCCATGAGGCCTGCGCCTCCCCCTCTGCGCCTCTGCCCCCACTCAGCTTCTTCACATCTTCTCTTCTCCCTTTTTTTTTTTCTGTTTTCCCCTTCTTAAATACGTTATCGCAGAGGCGTTATCATGGAACATTCTGCTACCAATTGGCTCGGCCTTGGCCAGCAGTGGGTCCGCCCTAGGCCTGGCCAAGTCCCCTGAACAAAGGGGAGCGACTTCTAGCAGTTTCCTACAGAAGCTACCACCTTAAGCCCCCCCTCACTAACAAAACCACGACACTACTGAATTTCTGATATGCCTATTAATATTGGATAGTACGTTACTCCGTAAACCAATGGGTTTATAAAGGACATAAGACCCCTGACATTTTCCTGGATAATGTTCACTGTTGTGTTTGGATGTTTTAGGGGAAAACTCCACCTGGTGTTTTACACTGCTGCAAGGAGAGAGGCTGGGTAAATATCAACTTCCTCTATCATGATTATCTTGCAAAAAGCCCCACAGTTCTTGGATTGCCATCACTTACTTTATCTGATGATGTCCCCTCTTGTTTAAACAACGCTTCCTTCCTGCCCCACAGACTTAAAGTTATAATTAAAAAATGATGGTACTGTATTTTACATGATAGTCTGATCATGAAAAGGTGTGTCTAAACTGACTTTGATTATTACTCGCCCCTTATTCTGGAGAATACATGTCATCAACTAAATTTGTTTTAACCCTATTGTTCATAATATTTTATTGATAGGTATACTTGTTTCATTTTGTTTATAAAGTGGAGAGGATGGCAAGCAGCACAGAGCAAAAGCTATGAAAACTATCTGTACTTGTTATTTAAATGTTAGGGTTTCTTAATTAAGATCACACTCTTATGCCTTTTATTCCCCTGCTTTGAGCAGTAAGATGAACAAATAAAATCTGAAAGATGTAAGGTTATGCCCGGTATTGGCATATTGGACTGAGTCCAGTGAAGGGCCACAGAGATGATGAAGGGACTGGAACATCCGACATATAAGAAGAAACTGAGAGAGTTCTGGTTGTTCAGCTTGAGGAAGGGAAGACGCAGGGGAATCTGATCAGATCTGGTGGTGAGGGAGTGAAGAAGATAGAGCCAGACTCCTGTTGGTGATATCTAATGTCAGGACAAGAAGCAGTGGGCATAAACCGAAATACAGGATGTTCTGTTTAATTTAGAAAAAAAAATTGTCACTATGCAAGTGTGGTCAGACACAGGAGCAGTTTGCCCAAGAGGTTGTGGAGTCTCCAACCCTGGAGACTAGGTGATCTCCAGAGGTTCCTTCCAACCTCAACCATTCTATGAATAAATAGAAAAAAATGGAGAAAATTCTTCTGTTTACTCCTAATTCTCTCTTAACTCAAGTCTTCATTTTTCGTAATTTATTTCTTGCATTAAAATCAAGTGTAAATTATCCCTTACCCTAATATGTTGTTTTTTTAAGTTAAAAAACTTCTTGTTTTGTACGAAGCTCCCTGTTAGTAGAATCTCATTATAAGTTAAGTGGAGTGGGCCTTTTAAGTACTTCTATTTTAACCTTATGTGTAAATTAATTAATGAATTATGGTATACAGCAAATAAATAGTCTTTGTGTTGCAAGTAATCTCAATTAGGTTTTTAAATGAACTTGATTTCAGGTGTGTTAAATTCATCTCTTAAATTAAGTATCTATAAATAATGGACATTTGTTGTTCAGAGAAATCATTAATTTAATTTCCTGCATTAAACAGGAATCTGTAATGGTCATTATTCGCTTAAGAGAAAATACGTACAGTCTTCATTTACATGACCAAATTTCTAATACCCTTTAAAAGCCCAACATTATTTATGTGAACATTTAAATTTTTTTTTCAAGTGTAGGCTAAGACAAATGTAACATTGTGAAATGACATTGAAATACAGTTCAACATGAAAGAGCATATTTTTGAGCTTGTAATGCAAACCAGCTACAAAAAGATTCTTTAGTTCCTACAAGTTATGCACTTGCTCACTACTTCAGGTAAGCGAATGGAAGAACATATACAGCATGGCAGAAAATCACATTACCTCAGAATAAGACTAAGGATGTATGGGAAAATCCCGGAAGATTGGCAAGGAGGATTACAAACACACTCCAGTGACTTGAAGCTGGGGTGTTGAAAAAAACATATATCATGTTAATTGTTGTTTAGCTTTGTGTGTTGGACAAGCAGCACATCTGTGTTTTGATAACGTAGGCCTGTGGTGGCCTTAGAGGCACTCTTGAGATTCCTGGCTTGCTGTGGGAAATAATGAATAATAATGAATTCCCTGGCCTGCACAGCGCTAAGCTACACCTGCGTGAATCCTTGAAATACAGGTAAAAACAGCAGGTTCGGCGATCCTCTAGCATGGATTGAGTTCTGCAGTGCCAGTGTCTCTGCTTGTGTGCCTCTGCCCAGGTGCTGCTTTGGGGATCCCCCGGCTGTCGAGGTAATGAAAATAAATTTACCCTCTGCATTTCATCCCTGGTTTTGTGGTTGTTCCTGTGTCCTGCCTGTGCTGTATTTACTTACCTCTTGCTCATTGCATCCAAGAGTAGTCAGAACTTTAGCGTTACATTTTACAAATAAAAACCATATGTTCTAGCCATTAGTATCCAAAAATTGGATGACCTGAGAAATATTTAACTCTCATTTCTAAACGTGAATTCAGTTTAATAATTCTCAGGTCTGTATTGAGAGTGATTCTCTGAGCAGTCTGAATATGTAATTTATGTTAAGAGCTCTGAACTCTTCACAGTTCTCATTATAATACTGACTGTGAAAAGTGCTTTGACATTTCATTTTTTACAGACTTGTGTGGCACTCAGGTGCTCGTTTTGAGGTCATTCTTCTGACATACTGTGCAGACTCCGAGAGGGATGCTTTAGAGAAACGGGCTGCATTATCTGTGCATGGCGCAGTCGACTCTGGCTCAATATTTGACTAATACGTTTGCTTGACTCAGACGGCAAGTAGAACTTGTTTGCATATGCTGTGTAGCCATCCCTCTAGTTACAAGCTGACCTTCTCCATCAGAAAAGTGCCGTGTGCAGGTGTGAAAGTAGATGTGTACTTTTCTTCCTTAAGCAAAATATGATGTGAAGCGTCAGCTTTGTGCTGCTTTGTAGAATGCTGGATATATTGGACTTTGCAAATGTTTAGCTCCTCCAAACAGCAAACATCAATGTTCTACTATAAGAAATTCAGTTTTACTTGTCACTAGCTCGGCACATCAGTCTAATTGCGTGTGCTTCAATGCTCCCAGAAGGTTCTCTGTTCCCTGTCAAAGCCAAAGCTTGGCTTTTCTGTATAAATTGCTGCTCTTCTCATCAGGCTTAGGACTCCCAGCTGCAGCTTTTCTAACTCATCTGAAGCAGAACCAAAGGTGTTCTAAGAGCCCCAGCGCAAGGGTGCTGTTTTCCCTGCACAGTCAAGCCATTATTAGGTGGAGAAAGACAACTTTGGTGTCAAAATGCAGTTTGGCAGAAGTTGAGGCCAATGGACATAGTTATAGTGTATAATCTTTAGAAAAGGTAGTGGGAAACACTTTTTGAAATATAGTCAATAGCATAATGTACTGAGGCATAAGTAAACAGTACAACTTGTTAGTGAATGAGAAAATTAAATTGACCAGAATCATAGAATCATAAAATCATAGAATGGTTAGGGTTGGAAGGGACCTTCAAAGGTCATCTAGTCCAACCCCCCTGCAAGGAGCAGGGATATCCCTGACTAGGTCAGGTTGCTCAGAGCCTCATCCAGCCTGGCCTTGAACGCTTCCAGAGATGGGGCCTCCACCACCTTTCTGGGCAACCTGTTCCAGTGTTCTATAACCCGCATCGTAAAAAATTTTTTCCTAATTTCCAATCTAAATCTACCCCCCTCTATTTTAAAACCATTACCTCTCGTCCTATCGCAACAGGCCCTACTAAACAGCCTTTCCCCATCTTTCTTGTAGGCCCCCTTGAGGTACTGGAAGACCGCTATCAGGTCTCCGCGGAGCCTCCTCTTCTCCAGGCTGAACAGCCCCAGCTCTCTCAGCCTGTCCTCATAAGAGAGGTGCTCCAGCCCTTTTATCATCTTCGTGGCCCTCCTCTGGACCTTCTCCAACTGGTCCATGTCCTTCTTGTGTTGGGGGCTCCAGAACTGGACACAGTACTCCAGGTGGGGTCTCACCAGGGCAGAGTAGAGGGGGAGAATCACCTCCCTTGACCTGCTGGCCACGCTTCTCTTGATGCAGCCCAGGATGCGGTTGGCCTTCTGGGCCGCAAGGGCGCATTGCCTGCTCATGTTAAGCTTCTCATCCACCAGCACTCCCAAGTCCTTCTCCTCAGGGCTGCTCTCAATCCATTCCCCGCCCAGCCTGTATTTGTGCCTGGGATTGCCATGACCCAGGTGCAGGACCTTGCACTTGGCCTGGTTGAACTTCATGAGGTTGGCACGGGCCCACCTCTCCAGCCTGTCAAGGTCCCTCTGGATGGCATCCCTCCCTTCCAGCGTGTCGACGGCACCACACAACTTGGTGTCGTCGGCGAACTTGCTGAGGGTGCACTCTATCCCACTGTCCATGTTGCCGACAAAGATGCTGAACAGGGCCGGGCCCAGCACGGACCCCTGAGGGACGCCACTCGTGACTGGTCTCCACCTGGACATTGAGCCGTTGACCACCACTCTCTGAGTGCGGCCATCCAGCCAACTCCTTATCCACCGAGTGGTCCGTCCATCAAACCCATGTCTCTCTAGTTTAGAAAGAAGGATGTCGTGCGGGACAGTGTCAAAAGCTTTGCACAAGTCCAGGTAGATGATGTCAGTTGCTCGTCCCTTGTCCACCGATGCCGTCACCCCGTCATAGAAGGCCACCAAATTGGTCAGGCACGATCTGCCCTTGGTGAAGCCATGTTGGCTGTCACCAACCACCTCCTTGCTCTCCATGTGCCTTAGCATGGTTTCCAGGAGAATCTGCTCCATGACCTTGCCAGGCACAGAGGTGAGGCTGACCGGCCTGTAGTTACCTGGGTCTTCCTTATTCCCCTTTTTAAAAATTGGGGTTGTGTTCCCTCTCTTCCAGTCATCGGGGACCTCACCAGACCGCCACGACTTCTCAAATATGATGGCCAGTGGCTTGGCAACTTCATCCGCCAGTTCCCTCAGGACCCGAGGATGGATCTCATCAGGACCCATGGACTTGTGCACCTTCAGGTTCCTCAGATGATCCCAAACCTGCTCTTTGAGTACAATGGGCAGTTCTTCATTCTCGCAGTCCCTGCTTGCACCTTCTACAGCTTGGGCGGTGGGACAGGAACTCTTGTTGGTGAAGACTGAGGCAAAAAAGTCATTGAGAACCTCAGCCTTCTCCATGTCCTGGGTAACCAGGACACCAGTTCCCTTCTGGAGGGGGCCTACATTTACCCTGGACTTTCTTTTGTCCCCTACGTACCTATAAAAGCTCTTCCTGTTACATTTTATATCCCTGGCCAGATTCAGTTCTGCCAGGGCTTTGGCCTTCCTTACCTTATCCCTGGCCACTCGCGCAGCCTCTTTGTAGTCCTCCCAGGCTACCTGTCTCCGCTTCCACCCTCTATAGGCTGTCTTCTTCACTTTCAGTTGGTCCAGGAGCTCCTTGCTCATCCACGCCGGCCTCCTGGCCTTTTTGCCTGACTTGTTCTTCATCGGGATGCACCTCTGCTGAGCTTGGAGGAGGTGCTCCTTGAATATGGACCAACTTTCCTGGGCCCCTCTTCCCTCCAGGGCTGCCTCCCATGGCACTTGGCCCATCAGGTCCCTGAAGAGGCCGAAGTCCGCCTTCCTGAAGTCTAGGGCAGAGAGCTTGCCGTGTATTTTCCTTGCTGCCCCGTGGATCTTGAACTCCACCATGTCATGGTCGCTGCAGCCAAGGCTGTCCTTTAGTTTCACATCCCCGACCAGTCCCTCCCTGTTGGTGAGCACAAGGTCGAGCATGGCACCCCTCCTTGTCGGCTCCTCTGTCGCCTGCAGGAGGAAGTTGTCATCCACGCATTCCAGGAACCTCCTGGACTGCCTGTGCCCTGCCGTGTTGTCTCTCCAACAGATGTCAGGGTGGTTGAAGTCCCCCATGAGGACCAGGGCCTGTGACCGTGAGGCTGCTCTTATCTGCCTATAGAACGCTTCATCTGCTCTGTCCTCCTGGCCAGGCGGCCTGTGACAGACCCCTACCGTGACGTCCCCTGTCCATCCCCATCCTCTAAGCTTGACCCATAAGCTCTCTGTCAGCTCCTCCTCCATCCCCAGGTGGAGCTCCACACACTCCAGCCGGTTGCTGACGTAGAGAGCGACACCCCCTCCTCGTCTCCCCTTCCTGTCTTTTCTAAAAAGCCTATACCCCTCCATGTTGACGCTCCAGTCGTATGTGTCATCCCACCACGTCTCCGTGATGCCAATGAGGTCGTAGCCCTGCTCGTGTGCAAGCATCTCCAGCTCTTCCTGTTTATTCCCCATGCTGCGTGCATTGGTATAGAGACACTTCAGCTGGGCCCCCGACAAAGCCGACTTGCTGGCTGGAGCTACAGGGGTGCTATTGCACCGCAGTTTAGGTTTATTTGCGCTTATCTGTGATCCCTCCTCAGCTTCTGGACCCTCGGTGCTGGCACTGGCGCCATGCTGACCGCAGTGGGCTGAACTGTGCTCCCCCTCGCCCAGCAACACTAGTTTAAAGCCCTCCGGACGAGCCTGGCAAGTCTTTGTCCAAGCACACTCTTCTGACGAGAATCTGAAGCCAGTGGTGAAATGGCTGATGTGCTTGTCCAAAGTGAAAGAAATAGGAAAATTGATTATATTTTGAAATAATAATTAAACATGTGTAAATGCAAAGACAAAACTTCTAGGATAAAATATTAGCATCATTAAAATCAATTGGTTCATTGTAAGCACTACCAGATACTTTGTCTTACAACTACATCTCATAGTTGATCTTAAGTGTAGAATGTGTTAATATAGACTAACTATTGATAGGGAAGGCAATTTAAGAAGATGACTTCACCACTACTATATATAGGAGGTGCTAAAAAATAATTGGAAAAAGGTTCACAGGAGGTCCATTGTATAGGAGGTAGCATGTGAAATAAAGCATGGAAAACTGAGGAAATGAAATATGAAAAAAAATAATTGCCAGTCTGGCTTGATGCGAAGAAGTAGCAGTAGCACAAACGTATTTTGTGTGGGAGTAATACATCAGCGGACTGTGGCTTGCAGGAAAAGGCAGTCAGAGAGAGGGAGAGGATAGCGACAGACTGGCAGCATAAAACAAACATTTTGCAAATAATGGCTGTTCTCAGTGAGGAAAAATCTCACCAAGAGTTTTGATTAACTTTCAGATTCTAGGCAAGTTTGTTTCTAGTGCTAGCATAGCTTTTGCAGTAACTGAGCAATTTTCACTGTTAAAAGAAACGTGCATGAACATCAACTCTCAGAACTGTTGCACCCAGAGCAGTTGTCTACTCCTTGTGAGATGTTCTTCAGGATGCTGTAAGTTACCCAGTTGCTCCATTTGGACATGGAAATTCTGTTGCCTGTAAGGGCTTTAAGCAGACACTGAGAATCAGGAGTAGATTATTATTATTTCAATAAGTATTCAGTATCCATTTTCATATAGGGCATAGCTAGACTACCAGTGCTCTATAGTAATTGGAATTGCCACTGGTTGTATTGATATATCCCTGTACCTGTTGCATACTTTCCACTATTGGTACCGATTTTTCGTTATTACTGAACCACCATTCATTTGTTATCTTTTCTTGCAATATTGAACAAAGTCTGAAGTGATAGTTAAATGTTATCTAAAAACTGTATAAGACATTGCAAAAATTATAAATAGCTTATTTTTGGTGGCAGAAGGAAAAAGCAATATCTAATAGTTTTTCCAAGTGTCTGGGACGTAATAAAGAACAGTGCTCATAGCCAGAGTAATTTTTTAATAGTTCACATTCTTTCTACTTTCTATTCTGTCATTATGTGCTTATGTCCTCCCTGAAGTCACTCCAAAATTCATCTCCAAACTTCTCTGAATTCAGTATGGCTCCTCTTTTGTCTTTGGACAATTTAGAAGACTTTTGCCAGGGAACTTTCCTGAGGACAGACTGCGTTTCTGTTGCCATTGTATTGCTTTCATGTAACTGTTTACTAAAAGTCAATTTGTTAGGTTTGTCTCTTAATAACTGTCGCACACAAGTTTACTATAGCAAGTTGTTTGCATAGTAGAAAATGAACTAAATTCAAGCTATCCTTAGAAATTTTTCTTGGTTAAAATGAATACAGAAATGGGGTAGCTCCTGTTGTGAGGCTCCTTTGAGAGAACAGTTCAAAAAGCTACTATTTAACATCCATTTTGATTTAAAACTGGCTAATTTTAATGTTTGTTGCTATGTATATGCAACACCACATGAAAATGTTGGATATGATACTATGTTGATGTAACTTAATCTGCATTTTTCTTAATGTATTGTGAAATTATAACGTTAGCTTTTAGTTTTGTGTCTGTGTGTACCCTTGCATCACAGATGTTTTCATGTCAAAGCAACCTGTCTCATAAAATACATTTGGTTTTAAGTGTCAAAGTGGCTCTTCCTTTTTTTCAATAAAAGGACTTTTAGTCCTAACAAATTAACATATCACAAAGCTTATTTCCCATTACCTAGTTCATAAAAGCAGTACCCATTATGGGAAAGTACAGGCATATGTGGATCACCCCTGAGGTGTTTTATCTTCATCTTATCATCAAAGCTTCTGACTTGGCATGAAACTGGCTTTTCGAGCTCATATTCTTCTCTTTGTAATTTTATTAAAATTACTAAGAATTTTGTATTCAGACAATACAAAGCTTGGGTCTCACTATTCTTGACCATGGAGCTTATCTGCTCCCCTTTCATACAGAGAAAATAATCCAGTTATTTTTGATACAATTTTCTCCTTTTCTAGTTATGGCCTTTTTTTTTTCAGATCAGAATCAGAAGTATACAGCTCTGTTGATGTCCAAGGACTGTTGAAACCCCAAGGATTATAGGAAACTTTGTCTTTTTGTGAAAACAGAGCCATGCTGTCTCCCTTCATAAGAAACCAAATTGAATGGTGTTTGAGTGCTGGGTTTTGAGAATAGAACTTAAGAAATGATGAAAGAGCCACAATGAGAGCCAAGAGATGCTAGGCTTCACCCTGGTGCTACAAACTGGTCCCTCTCCTTCCTGACAGTAACTTTTCCTCTTTCCTATCAACTCCTTTACTTCAGTTTTGTACTGAGATAAAGCTTTCTGTTTGTTTGAGGTGGTATAAGGCTTGCTCTATTCATGATAACTTTTGAATCGGCTTAAATATATCATTAAACTTAATGAGATATTTTCTAGAGCGAGACAGCCTGTAGCTGATAGAACTTTTCCCTTTTTATTTTCTTTGATGTTAAGAAGTTCTTTTCACATCCGTATGGAGACATAAGAAACTACACGTTCTGCAAGAAATGCAGTCAGATGGCACCTGAAAGATTAAGGCTTACTTATTAAAAAAAAAAAAATCACTTTCCTCCAAAACATTCAGGCAGGAAAGGAGGAAAACCTGCAAAAGAACCCAAACTCACCGCTGCTTGAGCCGCAGAAGTCACATTGCCGGGTTTCCTGCGGCTCTCAGTGTTGCATGGTTTCCAGTATCGCGTGTCAGCTGCAGCGTGAGCACTGCAGCTTTGCTGTTGAGGAAGAGTTTGTGCTGGTGCGTTACTGCTGGGCTCACCGGTGCGTGCTAATGTCACTGCAGCCACGCAGAGGATAAGCGCAGGAGGCACAGAGAGCAGCCATTGGGATCGGTCTCCTCTACTCATCCCTTCAGATCGCTGAACATTTCTTTCTCTATATCAAACTGGAAGTTAGTGAAGAGGCTTAAAACTTGTTCGTTAGTTTAGGCACTGATAAAGGCACAGAATTATTTGGCAGGCCTTGTTTCCTTGGAAAACTAGGGTAAAAGTCATCTTTCCTCTGCTGAAGCTCTTTTTCTTCTTTTCTACGCACACCTAAAGTAATACAAAAGGCTATGTTTCAGGCAAAAATTCGTCTTGTTTCCTTCTCACGTGCTTGGGTGTACGGCAACCCAGGGAGCATGCAGCCTGGGACTGGTCGACACGAGAAATGCATGAGGCCTTTCGGCCTGTTTCCCTGAGGAAGCCTGCTGGGCCTTGCTCGATTTCACAGAGATCTTAACTGCTCTCCTGACTGGGATAAAACTAGCTTTCAGTATCAGAGTCCCTTGCTGCTCTTCTTAAGCAACATGAACTGCTTGGCTTTGTGGCATTTGGGTAGTGGAAATGTTGGACTAGAGGTGAACAGCTCCAGGCTCAGCCAAGTCCTCTTTCTGATACAGTTGGGTTTGGAAATTGTTGTCCTTTAGGAATATCTGCAGGTTTTTGTCTTTTGCAGAAAAGAATTCCATGCCAACCACCACTGTATTATAAGTATCTGAAAACATCAACCCTAAAAAATTGGCTTGGATGTTTTATTGTGATACAGAAACTTCTATAAATGTATGTTTTCTGCTAGATAAAGTCAGAATTTCTTACCCCTGTATCTACTGTATTGGTTGCTCTCAATACAGAATGAAATGGCATCTACTGTCTCCTATTGAAGTTATGCTATCTTTGAATTATTATTTTTTTTAATGTTCTTTTTTCTTTAGGAAACTTGGATTTGTGTTACTGAAATAGTGATGCAGGCATCTGCCTAGTACCTTTACAAATACTCTGTTCAGTAATTCCAAATTTGCCTGCTCCCTATGCTTAGAAAAGTGGCAAGTACTGCAATTAGTTAATTTTAGGACTTTTTTTTTTTCTTCAAAATTCATAAACAGCTGATTCCAGAATTCTGAAGATAAATACTAGTTTAAGGAATCATATAATAGCAAGTTTTGCTATGCCTAAATTGCTCTTCAGGGCTTCCTTTTTAAAAAGTATGTCAATAGTCTGCTGTTTGTAGCTGGGTTTGACATTATTTCTCATTACTGAAGTCTTCAGGCTAAATAAGCTGGTGGAAATTGCCTTGTAGCTGTATGTTTGAAATTTTCAAAATTAGTGCATCTGTGTAAGTTTCTAATTAGTCACTGTTAAAACATTGATGATAATGGTGATCTCTCCAGTCTATTTATTTTCTCTTTAAAATATTAAGAAAATGTTATAAGGTGCTTTGTGTTTTTGTGAGTGTCTCTTTGTCAAGTATGGTAGGCAGTTTTAGTATGGATTTGCACAGGGAGCTGGAGAAAGCTTTCCAGCAAATGTTTTAGAATTATGCTGTGACAGATTATGCTATTTTTTTTTATATTAGAAGAATACTAAAAAGATATCTGTAATCAAAACTGACAGGAAATTAAATCAGTAATATGACTGGTTAAGGCCTATTAAGCAATATTTGCATATACTTTCAATCTGATAGTCTGTTTTTTGAGTCTTATTATAAGAAAAAATAATTATCTTAAATCTTTTTTCCTGTAATTGATCAATTTCAATGTTTTAACTTTAGATTTCAGTTTGATTTAATGGAAGTCTTGCCTGGTACCTGTAGGCTGAGTCTTCTAAGAAATTACTTTTCATATTCATATTATAATACTAATTTTGGAATTTTTCTTACTGTGAGGAATTTATTTCTACTAGTGTGTACAATTATTTGAAGTAAAATTAATTGAAGTAAAATTGCATAGTGATCTGTGGGTACAGAAATACAGGATATGCCGATATGCTGAGGAGACATGGTATTAAAAATAATAATTGGTTGTGTCTTTATTTGCACATTGAACTTTTACTCCTAGACTAAAAATGTGTCCAAGGCTGAATACCAGATTTCTAGCATCTCTTGCTGCACCCCAAATGTGAAAAGCAACCAAAAGTTCTACGGTGACTAAGAATTTGTCATGAATGTATTATCTTTATGAAGATACCTTTCCCAAAGACAATGCTGTATGAAAACTTTTCCATCAGCTTCCTTACTCAGCCTTTTTCTATCTTATCAGTAAAATTGAAAGTTTTGGTTGGGAGAATTCCTAGAATTTTACTACTTTTCTTTAATCTGCCTGTTTCTAACTTTGTAGTTAGTTCATTATTTTCTTCCAATTTGCTAACTGAAAGTAAAATCAAAAAAACTCAAAGCGAACTGATTTCATGGACAGTCCTTAAGATGTCTCTGATGACAAGTAGTAACTTCTCATTCATCCTCACGAAGCTGGCACTTGATTCTGTTGGAGGCTGCCTGAGAAGGCGTGTACTCCTTGTCCCATGAAAATGCCTGCCCACGAGCGTGTTGTTTCTGTCATGTCTGATTCCGGTGGTTGCTGAGGTTGCAATATGAGAATCCACCAGCCCCTGTACCGAGGAACAGTGATCAGAAATGCATTCTGCGTACACATAGTGTATCAGCAACTCGCCTTCAAAGTGCTTGAAGTGCCCAGCTGCTGTGAGGCAGATGTAGTTAAGCTGAGCTTGCTAAGACTCTGTGCAAGTCTCCTAGGTGAAAATTGTCCTAGGATTGGAAGGTCATTTCTATATAAGTGGACTTGATGTGCTGGGCTGTGTGTTCAGAAATGCCAGACTTGAAAATCAAAAAGCAGATCTGAGAGCCGAATGACTTTCTCACACACCTGTTATCTGTATTTACTAACAATGGTGAGAAGTTGTGCTTTGTCTGGCTTTTCTTGTTTTGATCAACCTGTAAGAAACATGAAAATACAGAAAATCTGATTTTTGTTTTTAAACCAAGTGTTCTTCTATAATATGTAGATGTAAGAGGTGTTAG
This sequence comes from Chlamydotis macqueenii, assembly GCF_036417535.1. NCBI lineage: Eukaryota > Metazoa > Chordata > Aves > Otidiformes > Otididae > Chlamydotis > Chlamydotis macqueenii. Next base: position 45,491,103 of record NC_141558.1, on the reverse strand, counting down.
TCCTTTACTTTTCAGTAGCACAGTAGTAAATAGCAGTCAGTGTATATATTACGTCCATGAAGTTTGTGTTGGATTGTCTCATGCAAAAAAAAAAACCCTTTACCTTCAAAATCTTTGTTTTTGTTACTGAATCTTTTAAGCAATAACTAATATGAGTTTGTGTCTAGTATTCTTTGAATAGTATCTCCGGACAGCTTTTGAAGTAAGTCTGTAGCCCAATAAAAATGTCTTATTTTCCCTATAATTTTTGAAATTAAGCAATCCTTACTTAATAGCTACTAGAACAGAAGAAACTTGAGATTATGCTATAGAGATTATTCTTCTACAGCTGTTTGAAAACTGTGCCTTGTAAAACAAAGTCATCTGCAAACAAGCCACTAAGTGCAGGCATAGCAATTAGTACCTCATATTTGAGATCACAGGAAGGACCTCCAAGGCTCCTTGTAATTTGTGCCTTGCAGAATTGAAAAGTGGATATTGGCTATTTAACATTCAGAGTAGAATCTTGACAATCTTGAACTGTTAGTTCAACAATAAAGATATACTTTTTTATGACTGAGCCTTACTTGAAAAAGCTTACTATGTCATGCATGTCATTGGGGTTCAGTTTCTTGCTTCTTATCTGCTCTGGTAGATTGACTGCTGTCTGTCTGCAAGGCTGCTGTCTGTATCTCCTTGCTTTTCCCGTATAACTAGCATATATTCAGTAGCAATCATTAGCACGGGGACCTTGCCTCACCTTTCTAATGCAATATAACACGTCTTGTCCTTTGGTTCCTAGACTGATTACTCATTACGCTTTCTTTTGGATATTAAGGCTATGCACATAAAGTGAGATGTAAAAATCATTCAAACAAATATGAGTGACCATATATCACAGTCATCTATATCTTTATGGTCACTGAGTAGTAGCTGAAGTCATCTGGGACCTTTGTTACTGAAGGCAGTCAGGAGGTTGCCTTTTGGGCACAATCTGTTACGGACTTAAAGGAATGTAATAGTTTGGCTGATATTCAAGAAACAGCTGATTGACATACAAGCACCCCAGCTGTTTTTCAATGTCTAGTTTATCTCATTATGACTTAATAAAAAGGCAGCTATGAACATTCACCACATTGCTTTGTCTGCTCTCAGGGTCTTGGACGTTTACTTTTCAGGCCAGAATATATAATAATGTATCAAATCTGAAATGCTAGCCCCTACACTGAATGCAGAATTATGTCCCTGTGCCACTTTCTGTGTCAGAACTCTCACAGATTTTTGCAAACAAGATTGCACAGCTGTTTTTTTTCCTACCAGGTTGTCCTGAAAGGGTCATGATCTGGGTAACTATTGGTCTGAGAAACTATTTATTTGTTTTTTTTTCACATGCAGTGTTACACATTGTTCAATGTTTTTCCGTCAGCCATGTGAAGTCATTAACAGCATTCAAGTTACAAGCTCAAGTGCCAGGAACACATCTGCCATTCAAACCTGCACCATCTTTATTTCAAGCATAAATCTCCTTATTGTCCCCTTGTTGGAATGAGCACATGAGAGGAGTGGTGGGAGCTCAATGTGTTGGAAATAAACATGATGCTAGGAAAGTGAAAATATTTCCAAGCTTCTTCGTTAAAACTACTGTCCTTGACATGGTCCACAGCGTTACTGTCCTTCTAAGATTCATTACTTCTAGTTGGCATTTAAATGCTAGAAATTTCATCCCACAGTCTGTTGGGTTGGATATCACCCTGCTAACTCCTCCTGAGTTTGATTAATGGAAAGCATTTCATTTGAAATGAAACATAATAATTAGCCTCTTAAGCTACATAAATTGCCAGAGTGCATCACAGTTTTTCAATTTGCTTTTTCTTCTCTAGAAGAGAAAGCAAAATGTTTAGAAGCAAAATACTGTATCCGAAATTCTTTTCTCAACAGCATAAAACTTCTGAAGAAGTTCTCATTTTCTGTAGTGAATATTAGGAATTTCTCTGCAGTTTACACTAGATATTGGTCCAAAGGAACAATGCGGCTCATGGGGGTTAGGACTTCATCACTTGGAGAGGCTTAAGAGAGGATAGGATTGACAACTTGCCTCATAACTTTCCATTTTACATAAATTGTTACTTTGTTTTTCTTTCACTGCTGTTTGTGGAGTTTAATTCTTTATGGACATATTCTGTGGAGTAGTAGGGGAATCATCTGAAACACCATCATGAGAAAGCCTGTTCTGTGCCTTAGGAAATGACACAGTCTCCTGTGACAAGTAATATGTTAGGTTTTTGTAAATCAACATGCAAAGCTACTTTAGTAAGCAGTCACTTCAGCATTGTGCCTCCAGCTGAACATCCAGGCATGAGACTGAGCATTTAGTAGGTACTGGAGGGTGTTGCGGATTTTGCTCTTTTGCAGCTGGTTCTGCCACACCGCCTATGTTGATAACTTCAATTTATACCATCAAAAAATAAAACTAACATAGGCAAGATAAGTCCTGGCAGAAGGCAGCCACTTTATTTCTTGGTCAGATGTTTTCTGTGCCTTGGGGCTTAATTTCTTCTAGTAGGCATAAGGCAGTTCAGCACAGCTCCTGATTGTCTCTTTCCTGCTTTTTGATTTATGTAGTCAACCTGTCACTATAAAGTGTAAGTGCTTTCCAGTGTAAGATTGATAGCAGTACTGAGGTGGTTACATTCTACAAACTTTGGCACCTCTTTCTCTTTTGAATAAGACAGACTGTATGGAGTTTTGTTTAGTTATAACTTATCTTTATTCACTAAATTTTGATCAGGGTTATTTGAGTAGTGTGACTATCAATATTAAAAATGTAATTCTTACAGTGGAAAGGTTTTTTTAAGAAAGGAAAATTTATGCTATTTCTGAAGATATCAGACTCAGCATTCACTTGTTTGAACTTGGATCCCAACAAGTGGTGTTTTCCCTTCAACTCATACAGATTTTCATGAGTTACCATAGGATACAGCTACTGCTTATGTCTCTAATGGTGTCTGTAATTACAGAAGTTCAGGTTGTTCAATTTGTTGATTACTTTGAAAATTAGGCTTAAAATCTCCAAAGAATGTTAAAGTTTTTCTGAAATGGTAGAAAACCTTGTGAGTGGACCCTGACATGTTTTTTGGAAGGAACAAATGAGAAGATAAAGAATTGCACTTTGAATCAGCAGCATTATATGGTAGTTCTTAATACCTTAATTAGAAGGAAGTGGTAGATTACTCCTATAGTATGAACAAATGTGATTATTAATAACATATTGGTCTTAAAAGTCTGCAAGTTTAGTTATTTTCTGCTCTTTGCAAACTTTTTCTACCATTGTCCCTACTTCTACCATCAGTAGTAGACGGTGACAGATCTTGCTCTTCAACTTACTCTCCATCTCTCAGCACTTCTGCTGTCTTGGTTTGGCTCTCGATGGCTATTCCCCCCCCCCGATCTCTGACAGGCTTCAAGTAGGCGTGGAAGACATCTTGTCAATAAGAACAGGTCATTGCTTCTGGTCTTCTGTATTCTTTAGCTTTTTCCCCTCAGTCTTGAACAATGAACTCAGTCTGTCTTGGCTGTTGAAAATGTTCTGAAAGCCTCCTTCCTTTTCAGACAGCAGCAAGAGCACTTAGGTGGTATAGACAGTTCTCAAACTGCTGGAAACAAAGGAATACCACACTCTGTCCACCGATCAAAAAAAGGCAAAATTGAGTTACTTTTACCGCATGAGCGGTGCAGAGTCTGTCAAATGTAATACTGTATGGGTTCAGTTCTCTTTGACTGGTAGGCTGTCTAGGGAGTAGGATATGCAGTTTCACTGTGGTGCTCTTGTTTTGAGCCCCTAGCTCACCAGGGATGGAGTAAGGGATACTGTTTTTACTTCATGACCTCTGGCCATGAAGTAGAATGCATTGTGTAACATTACTGCTTCTTTGTACGGCTCTGATGTTCTAATTGGTTGAAATAGTTTTCATATAGATGGGTTTTGTTTCAGAATATACTGGGAAGACAGGAGTGGAAAAATATCTTCTTGTTCAAAAAAAAGGTGTAATCTGTTTCCCCATTGTTCTGGTTTTGTTGGGTGAGGGGGGGCTTAAGGTGGCAGCTTCTGTAGGAAACTGCTAGAAGTCGCTCCCCTTTGTTCAGTGGACTTGGCCAGGCCTAGGGCGGACCTGCTGCTGGCCAAGGCCGAGCCAACTGGTAGCAGAATGTCCCGCAATAACGCCTCTGTGATAAAATATTTAAGAAGGGAAAAACAGGAAAAAGAAGGGAGAAGATGTGAAGCAGCTGAGCGGGGGCAGAGAGGGGGAGGCATGAGCCTTGTGGGCCTTGCAGGCCTCAACCTCTGGCCTCCCGCTGGGCAGCCGACTGGGCCCGACTCGGCCCGGCCTGGCTGCAAGAAGTAGAGAGGAGATGAGAAGTGAATAAGATGTAAAAAGGATCCTGAGAGGCGTCTGCCAGCCTGTTGTGAGGAACGGCTGCAGACGCCAAGGTCAGTTCAGAAGGAGGGGGAGGAGTAATGCGGCTCCTGGCCAAGATTCCCCTGCAGCCTGTGGTGATGACCATGGTGGAGCGGGTTGTCCCCCTGCAGCCCATGGAGGTCCACGGAGGAGCTGAGATCTACTTGGAGCCCATGAAGGACCCCGTACCGGGGGAGGTGGATGCCTGAAGGAGGCTGTGGCCCGTGGAGGGCCTGCTGGGGCAGCTGTTCTGGAGAGACTGCACCCCGTGGGAGAGATGACCCACGCCGGAGCAGTTTCAGGAAGGACTGTGGCATAGGGGTGGGACCCCACACTGGAGCAGGGGAGGAATGTGAGGAGTTCTTCCCCCGACAATGACGCAGTGTTGTAAAACAACGTGTGATGAACTGACCACAACCCCCATTCCCTCTTCCCCCCTGTGCCGCTCAGGAGGGGAAGGTAGTAGAGATAATGTTAAGCTCAGGAAGAGGGAGGGGTGGGGGGAGGTTATCTTGTTCTCTGTCTCATTATCCTGCTGTTTGTAGTAATAAATGAATAGTTTTCCCCAAGTTGAGTCTGTTTTGCCTGTAATGGTAACTTTAAGGATTTTCTCCCTGTCCTTATCTCAAACCTCGAGCCGTTTTTCTTATATCATCTCCCCCTATTCTCTTGGAGGGTGGGGGGAGTGAGAGAGAGACTGCGTAGTCTGGTCCCTATCAGGGCTGAACTATGACACCCATCAAAACCCATATTTCCTGATTGATGCTTTTCTAGCTTGTTCTTAACAGCTTCCAGTGATAGAGATGCTTTGGAGTTCTGTGCAGAGCTGAAGGTCTATGTTGGGAGTTCTAGGTTTAGCGTATTGTTTGCCTTCTGGGGATGATGAGGTGGTGGTGGGTGTTTGTTTGGCTTTGGGGGCTTTTTGGGAGGCAACGTGGTAAGTCTGAGTATGCTTATATCATGTGTGCTGCCTTGATGAGAAGCTAGTGTTTAAGCCCAGATCTGGTTGAAAGCATTTAAGTTCCCTGTCTTGCTGGCATTCCACGGTCAATAGGATGTTAGCAAAGTTGAGACAAGCTTGTATTCAGTTCTTTATACAATTAAGCTATTTCAAATACACTTCTTGTTGCTTCTGTAATTATTTTTCCCTCCTTGCCTTAAGCATTTACCCTTGGAAAATACCTACTCAAATTTACCAGTACTAGTTTGCCAATTTGTTTTGAAATATAAAAGCAAGGTCATATTATATCTTTAGATAATATTAGCTAAAACGTGGCAGTGAAGTGACAGTGAATAGCTATGTAAAAGACACGAACTAATGATCATTGTTAGTGAAGGCCGGATAAAAGGAAATCCATCATAGCTTGAGATCCTTGACAGCCGAATTGACATCTAGGCAGCAGTTCCCTGTCCTATATTTTTGTAGTTTGTTCCTTCTGTCGTTCTGAGTACAAAATTTTCTATTTGTCTGCATCTCTTGCATTCTTTTTTTTTTTTTAAATTATTTCTCCAATTTGCCATCATTGGTTACTCTAATGAAAGAAATACAAGACTTTCTACATATCAGAGCTGCTATTTCATGGTTTCTACAAACTCTGCCATCGCTGTACTAATTAGCACAAACCATAGAAACCCTAAGGGCCAGGAGTACCCTTCTTTTTTTTTTTTTTTTTTTTTCCAGTTTTTAAATGACAGCTTATATTGTGAAGTACAGATTGGCCTGAAAAAAGGGATCATTGATCTGATGCCCTTGGCACTGTTCAAAATTTTGCAAATATATCAAGAGGCAGCACAGTTATTTCAAGTTGTTCTCAGAGGGCAGAAGTCAGAGACAGCCACAGAAAAACTCTCTATTAAGGAGCTGGCAAATTAAATACAGGACAGTAAGAGACCTCTCTCCGTTTTATAGTTAGAAGAGAAATACTTGAATCCTACAGTGCTGAAGGCTTACTCTTCCATAGAACATCTCAACAAAGTACATCATAACTTTTATTCTTACCTGATACCTGAAGTTGTATGAATAATATTAGCAGCAAACTTAAAGAGCACGAAGGAGAAAATGCCATGTTTTCCTTTTTACTGCTCTACTCTAATGCTTTGATTTTTGACAAAATAATTATAGGTAAGATGAACAGGGAAGTGCTTTCAGTGTTTTGAGTGGGTTTTTTTTCCATTAAAAACAATATTATGTGGAAAAGGGAACTTTAAATAGCAAACTGTGTTTATCAAACTTGCTACTAGAGAATCATTTGAGTTAGAGAATCCTTGGGCCAAAAGAGCGCTTATTGGTGTGGAATTCTGTTGTGGTGGACCATCACCTACATAATGTGTTTAAATTACACACACTCATGCACACAGCACTGTATGTGCAAGTGGTATAGACTGGAGTTGATACTAGTATTGTCTTAATTGTTTCTTCAGATTCCCACTGTGCTTTTTTTGATGGTTGGTTGGTTGGGTTGTTGGTTTTTTGGGTTTTTTTTGTGGGATGTGACTGTGAAAATGCAGTAGGCTATATCTCTTGTTCACTGGAATGGGAATAGCTTCCTATTTATCTGACTTCTATGAGAAAGCATCGGTTCTCTTGATTTATCTGCTTAGATTGTGGAGGAATAAATTTGCAGCATAGTTTATGTAAATAACCATAAAGAAAGAATCTGTAAGAGAAATGGAGTTTTACTTAATAGACAAAATTCACAGTTTTAAAATATTTCCAGCTGAAAACTTTCTGTAGTTTTTCCTTTTTGTAATTGAAAATCTGGCAGAATACTAGCAATTATACCATTTGGGTTTAATTATTTGGAGTTGAAGTTCATTAGTTTGTTTAAATATTGCAGTCTTATTTATAAATCTACATTAATTTGGACAATGACTTATGACTTTGTGTTCTTTGTAGTTATTTGAACTGCTAGGCCCTGAAGGTTTTGAACTCATAGAGAAACTCCTACAGAACAGATCTCTAATTCTGGGAAGATCTTTGACTTGTCCAAATGATAACAGATTCCAGACTCTGCAAGGTAAGCATCTTCAAAATTTTTATTCCAAACCAGATAGAAAGTAGTTTTCTAACTGTTCAGTTATATTTCAAACAACAGTACTGTCTATGTGTGTTTAAAAAACAAACAAAAAAAAAAAAAGGAGGAGTGGAGAGGAATGTTTAGATGGGCTTAAACAAAGAAATTATTGTCTGGTTATACAGAGGAAACAAATACGTATTGTGTACATTTATTTATTTTTCATCTACCTATAAGATGTGTAATTTTAAAATGTATTAACTGTTGCACTGTATCTATTTTAATGGATTACTCTGGAAATAAGTTGATCTTCGGTTTTTCCTCATCTGCTTTCCTGCTTACTCTCTACTTCTGTAGTATCATCAAATGTAGATCTTGGGGAGAAAAAGCACAGTAGCAACCACTTCCCAAAAAAATAAAGTGAAACTTAAGGATGGATAAATGAGGGGGGAAAAAAAAGAGGTTCAGGTTTTATACTGTGATTTTTGTTTTTATAAGATAAATTGCCTCCACAGAGTAATTTTTTTTAAAATCTATTTTACAAATTGCTGTTTAAAAACAGATCTTCTCACTTTCGCCTCTGACAAAAATAAATCTGATTGTGAATACGTTGTGACTTGGAATAAATCTTACATGGACATAGCACCATGCAGCCCATTGCATGGTCACAGCATATGGAGTTAGAAAAATGTGAATAAAACTAGTCATGATGGACTTATGTATCCTCACAATAATTTTAAAATGCAAATAATACCTTTTAAATATGTTTACCTTAAATTAAATGTTATATTGGCAAGTGTTTAGAACTAAAGAGAACAATCTTTAGTTTTATCTACTCATGATTTCAAAGTGGAATGTCTTGCTATCAGTATAACAAGGTTTTGTGTCTTGGTGTTTTTTCCCTCCTGAAATAATTGAATAAATAAAAATTTAAAATAAATTCAGTAAAAACTGAACTATTGTAGTTTTTCTCCTATGTGCAGATTTTAGTTACACAATATTTTCTTCTCGTTTAGCAGAAGTAGTATGTTGGAAGCTTTTATTAATTTATTGCTTATTATGCCATCAGTAAAATCTGTCACAGAATTTCTACTAGAATGAGGAGGAAGAATATTTTCAGTGTTGTGCTTTTGAGAAAATAAGAAAGCGTTACTGATTGTATGCTTTTTTCACTTATGGGAGAGCCCTTCTTTCACTGTGGTAAAGAAGTTGATGAGAAGTCTCTTCTCTTGAGATTGAAGATGCTCTGCCCCGAGTTCAGTTTATTAATTTTAATAAGGCTTTTTTTTTTTTCTTTTAAGCTGATCAAAATGATAATTCTAATGGGAAAGTTTTCTTTTTCCAGAATTGCATTTGAGGAAGGGTATCATTTGTGTCTGCAGAAATTTAGTCAGCTTTGAGTAATTTATGTCTTGAGAAAATAAGCACAAGTCAAGGAACTGTACGTGTACTGCATTTTTGTAGCATGCTGGATTATATGGCTATTTCTTATGTAATTTACTTCCACGGCAGTAAAGCTGATCACGCTTATCAGACAAATCAAGTAACAGTTCTTTGCCCTGGTGTGCTCAGTCTGAATTAAGTTTAGTCAGGAAATAGCATCCATTGTTGTCTCCTTTTAATACAATAGAGATACAGGTAAAGCTGACATGATGGTTTTAATGTGGAGATCTTGTCAGTTTATTAGATTTTTTTCAATACAATTTAACAAGTTATAGTCACCTTATCCAGTATGCATGGTGGGAGGCGTAGGGGTTTCACTGTTGCTGTAGGTGAAAAGTAAGCAGCACAAATAGTTCAAAACATCAGTCAAGTGGGTTTATTTGATGAGAAAAGTTTTCAAGTTTTCAGCTTCAGAGTTGGACTGCAAAAGTACATATGAAACATCATTGAAGTATATAATATTCAGTCAAACCTACATCAACTAATAATCTGTTTGCAGAATTTTGAAAATAGAAGTTTAAAAACACTGGTACAGTTAAAAACAGAACAAGTATCTCCATCGCATATAGAAGATTTGTTTGTGCCTTTGGTTTTGGCCAGTAATGGCCTCAGAAGGGTGAATGTGACCTTTTTTTGAATGTGACCCCTAGATTTATTGTTTACTGTAACTGTTCTGTGATTCTGATTCTTCTTGATTCAATCTTGCTGCTTATCCACATAAAGGGAAGGAGTCCTTGTGGTTGTATAGAGTAAGATTTCTTTTCTCACTTGCTTAGGGAAATTACATTGTGAGTATGATCTCAGTACAATAATTTTATCTAGTAAATATACACTAATTGTTATGTGAAGAAGCTGTTTAAAAAAACCAGCCTGTTTAATCTGTTTTCACACCATTCTAGTCACCAGTGTATACCTGTAAGAGGAGAGATAAATGGCATTCCCACTGTTCATGAAGTTATAAAAGTAGAAAAGAAAGAAAAAGCTCTTATTTTTGCTGCTAGTCCATCCTCTTGCTTTGGGGTGAAGATTTTTTTTTTTTGTTTGCTTAACAATGGTTACTTTAAACATCCTACTTCTGGGACATGAGCTGATACTTCTTTTAGATGTCTTGAGGCCAACTGCTGCATAGTCATCTAAGTAAAGCTAGCTTTAAAAACACATACACCACCCCTCCCGCCCCACCCCCAAGGAAAAAAAAAAAAAACAACCCCGAAAACAACCCATCTTTAGAGGAAAAATGGGGAAAACAAACATAGAATCCAGCACTTATGGAGTTGCATACCTGTTATCATATTGCAGAACAATGCAAGAGATTTATAGGAGAAAATACAAAGCCCAATTATGGTTGTCAAGTTACAATTCAGTCAGAACAAGAAAAGCTATTAATGAAACAATATCGTCGGGAAGAAAAGCGAAATGCCAGAAAAGAAAAACAAGCTGGGGAAGATGGAGAAGTTTCTGGAGACGGTCTAGTGTGTTTTGATCCCAAAGAGCTGCGGATGCAAAGGTAATAAATGCCAGAAGTTGAGAAATGCTTCTATTGTAATTGCTATTTCAACATATCATAATAGTTTATTTTCTTTTAGTTTGCTTTGGTTATTAAGTGATTCTGACTTCAAGTCACGTTTTATTACAAGTGTAAATTTTTTTTTGTTATGAAAACCTAATTTTCAGGGAAAGAAAGCAGTGATCTGCTTAATGAGAATCTTCTTGATCTAATCTATGTGGGCTGGAGATGCAGATTAGAGGAGCAGGCTATCTTTCTTAGTTTCTGTATGCACACTACTTGCTTAAGATTTATGAAGTCTGTACTAAATCTATCAGCACTATCTTCTTTTTTTCCTCTCAAGATTAATGGGTATTATTTTCTATGTTGTCAGCTAAAGGTAGTGGGAGGAGTAGAGGAGGGAGAGGATAAGGAGGAAATAAGCTGTTGTATTTTTTATTTAGAAAAATATAGTGGGACTGGTATTTAACTGTGAGTACATGTTGCTGTATTGCTTAAAAAGAGGCAAAACTGCATTTGGGAAAGCCTTGCACTTACTGGATTCTACTTCTAATTTTTATCTAAACAGTGTGTTGTAAGGACTTGGTTTAACTGATGCCAGAGAACAACACTGTAAAATTCCTTTGTTAATTATTTTATGCAATGGTGTTTTGCCTTAAATTTCTGCAACTCTTGCTCTGACTTCAGTATACCACACTGAGTTTTTGTAATGTCTGCCTAAAATGGGCCGAATTATTGCAGTTGTTTTTCTACCCACAGAGAACTAGCACTTTTGAATGCTCGAAGTATGCCGGTCCTAGGTAGACAGAGAGAGATGGACTTTGAAAAAATTCATTATCCACATGTTTATGATTCCCGAGCTGAAGCTATGAAAACATCAGCATTCATTGGGGGTGCAAAGGTATGTGTTTGTGCATGACCGTTCTTGAACAGTATGTCTTTCCCAGTGAATAATGTGCAGCAAGGTTCCCATTGTTCCCTTAGGGATTCTCCTCCTTATCAGAGTCCAATGTATGAAGCAGTGCTCCTTTGCAGAGGGTTTTAAACACTTTATATTCTGTTTTTGTTCTGACTCTAGAAGAAATAATCTCATTCTTTACTAATGTGTTTGGTTTTATTTCTAGGGTCACTTAAATCATTAAAAATACTGCTTTTCTCTTTCTGTCCTTTTGAAGCCATGGAGTTGACTTTAACAAAATGGATGCTTTATGAAATTCTAGACTTAATGTCTTTTGAAATAAAATGGAGTTATCTTTTTCTGTCTTTTTGGGACTATTTTCTGAGTAGTAAAACTGATTATTTTCTGTTTCGGGGGTTCAGTGCTATCCATAAAATTAGTCCATGAGAATTGCTTTTATTTTGGATTCATTCTTTGAAAGAAAGTGATGAACTATTGTTTAAAGTGGGTTATACATAATGACACTTTCTGTTTTCATACTTTCAGTTAATTTTCCTGTAATATGGTTTTAGGTGTTCTTACCAGAGTCAGTTCAGAGAGAAAACAATAAAATGTATGAAGAGGTGAAGATCCCTCATAGTGAACCAATGCCCATTGGTATTGAAGAGAAAATTGTTTATATTAAAGACTTAGATGAGGTGAGTAAACCATTTCAAAGATTAAATTAATTTTTACTTAATATTACAAAAATATAACTCAAAAAGATTACTAGTTAATACTGTGGTTTGTGATGTGTAAAGGCACCCACTTAGTTTCTTTGCTACTAATTTTGAGAATATTTGTTGGGGCATATAGTTCAGTGATATAATCCCTTTCATGATTACTCAGATTTAAGGAATTCCTGCTCTAAACAACTTGTTCATGAGTTGCAATTCTCAATTCCTTTGGCATTACCCGTTCAACTACTTATGGTTTTGAGCTGTGATCTGGATCACGAAAATGAAAAGATTATGGCAATTCTGTTCTCTTTTTCGAAACCACATGGAGATGTGAGCCCAGGCTTCTGTACCTTGACTTGTGCAGATTGGCTGTGGCTGCACAGAACTATTTTGCAGTCCATGAGACTTGTCTTATAGTATGATGCAGTTGTGGAGGTATTGAGTGATGGTGTTATAAGCTGTATGGAGTATAAAGCTTTCTGGAATAATGCTTCTTTAAGCAGAAAAAGGTGAATCATTATTAGCAAAACTTTGATGATAGAAAATAGAGGGCAGAGGAGGAAAATGCAAGTAAAACAAACATTAACTTTTTAACTTCTTTTGATCTGAAACAGTGAAAAAGCTGAGGTAAGGGAACTAAATTTGTTATTAGTATTTACAGTATAGAACTTGCAGTACTCCATCACATGTACCTGCTCGCTCCTCATTGTATATGACAAATCTGTTGATGAATGGAAGATTTTGCCATTGATTTCAGCAGGAAAATACAGAACAAGCTGTATGTGCATATGAAGAAGGTATTTTGTGCTTCTTAGTTTTTTAGCAGCATACAGCATGGAAAAATGTTTCCCATTTTTTTTCCGCTGTGGGAAAACAGGAAAAGAGAATCTAAATCTAGTATGGTTACCCAGAGCACTTTTTGACGGTTCTGGGTAAAAATTATGCCTTACATAAATATTTAACTCTTTTAGAACAGAAGACAGTTTAATTTTAGAATCAAAATCTATTATTTTCTACTTAAAATTATAGAATCATAGAATGGTTTGGTCTAAAAGGGACCGTAAAGATAATCTAGTTCCAACTCCCCTCCTATGAGCAGGGGCACCGTCTACTAAACTAGGTTGCTCAAAGCCCCGTCCAACCTGGCCTTGAACACTTCCAGGGATGGGGCATCCAGAACTTCTGTGGGCAACCTGTTCCAGTGCCTCACCACCCTCACAGTGAGGAATTTCTTCCTTGTATCTAATCTAAACCTACTCTCTTCCAGTTTAAAGCCATTACCCTTTGTCCCATCACTACATGTTTCTGTCAGAAGTCCCTATCCAGCTCACTTCTAGGCCCCCTTTAGGTGGTGGAAGGCTGCTATAAGCTCTTCTCCAGGGTGACCAACCCCAATGCTCTCAGCCTGTGCTCATAGGAGAGGTGTTCCAGCCCTCTGATCATCTTCGTGGCCCTCCTCTGGACTCACTCCAACAGGTACACGGCCTTCTTATTTTGGAGGCTCCAGAGCTGGACGCAGTACTCCAGGTAGGTCTCACGAGAGCAGAGGGGGAGGATCACCTCCGTTGACCTGCTGGCCATACTTCTTTTGATGCAGCCCAGGATGCAGTTGGCTTTCTGGGCTGCAGGTGCACATTGCCAACTCATGTTGAGCTTCTCATGGACCAACATCCTGAATTCCTTCTCTTTGGAGCTGCTGTCAGTCCATTCTCTGCCTAGCCCATATTTATGCTTGAGATTGCCCTGGCCCACGTGCAGGACCTTGCACTTGGCCTGGTTGAACTTCATGAGGTTTGCATGGGCCCACCTCTCCAGCCTGTTAAGGTCCCTCTGGATGGCAGAATGCTTGGATGGCAGTACCTAATATCATCTTTGTGAAGTAACTGACAAATGTAGCTGTAAAATGTGACATTTTATATGACAATTTTCAGCCTGACAGCTTTTTGCAATGAAATGTCTTTCTCCTGAGCTAAATATTACCTATTAATCTGTAAGCTTTTTGCAAGAAGTACCAATATTTCAAGAGACACTAACTTTTTTCAGAAAAATGTAGTTCAGACAGAAAAATAAATATCTAAAAGAAATGATTTGCAGATTTTTACACATATAATGTTTAAAATAAATGTTGCAAAATGCATCTGCTATACACATTTCACAAATAATTAGTCTCCTTTGTAGGTTGTGTATTGTCAATAGGTATACTTTTCTGTTTTACAGTGATCTGTTTTACAGTGACAATCCTGAAGTAGAAACAACCTTCTTTAGAACTTTTCTGTGTGTCTCCTATTACAGGACATCCAATAGGAGTGTCAACAGCAAATACAATTTTGAATGCTTGCATATTTATTTATTGAATTCCCACCTCCAACTTTGATATCAGTTTGCAACAAAAGATGATGGATTTATGAATAATTTGTTCAACTGCAGGACTTGTCAGATTCTTCTTTCCATGAGTGAGACTCGCAGATTTGAATCTTGTTGAATAACACCTTTTTCTCAATCAGATAGGTTCTGAAATTGCCAATGTGTGTATTGTTTAAGTTATACCTGGTCAAGATGTGAGTATCTTGGATAGGGCAAAACTTTCTTTACTTTCTCCGTGTGGCTGTTTTAGATCTTTAAGCTCGTAAAATCTCAGTTGGTGCTTAAAATTTAGAGGGCAGGAAGTTTTTCTGTCAGTGTGGTTTATGTTTTTGTGGTGAACTAGTGTAAGCAAAAGCAGCAACATTAAGTTCTTTAGCATTTTCCCTGGCATATACAGGTGCTTTTAAGATAGCTCTCTTATATCTCTGTGTAGATACATTTGCAATGCAAGGAGAGGTGGCAATAAATGTAACAGTAGATAGTTAATAGCAGCATCTAAAGGCATCAGAAGGAAGTTGAGAGTTTTGCTACTGTTGGCTATTATGAGATGCCATTAGTATAGTAGGGTTTTGTTGTAAGGTATTGAATTGGTACTCATTTTGTTTAATAAGTCAATATCCATGCAGCCCATAATAATAGAGGTCACTAGGAAAAAAAAGCTCAGGGCAACCAAATGGTCTATTGTTGCTGTTACAACAGTATATATCACACAGCCCTTCAAGCACTTGCTGTTTTATGGAGAAATCCTGATGGGTTTAAAATGGTAAGTATTCTTCTTCCCTTGAGTTTATGCATTCAGTTTTCTCCTGTTCTCCATTTCACCAGTCCCATTTCTGTTACACTTTGCTGAGTTTCTTGCCTTGCCGAGAGCCAGCTCTGGCTGTTTCCCTGCCTCAGATACTAAGATAGGTTAATCCTGGTATTCAAAGAAACAAATGCTTTGGGTTTTCTTACGTGTTTCTCCTTGTAAAATTGTCTTTTTACATCCAGAAAATAGATCACTTATCTACTTTCCAAGAACGGTTTTACTGACTGTTTTTCAGGCTTAAGCATTTAAGTTCTAATTTCCCTGAGAGCCACTGTGAGGAGGAAGAGGTGGGGCAGGTCAGAGCTCCTGGTGCTCAGTGCAGTGAGGAAGTCATCTTCTGAAGGATGTCCTCTCTCAGCTCGTAAAGCTGTGAGGTGTCAGCCTAGTGGGAAGAGGCCAGCTATTATAAACTGCTGGTAACCTCTCTGGAACTACTTTGCCTACACAATAATGATAAAAGACAGTAATGTCCTTTTTCTATATCCTTTTTTTTTTTGTAATAATAGGCTCTGTTCTGTAAGGTCCAGCTTTCTTTTGCTTGTTATGTGAAGCTATGACTAGATGACAGAAATAAAAATGAGTTTGCACTACAGAAGATTTTGATCTTTCCTTCTAAACAGGTGCCCTCTTTGAAACTTGAGGGACATCTGTGGGACAGACAGGCCATTGCTTCAGGTATGGAGCACAGCAATTTCTGCACAATTAGGAAGTTTCCTGGACCTTCTGGGCTCTTCTTCACTTGATAACTACCTTGCCCAAGTGTGGAGAGGGTAGGTAGTCAGGAGGAGTACTACTGTACATCTGATGTTCTATTTTATTGTGTTGTAGAAGGAAGTGTGCTTCTATTTAGATTTGATTTATTGAAAGTTTTTTAATGGCTAGTGTAGATTTCCTTTTAAGGGAAAGAAATTTATATGCCGTTGATAATATGAAGAGTCCTACATCTTCATTTGAAAATTTCCAGTGGTACCTTTGCTCTGAGCTGTATTAATTTTCCCAAAAGACTGAAAATAATTAAACCTCACTATGAAATGTGGCCAGTAAGAAAGAGCGTGAGAAGAATAGTAGTAATACAAAATAAATAATGCTTTGTATTAGGCATGTTGACAAGAGTGGGTCAGGGAATGTACAAAGACAGTCTGAGAAGCTGTGCTATTGTCTTGGTTTAGCCCTACTCAGCACCTAAATTACCACAGTCACTTACTTCCTCCTCACTGCCCCCCGCAGTGGGATGAGAAGGAGGAGAATCAGTAAAGAAAAGAAGGCAAAACACATGGGTTGATATAAAAACAGCTTAAGAGAACAAGAGGAAACAAAAACAGAGATGGAAAACAAACAAAAAACCCCACGACAATAACAGAAAATACTTAAGCCCATAATTTACAGTGCAATAGCTCTCAGTGGATCTTGATGCCCAGCTCCCTCCTAAGTAGCAGGAGGCTTCCCTCAGCACCCTCCTCATTTATGTACTGAGCATGATGTCACAGGGTATGGAAGAGCCCTTTGGCCAATTTGTGTAAACTATGGAAGCTTGTTGGCTAGTTAGTAACCTATCCCAGCTGTGTCCCCCAGCCACAGGTGCCACCAGCTCCAGTTCCTCTCCTGGCTCAGGTGAAAATTAACTCTATCCTAGCCAGAACCAGGTCAGCCATGTATAGTTAAGTAAGTGCATTTAACACTGCATTCAGAAAATGCAGCTGGTAGTAGCATAAGTATTGAAATGGGCAGCAGAGGTGACAGTCAGTACTAGTGCAGAGACTAAAGACAAAAAGTCTTCATTATTCAGTTTAATATTCACATTAGCTAGCAGATGAAAATTCTGTTGTTCAGCTGCCGGTTTCGGTTTGTGTCACCTCTGTCTTTCAACAGACCAAGGAGGTCTATGAGAGAATCTGTAAGGTATAGGCATAACATAATGCTGGTAGTGAAACTAAGTTGTCAGAAAGTGTAACTAACCTTTAATTCTCCTTTTAAAAGACAGGAGGTAAAAGTTAGTCTAAAATGGGCTAGTTTGTGTTCTTTCAAAAAAATGTTTCACATTCAACTGAATATTAATAGAAGAATTTTTGAAGTGTCATAGGAACTTCTTTTCTTTTTTAGTCTGTATGTTTTCATTTGCACAAAAGTCATTTTAAGGACTCTATTTCTCATCAGTTATGTGATTTTGATCACATTGTCAACAGTTTGGGTGGACTCTTCGACCGTATAACGTGCATATTGCAGAATACACTATTAAATATAATCTTCAAAGCTCTTAAGGTCAGAACTGAGTTTATGATAAGGAGTTCATTTATATTTTGAACTATTAGCCAAAAGCTAAACCCCTGGATCATGTAAGCTGAAGTAATCTTTCATTTTAAATGTTTTTAAGTATTAGTTCAGATTGCTTACATTTTTCTCATTTCCTTAAGTTGATGTGAACATAGGTTGAGAAGAGATGAGAGAAATGTATTCCTCTAAATATTCATTATAACAAACCACATTTTAAACATGTGTAGGCTCATTTTTTGTTTCTTTTCTACAAATATAAGGCAAAATGACAAAATTTCTATGAGCCAACACCAAAGGGAGCTGCAATGCCTTACACTAGCACAGGCATTAACAAGAGGTTCTTATTTATAGTATTGGCAGTGTAATCAGGATACACCTTCCACTGCACTCCAGAATGAAGAAATAACACGTTTTAAGTAGGTTTGGTGCTATATTAGCTGAAATCTTATGGCTAGTACTTTTGAAGCAAGTATTTAGTTTAATTAGAGCCTCCTTGCAAAGGATTAGAGCTTTTCTAAAGAGTTTAACTTCATGATTAGTTAAATTATTCCACAGCCAGATTTTTCTAAAGTGTCACGGAATCAGTGCCTGGAAGAATCCAGATGCTGAGATGAAACTCATGATATACAAACTGACAAAAATTGGAATTTTTGTGTTTACCATTCCTACCTAGTCCTATTATGCACAACAAATACAAGATCAGGGCTGGCCAACCTCTCACAATTTAGCAGCCATAAAAGCACATCGTAACATCTGTCATAAACTGCTGGTATTAGTGCTCTCCTACGGTCCGTGTTGTTCCTTTTTCTGCTTTGTCACCCCTACTTTTCTACACTATGATCTGAACTACTTCACCTCCTGCCACAGTCTAACTCCCCTTATGTCATCTCATGTTCTTTATTTCCTACCCTTGTTGACTTGGGAGCAGGAGCTAGTGATTTACACAGCGGGTGCTATGCTGCTGCTCGAGAGGATCACTGGAGTTCCATGGCAGAAGGATGCACTGCTTTCCACAGAAGCAGTTGTGAAGGGGGGGTTCTTGCCTTACTGCAAGGCAGCAAATCCCACCCCCAACTCCACTGGTAGATATTTTTTTTCTTGGCATGTATTATTATTTGGAGAGCTATGTTTTCACCACAGTACAAGTATGTGTGGCTTATAAGTAGCTAGTTGGTCACACCAGTTCAGTCTGAAGTATTATGGTACTATTACTTGTAAAAGCGGCATGCTAGCTAGATTGTTTCAATAATGAGAATTTTTAAAATGGAGTAAGCACAAGCTTAGATTTATTAGCTTTGGCTGCCTGACATGCAGCTTGACCATTACTGAAATATATTTTTTGTACTTACTATAAAGGTGTTCTTGTGCCAGCCTTTTTGCCAAATAAATGTACCTTTAAAGTCATAAACCTAGGTCAGGGAAAGTTCCTCCTCAAGACTGCAAAAACAGGTTTTATCTAACAAATTGCTGTTGGTGAAAAATTACTTCGGCTTTTTACCTAAAGTGGGTGTTCAGGGTAGGATTTATTTCTTTGTTTCATGTTATTTCCATTTCCTTTTACTAGCACTACTTAATGGTTTAAATAAGAAATGCTTGTGTTTTTTCCTCTGCATTATGTGAAGGAATTATTACAAAATCAATATTCCCTTTTTTCCTGTAATGTTTTATTGTTTTTAGAATTGTACAAAGTATGTCTACTGAATAGGAGTACAGATGTTTTAGCATAAATTACATTTTTCACATCCATAATGTTGGAGCATTTATTTCAAAGTTGATCTTAGTGTATATTTTAGTTGCTTCTTTTTCAAACAGCAATTGACAGTTTGGCTGAACTGAATATTTTTTTCAAATATTTTTAATATTATTGATATCTTGTCATTTATCCAATGAAGTGTACTGGAAAATTGCTCTGAGGAAAGTTTACAAGTTCTGTAATTGTTAGTCCCAACTTAAGACAAGGAAAAAAATCCATGTAGGTCATGATACAATGGTTTTAATAGCTGGTAATGTATATTAGGAATTGCAGTCTGTCTTCATATTTCATGAATTGGGGGTCCAAAGAAGGTAGAATATATGCAAAAGAATGTTAACAAGAATATTTGAGTTAAGATTCTACATTGATGTTAATCTTAAAGCCTAAGAGTTCTGGCTTGATTTTCTTCAGTATGTGAGTTAATGAGTATTTTTATCATTACTTTAGAATCCCAGATGCAATATTTAAAATTTCCGCATCAAATTGTTTGACTATCTAACTTAGCCTCAGCTGAGGCTTTTGTGCATTGTGTTGTTTAAATACTGTTGCTTTAACTGAAAGCATGTAAAAATATGTGCTTCATGCCAAACCAGCAGTTTATTGTCTATCTTGTGTAAAATTATCATCTCTTCCATTAAGAAAATCCTATTTCTTATTAGAAATAGTTTATTAACTCCTCATCAAAAAGATCTGTTGCTATGACATGCAACCTGTAAAGTGGTATTCTGGTTTTAAAACTCACCCGGAATCTGAAGTTGGAGAAATGCAAACATATGCTCTGTTGCTGGCTGCTAATTCACTGTTGGAAGACACTTGCTATACTTGAATATAACTCACTGAATGTAATGTTTTTTAAAAATATGCTTCATTGTTTAGATATCTCTTCAGCATTCAGGATATCATATCTAGTTATTTTCAGCAAGAGAAATTGTGATAAATCTCTGAAAAGTATTCTTAATTTCTTAATATAGACTTTAATACTACAAATGGTACAATAGCATTTTTCTGGATTTGTAAAACCTTTATATAAGAAGGACATGGACCTATTGGAGTGAGTCCAGAGGAGGGCTACGAAGATGATCAGAGGTCTGGAGCACCTCTCCTATGAGACAGGCTGAGAGAGTTGGGGCTGTTCAGCCTGGAGACGAGGAGGCTCCAGGGAGACCTTATAGTGGCCTTCCAATACCTAAAGGGGGCCTACAAGAAAGATGGGGAGAAACTCTTCAGCAGGGCCTGTTGTGATAGGAGGGGTAATAGTTTTAAAATAGGAGGCAGATTCACACTGGATGAAAGGAAAAAGTGTTTTACACTGAGGGTGGTGGAACACTGGGACAGGTTGCCCAGAGAGGTGGTGGATGCCATCTCCCTGGAAACATTCAAGGCCAGGTTGGATGGGGCTCTGAGCAACCTGGTCTGGTTGGAGATGTCCCTGCTTCTTGCAGGGATGGTGGACTAGATGGCCTTTAAAGGTCCCTTCCAACCCAAACTATTCTATGATTATTCTAAGTACTAATATTATTTTGCCAGTAAGATGCTCCTTTTTTTGTTCAACTGTATAATTTTATTGCATTCTAGATTATTAGCTTGATTTATTTTGAGTAATACCTTTAAAACAAAACATATCTAAATAATTTAAAGGGAGAGAGACTTGATGTGATAATTGGAATACAAGTACACCACAGTGATAGCAAGGCTTTATGAATGTAGTAGTACAACTTTGAATCAATTCCAGAATGAAATGTGAAAGTCTGAATTCCTTGATTTATCATGGCACATGGATGTCCCAGCTCCAGCGAGGCAGAGTTCTTAGGAGCAAAGCTTGAGAGGATCAAGGATTACAGCCACCTTCCAATAGCCAGGACTTGAAGAAGATGAAAACTAACACCAAAGGGCAAGATTAGGAAAGTAGGAAGTAGATAGTAAAAGAATAAATAAGTAAACAAGAAATGCATTATAAGATGGAAGATTTTATCCAGTAATCTGAGATTATCGTTCTAAACATAGTTCTGTCTGTATCTACTTTCTCTTGAAATTAGAGTATTTTTGTATCTCTGAAATCTGTATCAAAATATATAAAGTAGGTTTCCTAGAACATCAGAATAAGAGTTTATACCAGTGCTGAAATGAGAGAGAAAACAATGAACTATCATAGTAGTAGTATACTAAGGATAACAATTATCTTTCTTAACATAGTGATAGTAAAACACAAAAAGAAATAGAAGTGTCATCAGGGATAGTGATACCAAGGCTGCTCTAAAAATAAGAAAGCAAGAAATAAAGATTGACATTTTGTTTTCTGACAAAACCCATAGTACTACTTCTTTTCCTGAGGTACGCATCCCAGGTGTGTGCTAGCTCTTAAGAGCTGAACACAGTACTGGACATGTTTATTTCTTAGACATTTCATGGGTTTCCTTCAGAGCATTTTATTTTATAACTTCTAGAGCTATTTTGCACACATTTTGAAATGCAGTGGTACCTGGCAGTAAGGATTGTGGTATATACCCTTAGCATTTGAAAACTTAAATTTTTGACTCAGCAAAAAGGTCTATTTGACACTATTATAGTCTTTGGGAGGATTTGTCTCTTAACACAGGATGAGAAATTTAAACTATTTTCTGTGAAACATCTGTGTTAGGCAGGTGTGACATGACTGGAGTCTTTGCCTTTATCCATGATGTTTCTTCCAATCTTAGTCTAAGATTATCACAGACATAAAAAAGACAGTAATATGTAAGTTTTAGATATTTTAAAATGTATTTGTAAAACATATATACACATGTGTATACAACACGTATATAGGGAAGGTGTGTGTGTATATATTTCCTATTAATGCATACTTAATTTTTAAAGTAGCAGATGCTTTTTGACAGACCCATCACCACTCTTTTTAATATCCTCCCCTTTGTTTCCCTCAGCCTCCCAGATTTTTACATTTTTATTTTTAAATAGAAAAAAAATATCTGTATGCAAAAAAAAAAAAAGATAGTCAAGCCAATCTATGTCCCTTATACAGATGTACATAGGATGCAAAAAAGGTGAAGATGATGAATAATTGGAAAGTGACAAGAACTGAAATGTGATCTTAGGTCAGATTTTTTGAAGAGCAAAAAGCAGCAGACCATATGTACTGAAATAATCTGTGTCAATCCACTGTTGTGGAAGTAATGCTCTTTTTGGATGGGAAGGAATGAAGGTAAAAATGAAGCAAATACATCAGGTCACTCTTGAGTTTAAGAGCTGGGCCTTATATAACTGATCACATGTAAGCCTGTATTTGCTCAATCTATGTTCTCCTTGGCGTATTCATATGCTGTGGCTTTTATTTTTGGTATGATGTTGTAGATCGAATCACTGTTATGTGGTCATTTAAAAGCACATTATTTTTATAGAAACTGGAAAAACATTCACTAGAGAAGTATAATGAAAACAGGCTTTTATTATTGTCCCATAAGAATGGGGAAATAATGCAGATACCTTCTAAAAATTTTGCGTTATGGGGATTATTGGAGAAATTTGTAGATAACCACTTGCACCCACATGTTCAGATTGCACAATGTTTCCCTGATTTAAAAAAAAAAACAAGCAATGCAACAACTTGCAGCGTAACCTTTTTCTTATTCCAAAATTATGTCCTGTGTCTATCTCTGTCACAAGCCTCTCTTTTGGTGGGCTCTCAGACAGTTTATTTGCTTTGGTTTGACACTGGGCAAATTTGATTCTTTTAGAATCATGCTGAATGAAGATTTCCTTTGAAATATGTGCTGTCTTAGCTCATCTACACACGTTTTTCAGATGGCTTTTTGCGAAGGTGAAAAAGTATCTTTTTCTTTTTGGCTAGTAGGCTTCTCCTTGCTATTCAGCTAATAATGCATTTTTCCTGTCTTGTAGTGTCTTAAAACTGACTGCTTAAAATATGATGTGGTTTTTTTGTTCTTTAAGTTGCCTTTGTCCTAGTGTCATGGTTTAGTTGAAAACATTTTGTAGTCTTTTTGTAACCTTTTGTTCTTTTTAAGATTATCAGGACTTTTGTATTTTTTCTTTAAACATCAGTTTCTAAACATTATTAGGATAGTACATTGCATAATACGTTATACCTTAATTTTGTTTTGGTGTTGGCTTATCTGTTTTCATACTTATAGAAGAGCCTTTTAACGTCTTCGGAAAAGTTTGACAGTTGTGTTATGTGAACAAGCCACGTTTAAGACAGTGGCAATGTTGAGGGTGGCAAGGATGCTATGAAAAATTGATAAATGTGCTCTTTGTTGTGTCAGTCTGGGTTGTGTTTTTAAGCACATTTTTGTTTTCAAAGGCTTGATAGTAATGAAAACATATGTGTAAAGCACTGATAAATGTAGGTGCACCAAGAAAAAATCCTTGTGGATATAGAGTAGTATTTTCAAATGTCCTTTCATTAGTGAAGTTGTAACTGAAACTTAAACAAATCTCTTCATTTATAGATACTCTGCTTATTCTAAGTACTAGCAATGTACAACATTTTTGGTTGTAAAATCTGAGTTATCTCTTGGGCAGTACAAGTTTGAAGTCAAGAAAATTAATTGACAATGTGGGTTAAAGTCTAATATTGAGAATATCTGTACTGGTGAACATAGGGAACTTGACTTCTTTTAGTCTGTTCTTTAAACTAACATGGCTGTGTATGATATAGTAGGCAAAAATTGCTGAAAAATATTTGGCAGATACTGTCATGTAAGAGTTGCATATTCTTACAGTTATTTTGGATTTTGCTCGCTCCTTTTCCTGCAGAAAGTAAATATGAATAGGAAAATGCACTTTTTAATGTTAACATGAGGTAAAATTGACTGCATCTGATTGAAATAAAATGTTAAGCCTCTTTCATTTTCTACACAGCTGCCAAGTGTGTGTATATTGTGTAGTGCTGCCTCTGAAATGGTTGAAAATCTAATGGGACCACTTACAAAGGCAAACCACTAAAGGGCACCAGCTGCTGAAAAGCACCTGCTGAGACACTGTGGGAATGGATGCATCTGCCCGTAACTAGAAGTAATCTAAGAAAGTACCTGCTCTTACCTGTCAGGATTTTAATTTGTATAAAGATTCAACCAGTGAAAGTAATTCTGAATGCTTAAGAAATAGAAAAAAAATCTGTTGTTTTTTTTTTTTTTTAAGCGAAAGAGCACCATGTCTGAGCAGTTGGAGTCTGTGAAAGCTTTTTATTTTAGCAGAAGCAAACCTAGATATGGCAGCCGAAAGTCTCAGCCACACTGTGCATAGTGTTTTACTAAAGGATGCAGTCAGTATGGAAGAGATTATGCTACCAAGAAGCAGGTTTTCAGTTGTCGTTTGACTTAGTTTGAGAGATGGATCTTGAGCGGTTTTGTGAGAGTGTATGTTTCTTTTTTTCATCACAGTGTATTTAATTTGTTATGGATGATAATGCACACACAGAAATATGTTTTACAATCAGAAGTCCTTAGACAGATTTCCCAAATATTTTCTTTAAATGTTGTACATTTTGTCTTTTGATACTTTGCTTATTCCCACACGTTGCTGACCTTATCACGAAAAGTTAATCTTCCCTCACCTACTTTTTATTTTCCTATGGTAGATTAAGTAAAACAACTTCTGTGAGTGCTTCTGGTTTAGTTTGGATTAGGGAGAATAAAATAGCTGTGTTCTTGTAGGAAAAAAAAAAAAGACTGATGGTGCTTGCAGTATTGACTTGTAAAATTTAAGGAAATGCATTTTAACGTCTATATTGTAAAACAACACTGCCTTGTTGGTTAGCAGTAGTATGAAATTAACTGAAACAGAGAAGAAAATGGAGTTGTAGAAAGATTATGACAGCAATAGTTATTATCCTGGGAATATTGTTCTGTTTGCCATTCTTTCATTTTTACCATTATGTTAAAATTATTACTAGTTTCAAGTATAATCACTTTTTAGAGTATTCTGTTACTTGTTCTGAGAAATAGTTTATATCATATGTTAAGAGCAAGCTAAATACTTTGAAAATATTATCCTGAAGTGGCTTGTACATGGACAATTTAAATATTCATTCTACTGTTAGAACTAATGCCTTCATGTGCATAAAATGGAACTTAATTAATTAGAGCTTATTTAAAGATAAAAATACTGGAACATATCTATACTTAAAAGTATATAATAATATGAAGTGCTGTTGTCCTGCTCTCTTAAAGACAGGTTTAAATTTGCTTTCAAAGGAAAACAATATTTAGGCTCCAAATCATGATGTTTGATGGATTGTAAAATTGAGTGACTCATATATAAGATTTCATAGAGTAAAACCAATGACCAATAAAAGTCCAAGAAGCATTTCAGGTAGACAGGTTCTGCCACAGTGCAGCTGCATGTAGCTCAAAGAAAGCCAGCTTTCCGGTTCACGGCATTTTTTCCCTTGTACTTAATCACTGTAATATTTGAAATCAAATTATATCTACCTGGTGACTTTGCATCTGTTATGTTTGTTGACCTTATTAAATTATGATAATAAGTGAAATATTTAAATTGGGAAAACAACTTGTTAAAATCTTCATTTTTCATTCTTTAGGGAGGTACATTTGTGTTATTGACTGAACATAGACTTATATAGAGAGATCTGTTAAGTTTTTAATGAACATAAATCAAAGTAGTTTTAGTTATTCTGATAATTAAGACAAGAGTGAATAATGTGCTTCTGCTGCGTCCTGTTTAGGGGATAGCCATTTCTCAATGGAAATTCATAGTACCAGTGTGGTAGAAGAATGCAGTAGCCTGCTTTACTTTGACAGCATACCTGTAGGCAAGCTTTTGTTCTTAGAGTAATCTTTCTTTAATTTTAAGAGAAATAAAGGATAGTATTTTAAATTCTTATTTAAATTATACTCAAGACTAAAACTATTTTTCATTTTTAAGAAATGTAATCTCAAAGTAAGACTTTTCAAAAATTGAGGAAAGCGCATGCTAATTCTCATATGCTGTAACATTTAAAAGATTAACTCTCACTGAAAGTATTTTAGACAAATTATAGTTTGTCTGATTTTGATGTTTGTCTTTAATTTCAGTAATTCAAGTTTCAGTACTGACCTTGAGAGATTTATCTCTTATTTAGGATAAGAATATCCCAGGTTTTTCAGTAATAGAAATGGGACTGAGATTGTCCATCAAGTGATTCAGTTAGAAATTATCAAATAGTTTTAAATGTTTTTAAAAGATTTTGGGATAGAGGAGCTATGTGACTAAAAGATTGACTTTGTGTCTGGTAGACTATTCATCTCAGATTTGCAGTTTCCATTAAACTTAAGATCACACGGTAACTGCTCGTATAGTGGACGTTTTTAAAATGTTGAAGAATAGTACTTGTTTGAGTCTGCAGAGCAATAGAGAGCAACAAGTAATGTAAAGTCTCTTAAAATGAGAAATAAGTTTTGTGTATGTGTGTTTTGTATGTTATTCTAACAAAATACTTTTTCAGAATTATAATTGGAAATTTGGAATGACCCTACCACTTAATCTTTCAGTTAGAATTTTGGAACTGAACACATCAAATAAAAGTGGAGTTATTTTTTCTTTTCATGTTAATAACTAGATTTGCTTTGTATAATAACAATAACAACAATAATAGTAGAAACCATTTATTTCCTCTGTAGCATGTTGGAAATTAATCTGGAGAAGGGAAAGAGGAACTTTTCATTTGCAGGAAACAAAATATAGAGGAAGAAGTTTTCATTTAGCCATTCAGAGGAATTACTTAAAATTGAACATAATATAATGAAGGAAAGTTCTGTGCCAATGTTCCTTCTTCTCTGCTTTTGTTCCCTGACTCTGAAAAGGATGGGGATTTTTTTCTGAGTCATCTGAGAGTAGGAGTTAATTTCCTATGTTCCTGATGCTTCTTCCCTTTCCTTTTGATATCTGTGGACCTTTGTCCTGGACCTCTAAGCATGAGACTGTCTCCCTGCCATGCATGCACCTTAGGTGGAGACTTTCTGACTTGTTGTCAAATGTATCTTTAAGCTAAGTAAGAATGCATCTCAAGTTTTGCATCAGTAATTTGCCTACATCAGAAAAAAAAAAAAGACTGTTTTGCATATCAATAGCTACTGTAGGAGCAAAACAAAATGTTTAGTCCAATTGTAACCTGCAGCATGTATCCTTTTCAAAGCACATGTGAAATATCTGTTAAATCTGTAGTGCTGTTTGTAAAGCAAGAACTATCTTCACCAGTTTTCTCAGTTTTTCTCATTCTGTAGTTTTCAGTGTCTTGATCTTCCATTAATCTAAATCCTGAGAATTGCTGAATAGAAATGCCCAGATGCAGCCCTTTAGAAAGTTTTGTGTCTATCCTGACCCATAAATATCATTCACATTATCATTCACTTAAGTCTGTGTGCTATGAGAGGGTCTGGACTTTGATCTCTTTTGTCTAATGTCTATCTCTTCCTTATAGTCACCATTTCCCAGTTTTGGCCTATTTAATGCTGTTTTCTGTTAGTACTCTCCATCCCTACTAGATTTTCCAGTTTTCTGTCTAGGCTGGTTGCAACAGTCACACTTTTTTTTTGTGTTCATGATGCCCTCATCAACACAAGTTACTGCTTAGAAATATTTTTTTATTCGACTAATTACATCTCTCTTTATATAATGCAGTTGTTTCAAAATCCTGCCAACTGTTTCAGAAATGGCAATTCATGCAAGAATTCAACTTTCAAAAAGTAGTTTCTGTGTTTACCTTAACATCATGTCATATTCTCTTTATTTGGAAAAAGTTAGCTAAAATGGTTTCATATTGGTTGCATAAAAGTGCTTCACTTTTTATGCTGTGTGTTGGTAAAGCAACTTTTTTTTTTTCTCACCAATGGCCACAACTTATGTAATTCCTTTAGCTATATCCTTATTATTCTTACTTCTTATTTGTTGGGTTTCTTCCTTTATCTTGCAGTGTCTACATTCTTGAACAACTAGAAAAGGTTTTTCTTTGTATTAACCCTTTGATTGAGGGTTAATCAACTTTGAATGAGTTGCATTTGAGACAGCATGCATCAAACAGTGATTTCCTTTTAAAGAGATGCACTGTGTCTTCCCAGGGGAATAAATTAAAGGAGCAATAGGCCATCAGCAGAGCTAGGAGTCTATTTTAGCTGTATACAAGCATAAGAAATTATGAGAGTGTTCTCTGAATAAAAAAAAAAAAAAAAAAACCAAAAAAACACCAAAACCTATAGAATAGGCTATGGTGTCTAAACATCAGTTTCCTCATAGCTCCATCTAGAAAAGCCAGGGTGGAGTGGAGTTCTCAGTACATAGCAGTCCAGATGAACCTTGCTGTTAAGAGTAAAAACATTTTAAATGTTTTAAATTTTGTGGAGTTTTCTCACTCTTCCATGCTCTTAGCTTTGTATAGCGTTAAGTTATTTTTAAATTTTAAAGGAAAGGAACCCTTTTTATTTGATACTGTTGATATGAATGAAATGTGAGCAAATTAAATTCAACCTTCTATCCTCATATAATTTTAGCTTCTAATATTTTTAGGAAATGCCACAGCTGTCACTGATTTTCCTTTTGCTATTTTCCTATTAGCTGCATACTTCAAGGTAATTTTTGCGTGTAATTCACAAATGGCATCAGAAAGCTCTAAGAGGAGGCTGTGTTCTGATCTCCATTTCATTGCTATAATCTGGAACAATTCTCTTGTCATTAGATGCTTTTGAGTTTACAGTAGTGTCACTGAAATCCAAATCTCTCCTATGTGTCTATTTGGATGACAAAATTTATGTGCATTTGTTGTGCTGTAGAAATAGTGGCTTTTATGGAAAAATCTCCCTGAAACACTTTGTTATCGATTTCATCAAATCGAATCACCAGAGGGTATAATAATTCTGTCTGTAATCTTCTGTGATGTTATAACTAGGCTGAGGAGCACTGCAATCTTCCTGGTGAGGGGAAGACATTCCCCAAGCTGTTTCAGAGTTTTAACTCAAAGCAGTGAAAGCCTTGGAGCTACGGTGCTTTCCCATCATTGCCATTAAACTGATTTTGGGTTTATACATGCAGAAGTCTTTGGTTTTAATCTATACAATGAAACAAAGAAAATTTCTCAATGTCGTATTTTCAATATAAATCAGTGGTCAAATAATCCAGGAATCTATAGAAAAGGTATGACTGCAGCAGTTGTTTGTATAGCGTAGCTCATTAAGAGAATAGTTTAGATAATGTTGGTGGCAATACATCTATAGACTTAAAATAATTTTTGTTGAAATTACTTCAGGCATGTTAACTCTTTGCTGTCATATATGAAGTTAAATATTTTCCCTAAAAGCTCTTACTTTTGCATCAATCTCTCTTCTTCAAGAAAGCAGATGGTAGGACTCATGATTTGAAAAAAAAAAAAAAATTGCAGACATGAGAGGGGTTTATTCTTTGATATTTTTCTTTTTATTGGTTGGTTTTTTTCAAGGAGTGCCTATGTTACCATAGTTAGTAGGAGACTAGTATACTACTAGTATAGTAGTATAGATTTCACTGCAATTTGTTTCAATGGAACTGTTCTGGACTTCCTCTGGGTGGAGGCTGGTTCTTCTCTAATGAAAGTTTGCTTGTTGAAAAGCACTTGCTGCTCCAAGCTGCCCAGAATTTTCACGTTTCTGAGAACTGAACAACTGTCAGAAAAAGCTGTCAGTTTCAGTATCTTGGCAAGCTTGAAGTCTGAAGTCTGGAGGGGTAATGTTTAATCAGGATTTAAAACCAGCATTCCAAATAAAGTAAAAACCTAATCATTTTCATAGTTCGTGTGCTATGATAGCTTTCCTTCCTGTCTAACATCAAACTGGATTTCTTGAGTACTATCCCACACTCAACTAAGCAGAGGTATCCTTTCATAAATAATGAACTTTTTTTTTCCTCAGGATACTTTTTTATTCTTGTGAACTCTGTCAGAATCTAGGAAAATTATGGAGTGTTTGTTTTGAGTTTAATGACGCTAATATAACTTGAAAGTATGAAAATTTCTTTGATTTCTGTTGGCTACTGCTACTTAAATACCTATTGCATTAACTAGTGAATGTGGTGAAACTTTTAAAAATCAAGACTACATGGTTTTCTGAAGGATTATATTTAATTCAAATCAAAAACATATTCAGGAAAGGGTCATGGGCTGTGATTCCGTGTTCTATATGATGTCAGAGTACAATTTTACCCTTATGAGTCGTTACCTGTCATTTATAGGAATTTCTTCTGGCTTCTTAATCAAATTAAGGGAGTGCAGTATCTTTCATGTGAGGAGAGGCTGAGAGAGCTGGGGAAGAGGAGGCTCAGGGGGGATCTTACAAATATACATCAATACCTGACGTGAGAATGATTAACAAAGAGGGAGCCAGACTCTCCTCACTGGTACCCTGTGACAGCACCAGAGGCAATGGGTACAAATTAAAAAACACGAAATTCCATCTGAATGTTAGAGAATACCATTTACTATTAGTGGTCAAACACTGGCATGGGTTGCCCAGAGAGGTTATGGAGCCTCCGTCCTTGAAGATATTTAAAATCCAACTGGGCGTAGTCATGGGCAGCTTGATGTAGGTGATCCTGCTTTGAGCAGGGCATTTGATTCTGTGATTACCAGTATTAGTGACATGGACAGCTGTAACGTGCAAGACTTGCTTTTAGCTCTAGTCACGTGTAGCATGTTCAGCTTTAAAACCAGCTGCTGGTTCTCTGGTGCCTTTTGTAACTTGCATCTGTCTACTCTGTTTTATTCTGCACTTCCTTTATAGCACATAACTCTTCAGGAACCACACTTTGGATGAGACATAATTTCCACTTACTTGTAGAAATTGTAATGCTGATTATGGCCCAAAGACAATCCTACGCTCTATTTGGTATGCTTGTATAATTTTCATGTCTTTGTGTAGTCTACTTTTTCCTACAAAAATTGTCCCCCTAAGTCTAATGAAATCTCACTGATATGATTTGCTGCTAAATGGAGCAGATCCAAACATCATGCAGTTTTTCTTTTATGTGTTATGAACCTTTGCTTAAAATGTATATATTCTCTTTGAAAGACAATATTTCAGTCTTTGAGGCAGGTAGGAAATGATATTCTCAAATAGTACTCCTAAGATAATATAAAAATAATGTGACCTTTATGTTATTTATATAGTTATATTTTTTAAATTATTGTTCCTAAGTCTTATAAGCTATCACCTCTATGAAAGTAGCAGAATATGAAAAGTATCATCAGGGAGAGGAGAGGGAGGTTGTTGAAATCCCCAGGTATAACATCTGGGTTTATTTCTGAGTGTACCTTCAGTAATAAAATAGAATTTACACTGTCACAGAAGTGCTTTGAGTGGATACATGCATAACTAGAAAGAGGGGCTACTAAATACTTGTAATTGAGAGGGATAGTGGGAATATATTTATTAAAATGTGTATGTGTATATACCCAAATATATTTTTTGTGTGTGTGTATGAGTGTGTATGTATAGTTTTAACCAACAACATTCCAAAGTACAGCAAAGGGTACAGATGGGACAAAGATTATTTACATGTCAGGACGAGGGACATCTGAACTTCATTTCCTGAGGTTCATGGATTTTCTGTAAAACAGCGGGGATTAGTCATACTATTGCCAGTTAGATCAATTATCTTTTTAACTGAAGGTGCAACAGAACAACTGACTGCAGAATGGGATTTGTTGCACCTGAAATATAGAAGGTACTTGGATTAAAATAAATTTACATTAAAATTAGGCCAATGAGTGGGGAAAATACTGAAAGTTTAAACTTGGTTTATGAGTGGAATGGATTATCTTTATGATAAATGGGTAGTAATCTTATTATTTTATTATAGTACAACAGAAGAAGTCATCATTATAGAACATTTATTTTAGGTGATTTTATGCTATGGAAATTAGGATAGATGTAAGAGAATAATTGTTTAGTATTTCATGAAAACTGGGAAAAATAACATGGATAAGACAAAATCTCTTTTAGAATGAGGAATGTAAAGAGAAAATTCCTGTTCATAAATCAATAAAATAGGATAATTCTAAGGGAGATAACACTCAAACATATTTTCTGTATAAATTGCTAAAAATTAAGTATGAATATATTTTTTCCCAGCATTGCTCTGGATGGATTAGATAAGACATGTTATGCTATCTATGTGCACACCAATACTGGATTTAGAAGCTGCTACTAAAATGCTAGCATTGTACCTTGAAGTTGACTTAAGAGCACATTGGACCACTGAGTAAAAATTTGTGATACTGAGGTTAATTGTATCTGACAAGCTGTTTCTGCCAACTAGTGTTAATGCGTAAAGTGATACTGAGAGGAAAAGATCTCAGCTTCTAATGGAACTTGTAGTTAGCACCCTTTTGTTCTGGGTGAGGGAGAGAGCTATAGAACATAGACCATAGCAGGTTTCAGAGGTATGCATGCGGAAAAAAGTTGCTATTATCTTCTATATCCTGTTTATTAAATTCTATAGAAGGACAAGGTCTGGCTAATGAATTGCATGACTAAAACTCTGTCTAAAGTGCTGGCGGCATGTGCTATTTTGAACATACACTGTTATTACAATGCTGTCAAAGCAGTTGTGTTTTCTGAGCTGTAGCTTCCCTGCAGACTGAATCATATGGACTCATTCATGAATATTACTTTAATGATTTAAACAACTTTTAACAGCTTCATCTTTTTTTCGAATGGCTGTTAGAGCACCAACATGCAAATATGGTTTTAATGAAATTACCAGTTTAGAGTATCTTCATTAAGTGTAATCTCCTTTACTCATAAATGGATTAGTTGTAATAGTAAATTCCATGGGAAAGAATTGGAAAGCTCACTGAAGTAAAACGAAAAGTTTTAGACATTCAGATCAGAGCTGCCTTGAGTGTTGTCTTCTGGTTTGTGGAAAGAGTTGCTTCTCAGTAATCTTTCACATTAATTCATGCTTATGTAAAAATGGCACCATCTTAGGCATGAAATTATGTATGTCAAGAATAGAACTCGAATTGTATTCTGCTTAAACTTCCTTTAGTTTGTGTAGAATTATAGGGATAAATCAGCTGTGGAATAGAAAGCAGAAGAATGTTGCATCTTATTCACCTTCAGAAAAATCAAATTCTGCCATCCAGTGGCTATCCGTCCTTAAAGCAAGAAGGGATTTCACTGGTTTATCTGAAAAAGAATTGGTCTGTAGAAGTCTTGACTGTTATTAATAATGCCATTAAAAGTGTTTTCAACTTTGCAACTAGGTTGTTTGGGCAAATGGCAAATTAAAAAAGCAAATCTTCAAGTAGGTTTGTCAAACTGTAGAGTTCCCTGCATGCTGTTGCATTTCTGTCCACTGTTTTATTCCTAGTGATTTATAAGGGTAGAGCTGTTGGCTTTGTATTATGCACTTAGCTGTACTTACTGTCTGGAATAAAATGAAGTTTTAGGGAAGGGTAATCTGTGAAATTTTTTCAAGCACATGGGTAGTTGGTTTAAAGAAGTCTTAAGATAATGTTTTCTCTGGAATTCCTCTCTCCAGTAGCTTTTTTAATCCTTTATTTTTTCTTGTAGAGTCACCTTTCAAAGGGTATTACACATTGACTATATGTTGTCATTGTGACTGTTGTGTATTGATTTGTCAGTGTCCACCTTTTTCTTTTGAGTTACTTGAAAAATAATTAGTGTGTTGAGTGAAAATCTAGATTCTAGTCAGAATACCATTATTTTAAAAACACGTTTAATTCTTAAACAGGCTTTTATGGGTTTTAATTTTTATTAATCTTTATTCCACTTTTAATGTTCCTATTTCAGTAGGCTTAGCATCTTTCCAGAAAACAACCTGAGGTTAATTTTTCTAAGTTGTTACCCAGCTTCCTTTGGTGTTTCTGGAAGATCTGTTTATTTATTGCTGCTTACCAAGTCAGTCTTAATCCATGGTGTTACTACTTTCCAATAGGAAAAGAGACAGGAATTTTTTTCATTTATCTAAATATTCTAAATATTTGCTTATTTTTGCTAACAATTGCATGTCCCAGGGCTATAGTATATGTAATTTCTGCCAAATCTAGAGGAAAAAGATGTCTTACACTTAAAGATTAAGAGAAGCTGGAACAATACATTCCTACAGGCAGTAGTTTAAGAAACTTAGAGATGTACTTTATTTAAAGGTATTAACAATCTCACAACTGTACGGAGACCCATATGTGTAGAGCCACACGCATTCAACTGTGTGACTGTGAAAAATTCCCGTCATTCTTTTCTGAAGATACTTACACGGGACTTCATTTCGACAACTATGTTTCTGCTTTTGTTGAAAAATTGCTTCTTAACTAATGTACATATTGTATAATGTAGTGTTTTGTTAGTTCAGTTCTGTAATCACCAGTTGTGTTTTGAGTTTCTCTCCATAGATGCTTTATTATAAACACTGTAAACAGTGTTTATCTGTGTGAACTTTATAGTATTTATAATAGCTTCTAAAACCAATTAGATGGAATGTGAGGGAAAAAGGAAAAGATAACCATTTGCAAAGACCTGTCAAGAAATCTCGAAATGAAGTAACAGGCAAATTAGAAATATAAAATTACTAAGGAGGCCATAAAAATAGCTGATTGAACCCTGATAGCACTAATGTAATCAGCAGGTCTCCAGGAAACTTATTAACACTTTGTGATAGTCTCATTCATAAAGCTGAAATAAGTTTTGAAGATGATACACCAGGTAAACATTATGCATACAAAACTATGTGCAAAAGAAATAAGTTTTCCCCCTGCAGTCTTACAAGCAGAATAAACTGTGAAAGAACATTGATAGTGAAAACTGTTGCAATCCTGACATTCGACCACTTTAAAAATTGAAGAAAATTGATGAAAAGTACTGGAAGTACTTGCGTTAGGTACTTCCCCACCCGCCCCCTTCACCAAAGACACTTAGCAGTTTAGAATAGATATTTGAATATAATTGAGATGTGTCAATCCCATAAATACAAATGCAATCCATTATTTGAATGAACTTGTTTTTTCAATGTTGCACAAGAAGTTTTCAACCTGAAAGCTTTGCTAAGACAAAGGTACTGCTAAGCTGAAAACCACATTGTTCAAAAAGAACTTATGTGTTGATCGCATAGCGTTTTCATTGACTGTTATATAATGAATGTTGTTTTTTACTGTTTAAAGTCCTGTAGGATGAAACTGCAGTTGGTCAGTCATTACGTACATAATTTCTCTACATTTTAGACCAGAGCATTGTCATGTATTGTGAAAATGGTGTATTAACCTGAATTTGTAGTTTGCATCTCAGCCTCTCGCCTGAGGCTACTACCAAGAAGCTGCAGCAAAATGATAGACCTAGTGCTGTTTGTCGCACATCTAAATGAGATGGTTGATTTGAAGAGCCCATGAAGCCCTCATGCCTAAGCTTGCCTTACTTGAGATAGGAGTAAATTGGGTTCTGTTCAAACAATTTTCTTAGTATTGGAAAGAATTGGAAAGAATGTTATTAGTATCGGAGAGGCTATTACCGTAGCAAATGACTGTAAATTAACTAAAGCGCCCAGAATAATGGAGTGGGAGATCTTCAGAAAGTGTTTACGGGACTGTTCTTTACAATGAATTTATAGTTTAGTAGTTTCCTACAATTAAAATAAAAGTAATAATAAAAGAAATCAGTAAGATATTTTTCATTATTATTAGTAGAAACAGTGCAGGTTATGAAATTTGTAGAAAGGAAATAATTCTGTGTTCTGCAGTATTTTTTAAATGTCTATGAAAAGTAAATGAGAAAAAAACAATTTATTAAAAATTAATTTTATATCTTTAGGGTCTGTTCTTCAGTTGCAAAAGTTTTAGAATCTTCAAATGCAGAATTGTAACTGTCTACAGCAGTTCATTCTTGGTGAAAATCTCATTTTTCAGAGACACTGAGAGGAAAAAATTTTGTAATTGATTATTTTTACTTTTTAAGATTTAAACATGCATTAAACTATAATAACCATAATTGCCTCTATTACCTATATAATTTAATTTTTTTAAAAATTCTCAGAGTTTATTTAGGACTACGCATACAAGTTGTATGTTCCTTTTGGAGGCTGCAGTTTGTTTTAAGTATCATTGGAGAAAGGTCTGACTATTAGTAATTGTAAGATGGAGATTTCTTCAGAAGCAAAGAGAAGGTTGTTACTGAATTTGTGTGTGTGTTCGCACAATTAAACTTTATTACACAAAATTAATAATAAATAATTTTTAAAATAATCTGTTTCTTCAGCAGGTTCCTGTGTATCACTGCCTCTTCTTCCACTAGAGTAGTTGTAGTTTGTCGTCTTAGATTTAAACATGTATATTCTTCTAATCTGACTATTCCTGTTTTACTGATGTTTAATTTTTATGTAGGTCATTATTCTACTGCGTATTAGTTTTGGTCACACTCTTGATTAAAAACAAATTAAATGCTGAAGTACCGTGTCGCTAAAGATTTTGATTAATTTCAGTAGATGTTATCCTGCTATATTTTGTTTTCTTTATGGATTCAATATTTGAGAGTTGAGTAGGAGTGATAGCCTCAGAATAAAAACTCTGGAATAATAAATATATTTCAACACGTATCCAAAGTTCTGTTACTATGTGTTCTTTTTCTTATAATTAATGTATGTATAGACATACATATATATGTATGAAGAATCAAAAATATATGTGGTTTTTGTTTTAACAGATTGGACAACTTGCTTTCAAAGGCATGAAAAGACTAAACCGAATTCAATCTATAGTTTTCGAGACTGCCTACAACACAAATGAGAACATGCTAATCTGTGCCCCCACTGGAGCTGGGAAGACTAACATTGCCATGCTGACAGTTCTTCATGAAATTCGTCAGCATGTCCAGCATGGTGTTATCAAAAAGGATGAGTTTAAGGTAGGAGGTTAATGAACCAAGTAACAGCTTTTTAACTTGTGAGGTAAAAACCATTATATGTTATACATGGCATGTAAAATCAGGAAGTTTTCAAGTCAAAGATAAGGCTAGTTTTTATTTACTTCATTGTTGTTAAATCTATTCTTATTTATGTTCTAAAAATCTTATTATGTGAGTAAAAAGCTATGAAAATGCATCTACCTTTGATGCAGAACCAATTTTAAAAGTGATGAGGCTGTATAAACAAAATCCATTGTCCTTTAAACAGCTGTACACTTACCCAGCAAAGATAACTACTTTTCATATATCACTATTAAGATTTTTCACTGTAAGTGCCTGGCATCATATTTCACAATAAATTGTGATTTGTAATGGTTGCCATGAAACAAAAAACACTGTGGGTTTTACTCATTTATCAAGTGAGTGTCCTTTTGGTGCAGATTGTGTATGTTGCTCCTATGAAGGCTTTGGCAGCTGAGATGACAAATTACTTCAGCAAGCGTCTGGAGCCACTAGGCATTACTGTGAAAGAGCTGACTGGTGATATGCAACTGTCAAAAGGTGAAATACTGCGAACACAGGTATGCCTAAAATTTTAAAATATTGTTCTGTATGTGTACTCGTACATCTTCATAGATATGCTGGTCTTTTCCTCAAACTCCTTGTCAAAGTATTGGTGAAGCCGCTGAAATGCTATTAGTGAGTCTGTAATTACACTGGTTATGTTCCAAACTGTGGCTTTCAGTTCAAAGTGATTGAAACAGTAATACATCTGAAATACCTTAAGCAATGGGCTCATTAAACTTTTTGGTTTCTCCTCTTTAGACTTACTACTGTAAGTCCATTTAGACTTACACACTTCCATGTAACCTTTGTATAAAGTTGTATAAAGTCTTACGTGATTTCCAGCTTGTGAACCTTAGTGGATTGTGCTCCTACCCTTTCAGGATTACAAACAAAGTGTTGTATGTATGTGTTTGCAAGAAGTCAACATTCATAATTTCAAAGTTGGCATTCTTTGAAAAGTTGAAGGTCTGGTCTGCAAATGGTAAATTCTAAATAAATTTAAAATGCTGTAACAACATTGTTGCAAATTTGTCAAAATAATACTTACCTTCTTTTTTGTTTAAAAAAAAAAAGTTAATTAAGCTGTAGGTTCCTGTTAATGGCTGATCTTACTTTCGTTTTTTAAGGACAAATAAGGAGAAGTGTAAGATATTGCTAGGTTAAACATTTGAACATTCATAGAAATGAATAAAATTTACTTTCTTAACCTTTTAAATAGTATTGCATAGATGGGGAATTTTTGGAAAAAAAAAAAAGGCAGATACGTCTTGTCACTTTTATTTCACGCAAATGCTGTTTTTGTCAGTGAAATATCATTTTCCCAAAATATTAGGCTTCTTTTTTATCTGTTCTTATGTAAAGTTCCTTGTAATTACCCTTCCTCCTCCTGCCTGGTCCAAGAGAGAGAGTAAGACTTGGTTGTATTATCAATATGAACTTTTAGAAATGTAACTTGTAGTAATTACCGATTCAGATGCGTTATATTTTGCTAGTCTTATCTTTGATGTATTTTACATTTTTATAATAAGATTACAGAAAACTCTCTTCACATGACAAGAAAAGATGTCTATATGTAATTCATAATAAATAGGACCACTGCAGTAATCTACTATGAAGTCCTGGATACCAATCTTCAAACCCATATCAATGAGTAACAGCAATATCATTGGTATTTTGTCAGAATTACTTTGCAACACCTAAAATTTCAGTTTACAAAAGAAAAAACTTTTCAATAGAGTCTTTTAATAATTGAAATAATTTACGTTACACAAAATTATCATTTAAAATTACTTCTCATTTTCACAGAACTTTTCAGCTAGGGCATATAATCAAGTAGGTCAGAGTTTTAGTAGTGAGAAAGAATGTGTAATCCCTGCCAAAAATGAAGTGAGAGTGGAAAAGCCTGCTCTGAATGCAACTACAAGTTTGATGAACAGAATGAATGTAGAATGGAAAAGTGCTATTTTTCTCTTGCTCTCTTAGTTTGCAACATAATTCATAAAAGTCTCACCATATTACTAAATTCTGCTTACAACCAGTAAAGAAGTAAGGAAAGAAAAGAAAAAAAAAAACAACATTTCGGGTATTATTAAGAAATGTGTATGGAAAATAGTTTACAAAGATGAAACTTTGTTACTCTAGTAATGTGAAATCATTAATATATACCAAGTGTTAATTTAGAGCAACATAGTAACTTAAGTGTAGAAAGACTGTCTCCTTCATCATACTCTCCTATTTCAGTCCAAAACACCAGTAGTAGCATAAGTACGTAAAGTAGATTTATGTATGAAATTAAAGAAGAGATGGCAAGGGGGGGACCTAGGTAAAAATCTTTTTTTGTTGTTGTTTTTTGTTTTCTGCCACAGACTTGTCTCATTACTTTGATTTTTTTTTCTATTTTTTTTTTATCTGTAACTTACTCATCTTCAAAGGATTTCTACAGTTTCATGTATACTTGATAGGATATAAAAGCTAATCTGAACTGTAGTGTCTTCGTAGTTCCTAAACTTCTGTGGGTAATGGAAGTAGAAGAAAAATGGTCTCCAGAAGAGAAAAAAAATTGGAAACGATTATGTTATTTGTTATTTAGTTCCTAGGAACCATAATTAAAACATTGATTAATTTCAGTTTTGCTTTTGCATCAGTAATAGGTTTTTTCTTTGCTCTTCAAAACATTGGAAAGGTTAAAAAGACAAAAATATAAAGCCCAAAAATTCTGTGAAATATTCTTTTTTTTGTTTGTTTTCTTTTGCTTGTTGTAGCTAGTCGGTCTTTCCTTATGATTAATCAGAATTGTAGGAGGTGCAGAGGAGAGATAACAGCAATCCAAGAGTTACCAATGTAATTGGTGCTGCTGTTCTTGCAGATTCTGTAACCCAGCAGTGGGCTTTGTTTTATCCCTGCTTATCAAAGTGCACAGAAAATACATAGCCTTATTATAAACTGAGGAAAGTGCACTTCCTTGAGCTGGATCTTACTTATTGCTCTTTGCATATATTGTTTCCTGTGAAAATTCATGAGCTTTCTTTCATCAACTATGCACTTAAACCACCTTCTCCAAGCAGGTTTCTTTCATTGCTTTTTACCCTATGTTAAATGGATGCTTGCTTCTAAACTATATTTTACTTGTCAGCCTCTCTGATGTATACATTTCTCAGACAGGAATACTCTGATATGTGTTGCTGCCTTTTTTTTTTTTTTTTGTAGTTTCAGAGTTGTTTTGCCAATCATTACGTTGCTTTCTAGCCTTTACTAGTGTAGTACATGAAGT
The DNA here is from genome assembly GCF_036417535.1 of Chlamydotis macqueenii. Lineage (NCBI taxonomy): Eukaryota > Metazoa > Chordata > Aves > Otidiformes > Otididae > Chlamydotis > Chlamydotis macqueenii. The sequence continues at coordinate 45,450,668 of NC_141558.1, read as the reverse complement.
GCCTGTGTTTAACAGTAAAGCAGTTTTTCGTGTAAGAATTAACATTATAGCAGCTGGATGCATGCACAGAATTCAAATACACAGGGATAGTATAACTAGAATGGGGGATAAAAGGCAGGAGTAGGATCATCAACTGAAGGAGATGCAGGCATTTCAGGCTGGATCACTGTTTCAAAAGATCTCAGCTGATCCTTCTAGGAAACTGAAGGCCTGATATAAATCTTCTGTGACACTTGTCTTCTGCCTTTTTTCTGAATCGGTTACATTTTTACCATCTTCATTTTCATCCTCAGGTGGATCAAATCAGTCAGAATGAAAGGTGTAAAAATGAGGTGATTGTCAGGTATTCGTTAGAAGTAGCACTTCAGTGACAATCCTGGTAATTTTCTCCTTTGTCTCCATCCTGCATGCTTCATCCTTCATATTTTGCCTGTGTGCATTTAAATATGTATTTTGTAAGTCATTACATGCATCTGTTATGCTTATTCTGATGAGGAAAAATTGCTTTATCTGACAAATTGCTAACTCACTTCTCAGAAATCCACCCTTAATGTACAGTGGGATCTGCCTTTGTTACTTTTTCTACAAATATTTTTAAAAGATGAAAATGCTAGCCAGAAAAAAAGGAATGAGTAATTTAAGTTTTTGTTCCTTTTATAATGGAATAAAATCTTTTAAATGTTTTTTTTAAAGATATGGCCATTGAAAAGGTCTGTAGCACAATTTTTCAGCAATAACTTTTTGCTTTCCATGCTGTCATTTATATTCATACAGAAAGCATCCATGTCTCTTGGTGCTCTGTACTTTTATGGTATTATACATAGGATGATTTTACTTCCATGTTATTCCGTACTATACTTTGAGTATTTAACAGTACTATGGTTCCAACACATACTTCAGAGGCCAAGCTTTTCAAAAAAAAGTTATTTCTAATTTTGCTAATAATGAAATTACCTTAAAAAGAAAAATCAAAGTAATTGTTTTATTGTCTTCTAACCTGCTGCCCGTATTTTGTTCAGTGAAAGCCACAGTTACTGCTTACCTAAGTGTGAGATGTGGGATGCATGTTAAAACTGTAAGACACAATTTCCCTTAATGTTTTTGTGAAAAGGAGTAAGTGTAAATATTGAATATGTTACTTTAATGTTTCAGACAGAATAGATCCAGGGTCCATTACCAAATAATTTGTACGTAAATAGGGCTTCACTGAGCCAAGGAACAGAAGAAAATAAACTTGTTGCAAAACTAAATAACCCTAGCTATTGTATTGGTTCTTGTAGAGAGTTTATCTTTGTTAAAGCTTTTTTTCATAGTCTAAATAAAGTTATATTAGCTTTTAACTTTCTTTTCCTCATTAAAAAACAATCTAAGGAAGCTTTTTTTCTCTACAGTTGATGTTTTTCCTATCAGCTCTATTCTAAGCACATTTGTGTATTGACCTACTGTTATCTAAGCATGTTCGTATACTACCATGCTGTTATCTAGGAAACTCTGATACTTAGGTATCGCTTGAACCACAAAGATATTAAGCATACTTTGGCAATAATCTGTTGTTTGGTAAATTGGTTTTGGTATATTAATCTTAATGTTTAAATATAAAATATTCTTAAGCAATAAATTGTGTATTTTGCTAAGTAGCATTCAAGATAACATCAAGTGTTTTGTTAGAAGGCAATGGATTATTTGGGTGATTGTCTTTATGGACTTTTTTGAGTGTGCAGATATATAGCTATTCAGTCTTGTTTTATGCAGTCTAGAAAATAATATAACACAACTTCAAAAGCAACTTGTGGACTTTCAGACCAGTTATCTTTGACCTTGTGTTTGCAACAAATATAGTAGTAATAATTAGCTTTGGAAAATTTGGAGAATACAACTGGGATTGGAGAAGTATAGTTTTATAATGTAATTACCAAGTCTGAAGGCACTGCCCTGTGCTGGGCACAGTGTATTGTAAGCTTATGAGTAGCATGATGCCTTAACTTGTACGAAACAGTGGTAGCCTCTAGGGAGTAGCAGAAATGCCTCCTGGACTTGTTATTAATAACTTTTAAAGGTAGTGGGCATCAAAAAACATGTAGGAGACAATTTCTCTTTAGTGTTTAATAAATACATAATATGAAACAGAATTATGATCCCTGGCAAAACACAGTGAATATTTATCAACATTTCTTTCAACTGTATAAACTTTAAAAATAATTTTAAAAATCTTCTTGTTGAAGATACTTTACTTTCTTTTTACAGAAAGTTATTTTACAGTTCTAGCGCATCTTCAGGTACTGTGAATATTCCTCACCCTTAAACTAGTACCTCAGCAGTTTTCTATGAGATATGTTACACTACAATCCTTGTCAACAACTGAAATCCTAATTCAAATACATATAAGCGAGACTGACATTTTAAAGTTGAAATAAGTTTCGTATGTTGTTTTTGCATTGCTTTTGTGCTTCAGACCTGCTGATATAAGCTGACCTTCTTTTTTTGGTCCTTTTTATGGTCTCTTGCTTTGCCTTGAAGACTGCCAGACTGTCATGAGCCTTGCTCGCTACAGATATGTCTTGATGTTAAGGCCAGATTATCAGTGCTTTCTGTGTTGCTAAAATTATGTAGTAGTGGAAAATAAATCTGGTCAAATTTTGAAAGCAAGCTAATTTCCCCAGCCTATAAACCTCTATTTATCTCTGTTCCTTCCTTCTCATATTCTTGGAGTTAAAGGGATTCAGAAAGCAGAAGAAGGAAATTTATTGTCTTTTAAATAAATATTATGGGAAAATTAATCAAACTGTTACTGTGTGAATAGTCCTGATTCTGCCACTTCTAAACTATAGAATACTTTTTTTTTAACTTTCTTGGAATATAAATTTATGGTTTTTTAAGAGAGGAAAGTGTTTCCATTTGGGTTATTGTTCTTGTTGATCAAGAAACTGATTATACAGAAAGCAAGGTTATTAATTTAAAGTGGATTTTCTGTAGTGTTTACATAGTACTAAAGTACTTCAAGATCCACAAAAAGAGATTTATACATTTACTTAACTGCAGGGCTGTGCCTGTCAACATGGGCCTGCCAGCTTCCGCAGAAACAGACATTTCTAAAACTTTGAGGTTTCTACAGGCCTCCAAATATCTCTGTCTTTTTTCTGTCATGGATTTGATAAAAATTAATTGAATGTCTGAAAAAAAGAAAGGGGTATTGGAAGCAAACAGTGTATCTGACCTTAGACTGCTTTCAAATTAAGTGCTTCTAAATGTTTTTCCTTAATCCAGATGGAGTAGCCTTCAAACCTGCCTTCTTCATGAACTTTTGTAGTTTCATAACTCTGAAAAAATCCAACATGTTCAAATAACCCAAATTCAAAACTTAAATTTATTTCTTGCGTCAATGAAACACGCAGATGCATGAAGTGAAAGATTTGACTTATTATCCATGCAACTCAGTCAAAAAAAAAAAAAAAAAAAAAGTGGTGGTGGTGATAAAGTTCTGCTAAACCTGGCTTACAATGTCAGTTAGAAAATGGGTAGCTAGCTGTCATATTTGTTCTCTGCTCTTTAGCCTGTGTAAGCTAAAATGACACTGCTTTCAGAGTTGATTCTTAACTGCTTACAGTTTATGTAAAAACTGTCTTAACATTTTGCTAAGAAACCATCCTTCAAGCCTTTAGATTTGAGTGATACCACTTTCATTTGCCAAGTGCTGAACATGTTGAGCCACTTAAAAATGTGAATGATTTCCAAGATCTCAATTAAAGAAAAAAAAAAAACCAAACCACCAGTAACTAAGCAGAGTGTCTTTTTACCACCTTATAAACGCATTGTGCTCATTTTTGGGGTGTCCATGCCCAGGCGCTGGTAGCAGGAGGGGGCACGGTTGCCAGACATTGACAATTCCAGGCAGCTCTGATGGACCCACCACAAGGCACAGCTGAGCCCCTCAGCCAGGCTGATGGCATCTCTGTAGAAGAATATTTAAGAAAGGGCAAAAACACTGTGCAGCAGTTGAGAGAAAAAGAGAGTATTGAGGGAAAAGTGTGAAAAGCAACCCTGCAGACACCAATGTCAGAGCAGGAGGGGAGGAGGTTCTCCAGGTGCCAGAGCAGAGATTTCCTTGCAGCCCATGGAAAAGGCCATGGTGGAGCTGATATCCACACTGCAGCCCTGGGAGGACCCCACACCACAGCAGGTGGATGTTGCCCTAAAGAAACTGTGGCACATGGAGAGCCCAAACAGGAGCAGGTTTATCTTGACAGGAACTGCGGCCCATGGAGAGGACCCATGTTGGAGCAGTTTGTGAAGGACTGTTCTGTGGGAGGGACTCCACATTGGACAGAGAAAAAAGCATGAGGAAGGAATGGCAGGCATAAAGGACTGACTGCAGCCTCCGTCCCTTGGGAGGTACGGGAGTTGGGAACAAAGCAGGCAAGTTGAGCCTGGGAAGAATGGGGACTAGGAGGAGGGATTTCTTAGGTTTTGTCATTGTTTCCTCACTATTGTACTCTGGTTTTCACTTGCAATAAATCAAATTAATTTTCCACAAGACAAGTCTGTTTTGCCCGTGCCAGTAATAGGTAAATGACCTCCCAGTCTTTATCTCGACCCGTGAGCTTTTCCACTGTATTTTCTCTCCCTGTCCAGTTGAGGAGGGGGAGTGAGAGAGTGGCTGGGTGGGCATGTGGCAGTCGCCAAGGTCAACCCACCACAGCTAGTTTTAGATTTGGATGTTGTTTTTTTTTTTAAATAAAGTTACTGCTTTTGTTGAATTTTTACTTTTGTTATTTTAAATCCAAATAAATGTTTTGTTAGCTTATTGCAAACTTTGTTAGATGGTTATTTTTCTTTTTAACTTTAGCTAGCTATTTATACTGGAAATAAGAGTAGTTTAGATCCAAAGGGTAATTCTTATTGAAGAGCATGGGAAATACAACAGCACTAATAGTGTTTTGAAAACACAATTGTTGCCAATGAAAAGAGAATTTGTGTAACCTGCATTTGCACTGGCAAGTACATTTGTCTGATTACTGAACAGAATGCTTTTCTTGAGGAGAGGAAATAGCCTGAAGGACTGAATGTATTTTGACATCTTGAAGATTAGCTGATTAATTGTACTTGGGATGGCAAGGCAGAAGTGAGAAGTGAAGCAGAGACCATGAAAGCATGAGAGCTGAATAGGCCAAGTTGTTCTGAGAACGGCAAATGGCATCGGGACCTTTGAGTAATATGGATGATCACTCTGATAGATTCTGTCAGCTGATAGACTCAGATATTAAGTCATGAAGGCTTTATTCCCTATTGGAGTCTGATACTAATAAAATGGAATAATGCTTTTTTCTTAAGTTCTTATCTGCAATATAAAACTAATCAAGTCTGAAACTATTTGAAGTGAAAGAGGGCTATAAAGTTAAGGTGCCTTCTGTTTCATCTACAGCTTTCTTTCTGATATGCTGTTTCTCATTTCCTGCACTTTAATGAGGTATAGAGATGCTTCTAGGTAAAAGCAAATAGTGAACTTGATTCCTGCTACTTTTCTTTTGGTGTGGAAATGGAAATGCAGAAATGTTGTTAATTTTTATTGCATAATATGCTACTATTTATGTTCTTCCCATTTCATGCATATACAAAGCCCACTGTTAGAAGCTGAATATGAATATGTAGTAATTTACCGTATGCATATAGTAAGTGCAAAAGAGTTCCTGATTCTTTACCATAGTTACTCATTTACATACTTCTTTTAAACAAACATTACCTACCCATTGCATGCACTTTTATGTTTATGTGTAACCAGAAATTAGGACATTTTTACGTTAGTAAAAGGAGATGAAGGATGAGAGAGTATTTGAAATCAAAGAGGGTTTTTTTGCACTTGGGAACTGGCAAAAAAAATTGTGATGACAGAATTATCACTAAATCATGTTAGACATTAAGGGCTTCTTTTTGACTGCTGGACCTATTTAACTCTGAAGCCATTTAAGCAGATTCAATTGTGTTAAATGCCATAAATTTATGTAAGCAGTGCTTTCAGTGTTCAGTTCGTCCAATAAAAATTATTTTTGTATAAAAGAAAAGTCTTGAAAAACAGGATTTGTTGGCAAGGGGATTTTTTTAAACACTCTTTTTCTTGACATTCTCTCTGTCCATTACATAGGTTTTGGTAGGAATTAGTGAGTTCTGTGGAGGTCGACTTTCAGGGAGCAGTTATAAAGAAATACTCTTAAGCATTTGTACTATTACTAATATTAAATAGTGTGCTAAAATGACCTCCTAGCCTGGCTTAATACACATGAAGATACTGGAAACTGGGTATTGAATCTATATACGGAAAAATGTAGTAAAATGAATATATGGCTAAGAATATGACAGATGTACATGATCAGCACAGGCAAAAATAATTTACTAATTCACATTTCAGTTACTCCTAAAACAGAGAATAACTGAAATTACTCCCTGATTTGGTGGGCTTTGCAGCATGCCCTTAACTGTAAGTAAGTTGGCCTTTTGGTTACTTTTACATGGAAAAGTACTGCATTTCTTTTTCCTCCCAAAGCCTTGTTTTCCACAAATATGTTTCTATTTCTAAACTGTCTGTGTGTTGATAAAGTAGTCCTCAAAATTTCTTGATTAGTAAGGTATCTATCAAACAGAATCTATAGGAACTCTATTTCTCACTTTCCTTTATTGAATGCAGGTATGTCATCTTACCATGCACACCACCATACTAATACAAAAATGTTTCAATACGGTGACCAAGAATTATGTTATTATAAAAATCAAAATATTAACAGCTCTTCTCCCTTAATAATATTTCTCAGGCTATTGTATTGTACTACATTTTAACAGAAATCAAATGTAGGAAAACACTTTTCTTTTTTTGGGGGGGGTTGGTATTGTCAGTTCTTATCCCATTCATACTACCATAGCATTTTGTGAAAACTATGAAGTGCTTACGCTGAAAAATTACCTAGAATATGCATTCTAAAGTGCCTTTAAAGTAAGGTAATACTATTTTATTTTCCCATCTCTGGTTACTTCATCACTGTCTAATCTCTTTCTCCTTCTCTGATCTATTTTTTCTGTCCCTGCAGGAGCTCACTCTCATGTTAGTTAGTCTTCTGTAAGTGGTCTTCATCTCCAATTACATGACATTGGTTTGTTACTTGCAGTTGTTGAAAACACCTGTATTACTGCTGACTTCAGATACCAGTCTGTTTCCTTCCAGGAACAGAGTGATTCTTTGCTCTAGAAATTTTGGTTGCAGTAGATGCAATAAAATCTGCAAATCTCTTTGGTATGAGGAGATAAACTGTCATGAAGTGGCCATCAGAAATGATCCAGAGATTATAAAGCTCACAGGTACAGAAAAGCCCTCCTCTTTTCAAGTTGTTTATTTCAAAAGAAGAGTTGAGCCTGGTTAATAATTCCTCTTCAGGTATGCCTAGAATGAAAAATAGTGCTGAATTCTATGCACACCCATGACTTCAGGAGCAGAATACCCTCTTTTGATCAGCATTTGGACTGGGAGGTATAATTTATGAAGAGAACATCAAAATCTAACACAAAAAAAAAAGAGGAAGGGATATGCCTCTCTTTCTGAGAAAACTTCCAGAATACTTCTCAGGAGTGCAACTTAGCTGAAAGAAAATTTTCTTTCTTCTGAATTTTCATAGTTATGCACTATTTAAAATGAGAGTCTTTCTTCCTTTAAATGAGGTAGAAACCTTACCTTTCAAATGAGAGCAATATACTGAAATGTTTAGAACAGAAATGCTTGCTAAAGTGTATGGCTGAGTCCAGAAAGATAAACATGTTTTATACAATGGGTTTTCTATATCCTAATGTCATATCCGTTTAGCACTGTCATCTCCATATGAATTTCCTTCGTTTCAGAAGTCTTCACAGTGTGAAGAATAAAATCTTGCTCCCTGCTTCATTGTCCATGCTATCTTCAGGGCAAATAGTGTTTAAAAAAAACCCAATACTATCCAGGATCTCTTTGAGACAGTGAGGCTTAATAGGACTCCACAGACTTACATATCTTTTTCTGTCTTACTTTTTAAACTTTTTTTTTTCTGTAAATGTTAAGTGTATTTCTTAATTAGTGTTTAGTTCTGAAAGCAAGACTATTCAAATAAGAACAGAAGGGATGTGTCTTTGTACGTATGCAAATGCATACTGTATTGTGTTTAAAGATTTGAAAGACTTTTTTAAGGTCCTGATCTTGTCAGTTGCTTGACCAGTAAGCAGTCTACGCTCCCAGTTAATAGTGGTCTGGTGCCCAGTAACACCTGGGTCCTCAGCTGGGCTGAATTCATTTTCCTTGGCTGTTGGAGGGAGAAAGTGGAATCCCAAAAGAGTTTTCGTGGATGAGCGGAAGGAAAAAAAAAAACCATCATTTTTCTAAGAGTACCCTCTTTAGAGATCCAAAATAGAGAATAACAAAAGGAAAATGAAGATATTATCTGGATTAGGTGAACCTGCATTGACTCGAATCTGAAACTGGAGAGAATATTTGGAGCCCTCTCGCCTCCAAGTTGGGAGCACTTCCATAACGTCACTATACCCGTCCAGCTGACCTCGGAAATAAGTTTTCGATTTGTTAGCATTGTAATGCTGGACCCATTAAAGACAAGGAAGGAGTTTTTCCATGGGTGCTATTTTTATGAAGTATATGGTTTTCCCACAGATTTCTTCCTTTCTTACATCAACTTGGGGAAATAGTGAAGCAGGTGAAAAAAAGTATGTTTAACAACAGAGGCAATTGGGGCCTGTAATGTTAATTCTTTGACTGAATTCTCTAACCCTCAGAAGTAAAGGCATTAAACTCTGACTTGACATGTAGTACTTCTGGTTGTCTCTGTTGATGAAAATTGTTAAGAAAGAAATTATTTTGCTTGTATAAGAGACTTGTGGATAACTTTTCAGTGGGTTTGGTTAATAAGCTTGTTGCTTAGATGAATTGTTGTCTGCATTCTTTCTCTTGTTTTTGTTGCTGGGACAACTACATTACTTTCTCAGACTGAAGTTATCGATCTGTGCCTTCAGCGTTGTGCTTCCTTCTTTTTGGCATCAGTCCTCCAATACCCTAGTGGGATTGTTGGAAGCCCTTCTGATTTACTGCTCTCCCATTAATATACGTGCCTATGACAGCTAAGATTTTGCTAGGGGGGGGGAAAAGTACTTATACATCATCAAACAGTAACAGTTTGAATAAAAAATAGTAGTCCTTCATAAGGAACTGGAGGTGCTGCCTGTGACCTAAATTAATTTCTAGATTTATGACAGAATCCATCTTGATTTTACTAAAATCAAGCTTCCATGCTTCAAAAATTAGAATCACTACTCTTAAGACATTCATTTACATTTTATTTGAAATAATTTATTTTTCAAATAGACAGATGTAGTGGTTTATGATACTATATGCCTACTTGCTTACTGTTATTGCATAATCTGCAGAATTTTAGTACAGCCTTTGAGTAGCCTACTTTGGCTTTAATAATCAAATGCCACATACTCTGATAAAATGTGTAATTAACTGGCATTGTTTGGTATGACTCACTTGGCTAAAATCTCTATTGGGTTGGGTTGGAAGTGGGGAGATAATTTTTGTTTTAGCGCTAAAATTAGTTGAAATTATGCCAGATAAAATAACAGTAATTTTGAACAACAGGAAAAAACTTGTTTTATATGTTTTGTAGTTAAAGGAAATAGGGTGGGTTTTTTTTCTTTTTTTTTTTTTTTTTTGTAATTGCATTCTTGGTTGTGTCTTCCCTTTTTGTTGGAAGTAATTATGTTCATGCTTGGCTAAGTTCCCTTTCCTACAAGTTTTTCTAAATTGTTTTGAAACCAAGGTTTTGGGTGTTTTTTCTTTTAATGAACTTATGTAACTATTTGGTATCGTACTTCAGCACTTATATGAAAATATACAAATATTCAATTTAGATGAAGAGCTCTTGCTGTAAGTATATTCTCTCTCTCTTTTTTTTTTTTTCCCCCTCCAGGGCGCACATTTTTTCACTTACTTTATTCTTTATCAGAATAAATTAAGTTTTAATATATCTGTACTTGAAGTACCTGCATTAATCACTGTCTCTGCAGAGGCTTAATATTACAGTGGAACTTTAAAAGTACTAGTGTACTAATATAAGAAACAGAATTGTGGTTTGGATACACGATTGATCCAGACTGCAACTGAATATATTAAGAGGAATGCTGTTGCTCTTTGGTTGCATGGCTAAGTCCAACAGTGTCACCTGCAGGTGAATCAAGTAGATTTCTTAATTTTTCAAGTGGAAATTTCAGACAGCTGAGATAAGCTACTTATTGAAAATGGGAAGATCTTGTTTAATAACTTTCCATTTAATATCTTAAATAAACTTTGCTGGTTATTCTTGTTGTGAAATTAACTGCAAATATGACATTCAGAGTATTTTTTTAAGAAGTGCTTACCAAAAAAAAATTCAAAATAATTCCTTAATGTTTATTAAAGATGTTTATTGATAATATTGTGCCCACTTACTATTTAAAATCAAATTACACTGAAAATACATGTGATTTATGATATTAAAATTTGTTTACTGTGTATGATTTTATAGAGGTGAAAATTTATTGTGTATCAATGATTCATCTCAATTTGTTGTGGTAGAATATTGTAGAAGTGAATATGAAGTAAAATGTCAGAAGTATTGCAATTGGGTTAAAAAAATTAATAAACACATTCTAAAATTTGTATATGTAAAAAAATACTTTTAGGTTATTGCATCTGTTACTTCAGTATAAGAGATATTAATGAAGCCAAAGTTTTTCTGAAAGTAGAATAACATACAAATGTAATTTGTTAATAGAGGGGACTGCTGTTCTTCAGCCATTTTTTGAGGCTTCAGCATCTTCCTTTCTCTGTTGCCAGGTTTGCAATTAATAAAAAAAAACCAAAACAGTTATTTCTTCACTTTTGTGTGACTGGGGCTGGCTGAATCAAATTGTCTCGACCTTTACATTAGGGGTTTTTAATTTTTTTTTTTTTAATTACAATAATGTGATCATCCAGTGGCTACTGAATCATATGTGAGTTGCAAAGTACTTATAATGTTTTAAACCACATTGTGAATACTAGTGACATTGTCAGAAGGGCTTCTATGTAATACAGATTCATGATTGTGGAAGAAGAAAGCGTGGTTGGAGCTGCTAAATTGCTGTCCCACTTCTGCAATAGAGTACTGAAACTCCTATGGGGAAGCTACCTTTGAGCTTTTTATTCCTTTTATGTTATGTCACTCAGGTGGGATATATATATATCAGCTTGTAGATTCTGAGCATAGGAAGACTTTAATAGCTCTGTGTACACTATCTTTGTTGGCTAGTCAGCTGTAGTATTTAGAGACCTCAGTGGTAAGCGGTTACCTTACATAGGATTCAGTAGTAAATTAAGTCTATTTCTTGGGTCTTCACAGCCACTAGTTTTGGTTCGTGCTGGTTTTAGAGTGTTTTTTGGCATTTAAGAAAATACTTTAAACTGTGACACTGAAAACTAAATGTTACTTCTTTGTGTCAAAGGCATAGTGTAAGCGCAAGATTTCTTTGCTGCCCCTTCCACTTATTTGATCTTGCTTTACTGTGTTTCAGACAGTCCATCCTATTTAGTTGTATAGTTGCCAAGGTGTGTTCACTGCTCCATCTCTCAAAACAGATAAATGTTACGTTAATTTGGTAACCTTGGGGTGGAAGGGAGAGAGGAGAGTCCCTAATGTAGTAGAAAGTTTCAAAGATTTTTAATTCAGTTGTGTGCTAATATACAAATATTGTAGATCCAGTATTATAGCTGTAATAAGTTCTACACTGCAGTAAGCTGTTAGCTTAATGTGTCTGTGTCATGCAGCATGATTCTTGAGTTTTAATCTGTTATGCAGAAGTTAGTGTCTTCAGTTAATGTGCTTCAGAAAGTGCATTGTGTGTAAGGGTGTTGTATGTAGGATTATTAAACAGAATGGTCTGCTGTTGAAGATTGATCAAATAGCATGTTACTGCAGTATTTTCCACATTCCTTTGTAAATCACTTAATGAGGACATGATACTAATGGTTTCAATAAGCTACTTCCGTATTTTTTAGTCTAGATGGAAAACTGAAAGGCTTTCAGACTTTAGGAGTTTCTAGCGATCTTGTGAACTTGTTATTCCTAGTTGATGCCTCCAATCTCAAGAGTGGTCCTTTCTCATGAGCAGGAAGTCAAACGAGTGGCAGGAGGCTTGTAGGACGAAAAGCAAACCTAAAAAGGAAGCATGCAAGAGATGGGTGCAGGAACAGGTAACCTGGAAGGATTATAGTTGCTGTTTGAGCATGAAGGGACAGAGTTAGGTAAGCCAAAGCCCAAGAGCACATGTAAAGGGCAACAAGAAAGGCTTCTATGGCTGTATAGCAAAAAGAAGACTGGCGAAAACTGCTGGTAAATGAGGCAGGGGACCTAATGACAAAGGTCATGTAAAAGGCTGAGGTACTTAATGGCTTTTTTACTTCAGCCTTTATTGTTAGGACGGGTTTTCAGCAATTCCAGGCCACTGAGACGTATGGGAAAGTCCACAGAAGGAAAATTTAATACTTGGTGGAAGAAAGTCAGGTTAGAGAATGCACAAACAAACTGTGAGCATAATACAAGTCAATGCAATCTGATGAGATCACCCACAAGTCCTGAGGGAGCTGGTCAAAGTCATCATGAGGTCATTCTCTATTACCTTTGAAATGTCATGGTGATCCTCTGTCATAGGACAGAGTGCACCCTCTGCAAGTTTGCAAATAGTGCAAAACTGGGAGAAGTAGTTGATAGATCAGATGGTTGTACATCATTCAGAGGGACGTTGAGAGACTGGAGAAATGGGCCAACAGAATGTTCATCAAGTTCCAGAGTTAGATGCCATGTCCTGCACAGGAGTGAGGGAATAATCCTATGCACCTACCCTATGTCCAGGCTGGGGGCCAATCAGCTGGAAAGTAGCTTCCCAGAACAGATACAGATGTTCTGGTGGACAACAAATTGAAGAAGAGCAACCAGTGTCCCCTTCAGGCTGGGCTGCATTCAGAAGAGCGTTGCCAGCAGCTCGAAGATGGTGATTCTTCCCCTCTGCTCAGCCCTGGTGAGACACATCTGGGGTGCTAGGTCCACTTCTGGCCTCCCTGTTATAAGAAGAACAGGGACATACTAGAGCAAGTCTGGCAAAGAGCCGTGAAGTTCATTAAGGGATAGGAACACCTGGAACGTGAGGAGGGGTAACGCAAGCTGGGGTCGTTCAGCCCGCATACGAGAAAGCTCGGATAGATGTGCTCAAAGTGTATGAGTGCATTGTGTATTCATATGTAAAGAAGACTGAGCCAGACCTCAGTGGTGCCCAGTGAGAGGACAAGAGGCAATGGGTGCAAACTGCAATACAGGAAATTCTCTGTAAACATGGGATTTTATTTTTTTTTTTCTTTCTTCTATGAGGATGGTTAGACACTGAAAATTTGTCTAGAGAAGCTGTGGAGTCTTCACCTTAGAGATACTCAAAACCTGACTGGACACAATCTTGAACAGACTCCTCTAGATTACCTTGTTTTGAGCAGTGGATTGGGCTGGAAGATCTCCAAAGGTGCCTTCCAACTTTATCCATTCTGTGAAAATCAGGATTAGCCTTTTTTGACGGAATTGCCTATGTGATATTTACTGCATGTATCGGTAAAAGATGAACAAGGAACCATTTTAGACACCATTTTGCCTGTTGCAATATTCCCATGTAATGATTAAAGATGACATTTTGTCAAACAAATTTCAGATTTTCTTTTCCAGTGATGGAAAGCTAATAAGCAGTATAATCTTTGTATTTTTATATATAAAATTAAGACTAAAAATAGTTAAAATACATTGTCTGAATGTTAAATTACGAAGTACAATGAATCTTAATAAGTAACAGTAAAGAATACCTCAACTGAAGTTCTTAAATTAATAGCAAAGAATCTCAAATTGAAGTACTTCATGGTATGAGCTGCTCATCTGCATAGGAATAATTAATGAATTTATTAAGAACACTAAATAAAATATTATTATAGGGTTTTGTCTCTTGAGGCTTTTTTGGCACTGAGGATGTAATCTGTAAAACTTGTAGGAATATAATTTTCAAGAGTGTCTATTATTAATATTTTATCTATGAAGACTTGAAAGAATGATTTACTTTTCTTGGTTTTAATGGTCTTTTGTAGCTGAAAAGGCTCTGTGCAAAAGGAATTCACATGTCTATAAAATTACGGAGTAACTGTTTTGCACTTCCAAATACTTTTTTAAGCACAGTAAATTTTACAGGATAAAAAAGCAGTCTTTTATAGTTAATGCAAATGATGCATTAAGTTAGACCCTTCTACCAGAGTACAGTATAAAGGTACTCAGAAGTCCAATTATCTTTGATTTAGATGTAAAAATTGCAGAATAACAGCTGCGCCTGCTGAGTGAATATTCCTCTGCAAAAAGATAGCTTATTTGAGTAGAGTTGAGGACAGGTTGCTCAGGGAATGTTTGCCTCTTTTGGCTCTTTTACAAATTTAACTGCTTCTGGTCAGTTGAAATAGCATCAGAGCATTTTAGAATTTACATTTTCTAAGTTGTCATTTTGCATGTTATAGAATATTTATAGATTGTTTAGCATTTATTGTGACTGTGCAACAGAAAACCCACGTTATAATTCAAATTAGTACTTCGAAATATTGCAGATAAATTTGACTGCATTTAAAAGTACAGATTTTTCTATGCTACATTACAAAATTTTTTTAAAGAAGCTTTTATACTAAAGAATCAGTTTACATGCAATATCTATATTGACATATACTCTAATTTACAGTAGAATTAGAGTATATGTAGTATTAGTATAAATTATTACTAGTATCATACTAGTATAATATTAGCAAAAAGTGTATAATAGTGTATATTGTAGCATATAGTATTAGAGTATAGATTAGCATATTGAATTATTAATATAGAGTATAATTAGAATATATTATTTAGGATATGTTTTATATATGTATTTGTTTAGAACTGAAATCTGAAAGGTCTTTTTAAATTGAAGTTTTGAGGATGTTTACCTTGAGGTCAATGCAACATTAAGTGCAGTTATGTACACTAAGCTGATATTAAAACAAAATATACAAAATACTATGAGAATTCATTTAATTTGTCCTTCCTACTATTGATAAATATTGGTCTAATTTGATCTTAAAACAACCTGATCATGGAGATTAGAATATTATTATTATTTTCAACAGAAATCTCTTTTCAACATAAATCCTACTCACATTGTATTAGTGCTTTCCTTATCTGAATGTCTGTCTTCCCCAGCCACTGCTGTTTGCTTTTTGAAGACTCTTGTAGTTGTAGTTATCTCTGTTCAGTCACATTTATTTAGCCTAAGCATCAATTCATTTAAACTTTTTGCAAAGGTTATGCTTCATTTATGTTTAGTCATTCTCATTTTTCACTTCTGGACTCTCAGTTGGTTTGTACTTCTGGAATTAAGTTGCCCAAAATATAATGTATTGCCCCAAGGTCATACTGCTGCTGAGCAGAGTGGAAGGTTTATTTAGCATGTCCAAATAACAGCATTTCTGTTCCAAGGTTTTTTCCAACAGCATAGCATTTTTGGTTCATGTGCAGATTGATCTGCTCTTTCTCTTTTCCCTGTCCAGCTGCTGTCTTGCCAATTGTTTTACATCCTATATTTGTTGAGGTAATTATTCTTAAGGGTCAGATTAAGCTATTTTGGCTTTAGCTATGTAAAAGTCAGGCAACTAGTCTAAACTGGCTGCACAGGCTTGTAGGGAGAGCACTACAGAGAAAAGAATTCTAAGGCTGATTCATACAAAGAGGGATGAAATGAGCCAACTAGAGAGAACCTAGACTACTAGTTTAGATGGTGAATTTCTAAATTAGCAGGTAAGATAGGCAAGATGAATCTCATCCTTGGTATCAAGTCTTGAAATTGTGTTTCTGACTTTCATCCATGAATGCATCTGTTCTTTAATTTGTTAAGGCATTTTAAAATTCTTACTCCATCCTCCCATGCGTTTACAGCTCTGTGCAGCATAATATCAATTGAAAGTTTAGTGAGTATAATCTTTAGTCTGTTGTTAGAACTACTCTTTAAAATATGCAACAGTATTGAGGTGGATAGAGTCCTCTGGAATTCCGTTTGATTTGATCCTTTCATTGCAACAGCAAACTGATGGTATTTCCTCTGAGTGCTTAAAGGATCCTGCTGAAATCCAAAGGGTGTGCTAGTTTTTACTTAATATAGCTGGAAAATATAAATCTGACAGTCATAGTGTAGCTCAGTTGCAATCACCTTCAGCAGTGGTTATCATTAATATTAGCATACATAATTTTCTCTAGAGTGTAGACTTGAATGCAGATTTCATGAAATCACATTTGCATGAGAGCAAATGAATTGGTTTTTCGGTTGTAATTTTGTGAACTAGTTTCATTAAATTGGCTTTTCATGCAATATCTGTTTAACATCAGCATCTCAGCCAAACCCCGAAACCTTTCCTCATCTTTCACTTAGCATGCCTCTGAGTCAGTGATTTGCATTGATTCTCCAAAACCACCTGGTTTGAGACAAAAAAAAACTTGCTTCTTCTCACATACAAAACTGTGAAAGAAAATAAAACTGTTGAGTAAAGGTGTGTTAAAAGGATATTTAGAACAAAATGTCACTGTTGCAATTTGGTCCTTTTCACATAATATTTACAGGAGTAGAACAGAGGGAAAAAAACACTGATCGAGAAAAACTACTTCTTGAAGAACATTTCCCCACTAGGGAACAATTTATCTCTGTGTTGAAGAGAATAGGTATTTGATCACTGATTTTTTTTTTTTTTTTCAAGTACAAGGAAAAGGAACACATACTCTCTTTCTGTCCTCTCTGTCTAATCTTAAAATAAATACATTTTTAAAAGGTTATAATTATGCCAGCAAAATTATTCTGAACTTTTTATATTTACGGTCAATAAGATATGCAGGACCATTGTGATGACCCTGGAAAATATACTAGTATAAATATGTTGGAAAAACTGATAGCTGAGGTATTCTTTTATCTTTATCTCCTAAAGTTATGCAACCCAAGTCTAAAGTTTCCCTGTAGAACAGAGGAGGAGTGACTTTGAAACCCATTTTCTTGCAGCTTTGAGGGAAAAAAGAAAAAGAAAACAAAAAACCCCACCAACCAAGAAACAATATTGCATTTCTCAGAAATGTCAATGTATTTCCAAAAAATATTCTTGTACTTAGGTTTTCCTTGTCAATTCTTACCCAGTAAACAATCAACTTCAGCCCAAATATTGCTATAATAATGTTTAAAAACATACACAAATATACTTTACACTCATGGTTTGTTGTTATTCTGCCGTATCTCTGTTCTATATGAAAAAGGGGCTGAGGGAGAAGAAAATGCAAAATAACACTGGGAAGACTTGAAAACAAGCAGGCTGGATGCAGTGTCTCAAGAGACAGGCTGCTGCGGAAAGTTGTCAGATCTGATTAAGGGAGCTATTGGCATCAATCAGACCTGACAGTAGTATATCAGAGGTTAGTACAACTATAATTAGTGAACTGATTAACAGCAAAGAGGAAAAGAGGGTAATGTTTTGGATCAAACTCCTTTAAAGCATTTTGATCAGTACTTAAACTTGAAGGCTGAGTGGCTAATTATATATTTTACAATATAAGAGCTAAATTTCACAAAGCCTGCAAGCTGTTCTTCCTCACTATGGTTGTTAAAATAAGGTTTGTACTGACTCTAAACAGACTGTTTTTTTCCTAGGAAAAAAACATGGAGAGCAGGTGCTCTTATCATATCACTTCTCAGTAAAACTATTGTGATTCTAATGTATATTGTCTTCCATAGTTTCTCCTCAGATTAATGCAACTACTCCACATAGTAAAGCTTGATGCTCTTTTAGTAAGAATATAAAAAACTTCCATGGTTTCACAGCAGCAACAAAAAAGAATTATTCTGTCTGATTTATCAGCCTGACTGGTTGTACTGGGTTTATTTTGACTCTGTCAGAGTCCATTGTATTGAGATTTAAAAGTAGTGTTGGAACTTATAAATTAGTTTTGTAATCACTGGGACATCCAGGACTGTGCTCAAAGCATAAAATTGTAAATCTTAACGTAAGAACTTAAATCTGTTAATCATAGCTGTGAAACTGAGTATACAACAAATAAAAAATATTGAAAAAAAATCAGTTCAACAGTACATGTCAGATGCGTCATAAGTATCTTGCTCTGCTAAGGCGGTGGGCTGATACCAGTTGCCTTTTCATGAGGTGGACTGCTGGGTTCTATAAAGAAACTAAATCATCATGACTTTCTAGGATTAAGTTATAAAATAAAACATGCTGCACTAAGTTACGCTTCTTCAGTTAAAAATTCTCTTCCCATTTTAATGAGTTCTGAGTGGCAGCTGTTAAAATTATTGTTGTTCCTTTGTTGATTTGTAGATGTATTGTTGGGTGATTATTGGTGCTAGCTTTGGTGACTTACTAATTGCTGCTAATATGCATCAATATAATGCACCTCTGCAAGTCTTCCTAACATGAAAAACTCAGTCTTTTATCTATATACTTTTTGTAAGTACAGTCTTATTATTGAATGTTTTTAAGATGCTTTTTTATATATATATTTATATGTGTGATCCTTTATTGCCATTACTTTAGACCGCAAATACACGTTAAGATTTGATATATCATCATCTGTTCACCCAAGTGATGCTCATCTGCATGTCTCTTTACTGTAAGGAATCTGTTTTACTGGAGACATAATTCTGTTTTCAACTGTGTAAAACACAGCATCAGATGGTTGTCTCTGATTTATGAAAAACAAAATATTTGTATTCATTATTTATTACTTCCTACCTTCGTACCTCAAATTCTTGTTTTGAATTTATGCCCTCTGTTTTACTTTCTATATGTTTATTCCACTCCCTGCCTGAGCTCCAGCTCACATGAGGTTTTGCGAAATGCTTGAATAAATCATACAGAATAAGAAGGCAATAAAAAGAGAAAATAAAAAAAAAGCATTATGAAAGTAACTTGCAGGCTGCTGCTCTTGTAACATGTTTTGATGAAGTTTTACCTCAGAGAGTGCCAAAGTGGTAAAGTGTCCCTCATGGGGTGTGGTATCAGGTATCTAATATTAAAATTGTGAGAAGCTCCAAAGCATCGCTGATTGGAAGGGAAATACTTCAGGTTGTACAAAGCCCCAGGATAGCAGCTCTCCCCATAGAATGGCAGAATATGCTGCATTCCAATGAGAGGCTGCTCTGAGTGAACGTGTGTGGTTGTGTCCAGTTTTGTGTGTGTCTATTTCTGCACAAGTAAAGCTCTTGCAATGAGTTTGTTGCCAGAACAAAGCACCAAGATAATTAGTTATAGCATGAATAGAGTAAACTGTATAGGTTGTTCATGCCTCTGCCGAAAAGCTATCAGAAGATGAGGAGTGCTGGCTGTGACTGAGCAAAGCTTCCTCTAGGATCAGCCACATATTCTTAAATGTTGTTTTCACATGTAGTAAGGGAAAAGGAGTGGGAGAAGGAGAGAGAATACCAGTAGCAAGGTGAAAACAATAAAGACGAGGAAGTGATACGCATTGAAATCTACAGAATTGGATCTTTGAGAGAGTGTCTTTGAATATTGACAAGAAAGCAGCAGTGGCTGGACCAGGATTCTTTACAGCTATCCATCCATGATGAATCACTGTGGTGGAGACAAACTTCCTACAGGCACTAACGCAGAAAGAGGCAGGTTCCATACTTTCTAAGGCTTTTAGATCCTTAGAGCTTGTATTTCGTACATGAACTATGTTTTTTCCTTGACTGTATATGCAAATGAAATAGGACTTAAAATTTTTTCTTCTACAGCATCATCAAGGCACTTCAGAAAATACTAGTTTTTGTGAGTTTACGAATTCTCATATTTGGAATGATGCTTTATTTAATCACATTTAATTTCAGTAAAATAATTCTTTTTAATCTGCAAATAATGAAATAATTTCTAGTCATATCTAGTCATTGTTTTATGTTATTAAAAGGCCAATTTCCAAAATACCTAGCATGCATTTTCCAATGGAGAATATATATGTCCGTTATTTCCAGGCTATATTTTAGTTGTTTCAGTCTCTTTACCTTTCCTTAGTTTTGGCTGTGGTATCTTCAGTCAGACTTTTTTATGCTAGCAACAAAACAAGTAATTCCAGCATCACTGGTCATTGCACAGGAAGAGCACAGGAGGAGGCCTTTAGAGGATAGATGCTCACATAGCCAGAGGCATCAGGTGTTTTTTATAATAAGATTTGGGTTTCTTTTTCCTTTCCTAAGGATACTGAAATAGTAGGAGGGTTACTTAATAGACAGTGGGAAAGGTACAAAGAAATCTTAATGCAAAATGAAAAAGAATTGGCTGTTAAGAGGGTAAAAGAAATGTAGAATGAAATTACAGTGGAAATGTGTATTTCTCATTGATTTAATCAATGCTTTGAGAAACAGTATTGTGAACTTCACAGAGAAAGATAAAGTGAATGGAGTATTTGTCGTTTATTTAGCAGCTATTTTATTTATTTCAAAGCAAAGAGGAAGTAGTACTTTCATATTTAATATGAAAAATATCTCTGTAGTGCTACAGGGGTGCGATGACATATGCTCATGAAATGTTTGTCGATCTTAATACAGCTTTGGGTAGATAATTTCATTTTTGAAACTTCACATAACAAACAAGCTTTATTATTGTGATCATTTGACATCCACAATATTTTCCTTATGCCGTTGTATACATTTTCACAATTCTGATATAATAAAGACGTACATATTTACATCTTATGTTAAGGAAAGGTGTTGACACTACATCTTAGTTCATACTGCTACTGCTCTGCTTACAGTATGGCAGTGTGCAGGCTTATTTCTGGAATAGTGCTGATACTTAAAATAACAACACTATCCAGTCTTAAGTACAAGGTACTTTTCTACCTTTTATGTTATAGCAACCTATGTAATCACATATTAAAATACTATGTGCTCACGGTCAGGGCGTGTTATTCTCAGGATTGCCCATAAAATCTCTGCTATAAGAAGTTTAACAGTGTCTTTCCTTTGTAATAATTTTATCAATTCCAAAAATCTTGTATTTAAATAATAGTTGAATTCAGTTTATTCTGTGCATCAGGAATAAAAACGTACAAAAATCTGAAGAGAAACTGCTAAAGGTATAATTTGGCTTGTAGGGTGTTTATTCAGTCACAATATGCAAACTTGTATAAACCCATTATCAGTCCCAAAATTTAGGTTGTTATCAACTTTGATAAAGCAAAATCTAAAATGAGAGTATGTTTAAAATTTGCCATGTACGCCTGCTTTACTAACGATGCCTTACCTTCCAGAAAGGTTTGAACAACTGTAAAGTAGGCTATTTTGAGAATCCACTTTTAAGATAGTGGGGCATGGAGTATTTAATTTACTAACCTGATGATTCACAAACAACTGTTCTGTCTCTTTTTTTGTAATCAGAATGGTATGTTGTCTAAAACAAAAATGGAACACCAGTCCCTTTCTTCTATCATCCCAATTGATATTTAACCTGAGATCCTAGTCAACTAGTTCTTTGTACATTTTGGTTTGACAATATCTGGCAGATAGGAAGAATGACCTAAGTATTTTCTAATTGTTTTCTCAAAATCATAGTAATTATGAAGTTATCTGTGGGGGTTTTTTTTCTGAGTTTTGATTTGTTGTTGTATATATGAAAGGGACCAAAGGTCAGAGAAGAGGCTAAAGAGAGGCAAATGTTCTCGAAAATGGTCTTGAAGAACTTAGAAGCAGTGAATTTTGTAGTATGGGATGTTATAACTAAATATTTTATGTAGTTTATTCTGAAATATTTTCACATATGAATTGGACCTGTGGGACTGTGAATTTGAGAGGCTTACCATGGTTTTACGAGCCTCAGAGTGTGTGCACAAATTAGTCAAGCAGAAATCAGATACTCGCCATGTGCAAGGTGTGTTTGGGAGAACTTAAAGCAGCAAAAAGAATTTGAAGGATTGCAAGTGAGCTACTGAAAAGACAGATGCCAACTGCTAGAAATTAATGTTGGACCTTAAGAAATTAATGGAAGATCATTTTATTTCAGTGATACCATAAGCCCTTTCAGACTAAGAAAAACCCCAAACAACGACAACAAAACCCAGCATTTTTCAACATATTGATCTTCTGAAACTATGATGAAAATGTAACTTCCTCTTACCATGAAGTCTGGCTTCTAAGGGAAATGAAGAGAAACTGACAAAAATAGTTAGCAAATCATGCAATTACAGAAAAATGCATTTTCACAATCACTCAAACTTTTGTCAGATGACGTTGAAATTGTCAGCCAGTCTGGTCCTTTTTGACTTAATTTTCCAAAGTGAAGTAATTGGACTTTTTTGTTTGAGTTCTTACCTGAATATTATGTAAAGTAAATGTAGGAATATGTTAACAAAACCCAAAGCTAAATGAAATAATTTTGTGTTGAAAGACTTTTTTTTTTTTTTTAACTGTTATTTTTTCTGGTTTAAAAGTGAAATTGAGCAGCAGGCCTCACCTAAGACAGAAGACTTTGTGATAAGCCCATGTTTTCCCTCATAGAAAAAGTCAGTGTGGAAGAGTTACTAATGATAATCTGAAAAGCATTGCAAAAGGAGAATTGTATGTGCGGAGAGAAATTTAAATTGACAGTAAAAATATTGACAGCTACCCCATTTCTATTCAGCCATACCCTAATACAAAAACCAGATTGAAATGTCTTGCATGAGTTGCAGTTCATTAAGCAAATGTGACACTTTATTTTCTAGCTATTTCAACACTGAAAGAGGTGAAGTGGTGAAAGAGCAATATAAATGAACACACTTCTCAGTGTGCTGATAACTCAAGTCAAAGTAAAAAAAGAAAATATTAAAAAGATGTTTGAAGACTTGGTTATGTCCTTCCCTTACCCCCAAACAGAAAGGAGAATCCTTTTGCTGAATCTGAGTTTTGAGTTTATAACTTTGTGTATGTCTCTGAAAATTAATTATAAAAAGAAATGCCACTCCACATTTAAAACTAATTATGAGATGGATCATAGTGCTGCTTTGTTTATTATTTTAATTGAAAAAATAATCTGTAGCTTTGTTAACATTTGCTGATAGTCAACTTTTTTTCCGCTTATAATTTTAATAAGCACTTTGTATATTTGAATTAAATTTATGGTTTGAGACTACAAAGCTGATTTGTTCGGGGTTTTTTGGAGGATTTTTTTTCTCAGTTGTAATTTCTATATGCAAAATAAATACAAGAACCAATCATTTTCTGGCAAGTCATTCTCTGGAAATCTCTGATTTTACTAAATGAGGCAGTATATCAAGTATAGATTTTAATTCAGGTCATTACTTTGAATAACATAGCTGTTTTAAAATAAGATCAAAGTAAAAGACCATTATAATGAATATTTAGTCATCACTCAGAAACAGAAGAATTAATGATACTATTTTAAATATATATCCTGATAATATAGCTGACATTAAAAAAAAAAAAAACCACTAGAATCTGAACATTGCCGATTTAGATTTAGCAAATTAGCTAACTAGCTTACATTTGTCGTATTTCACACTTTAAAGTCTTAATATGCATTGATAGATATATTTCCTCACTGTTTGCTAATTAATGTTCTGTGGAAGTACAGCTGCTAATTTTTTGTGGTTGACATGGCTCATTTTAAAGTGATAACAGTTGCATCTGTAGTAGTGTTACAGTTCAGTTCATAAATTATGGTAATACTTTTTTATACCTACTATTTTGTAGGAGTACAGGCATTTGAAAAATCTGTATTTGCTAACAAAATTCACCCAGTAATATTTTAACAAAATGCAGAAACACCCCACACATGCCACCACTCTCTCAGTGATATTAGTGACTCGGTGAGTCTTTCATGTGTTAAGTTTTAAATATTGCAGAAGAGGAACTTCTTTTTCTGTAATATCAAAAAGTCTCTTCAGGAGTAATTCGTGGTAATTAGTAAAGACTGATATATTCTGATGGTAAAATAATTGGACAGGAACAATATTATGAGGCAGTGATTGGTAGTTGAATTTTTAAAAATTCCATTTCAGTCAAGATAATAAAACAATCAGTCTTGTTTTACTCATTAAAGCATTAATTTTGCTCTAGGTATCACCTGAACAAGATTTGTCTAATTTCTAAACTTGTATATTGGAGCCTATGAAATTTTCCTTTATATTTTCTGAGTGATTTTCAACTGCAAAGTTACAAAGTAACCTTTATTTTAATAGTTCTAAGCTCTTTTTTTTTTTTAATGAAATAAGTGAGATTGCAAGGTAAGCTTTGTGCCTGTTCCAAAAACCTCAAGCTAGTGATTCATCAGATTTGTTATGAATAGGCAATAAATAATTGCCCTTAAATCATAGTTATAACTTGCAGTCAAGTTACTACAGAATATCAGTGGATGAGATTCAGTTCTGTGGGGGTTTTATATGTACCAGTTGGCACTTAAATAGGAAATTATTTTTTGTTGAATAATATAGGAGAAATATGCATTTCTATTTCTATTTGAAACAGCTGCTGAGAATTTGGGGCGGGGAGGGAGTGAGATGCTTTCTTCAGAGTATCTGATTTTAAATGTAAAAATGCTACTTTCTTAAATGCTTGTGTTAAGGTTATATGAAGTGACTGCTGATTATGTTGTCATTGTGGGGAATGGAGAGTACTACAATAGTTTGGCAGTTGGAGAGTGACTGTACCTTAGTTTTATCTGTTTGATAGTCTGTTACCTAGGGATTTATGTGAAAAGAGAAGCCATTGCAAGAGCATGCAAGAAATAGCACCATAATATAGACTTACCACAGATATATGGTTTTAAAATAGAGGGAGGTAGATTTAGATTGGATATTAGGAAATTTTTTTTTACAGTGAGGGTGGTAGAACACTGGAACAGGTTGCCCAGAGAGATGGTGGAAGCCCCATCTCTGGAAACGTTCAAGGCCAGGCTGGATGAGGCTCTGAGCAACCTGATCTGGTTGGGGATGTCCCTGCTCCTTGTAGGGGGATTGGACTAGATGACCTTTGAAGGTCCCTTCCAACCCTAACCATTCTGTGATTCTGTGATATCTACATGAAACAATAAAGTTTGGAAGTTACATTTTCCAGGACTGGTGAAAGTTATTTAATCTGTTTTTCCAGTCAAGGATCAAGATACCAAAATACGCAACTTGTAAGTATGCCTTAGGGAGAAAGGATTTCATAGGGAACTGGGAACTATCAGCTCAAGCTTAGCTGTGAGGGGGAGGTCTTAGGTGTACTGTACTTTGATGAAGGTTAGAAATGTTTTATCAGAGATTTTTTTTAGAGGGACACATACATTAAATGACTCGCACAACTATAGAAAGATTTGATTTTGGATAGCTGCTTAGTTGTTTTAGTGTGAAAAATATACACAAATTATACACAGTAGCTTGAAGTTTATTAGTTAATATTTCCATGTGATTTTCCATACTGAATCTACTAACGGCCGTTTAACACACATAGATGCAGCAAACTGTGTCTGCCTCACATATAAAGTAGGTAAAACTTATGGTAGCTTTGTTAAGTTCTGCATTGTATTACTCTGCCATATATTAAAATACTGATTTTCTATAAACTTGAATCTGGATTTTTCTTTGTAAATGCTTACTGTTTCTTTTTTCTCCTCTATTAGATGCTTGTGACTACTCCAGAGAAATGGGATGTAGTGACAAGAAAAAGTGTTGGTGATGTAGCCCTCTCTCAGCTGGTAAAACTCTTGATTCTTGATGAAGTTCATCTGTTGCATGAAGACAGAGGACCAGTACTTGAAAGTATAGTAGCACGAACTTTACGTCAGGTAGGACTGAAAAAAAATCTTCAAAAGAGTTTTATTTTGGTCAAAAATAGATAGATTTCAGTGTAAAAGAATAAATGCTTAGACAGTGAAATCAAAATGCTTAAGCATCTTGCAATTTATTTTGTATCTATTCTGTACTAAGAATGAAAAAAAAAAATTGTCTTCCACCTTCTCTTCTGTATTATATCAACTATCAGATTTCTAGGATAGGAATTTCCTAATTTATTATAGAGCTATTTCTTTACTTATGATGTATTTACTTAATATTAATTTACTTACAGTACAAGTAACAACAAAGTTAAACATTTGTAAACAAATAATAATCAAGTTAATGTTTTAACATAATGAAAATTGAAAGTATTTTCTTACCAGGAATGCTGGTTTTTAAATAGCAGTTTTCCTAGGATAACATTTTTTTAAAAAATTGAGAGTAGTGTCTTAAATCTAGGTAAAACTTTCAGTACTACTAGAAAAATATTACAGAAATTTTACTTTAGCATAATTGGTCCTTTCTTTTTCCCCATGCTTCAGTGGTGCTTTCTAAATACCAAGATTTGAAATGGCAAAAGGAGAAAAAGATGGATGTGTGGCGTTTTTTTCTTATATCTTGTACAAAAAAGGGTTCAGAGTTAGCCAATAAATAAGATTGATGTCAATGGTGAGTTGTGGATTTAAAAGAAAAATAAAATGTGGAATTTAGGGATGAATAAAAAGGATGGAATTAGGATAAATAAATAAGGAGAGGACAGAGCACCCTTTTTTTTTTTTTCATCATGCAGAGTAAAAGTATGTCAATACAAATAATCTGTAACAAGTTAAAAATAAACACACTTGGTATTGTTATGATTCTCTTTGTAGCACGTTAAATGTTTAAAGCCTGTTAGCTTTCAAGATGCTTTTTGCTTGGTGAGCCTACACTAACCTTGTTAAGGCTCTCTGAATCATTTAATTCCAGATCCTCTAAGAACAGAATAAAATGGATGTCTCCTCTAATCCAGTACAGAAAGTGTAAAGTTCCTGTATGAAGAACAACGTAAGCAATAATTTCTTAGAAGAAGCTAAACTTGGAAAGATTTTTTTTTTTTTTAATGGAAGGTAGGGCTTTGTAATGTTTAGACTACCTCAAGGGCACCAAAGCTTAAGTTGTTGTATATTATATTTTCTTTCTTAAATAGTTTTGATAACCTTGTTTTCCTTAGGTGTCTTTAAAGTAAAGCATCTCAGCTTTCAGCAGTGACCATGATGGTCATTGTCTTCATGTCAGATTGCAATACTCATTCATTTTTTAATGAGAAGTTTTGTGAGACTGTAAGGTAGGCTCCAGCTGTCTGGAATAGATGTCTACAGCCATTTTATCTGCCTTACATTATTGAACTTATCATCCTGTTTCTGCTTCATTTGGACACAAATCCTTTCCTTATGCGTCTGTCAAGCCTGTGCAGGTAACTTAAGGAATATAAAATCTCAGGCAATTATGTCTTGGGTACTGAATCCTACCTTTAGTGCGTTTCTTGTAATATAGTGGTATCTTGCTTCAACACTCATTTAAAAAATAGCTCTCTAGGGTGCTTTAATCTTCTAGGATTTCAAGGTTTGTTTTACCTACCAAGTTGGAGTTTAATTCATCTGGAATTGAAGCTACTAATTTGTAACCCTTCCTTAAGAGAAACAGCTGGGAAAAAAAAAACAAAACACAAGTCTTACCGTTAACTATCTCACCACCTTTCTGAAGACCTTATTTATTCTAAGTTTATAAGAAAGGCAGTAATGGAGACCACTACGAATCTTCACATGAAGGTAGTTGGAGAGAGGGAAAATTTACAGTATAAAAGTACGCTAAAAAAACCCCACCGTTTAACAGAAAACAAACCTACTTGTAGAAATATGTAGAATTATGTAGTAGAAAGCAGTTTGAGACAAAAATATTTCAAATTGCAAGCCTCCCAGAGACTTTGAGCACCAAGAAACAGGAGATACTTTGTACAACTGTTTTACCTCTTTAACATGGAAACAAATAATAAAAGGGTTAGTTTTAAAAATTATACTGAAATGTTATACTGCAGCATCTGAGCTTGCAAACATAGCTCTATGAAGTTTGCAGTATTCATCCATAACTAATTATGAAATTACTGGAATTTTTACTTGGTGACTAAAAAAGACAACATACATTTTTTTATTTCAGAGGTATTTCACTGGAGTTTAGTGAAAATGCTATTACAGATGTTTTAAGTGTAAAAATATCACATCTACTAATGTTTTGATGATGATGTGCAAAGAAAAAATATGTAGTTACATTTCTTTGTTTCTGTTCCCTGCTCATAGTTCTGTTCTATGCATTTTGATACAAATTCATAAATGTCCCTGGAGCAGGATCTAAACCCAGGATACACAGCGCATCCCTGGAGAGTGTCCTGCTGACTAATGATTCTGTATGAAACATTAAGCTTCTCTCCAGCCCTTCTGAAAGTAGTTTTAGAACATATTTTTCATTAATATCTGTAGAAACATGAAACTCATTCAATATTCATGCATACAGGAGGTAAGAATAATTGTTCAGTTCTTAAAAAAAAAAAACAAACAAAAAGAACAAAAAAACCCGTTGACATAAATCTAAAATATCCTTATGTCAATTACACTACTGCAGTGATTACCTGATTTGTATACTGGTTTAAGACATCAGAAATGTCTTAATTTGTAGTGGAGGTATTCAGAAAGTTATTAGACAAGTAATTAAAAGAAAAATCCATTGCCGATTAATAGTTACTGGATTAGCCTGGGGGCTGCAGTAACCAGAGGCTATGTTGGCAAATATCATTGATGTTTTCTCAGTTTCTGTATTGTCCTTTTGGCCGCTTTTGGAGACAGTGTATTGAAGTAGGTGGATTTGTGTCCTGACCTGGACAGTAATTTCTTGTATCACTTCTAGGACAGAACTGTGATCAATTCCTTTGAATACTACTTCGGCCTTTTCAATAGATCACTAATAGCTACTCTAATAATGGTGTGTAGTTGTAGTTTCTACTGGATCATACTTCCCTGGCTTGTGTATGAGACAACGTCGTGATTCCTGTGCAGGTCAAGATGTATAATATAGTGCCTTTTACATTTTGCAGGGGTTGTTATTCTGTCTCATAGAAAAAGCATCTCTCTTGTTTTGTTGGAGTGTGTGAGAGTTGTTCTGCTTAGGAGATAGATAAGAGAAAAAGAGACAGTGGATTTTTTTATTTTTCTTTTTAAGAATTAGTGTTCAAGTGGCTACTTGGGCCTACAACTGTGCTAGAAAATAATGTTTTGAGATCTGTATTCAGATGCTGTACAAATACAGCTATACAAATATGTTCTTGAAACAGGAATATTCTGACGCATTAGCAGATCTGTCCTAATTTGTACCTCAAAACACTTGAATTATGGTTGTACTTTCCCCCAGATGAACAGAGTCACACCACTTACTGTAAGACCTTAACATGTTCATTTTAACTTATGGCATTTTTTAGAATCAGGTTTTTTCTTTAAAACCTGGAAGGCATATATATTGGAATTGCTGACTGTTTTACTTGTAGCAGAATGAACAGCCTATTCGTGCATGTTTGCACTTTTCAAATGTTAGAGAATGTTTTTGCAAGTGATTTAAATTGACTTTGCTAAACATTTTGGTGGGAAAATTGCTTTGAGCTCTGTCATATATTGTAGGTATAACATCAAACAACTTCTTTGAATCCAATTTATAGCTTTGATGTTTAAAGTTTTAGTCTAGACCATAATGCAGATGTAAAACTGAAATGCTTAAACTTTTTAATCAAACTTTCCACACTTCTGTAATATCTGCTAAGCTTATTAGCTTGAAAGAAAAAAATTGACCGCATTTAAAGGACATGGAATTATTTTGTCGTAATTATTCAGAGATTTTGATGGCTGCTTTGCTGCTTATGGGTATTTTTTCACAATAAGCATACTGAATATTATACTTGAGTGATATGTGAGTTTTGATACCTTTTCTCAACTATATGAATGATAAATTGAATAAAAGAAAATTCATAGTAAAAGATTTTGGGAAACCAAAGCTCCCATCTTAGATACACAAATATTGTTCTCATCACAGTCTTATTCTTCAAATTTAAGTTTCAGTTGCTTTATGTTTTTGTATTAGATAACAAAGTTCCTAGGTAAATAATAGGAGGAACAATACAGCAGGAGAGGCAATCCAGGAAGTTCCTCAAGTGCATTGATGAGAACTTCCTCCTCCAGGTGATAGAGGAGCCAAGGAGGAGAGGTACTCTGCTGCACCTCATAGTCACCAGCAAGGGAGGGGCTTGCTGAGGATGTGAAGATCAATGGCAGCTTTGGCTGCAGTGATTGTGAGATGGTGGAGTTCTCCTGGAAATCTTTATGCTTCCTTTCTGAGCGTTCTTTCCTCATGATACCCTGTTTCAGAAACTTTCCCTCTCAGCCATCATGTAGTTTTCCTTGCTCTGGATGCATTTTCAGTATTTCTAGTTCCTTATTACTCTACTTCTTTTTTTCTGTCCCTTTGTTTTCCTTCTTTTACCTCCTTACTAGAAATCAAAGCAAAGAAGTTCAGGGGTTTCTCGCCAAAAGCCAAATGCCTAATTGTTATATGAAATTAGGAATTTTTATGTGCTTGGAATCCCATTTTTTATTAAGAACATTGGAGCAGTCAAAAAAAAAAACCAAACGGCTGATAGCTAATGACCTAAAACCAGCTGATTATCTTGTATCTAATGATAGCCCACTGTAGTTCCTATATGTGTCTTTTGGGACTAGAATGTCATTGACATTTCATTTGTTTTTTCATTTCTCATCTTGAGTAACTGTTGTTCATCTTTTGTCCCTTTGATTATCCTTACATAGGCTAATCAAGTTTCATCCCATCTTCTATTACAGAATAAGCCAACAGGCTTACTGAAACCTTCTACAATATTTTTTTTGTTTCCCACCGTAGTGTTGTGGGGCTTTTTTTTTCTGAGCTTTCTTATATTTGTGATAGTATTTTTAAAACATGTAAACAAAATTGGATATAGAACTTTTGTATTAGTTTTGGTTATGGTATGTACAGAGGTAGAGCTTTTTCCTCCAGTTACTCAGTTCTATCTTTTTTATACCTCTAAGAACTGCGTGTACTTAATTTGCTAACACACCATCTTTGGAGCTTGCATTCAGATGCTTGCTCATTAAATCCTCAGACAAACTTCTTCACAGTTGCTGCAGGATTCACTTGTTGCTATTAGAACATTTCCTGAGAATAGTGTCTTGTTTTCCAGGTGTGATGTGTTTTAGAATTAAAAAAAAAATTTAGTTTGAATGCGACCATCAACCTAGATTTATCTGTATGGCTATCGCACACATCAGTTATATTAATTCTGCCAATCACCTGCTCTTCTTGTCACTGAGTTTTTCTTATTTACTGCATATCATGGATAAAATTATTGAATAGTCAGCCAAGAAAGCAATTAGAGACATCCCTTTTTAATTACTGTTTTTCAATTCTACATTCTCTTTAAAATCTGTCAGTTTATCAGCTTGTGATAAATTTATTACATATTTTCTTGCTATTCTGTGATGTTATTTTTAAATAGTACGTTGTGCAGCTGCAAGTCTAATGCCTTACATAAGTCTAAATCCACCTTGTTATCTTTTCTGTCAACCGTGTAATTGTGAAAAATGTCTTTTGAAAAAACATACTTTTTTAAAACAAAACCTAATCTCCTTTTGTTTGGAAAATGTTATGTATCAGATACTTGAATTACTCTTCAGAAGCTTTTCTGTTACTTAGCATGGAAGTGATGTCAGGAATTCATTCTGCATGCCATTTTTTATTATTGATATGTGAACATTTTTTCATTTTTTGTGATACATCCATGGAATTTAAAAGGTAGTAGTGATTGTCTTATGTCTTATGTTCTTTCATAATATAGTAAAGCAGTTAAACTGATTTGTGGAAGGTTTCGTATTTCTTTTTGTTTCTTAGTGTGGGAACAAAACAGTAAGCATAGCATGAAAAGGCATTCTGTCATTCAAGAAAAACTGACATGGCACTGTGCAGGGCATCTCTTAGTAAGTGTATGCACTATGTCATTTCTTAAGGCGAAGTATTGCATACTTAATATTCAACTGAGGGAAAATAATATGGCTTCTAATAGTGCTTTCTGCATGGTTACATTTTTTCAGTACCTCTAGATTTTTAAATATGTTCTAAATGGAGGACTGAGATCACCATATTTTCAGGGTTCGTTGGAAGCAGAGTAAAACTCATTTATAAAATTACTTAACAAGATGGTTGCCTAGTAACAAATGCATTCTGTGCAGAGTGTTTGAGTTGTAGGTAACGTCCTATGTAGAATCTTCAAAACAGTATTAGTAATTGCATTTTTACTGTGTACTTTTGATTTTGCGATTTTACTGATTTTTCCATTTTTGTTCCTAAAACTAGGGAATTACCAAATTACCACCTATGTGGACTATGTGGACAACTTATTAATTCTTTTATTAGATAGTAAATGAGGTGTCAATAAACAAGTAAACTCTGCTGAAACATTCTAACAAACACTCTTCTTAGTCATTTGGAAACATCATTAATTCTTTTTATTTTTTTTTAATGTCCTAATAATTCCTTTTTTTCATTTATTTTTCTCCCTTCTTTTTTTTTTTGGATAATGTGAAAAACAGTTCTTGTGCGAGGCTGAGACTTAGAGGCATTCTTGGGGTAGGGTGATATCTAACTAATAACTAATGTGAATCCCAGTGTACAGTACTTCATTCTTACCACTGTTGAGCAGGGAACACAGGCGCCTAAGTTAAGAATTCATCTTCTTGCACATCTAGACTAAAAACTAAGACAGATTTGTGTCTAATTTTCTGTATATCTTGTCTTTAGTGTACATTGAAGGGCATGCAGGCTGACTGTAAGAGGCTGTGTTGAAGTGATCCTGGGTCATCTGAATATCTGATTAATTTCTAAACACTGGACAATTCTTCAAAGATTAGACTGTGTAAATTTTGCTTAATTTTGTGCTCGAGTTGAACAATCAGGGATATACTTTCTAGCTTGATTGTAATTCATTCTGTGAATGTGATATTTTAATACATGGAAATGAGAAGACTACCAAGATCACAAAGTTCAGGAAGAGCTTTAGAAGTCAGATAAAAGACTATCTCTATGCACACTCTCTGTGCTCTCAAGTGGCGGCTGTAACGTAATGAGATGATATGCAAATCTTAAAACCTATTAGGAAGAAAATGATCCTGCTGTGATCAATTTACAATCCAGAGAGGCACTTCCCATACCTGATCCTTTATAATTTACAGTGTTAATGCAGATGATGCTTGAGTGTGGAAATCTGTACTGGATAGCTATCTTCTGTTTACTTTTTCTGTATACATGGAATTTAATGGTGTGATAATTGTATTCTGCGAACACGTACAGTGAACATGCTGTCATCATGCCATCACAGATCCTTCTGAATTAGATATACTAATTAGATATGTCAATTAAATATAGTTATGACAATTTTATTTTTTACTTCCAGTGTAATATCAAATCAGCAAAATATAGTAAAGCTTTCAAAGAACATGATGTGCAAATACTGTGACAGTTCAGTATTCCAAAGAAAGCCTTGTAAGTTCCAAATGGTACTTATATTTTTACTGAGATAATTAAACACATACGAAGATTAAAATGTTTGAGATTGTGTGCTGGTAGTGAAGAAAACACACTTTGCTGCATACCACCAGCCAGTGATAGGGAGTGTAAACAGAAAACTTTGTCATCCAAAATGTCTTTTCAGTCATTTTTACTGCAATTTCAGGAAAAGCCTGTGTGTTCATAGTGTCTTGTATATGAAGGCACAATATCTAATTGTGACTTCTGGGACCGAATAATAAGTGATTCAGCACATGAAAATATTAACATTTGAATGGACTGTATTTACAAAGGGCATCTGCACACTTTTAAGATTTACTTTTCTTTAAAAGCATCTGAGAGCAAAGCATATTAATGCTTGCTCTTCAAGGGAGAGTCAAAAAAAAGTAGTTGCAAAATGTATGCAGAGAACTGTGTTGTAAAATGTGTTAGAATTCTTAAAACTATTATGAAAAATATAGGCTCTATAGTGCTTGGATAGATTAATATTAGATAAATAGATGGGGCTTTGAGCAACCTGATCTAGTGGAAGGTGTCCCTGCCCATGGTGGGATGCGAAGTGGAACTAGATGACCTTTTAATGTCCCATCCAACCCAAACCATTCTATGATTCTATGAAATAATTGAAACTGAATTATATTCACAGAGTAAATGCAAAAATAAATAATGTGTGATTTCACAGAATTTCACAGAATTATGACATAGAATTTCACAGAATTATTATCAAGATTGGAAAAGACCTAAAAGATCATCCAGTCCAACCATCACCAATACTTCTCAGCTAAATCATATCCCTCAACACAACATCCAAATGTTTCTTGAACACCCCTATGGTCGGTGACTCCACCACCTCCAAGGGCAGTGCATTCCAGTGCCTGACTACCCTTTCCGAGAAGTAATATTTCCTAATGTTCAGCCTGAATCTCCCCTGGCGCAGCTTGAAACCATTGCCTCTAGTTCTATCACTTCCAGCCAACTTATTAATTCTTTTATTAGATAGATTGTTGCATGTCAATTAATTTTGTTTTTCTGATTTTCAAGTTTAGCACAGTTTTAGTCACTGCTGTTCATATATTGTCATGTATATTTAGAAGACTAAAAAAAACTCATTCTGTGTATGTATGTGGTGATGTGCAGACAAATAGGGTTTTAGCTTACACTTTGAATTTGATGTGAGCATAAAATAATTGGGAGAATTATTGTGATGCACTTTGTCTTAGGGTAAATGTACCTCTTTTTGCTTTTTTAGTATTTCTTTATATATATTATTATTGATATTTTTATGTTGCTAAGTGGATATAAAAGTAGATGTTAAAAAATAAATATTTTTGTTGTTGATGTTTGAATAGCCTTGAAAGAAGATAAAGATATTGATGGACTGATTTAGAGCCTTAGTAATCTTTATTTAATTATGAAGACTAAAAAAAATGTTGTTATAGAGTAGAAGACATGATTACCTGATTTCTTATAGCAATCTGACTTGTTTTTTTGTGGTTTGATATGAATAGAAAACTAATTGTCAAAATAATTTATAAATTTTAGATTTATACATTGAAAAAATTATGTAGGCACTGTATACATATGCACAAATATATGTAAAGTATAATGTAAAATATATAAATATATATTTTGTTTAGAAATGTGCTATGCATATTATTAATTTTAATTACTTGCTTGTGCTAACTCTCTGCTCTGGTTTTCATGTGTATTTGTAATTCAGAGTTTTCAATCGGCTCCTTAACTTCAGGGCCAACTGCCAGACCAGTGAAGTTAAATGGCTTCTTTTTACAAAGGTTTGAAAGTGGCAAATCTCAGTGAACTGTAACTGTTCTCTAGACATTGTTTCATATTTTGAAAGAAAACTCTGAACACAGCCTACAGTTAATTGCTGTAAAAATTCATACTTCCATCGTTATTAAACAGAGTTCTTGATAATTGTTGAAATGCTTTTCTACCTTCAGATGGAACTGAGTACATTTTCAAACTAGTGCTTTCAAGCTCTTAGGGGATTTGAAAAAAAAAAACAACTGTTATTGAATTTAGCAAAATCAAATGTTTTCCAGATTGGAGCTCAGTTACACTTCCAGACTGTTGTTATTATCAGGCAATTGTGAACAAAGTACAGGATAAATATATCGTCAAGTGGGTACTGTTTTTACAGATTCAAGTAAATAAGTAAAGTAAGTAAATAAATAAGTAAAGGTACTTTTGTACCGGCTGCCAGAGCCCAGGTGCTGGCAGTGGGGGGGTTGCAGAGGCGGCCTGTGTGTGGAGAGGCCGGGGCTGCCCCATGCCAGACGCAGCTGGTTCCAGCCGGCTCCAACCGACCCACTGCAGGGCTCGGCCCAGCCCAGCAGCCGAGATGGTGGCAATCTTGTAAAAATGTATTTAAGAAAGGGTAAAAATGCTGTGCAGCAGTTGAGAGAGAGATAGAAGTGAGGAAAAAAGTGTGAGAAACAAACCCGCAGACACCAAGGTCAGTGCAGAATGAGGTGGTGCTTCAGGGGAAGGAGCCAAAACTAAACCAAACAAAACCAAAAAGAAAAACACCCACTCCTCCCCCTTACCCACTCCAAAAAAAAACCCTCAGCCACCTCAAAACTGTGGTTGAGATGGACTGTAGCCCTTCGCTCATCACATATCTAGCTATAAAAAGATGTGTAAGAAATTATAATACTCTTAAAGGTGAATGCTACTTTTTTTCCCTGCAGATGGAAGACTCTTGAAAATGAAATCTCTCATTTGTCCCAGTCATCTCAAAATTTGCATTTACATATAAGATTTTGTTGTATATGGGCTTTCCTTTTCAAAGTCACTCTTTGTGTAATTGCAAAAGGGTCATTCAGCAGATTTTCTGTGTTGTTTAGCTGGTTTTATCCACAGTTTAAGCATTCAGATTTTTGCCATGAGACATGCCCATTACAGGCAAAGTAGTGGTTTACGTTTGTCTGCTTGATGTCTGTGGAGTGTGGTTTCTTTTGGGATTTGGTTTATTACTTTTGGTGTGCTTGTTATTCTCCAGGTCTGTGTTATGGTATGGCATATTTTATCTTCCTTTAGAATGCTCTCCATATACTTTTTAATCATCATTTTTGGAAACTTCTAATTTGTCTGTTTTAAATACATGGAACTTTCTTTCCTTTTTAACTCAAAGACTTGCATGATTCAAAATCTGTATTCTAAGTAAAACCTCATGTTGTTTTGAACAGGACTTAGCTAGGTAGAAGTTACTAGCCTTCCTTATTATGAGACATTCACACATTTGAGATGAGTTGACTACCTTGTATATAGCTTCAGTTATAATGTAAAAAAAGCCTTTGGATGAAAATTACTATGAACTTGGCTTCTTAGTAGTTATGCTAGTAAGAAGCTTGTGAGCCAGCCTACACAGCTCGTAGTATTCCAGGAGGAAATGGAAAAATTCTTGCAGACTTTCCTCATTCAAGTCTTTTGGCTGGTTTCATTTTTTTTATAATTATCTTGAAACACATATGATATGTAGACTTTTATATGGAACAGAGTATTTCATTGTAAAGCACCATTTCTGTCCCTTATTGAATGGGAAGACATGCAATACAAACATTTGGGGCATTTTTTTTTTTAAATAAATAAAATAAAAAGTCTGTTCCGGAATGACTTCTTGGTATTTAGAGATCTTCAGCTCTGCAGAAGTACTAATACATACTGGAGAAATGCAGATAATAATGAACCAGAATATTTTTTCTAAGGGAGGTGTGGAAAGGTCTAAGCAAAAGCCAAGACTGAGGAATGATACAAATTGCATTCTTCTTTTCAGAATTGTGGTGTGATTTGGACTAAGGAATAAATGATACCAGATTATCTGTCCTAGTTTTGCCTAAAAATTTGACTATTCCTTCTTAACAAGGTCAGTTTTACTACTATTGTTCCTCCATGTCAGTTAATGACTGCTAACCTTTTGGAGGGCAAAAGTAGAATAAAATAGAAAGATGAATAAGCAAGACTTGATGGAACTGTGGAGTGCTCTGGTTTCTTCAATACAGGGTAATCACTAACTCACATCTATTGTTTACCTTTTGTAGAAAGTATTAAATGCTTCTTTCACGTTACTGTTTTATAAGGGATGTCTTAAAACTCTGTGCTTGATTTCTTGGTTTGTAAGACTTGGATCATTTACAGGTTTTCTTTTTTTTTCATAGGTTGAATCTACACAAAGTATGATTAGGATTTTGGGCCTTTCAGCTACATTACCCAATTATCTTGATGTTGCTACGTTTCTACACGTCAATCCCTGCATCGGACTATTCTACTTTGATGGCCGTTTCCGACCTGTACCGCTGGGGCAAACCTTTATAGGAATTAAGACAACCAATAAGGTAAAGCATCATGAATGCCAAAGAAACGGTTGCTACTTGTTTTGATTGTCTTCCACGTATGTATCTGTAGAAGGTACTGGTTTATTATGCTACAGCTGTTTTATGAAGCATATTTTCTTCTGTATAATGATACACATAATTGAAAGGTGCTTTAAGAATCTTATTTCGTCAGTTTACAGTACTTTTAGATATGCCTTGTTGCAATTGGATACCATGGTATCCAGCTTTGTATTGCTTCAACTGCAGAGTCACTGTAGCAGCTGATTATTCTGCCTTTCTCATTTCAGTTTCCCATTTTGCTAGAAACAGTGGTGCTTCTTGTTGGCTATAAGGGTGCATGAGGAATGTTGTAAGAAAAATATTAATTTATAAAATCTGGAGCAATATATATATATTCATGTGTCATGCATTAATGCTAACTGGATATCCGTTATTGATTAAAACCTTAACATGCTAAGCCATTAACTGTCATATGTGCACATCTGATAGAAAACATGTTAAAGTAGTCGCTAAATAAGCTTCTTTACTCTTTGTGCCCTTGCTCATTTTGGGAAGCTTTAAGGCCGTGGTCAGGTGTAATATTCTTATTAAAAATTGTAAGTGCAGTGCCATTTGACACGCAAATTATATTTCTTCTTTTAAGACAGGAATTAATATAAATAAACACTTTTCCATAAAATTTCCTATGCATCTCACTAGCTGATAGTTAAAGCTTTTGTAGCTCAACTTTTAGAAAACCTTATTCTGCTATGGTTTAATTTAATAGAAAACAAAACATTTTCAATCAAAAGTGAATTTCCTAGCTTAATTGATAATAGGATTCTTTTTTTTTTTTGTAAAAACGGACATTGGCTTTCTTGCTAGGTTATTTAAGTAGTTCATTCTATGTGCAGTGCAGGGAAGAAACTTATTATGTAACTATGGGGAGCCATTTCAAGTCTATACACACAAGAATAGTTTACCATATGGTGCTTACCATGATTTGCATTTTTTAACTTTCATTAATTGTTTCAGGTACGTTCACTGTTATTTGCTGCTGCTTTTCTTTAATCTTTTCCTGTTACTTGAATATTTAGTTTATTTCCGCTGTATGGTAAGAAAAAAGGAAAGGCTCCATTTCTTGATATTCACTTTAGAAAGCATTTGTGATTTAAAAACCAAAGAAATATACAAATAATCCTATAAAATTTGTAATTATTAAAAAAAACCAATAAGTTTTCTTAAAAAAAAATAGGAGATGGGGTATTAGGAGGTAGTAGTTATTCTGAAATGTGAGTATCTCCCAAACTGTTTTGGTAAAACCACAGCCAGGAGTTTTTCTTTTTGCTTTTTGGAAAACTGTCATTACAAATTTCATAGAGTAAAATACATTTTGCAATCAAGATAATACACTTTATAACAAACAAAAAGTAAAAGTATTAAGCCTCTTTGTAAAAGGATTCTGTTCAGGATACTTTAGGCAGACACTTTTTCTACAGCTTTCTGACATCTTTAATCCAAAAACCCTCCCCAGAAAATTGAAGCTAATTAGAGATTTGCGGAATCACATGCAAACAGTAGGCAAGCTTTCAAAGGCAAGGACAGCATGGTGTATTTGTTATGCATAGAAGTTAGCCAGGAAAGCTCTTAAAACTCTGTATGTTTGAACTCTTAGAGCATAAGAGACCAAGGCTGAAGTTTGGCTTCTTCAGTCGGAGGTCTGTTAATGTCAGATATTTTTCTTTAATGTCAGTTATTTTTCTTTATGCATGTTTATGTTTTCCTCTTTAGATATAAATGCAAAGAATACATAAATTTACATTCATATGCATGTGTACATATGTCCACGAGTGTATTTATGCATTGCCCATGTATGTTGCTCCTTAATGATGTTCACTCGTTAGTAATTGCTGACCTCTGATTTTCAAAATAATTACACTGCCTGCTTGTCTTTTGCACACATGTCCATATTGTCTCATTTTTTTATTCCTGTACTTGTACAATTCCAAATGAGTGTTCTCTAAAGCTGTTTTAAAGCTGTGTTTTTTGACTTTCAGTTGTTCTAGATAACTCAAAGTACTAAATTTCTGTTTCCAAATCTTTACATGCTTTGCTTTTGTAAAACATTTCTTTGTGTCAAAAAAAAAAGATTATAAAACATGAATGCACAAATGAAGAATGGAGTGATTGATCTGATTTTGAACTTCAGTTATTTATTTTGGTTTGTCTAAACCTTAATAGAGTTGCATTCAAGTAGATACATGCTATTTATATTGTGATGCATTAAAGAAATAGAAAAAAAAATCTTTACAGTAGTTTGAAGAATATGTTTTATTTCAACTTAACTCTTTATTTTGGAACCTTCCTGAAACATTTTATTTATACGTAATTGGAAACTCTGTACATGGTACTCCCAGTGTTCCCCATGCTGTGAAGAAATTTCTGTTCTCTGTGACAAAAAAAAGCTGACAATCAGTGATTTCCTGGATATATATATCTGCAATGTAAAAGCTATTTTTATATTACCAAATGGAAAGACTTAATGTTAGGTAAGGTGATGTATTCAATGGATATTTCATCAATATCCTGTAGAAGTAAGATTCCTTAATATGAAACAGAAAAATTAAAGAACAGAATTGGGTTACATTTCTTTGGTCATTAAAAAAACCAGCAAAGGCACATAATAAATTTTCTATCCACTGTCCTTCCTCGTATTTTGTCTACTTATTTTCACAATCTGTTTGTGAATTTAAGAATACTAAAATCATATTATTAGGAATGAGAATCAGAATGTTGTAAATTTAATTGCATAATCACATTTTTCTTTCATGAGTCACTTTAAATTGCTTGATATGTAGTAGAAAATATATAAAGATAGAAAGGCTTTTATTATGGAGTATGATGTTTGTTTTTCAGGCGCAGCAGCTAAATCATATGGATGAAGTATGTTATGAAAATGTGCTGAAGCAAATAATGGCTGGACACCAGGTATTTATTTTTTGCTTTGGTTTACATTCAGAGCACATATAAAGAAATTAGTTTTGATCATCATAATGATGTATTAAGAAATATTATTATTATTTTGAGATATGTCACTTCAGAGATTATCTCTAATCTTGAAAACACTTTATATAAACATAATGCAAGAAAATCTAAACAAAATAAATAATGTTAGCTTCTAGCTAAAGTGAAAATTCCTGGTACTTTATTTATCTCTTAAAGTAATTAATGTATATTTATGTGACTTTTTTAAAATGACAAGGCAAAGTAAGTCAATGCTTTAGAGACCTTACACTTAGGTACATTTAATGATTAGAAGAAGAGAAAATACAGCACTTAGTTATTATTCTTAACCTTTCCTATATCTCCTATATCTTTCAAATTCTAGTGTCTCTTGTTAGAGATGAGAGATGAGAGTTATGCAGAGTGTTCAAGGCACCGTGCACAAGGGCTCAGCATCTATCATTTGAAATATCCTGGGTTTTGTGTTTTGTTTTCTTTTTAGAAGAAGTAATCCTTCATTTTGCTTTACAATAGAGGTTTCTGCAGTGAATTCTCAAATCTCATATTCCCCTCCTTTAAGATTGAGCACTTAACTCATTTACCTGAATAGTTTATCGTTCTGTTATTATTGTGCTCCTGAATCACCCCCACAAAATGTCTCATTTTTGTTAGAACTTTGTACATATAGCAGTGTGAGCAACAGGAGTTGTAGCAGATATGCCACTTGTTCGGAGCAGGAACAAATACTAGTACTCTGTCGTCCTTGAAGAGGCTTTTCACTAAATAACCTGTATATAAAAGAGGGAAACTCTTTCCCACGGAGTCATAGTACGAATTGCGCATTTTCCCCTTTTCACATAAAATTCAGATTGTGGTGTTTTTTTGAAAGGTGAACAGTTGGTTTATCACTTGGGGGGAAATAAATACTTCAGCAACAGCTTCTTAGTACTCCTGCTCCTCCTGCTTTAACACTGTTCTTCCACTTACCTTCTCTTGCTGATATCAGTTACTGCTGTTACATTCAGAAAACTTCCATGAAGATTACATATGGAAATGCTGATATTTTCCTGAGTGAAGATTGTTAACAAAATTTGTTGGCTGTACCAAGGGAACTTTAGTTTATTTTCTCCTCATTCAATTTTGCACACAGCTTACCAAATTCCTAACACTGAGGTACATTTAGTTGCTTACCTTTCATTTCTTGTTATGATTCTGTGTATTTTCACTTGCTGTAGACAAATCTACAAGTAGCAGATTGTTTAAATCAGTATTGGATTCCCATTAGGAAGTTGTATGCTGTTCCAGTGTATTTATTGCACCTTTTTTCTCTCTCTTCATACTGAGGAAAAAGCTATCTACAAACATATATAATACTATTTGAAAAATTCAAGTACAGTAAGTTGTTTAATTCTAGCAGGAGATGTTTTTGTAGCTTTCCTTGAGAATGGTTTTAGTTCCTGTACTACCAGCTGAATGCATAAGTGTTTTGTTTTAAGGCATGAGGTACAGCTGAAAGAGGCCAAGTGACGAACAGTAGTTCATGTAGTCTACTTAATGTTACAAATTTCAGCAGCTGACACTGTTGCTGATCTCGATTTCTGAAAACTGTATTTCAAAGCAACAGCCAAATAAGAGGTATATTTTCAGACAAAGCAGAAGCATGATTTCCCTTGCTATATAAATGTTGATTTGGATTCAATTGATTGTAAATGTTAAGCATTTTCTTTGCTTGAAAGTGTTCTGCTATGTTGCAGATGCAGAACTCTCTTAAATACACATCTAAGTACCAACCAGTTACACTGGAGTTTTCTTCAGAGTATTTAAAACATATTGATCTTGATACTTATGAAACAAACATTCATATCCTGAAGGGAATTATATACGAACACTGGTATACAGTTTTTAACAATGCAGAATCAAGCATATCAGCTCCAGTTAATTATAGTATGTAGTAATATACCACATATTAAAAATTAGAGATTTTTCCTTTTGATGAGTGTGCTCAGATAAACGATCTGTCTAACCATTAAACCAACTGCAGATGTTTAAAAAAAAAAAAAAGGGGGCGGGGGGTGGGGAGGAGGGAAGGTCACATAGCCTGGCCCATAGTGGCAGATGAGTATTATGAGTGAATATGATGACTATTATGCTACAAAGGTTTTCTTTAGTGTCTTTTCAAAATTTTGAGAATAGTCTTTGATCTTCTAAAGTTATCACCTTCTTCCAATTTTCTTAGTTTTTAGAAATCCATTACCTTGTGTCCACGTTCACCATAGTATGTTACTGTCATGCTGTTACCTTTCTTGTTATCC
This sequence comes from Chlamydotis macqueenii, assembly GCF_036417535.1. Classification (NCBI taxonomy): domain Eukaryota; kingdom Metazoa; phylum Chordata; class Aves; order Otidiformes; family Otididae; genus Chlamydotis; species Chlamydotis macqueenii. Next base: position 45,407,426 of record NC_141558.1, on the reverse strand, counting down.
TTAGAACTTGTGTTTATTTACATTCTATGTGTGTAAACTCTCTTTGCTTTTTAACAAAGCTGTGGTTATTTCTAAATATACTTCTTAAAAAGATGTGTTTACACCTTCCCCCCCAGTACTTCAGAAGAAATTTCCACAGTGGTTGTATATATGTATGGAATTCAGGAAATGGTTGGAATTTTACAACTGTTCAGGCTTAGTGTGTGATAGACACAGATCTCATTAGCAATGCTCCAGAGAGCAAAAAACCTGTTCTGTTTTCTACTGAAGCACAAGAAAGAAATACCAGAATTGGAGAAAAATACTTTCCCTTTTCTAAAGTTCCATGAGTTAATGTACACCTTCCTGTGGCTATCAGACTTTCACAGTGTTGTCTCTTTTAAGATTCTTTACCAGAGTCTTTGGAATGTCTTAATAAATTAAATTCAACATTATTTATCTACTGTTCTGTTAACTCATTTTCAAAGAGTTCTACTGTAACAGAACTGAAAAATTTAATCTTAAGGAAGTGGTGCTGATGTGTCCCTGTCTTATTGTAGGATACAGTGTGATGCTTAACTGAAGTTATATGTTCATGTGTTTCAATAGATGTACGTGTATATTCATTTTTTAAGACTAAGACTGGTAGGAGGTAGTTGCATTCTACAGGCATGTGTTTTGACAGATGGGGAGAAGCTTTTTGTGTTGATTTTTCAACAGTCATCCTCTGCAAGACTTCAAGCTCTTCCTGGCTACTGGGAAATTAAGAGTTGGTGATTCAGCCTTTAATTTTGATCCATCTGCTCAAACTAATGAGGTATCTCATTTGTAGGCTTCACTTGGAATTACCAAATGCAGCTGAAGCTATAACATTTGTCTTATAGCACAATTCTCCTCTTGTTTAACTTAAGGAAAGATAGAATGATAGATGACTTGCCCTACTGAGTTTTCTAGGGTTTTTGTTATAGAAACTTTTTATCATGACTGAAGAATTAAGATCGGAAAATATCCCAAAGGTTTCCAGGTGCTTTTAAAGTCAGTATGCTCCTTTTGTAGAATTACTAACAGTGTAGATCTTCATTAGGAGGTTTCTCTGTCAGATCCTCTTAAGACTGCTTTAAGTGAGAACCTCTAGTGCTGCTAAGTCTGCTTTCCTGGGCGTGTCCTTCTGTGCTCGATATTAGCTGGTGAATGTTTGGTTTTTTGCGTTGTACTTTGAATTTGCTATGTGCTTATAGTATGTGAAAATATGTTAGATCCTCTGGGACTGATCTGCACTTTTGAATTTTTATTTCTACCTCTTAATAAACCAAAGATTCTTTAAACAAATAAATTTAAACACCTGAAATTACACACTGTTCATCAGAATATGACTCCACACTCAGTTGCAGGTAGAGTATTTTTTCCAGCATTTGCCTTCTGGGATAGTGTTCCCTTGACGACTGGGTGAAGGCTCAGCTGCTGAAAATTATCATTTCCTCAAAGTGATTACTGCTATCTCTTGTCAGGCAGTCAACAGTAGTGGGCCACATGCATTAACAGTATTAATTCAGCTACAGAGCTGAAAAAATCTTCTGCATATTTCTGCAGCCCTATGAGAAGGACATCTAGTGGTGACAAGTTCTGGGGAGCAGGTGGCATCTTTCTGAGGCAGCCTGTAGAGAACCTCACAAGATTAGCAAAGATAGTCGCTGAAGACCATACGTATCAACATAACTTCTACAATAAATTGACACATTGCATTACTAGCTAGTTTAGGACAGTACATATACTGCCTTTATCTTCACAATGTATGAGGGGGAAATCACCGTTGTCAGGTTATGCTTTGAGAAATAACATGGTATTTTTAGGAGTTTTGAGAAGTGATGGTGTTTTTAAGGGTTTTTTTTTTCATCTGAAACATACCATATGTAAATTTTAACTGTACATTAAATTCCTTTATCTAAAAAATATGGAGCTGTTGCTTTTTGCCAAGGTTCAGTTGCTTAAGATAGTATCTTAGGGAAGCAAGTCTTTTTGACTCTGACCATCACTGTTTTTATGCTTTTGCTGACCTTTTGCTATTTTATCCCACTACCTTGGTTACTGAAAGATGGTCATTTGTCCCCATCACCACTTAAATACTTTTGCTGTTATGAATTTCATAGAATCATAAAATCATAGAATCATAGAATGGTTAGGGTTGGAAGGGACCTTCAAAGGTCATCTAGTCCAACACCCCTGCAAGGAGCAGGGACATCTCTGACTAGGTCAGGTTGCTCAGAGCCTCATCCAGCCTGGCCTTGAACGTTTCCAGGGATGGGGCCTCCACCACCTTTCTGGGCAACCTGTTCCAGTGTTCTATAACTTGCATCGTAAAAAATTTTTTCCTGATTTCTAATCTAAATCTACCCCCCTCTATTTTAAAACCATTACCTCTCGTCCTATTGCAACAGGCCCTACTAAACAGCCTTTCCCCATCTTTCTTGTAGGCCCCCTTGAGGTACTGGAAGACCGCTATCAGGTCTCCCCGGAGCCTCCTCTTCTCCAGGCTGAACAGCCCCAACTCTCTCAGCCTGTCCTCATAGGAGAGGTGCTCCAGCCCTTTTATCATCTTCGTGGCCCTCCTCTGGACCTTCTCCAACTGGTCCATGTCCTTCTTGTGTTGGGGGCTCCAGAACTGGACACAGTACTCCAGGTGGGGTCTCACCAGGGCAGAGTAGAGGGGGAGAATCACCTCCCTCGACCTGCTGGCCACACTTCTCTTGATGCAGCCCAGGATGCGGTTGGCCTTCTGGGCCACAAGGACGCATTGCCTGCTCATGTTAAGCTTCTCATCCACCAGCACTCCCAAGTCCTTCTCCTCAGGGGTGCTCTCAATCCATTCCCCGCCCAGCCTGTATTTGTGCCTGGGATTGCCATGACCCAGGTGCAGGACCTTGCACTTGGCCTGGTTGAACTTCATGAGGTTGGCACGGGCCCACCTCTCCAGCCTGTCAAGGTCCCTCTGGATGGCATCCCTCCCTTCCAGCGTGTCGACGGCACCACACAACTTGGTGTTGTCGGCGAACTTGCTGAGGGTGCACTCTATCCCACTGTCCATATCACCGACAAAGATGTTGAACAGGGCCGGGCCCAACACTGACCCCTGAGGGACACCACTCGTGACCGGTCTCCACATGGACATTGAGCCGTTGACCACCACTCTCTGAGTGCGGCCATCCAGCCAACTCCTTATCCACCGAGTGGTCCGTCCATCAAACTCATGTCTCTCTAGTTTAGAGAGAAGGATGTCGTGCGGGACAGTGTCAAAAGCTTTGCACAAGTCCAGGTAGATGATGTCAGTTGCTCGTCCCTTGTCCACCGATGCCGTCACCCTGTCATAGAAGGCCACCAAATTGGTCAGGCACGATCTGCCCTTGGTGAAGCCATGTTGGCTGTCACCAACCACCTCCTTGCTCTCCATGTGCCTTAGCATGGTTTCCAGGAGAATCTGCTGCATGACCTTGCCAGGGCACAGAGGTGAGGCTGACCGGCCTGCAGTTACCTGGGTCTTCCTTATTCCCCTTTTTAAAAACTGGGGTTATGTTCCCTCTCTTCCAGTCATCGGGGACCTCACCAGAACGCCACGACTTCTCAAATACGATAGCCAGTGGCTTGGCAACTTCATCCGCCAGTTCCCTCAGGACCCGAGGATGGATCTCATCAGGACTCATGGACTTGTGCACCTTCAGGTTCCTTAGATGATCCCGAACCTGCTCTTCGAGTACAATGGGCAGTTCTTCATTCTCGCAGTCCCTGCTTGCACCTTCTACAGCTTGGGCGGTGGGACAGGAACTCTTGTTGGTGAAGACTGAGGCAAAAAAGTCATTGAGAACCTCAGCCTTCTCCATGTCCTCGGTAACCAGGACACCAGTTCCCTTCTGGAGGGGGCCTACATTTACCCTGGACTTTCTTTTGTCCCCTACGTACCTATAAAAGCTCTTCCTGTTACATTTTATATTCCTGGCCAGATTCAGTTCTGCCAGGGCTTTGGCCTTCCTTACCTTATCCCTGGCCACTCGCGCAGCCTCTTTGTAGTCCTCCCAGGCTACCTGTCCCCACTTCCACCCTCTATAGGCTTTCCTCTTCACTTTCAGTTGGTCCAGGAGCTCCTTGCTCATCCACGCCGGCCTCCTGGCCTTTTTGCCCGACTTGTTCTTCATCGGGATGCACCTCTGCTGAGCTTGGAGGAGGTGCTCCTTGAATATGGACCAACTTTCCTGGGCCCCTCTTCCCTCCAGGGCCGCCTCCCATGGCACTTGGCCCATCAGGTCCCTGAAGAGGCCGAAGTCCGCCTTCCTGAAGTCTAGGGCAGAGAGCTTGCCGTGTATTTTCCTTGCTGCCATGTGGATCTTGAACTCCACCATGTCATGGTCGCTGCAGCCAAGGCTGTCCTTTAGTTTCACATCCCCGACCAGTCCCTCCCTGTTGGTGAGCACAAGGTCAAGCATGGCACCCCTCCTTGTCGGCTCCTCTATCGCCTGCAGAAGGAAGTTGTCATCCACGCATTCCAGGAACCTCCTGGACTGCCTGTGCCCTGCCGTGTTGTCTCTCCAACAGATGTCAGGGTGGTTGAAGTCCCCCATGAGGACCAGGGCCTGTGACCGTGAGGCTGCTCTTATCTGCCTATAGAGCACTTCATCTGCTCTGTCCTCCTGGCCAGGCGGCCTGGAACAGACCCCCACTGTAACGTCCCCTGTCCATCCCCGTCCTCTAATCTTGACCCATAAGCTCTCTGTCAGCTCCTCCTCCATCCCCAGCTGGAGCTCCACACACTCCAGCCGGTTGCTGACGTAGAGAGCGACACCCCCTCCTCGTCTCCCCTTCCTGTCTTTTCTAAAAAGCCTATACCCCTCCATGTTGACGCTCCAGTCGTATGTGTCATCCCGCCACGTCTCCGTGATGCCAATGAGGTCGTAGCCCTGCTCGTCGTAGCCCTGCTCGTCTCCAGCTCTTCCTGTTTATTCCCCATGCTGCGTGCATTGGTATAGAGACACTTCAGCTGGGCCCCCGACAAAGCCGACTTGCTGGCTGGAGCTACAGGGGTGCTACTGCACCGCAGTTTAGGTTTATTTGCACTTTTCTGTGATCCCTCCTCAGCTTCTGGACCCTCGGTGCTGGCACTGGCGCCATGCTGACAGCAGTAGAATCATAGAATGGTTAGGGTTGGAAGGGACCTTTAAATGTCATCTAGTCCAGCCCCCTGCCCTGCACGAAGCAGGGACGTCTCCAACTAGATCAGATTGCACAGAGCCCCATCCAGCCTGGCCTTGAACGTTTCCAGGGATGGGGCATCCACCACCTTGGCAACCTGTGCCAGTGTTCCACCATCCTTATTGTAAAAAACTTTTTCCTTATATCCAGTCTGAATCTGCCTCCCTCTGTTTCGAAACCATTACCCTTCATCCTAGCACAAGATGCCCTACTGAAGAGTTTCTTCCCGTCTTTCCTGTAGGCCCCCTTTAGTTATTGGAAGGCCGCTATAAGGTCTCTTTCCGCCTCTTTTCTCCTTTTTTTTTTTTTTTTTTTTTTTTCCCTTCTCATTTGCCAATTTGGCTGTTCATTACAGTTTTCAACTTGGAGCGCCTTTGCATTCTCTTGTCTTCCAAAACCTCTTTTCCTTTTTAAGACAGTTAATGTTACTGGTTTTTCACTGCTTTTGGGAGTTTTCTGTGTAACTCTGAGATGACATATTTTCTGTTTTAACTTTTTTTCCCACTAGCTCTGTTACTCAGTGAAGCTCCTTGAAAGTTCATTTTCTCACTGAGCTTGGTATTTTCACTTTATAGAAAAACTGATTGTCCAGTGGAAGTTCTGACATCTTTCTGTGGTTCTCATTGCCCTTGCTGTCTATGCAGGCATTGAGGCTCAAGGTGTCACTACTTAAATCTGGGGAGACATCACAGCTTTACAGGAAGCGGTTTCAGTATGCAAGGAAGAGCTTCTCTGGTGGCAAGTGATGCCAGGTTGTCTGTGGCAAGGAACCTGGATTTTTGAAACAGTAAAAAGCTATTGAAAGCCTCAACACAACATCCAAAAGCAAGTGCAGTAGAGATGTTCCTGCATATTTAGCAACAACTCTGGCTGACTTGAGTGGAGCAAGCTTTAGGAACTGTAAATCAGTGAAGATATGGCAACCTTTTTAGAATTAACATGCTGGAAATCTTACTACTGGGAATAAAAATGTAAGGGAAAACTACTTAAAACAATGAGCTGCCTTATCCAAACCATCCGTTCTCAATGACGTAGTGAGTGGTGATTTTAGACTGCCCATTTTGTGCTTATTTCAGCTCAGTTTTGTTAACCTTTTGAAGAAAAGTGCTTTTTCAAGTACTTTGTTAGTTTCTGAGCTTTTGTTCTTCTAATTTGTAGAATTAATTTCTTGGGTTTAGCTGTCTGCTTCTGTCTCACCATTTTGCCTTTGTAGTATTGTATCAACTGCATCTGATATACCTATGACAAACTTTTACGCTTTATCTTTTAAAATGAAATTTGGATTTTTTTTTAATGTGCACAATACAGCCATGTATACTTGTTAAATTTTTAATTAGTGTATGCATTGAGTGATTAGTATGCAGTTTTCTAGAGATCAAGTTTGCTTTATTAATTAGAATTTATGTATGTAACTAAAATGTTGGGTTTTTTAAAAAACTCTTGGAATAATTTCTAAGTATCACCTTGGACAGATATTTAATACTTCACTCTTTCCAATCATGATTTTTCATGTCATAGATCAGAAATAGATTACACTTGACTTTGTATAGTTACAACAGATTCTGTACTGTATATTGCACATAAAGTATTCACATTGTAATTGTTCTCTATTTACAATTGACTTGGACTTTGCAGCGCTGAGAAGTTTCATCTTGTTTTCCTTACAACACTATTTTAAACCAAAAAAGAAACACGGAGTAGTTATTTTGAATCTATTATATTAAATTGTTAGAAGTTAATTTGACAGGTATTAATTTCATCTGTAAAAATGATGGATTAAATTTCTTTATTATCAGTTTTCCAGCTGTTATTTGGTTGCAGAAGCCATGTGAAGATAAAAGTTTAATAAGCTTAGTTACTGCAACTGTTGACAATGCTTTTATAGCTGTGTCATAAGATAAGATTTAATAAAAACGTATTTTCTTCAGAGGTCTCTCTGAAACTTGGTACCTTGGGAACCACACTTGTCTTAGCATTTTTCCTGTGTGAAATAGTGTTTATAGCACACTTTGGACAAATAACTCTGAAAAGCTACTTGTTTTGTTAAAATGTATCCTTTATCTAGATTTTTTTTTTCTAAACTCCATCTTACAGCCTGAAGAGTTTACTTTAGTCTTAGGTTTTGTAACTCCGTATCTATACAGATTGCTTCTACGTCATCACCTGATGTGGCTTATTTGCATATATCTGTATATATTGGATATATATTTATATATGCACAGAAGTATGTAAGTATATTAAAAAATATAAAAATACAGAAGGTATTTCTGATATTTCTATGTCAACTGAAACTTGAATATTTTGAATAGTTTTCCGTAGAATTTCTTTTGCATTTTTTGCACAGTTATGTGTGTGTGGTTTCTTTAACAAAATCATAAACTAATTCAGTGATTCACTATTTTTGTGTTCTGCATCTTAATCGTTTATTTATGCACTTAATTTCCACTAAAACTGCCATTTGCAATTTTAAGGATATAATAGTTAATATAATCTTATGCCTGAATAAATGAAACTTTGTATCTTACTTTAATTTAAAATACTATATTGATGTACTGTGTTGAAGATAGGCTTCAAAAAATGCTATGTACCAGATGTTTCATGTTATTGTCAAATTATACATATGTACTATTTTCCTCTGTATTTTGTGGTCAAATCTATTTGGCTGTAGCCATTTAATACCTTATCAACTGTCTATATGAACAGCTGAGGAAATAGCTGGAAATGGATGCCATAACGAGTTACGTATATAATAACCCTATTCTTCAATTAGGTAGCCTTCTAAAGGTTCGTGTGCTATGCTTCTGTGCCTTACGCTAATTTTTGCATATATGTTTGTATTTACATAGTATCTTGTCTGTCTGTGTGTACTCACGTATGCACAATGAATTTATGTAGACCAGAAGCGCCAATTTAATCTTTCCATTAATTATGAGTTCATGACGTGTCCAGTTTATGTCTGTAGTCTTGCACAGCTACACAATAATGTTGATATTGGTTGTCTTAGCAAGGTAGCAAGTGATACTATTTAGAATTATTTTTCTTCTGATATTATGAATGTACATTGGCTCATTAAAACAAAAAATCAAATTTAATTCCAAATGAGTAACTTATAGCCTGGAGAAATATAAATCCATAGAAATGAATCTGTGTGCTTAGTTTAACATAATAGATAGTATCAAGTAATAAACTTCCTGATTATTGTCAAGACTTCTGTAAGTTATTCACAATGTAACAAGATAACTACTGTCCACCAAGACCTTATGCCTATCACAGACGTTTTAACAGATGTCACTAGAGAATCCAAGAGTAGTGTTATTAGTGGGTTTTAATTTGAAATATACAGTAATATGGGATGCTATAGAAAATAAGTTATTTTGAGTAATCCATGAGAATGGGAACTAAATATTCTTTATTAAGACACTAAAATGCATCAGGAAATTACTTTTGACTTTATACTTCTATTGACTTTCCTGTCTGTGAGATTTCTCACCTATGTAGTGCTGTGGTGTTGATAGTTTTCTTTGTGGCTCCTGAAGAGATGACTCCAGAATATGTTATGTTTGTATACTCTGATGTATTTAATCATTATGTATTTATAATATTCTTATTTAGGAGAGGATACCTTAAGAAGGATGAGTTATATAAGGTATGGGATTACAAGGGACATTCTAATTGTTCTAGTACAGTTTACTGTTGTTTGTGAACATTTAAATTCTTCATCACTTTATTAAATTAAAGGCAGTTCTTGAATTGAAGGCAGTTCTTCAGTTTTCTGATGATGTAGAAAATCTGCTGATTAGGGCCAAAAAATGTGCTTCTGGATGAAGGTCTGTGGTTTTAAATCAGTACTGATAAGAAATAAGCTAGAAACCCTGACTATTCTGTTCTTTAATTGTTTAGTAAGTTTATTTATGTTATTGGATCTTACAAAAGCAGATGATATAGAGGTTGACATGACAATTTTCTTAATCTTTTTACTTAAGTAAAAGGATTGGGAATAGATACAAAGATTTCTCCAGTATCCTCTATGTTCCTTTCCTTCAGTAAAGCTGAATAGAATCTGCTCGTCACTACTGACTCCTTGGTTATTTTTTCATATTATAGATGGTACACTTATAAGTATAAATAGTTTTGGAAATGTAAAAACATACGGGAGTCTTATTCTGGATTTATATTTGTCAAAAATGTAATTTATGATAATGTAGAAACATTTTATTGTACAAAGTCAAAATAGTTAATGTCAGAACAGGACAAAGGGAAATGCTTGAAACGAATTATTGCATGATCTAGTTTTTCTAAAAAAGATGCAGTGAAAAGCTGCTTATAATTTTGAATAATAATTGTCGTTCAAGTCCATTGGCATCTGCAAAAATGCAGTTGTTAACTGCCTAATGACAGATATTTGCATAGTAATAGACCAGCTATTCTTGCTTACTACACAAGAATAGATATTGCTATTTCTATTTATATCCTCTCAATTAAAATTCAAAATAATTTCTATTACCTGTTGGAGTCAGTAAAGTATTTTTTGTTTGTCTTATTGACTAATTTTCCCTCTATGTTAATTTTCATTCTGTTCATTTTTCCTCTGCATTTTGTCATATATTTGACTAATGCTACAAATTGAAGATAGTGTAGTTCCTGTTATACTGTTCTGAAACAGGCTTCCTTCAGTGTCCAGAACCCATATTTAAGCATTACTGGGCATTTCTTTCATAGACCATCTAATATAATTCAAAGTATAACAAAACAATATTGTAAACACAAGTGCTTGCAATTTTTAAAGTAATTAATAATTTAGAACTTCCTAATGTAAATTAAATCAGACAAACCAATCCGCATATATTAGGGGAAAATCATAGAATCATAGAATGGTTAGGGTTGGAAGGGACCTTCAAAGGTCATCTAGTCCAACCCCCCTGCAAGGAGCAGGGACATCCCTGACTAGGTCAGGTTGCTTAGAGCCCCATCCAGCCTGGCCTTGAACGTTTCCAGGGATGGGGCCTCCACCACCTTTCTGGGCAACCTGTTCCAGTGTTCTATAACTCGCATCGTAAAAAAATTTTTCCTAATTTCTAATCTAAATCTACCCCCCTCTATTTTAAAACCATTACCTCTCGTCCTATTGCAACAGGCCCTACTAAACAGCCTTTCCCCATCTTTCTTGTAGGCCCCCTTGAGGTATTGGAAGACCGCTATCAGGTCTCCCCGGAGCCTCCTCTTCTCCAGGCTGAACAGCCCCAACTCTCTCAGCCTGTCCTCATAAGAAAGGTGCTCCAGCCCTTTTATCATCTTCGTGGCCCTCCTCTGGACCTTCTCCAACTGGTCCATGTCCTTCTTGTGTTGGGGGCTCCAGAACTGGACACAGTACTCCAGGTGGAGTCTCACCAGGGCAGAGTAGAGGGGGAGAATCACCTCCCTTGACCTGCTGGCCACGCTTCTTAATGTCTATAACTGTTGTATAGGTATAAAGGAAGAGTCATGAAGTTTCATGTGGGCAAGTACTTTTTACTCAGAAGTATCCTCCCATTACTGCTGCTGCGTTACACACTTGATCGTTCTTCAAGTGTAAAGGTTTGATATCATTAGAGTCTCTCCTGTTTCAGTACTAGAGGCTTAATGTCAAACTTATGGGTCTAGAACTGGTTTTTCCTTTGCTTTAATGGAAGTGACACCAAACTCCTATATCTTTCATTTTTATGTAGCGACAGAAGAGACAATGTCATGTTGTACATCAGCATAACTGAGTGGCTCTCTGAAATGCGTGTGCAGTACTACATGCAGCATATGGACAAAAAGGAGAAACTGGGGGTCTGTGTCCAGTTGCTGAGCTAACATCATATTGAGATCAGAGATGTGATGCAATGGCTCACATGACTGAGTGCTGCAAGGAGTGGAAACAGACTCTTGAGAAACATCACGCCAGGGCAGCAAGAAACTTGCTTGTATGTCACAGCACAGCAGGGATACCTGGAGCTATGCCTAGAGCTGGATGATGAGCCAGCTGAAAACTTAGGAGGAGGATTGGTTGGCAGACAGATATGAGTAACATTGTTGTGGCCTTTTGCTGCAGACCTACTGATGAGGAATAAAGTAGATGAGATTGTCTTCAGACAACTAGAAGCAGCCTCGTGTTCACTGTTCATGGTCTTCCTAGGAGACTTTACCACTCCAATATCTGCTGAAGGGACAATGCAGCAGGGCAAAAGCAATCAAGGAAGTTTCTGGAGTACATTGGTGACAACTTCCTAGCACAAGCGATTGAGGAGCTGATGGGGAGTTGATGCTGTGCTAGACCTTAAACTTACAAAAAGCCAAGGACTGCTTGGGCATGTGAATGCTGGGAGAAGCCTCAGCTGCAGTGACGATGAAATGGTGGAGTTCAGGATTCTGATGGAAGGAACAAGACAGAAAGCTAGACCACAGCCATGGGCTTCAGGAGATCACTTTGGCCTCTTCAGGGATCTCTCTCTTCTGAGAACTGGAAAACAGCACATGTCATTCCTGTCTTCAAAAAGGACAAGAGAATAATGTCTGTAACCTGACTAGCATGAGCTCAGGTGAGATTATAATGATACAATGAAGGAAAAAAAAAATCAGAAGATGGGGAAGAAAATTTATTAGCTTCTAGTTAAAGGAAAATTACTCAGTCACCTCAGGCTAAAACGTCTTGTTAAATATAATCATAAAAAGGCAATTTAATAAGTAACCATAGTAAGGCCATTTTTTGCGGTGGAATCTGCCTTTCATGGGGGATTCTGCACACCTTTGAAATCATCTCCTGCCACTTGCAAATCAGTGAAACAGTAAGTTTTCAGAATGCCTACAAACTATATAGAAATGAGAAAAAGATGTGGTTTTTTATATATATTTGTATTGTTGGAACTATTTGGGACTGTTTCAAACCAACGACAAAGATGTTACATATTTATGACACCTACAAAAAACTGTTTAAAATGGTAATAGTTCCACAAGTTCTATGCTTAAAAGTCTGTGGTTAAGTGGGAAGAGCTTTTGCTAGAGACAATACCGCAAAGGTATAGGAAAGACAAGGAAAAAGGAAGAAAATAAAACCAGAAGCAACTAAATTTATACTCAGAATTAGAACAGAGTTATAACAATAAAGATTGTAATGTCAGAGAAGACAGAGCAGGAGGTGCATCAAGAAGGACACTGAAAGGTAAATGAAAATGAGGAATAAGAAAGATGGTAGTATTTCAGAATGTGTGTGAAAGTAGAGACTTTTTAATGGATAGATGTAGAATACAAAAGGCTAAATGAAGGAAGGGCAAATAGGAAGAAAATTAAGAAAGTAGTTCCAATATAATATCCTTACCATAGTTTTTTACATAGAATTTCATGAGCAATAATGAAAATTAGATGTAACTGTACAATATAATATTCGTTGGAGTGGCCACATCTTAAGTAAAAAATACATTTCAGCATTAGAAGAAATACAAAAATTGAAACTATAGGACAGATGTATTTAAAAAGTAGTGTTATTACAGACAAATAAATGAGGAAGTGCGCATTACAACAGTAAAAAGATCTGTAAACAAAATAGGAGCTGTTACTCTTAAAAGCTGGTATATCTAAATAGAAATATAATTATAGCTATGTTAAGTAGATTTTTTTAAATTAGGTTCTGTAGAGATTTTTACAAAAATCCTGATTTTTTTTTTTTAAACAGAGATGATCAGAAGTAATTTGAGGGAATAATTAAAACTTAGCAGAGACAGCAACTTATGGTAATCTATCGAGAGTTCAAAATATATCACATTACCGTACTGATTAGTTGATGCAGCATTGTAGATTTTTTTGTTGTTGTTATTAATTATTATTTTCTGTTAAAAATTTTTATGGTATTGTGTAGCTTTGACCTTCACCAGAGTTTGCTGAATGTTTCTCTTGAATGTACAGATATTTTAATGGTGACTCTTGCTGAATTATTTTGGCATTTTTGACCCCTCAAGCTTGTATTCTAATGCACATTATTTAATTTTGTGTGATGAGTAAATGCACTCTACTTTTAACTTGTGAAGAATTTTCTGTACAGAAGGAATGATATATAAAATGCCTCATTAGAACTAGTTTGTAGGCATCTTAGTAATCCTTCAATTTTCTGTCGTGTAAAAGAAGATCTTAATATACATGCAGATGATATCAATATTTCTTTTAAATACAAGATGTACTAAAATGAATTCAAATAATTAGAAAATTAATTCAAATTCTCTTGTTGCCTTGGTAAGTGACACAGCCTGTTCAGCTTTTTCTGTTCCCAAAGTGTTGTTTAATATGTGAAAAGACTTTAATATGCAAAATAGAAAAAAATACTAAAATGAAAGCAAGATTTCTACATTAAACTTTTTAAGCTTTAGTATAGGTCACCTTATAAAAATTTGTATTTTGTATACTTTATGGCTGTTCTTTTAGTTACTAGTTCTGTATAGTGATTTTCATAAGTTCTTGTGATATTACTGGGAGGAAGGGGAGATCACATTTATACACTGTCATGCTATAATTTATATCTGGTAATCAAGACATTCTAATTTTGCAGTGAGTATTTTTGAGAGTTATTAGTGAGCCATCTGTGTTGATTTAATTTATATTTTGCATTAAATATACATTTCGTTCTGTAAACGGTAGGCACTGGAATTTTGAACTCTATCTTGGCATTTTGGGAGAAATCACAACACAAGAGAGAAACAATTTTACTATTCCTTAGAATGAGGCTAGACTTTAGTAAACTGTACTTAGTCTCGGAGACCGGTTCTATTTAGTGAGGTGCAAAGGATTATGTTTTTAACCTACATAGCTGCAGTCAGCGCTCCTTGCTGAGAAGTGTTGAAACATCATTAGGAATTGAGTTTTGGAGGAGATTGGAGAGGGTTTCATACTGACCTTGGACAGACTGATCTGTTGATCCATATCCCTATCTGCTTGTTATCAGTAAAAGTAATACCCAGCTCAGGAACTGGATACCGCATAAAAGAACATGTTATAAGGGTTTACCTGGGTGAAACCACACAATGTCTTGAAGCTAAAATAAAGTATATATACTTGTCTCTGAACTACATAATGAATACGAACATTGCGTTAAATAAATTCATTCTTTAATCTTACATTTCTTTGAAAGATGTGATGCAAAGTGAGTGGCAAAACCAAGGCATTCTGTCCTAGAGGAGAGGTGTATAGTAAAACAGAGATGCCGAACTCAAGCATTCAGCTGACCAGCACTCTAATAACAACGTGGAAAGATACCTGAAAGAGTCAGTGTACTTTCCCAAAAAGAAGAATGCACCATTTTGGAATTATCATAGAGAATGTTAGATTGAAAGACACATTTTTCAGTAGCAAAATTTAGCACAAGCATCTTTAGTATCCAAGGCAGAAGAAAGTTGTTTCAAGGGATTTCAAGTACCTGATTATAAATTTTCACTAATCATTTTAGACACTTCTGTTACATGTATATGTTATGTGTTTTTTCTTTCTTCTCTAAGTGAAAAATATAAGTCCTACTACCATCTAGTTACGTGTTTCTGATAACAGAAAAGTACTGGTTCTCAAAGGTATTTTGAATAATGGCATACTTTTCAGTGCTTTGGTGGTGGGCTAACGCGTTTCAGAAAGATATAACCTGGAATATGCAGCACTTGGGGAATGCAAGCACTGTTGTGAATTTTAAACAAAGTCTTTGCTGAAAACATTTTATTTGTTTCATACTTGAAGAAAATTCTGGGGAGGTAACCCAGCTAGAGACATTTGCTTTCTCCTTTCTTGTATATTTTTTATTATTTAAAAGCTTTAGTTTCAGGAGAGCAGTAGCAGACACTTTCAACACTAGGGCTATATACACCAGAGCTAGCTTTGAACTGCAGAGTACAGATCTAATTACACAGCTTGTAGCTGTGGAACCGCTTCTCTCTATTCTAAATTACTTTTTCTAACTTATTTGCATAATTTAATGCACAGAGATTTTGCCACTGAAATATAATATTCTCTGTCACAGTTAGGACAGGCTAATTTAACCCTCTTAAGTCTATATTGCTGTCTTACGATGTATTTGGTAAATGCTTACCAACTTCATGGGGGGAAAACATTCAACAAGGTGTTATGTGTCAATTTTTAGCTAGGGCTGGTTGGTTCTTTACAAACATATTTGGTGATATACAGAGATTACAAGTAAACATAACCTTAAGATTGAGCACCTCTAATCAGCTAATAAAGTCTATTTTCTTAATCAGGCTTGGTTTCTGTCTACCTCCCACTGAGAAGTTCGTTTTACTGTCAACAATTTGTGAAATCATTTTAAATTTAACAATCTGGTGTTGACATGTGATGATGAAATACATAAAAGTCAATGAATTCAAGTGTGCATTATTAATTTAAAAACAGTGGGAGGTAAATTTAATAAAGAAAAGATACTACACATCTGAAAATTAGATATCTTTCTGTAAGAACTGTAGAATGGCTTCTAGGTAGAGGACAGTTACTTAGTTATTGTTTGCATAATAAGGTCTTATGTCTTCCTGAATGACTGATTGCTATGATGTCAGACATTTTCATACAATGATTCTGGAAGAAGAAGAAGAAACAGCCATATAAAAAGTGTTAAGAGAATATAATAGAATCATGAAGTCACACAATCATTAGGATTGGAAGGGACCTTTAAAGGTCATCTAGTCCAACTCCCCTGCAAGGAGCAAGGACATCTCCAGCTAGATGAGGATGAGGCTCTGAGCAACCTGATCTAGTTGAAGATGTCCCTGAAGATGTAAGTATAGACTGTGTTTGTTAAAGATTGGCTTCCCAATTTAGCACCATTCTATTTTCTACACATTTTGCATGGTAGTCCAGCCTGGTCCTTCAGGTCCAGGTTGGCAATTCCAGGGCTGGTGGTTTTTTTTTTATTATTTCTCCTGCTTAGCTACTGTTTCTAATTGTGCACTTGAAACATCTTCCAGTCCCCTGACAGAGAAACAGGCTGCTTGTTTTTCAATTCTTGTGGAAAACCCACCATGGAATTGCACTTGTCTTGTTTAGTTTCAGCTGCGTGTAGACAGAAGCTTTAGAAATCATAGCTGAAGTTTTATCAATTTCATACTGAGCCTCTGCAAACTGAAAGCAAAAACATATGCTCTTTAAATATTAACCTCTCAGTTTACTGGGTAAATGGAGTAAAAAAGAATGTTGGTTCTCTTTGTGCATACAGTTTATTTTTATATGTACTATTGGATATCAGAAGGAAGTTTGCAATATTATTAATTTATTGAAATTTATTGAGTATAGTGGTTAAAATAAAAGATAATGGGACCTTGGAGCATAAAGTTAAATAAAGTGGTCCAAATCCATCTGTCTTTTGGTTCTTGAAACATCTAAACTGTGTGCCTCCCAGTATCAAAGGTCCTAAACCTCCCAGGATTGTTTCTGAACATGCACTATGGCAGGCAGTGGTGAGAGGAACGTTTTAGTTGGTTTTAGGTAAAAGGCTTCAACACTTTTTACAGCACTGTTGACATTCTTAGCAGCATGAAAGAAGAGTGAAAATGTTTCCTGTAAACATTTTGATTAGTGTTTTCATGGCTTTTTAATATTGTATCACTGATCCTGCTCTTATAGTGGTAATATTCTTGTGGGCTTTTAACTGTGAGCACTGCACAGTAGTTCTCTTCCTTCTCTTCTTCAATTACCTGCCCAGTACCTTGGACTGTATAATGTTATTTCTGCCAATAATTCAAATTTTTTAGGAAATTTAAATTTAATTTAATTTATGGTCTTATTTCTTAAGGCATTTTGGTCTTTTCTAGTACTCCTCATAGCTGTACTTTTACTGTCTGCATTTTTTGAGCTTGTATGTATCTTATCTGGTATCTGAAGTAGATGACTGCAGGTGTACCCGATTCTGTACAACTGTTTCATTCGTAAATCTTCCAAAGTGCTACATAATATTTTTTGTCATTTTTTAGGTTAATCCTCAAGTCTGTCATAATTTCATACAAAATCAAGGCACCAGGCTTTGAAAAAGGGTTCACATTCTTTTCTACTGAGACAAACTGATTACTGAGTGATGTGTTTTAAAGTATGTTAACTGAAAGTATTGCAAAAGTAATGCTATGCAGTGTTTTTTAAAATGTTCAGTGGCCAAGATTCAGTTACACAATATACTTACATGTATATGTTTGTATAATATTCTTTAGCAAAGTGTCAACTATTAGATTTTTTTTTCATATTGTTAGGTTTCTAGTATTTCTGTATAACTAGTAAAAATTAGATTTGAATGTTACTGCTTTATCCACCAGTGTACTACTTTTAGCACAGTTTCATCCCAAGAAAGAAATTGGATCGCATCTTTCAGGGCAGGGAAGAAGCCTGAAAAATAACAACAAATTTTCTTCTAAGTCTTCAAAATAATATTCCCTTATCTTTTTGGTGTTGCTTATCATTGTCTTAGCAGGAACAGGACATCATAGTGACAGTTGACTTCAGAGAGTCAGTTCCTAAGGGCTCTGTCTGATTATGACTGGAACTAAGAGGGATTTTCCTCACACTTAGAGTTTCAGGAATGGGCTCTATACAACCATTGCAGTTACTGTTCATTTGTATAATAATTGAAAGGAAGATTCTTCAATTAAGGGGCTATTTTCTACTGTCATCTTTTCAGTGACGAGTAGTCTGTTCTCTGCTTTGTGTAACTGCAGTGGTTTGTGGTTTTACCTGTTCTCATTTCACAGTACAACTTTTTTACCCTTTTTTTTTAAATGAGGTAGAGGCCACCAAAGTGTTATACCAACTTTTTTTTTTCCCTGTTGCTTGTTTAGTTTGAAGTTACCACTTAATATAACTCTTTCTCTGTATTGTTTAAACAAGCCATAAAGAATTATACTGTGGTTAGTTAGGAGGTTTATTGGGTATAGATACACACTTCTGTGCAGATTTGCTTGCTATTTTATTTGATTGGATTTATTAGTTCCTTTCAAACTTTAGAAGCATTCTGCTTGCAGCTGCTCTTGTAGCTTTTTCCTTCAAGCGATATAACTTTACTCACTCCAGAAAATTCAGTCAGACTTCACTTCATTTGGTCTTTGATTAGGAATTTTTAAAAGGTCAGGAGAACCTGTAAGATATTTATCAATATTATGTCAAAGCATGGAGAAATATATTAGTGTAATATGTTTGAATTTATTAATGCTGTGTAAATACAATTTTCAAAGTTGCCATTTTAGATTTAAGATATAGGTAGTGATTTCAAAATTAATGCAAGACTGAAAAAAATAAAATCTAAAAGATAAAAATACAGTGTAAAATCAATGAAAAAACCTCTTTTGTGGTTAGATCATAAAACTCCTTAGTGCATATGTGACTCTTCTTATTTTTTTCTTCTTTTTTTTTTCTTTTTTTTTTTTTTTCTTTTTAATGATTCAACATGTCAGATATTTTTACACTTCCAAATTTAGGAGTTTCAAATTTACCTCAATAAAAAAGACCGTTTATGTTTCTCTTTAATATCCAGTACTGTGTTTCCTCAGTTTATCAACTTTCAGAATTTAACTATTTTCACAAGATTAATTTTTCATTTATTGGGCAAAGAATCAAATGTTAATATGACTCCATTTAAAAAGGAAACAAATTAGTAAACTATAAATAACGTTGACTGTAAAACTGAAGATTTGTTTTTTTACAGTGAAACCTGTTGACACAGAGATTATAATAAATGAAAATTCACTGAAGAAGACATAGTGAACCTATTAATAAAAGCAAATTGCTATTTTGAGTAGTTATGTATTTTTATTCAGGCTTTCCATAGGAAAAAAAGTTACAAAAATATAGATAGACAAATAATCCTTAAACAAGTAATGAAGACAGAGGAGACATACACTGTGCTTTGTTATCTTGTATTTCTCTTACTTTTTGAAGAAGTTTTAATAAGATTTTGCCAGTATATTATTTTTAAGTTAGAGGAAATTGCTGTGTTACTAACTGTGACATGTATCTGAGAATATTTCTACTCAGATGAAAGCTAATAATCATAGGAGTCACAGTGTTACTAAATTGATGGTGGCAAGAAGTATCAAATAAACTAAAACGGGTAAGGAGTAATTGCTTCTGGTAAGCAAGTAGTTATGCACACATTGTTTCTCTTTTTCTCTTCTTTGTATTGTTGCCTGAATCAATTTGCTTGGCTTTAATTATAAACTTATAATTTATATTAATTCACAACTATTATGTGTACTTTTGTATAAAATCATATGTACATTACACATTTATAATTAAATTATGGGTTTGCAAACCAAGAACAGAGGCCATAATTTGTTTAATTATACCCTAAATACCACTACTTTCTTAACAGTGTTTCATTTAAAGTAATTCAGTTATACACTGCAAGTTGATACAAGCATGATGGTACCAAAAGGCCAAAATTGAACGTGCAGTTATCTGGAATTTGACATACCAATCATAAAATTCAACTGAGACTACCTTAAAAGAGAACTGTAACTCCATGGTTACATTTTTTAATTAAAATTAGACAGACTTACAAAAAAGTGTTTGCCCTTTACTGAAGAGCCAGGCACTCAGTCTTTTCCATATGTGAGTTTAAAGAACACAGAAATTATCATACTTGATGAAACTGATGAGTTGTCTGACCAAGTACGTGGGGTCCATTTCAGCAAAGCCCTTAGGGTGAGAGAGTAGTGTTTTCCATAGTGTACCTTTCAAAGCAGTATGTGGTTAACAGACATTCAGAACAGTTAATACACTGGAATTAAGTGTATTATCACTTTTCCCTTTCTACACCAGTCAGGGGGCTTATTGCCATGATTCATCTTAAATGTGCCTCACAGTGAATCTTAATTTAGTATCAGTTTAAATTGCTTCATATACGTATCTAAGGGAATAAGTATTAACATCTCATTGCTGTCTCTTGGTTAAGATACCATCTATGATGGTAATGAGCATAATCAAGTGACATGGCAGTTGGTTGGACGATACCTAGCTGGATTTCCAAAGCCTGCTGCAGATATGGGTACAAATAATTTTTGATTACCACTCAACTCTTAGTTGGTATTTTCAGGGAAATGTCTACAGTGATTCGAAGGTATTTTACTCAGTGGTAGTATGTGATTTAAAACCCATAATCATATCTGTGAGTTTAAAATTTGTATCCTCATATGTGGTTTGCATTTGTTAGTGTTTAATTTTATTCTTCTCTCTGATTGTCCTGTGGTTTGGGATTTTAATATCCTCCTGAGGATCTTTGTAGTTTTTTTTTTCAACTGTCTCACATAGTCAAGTTGTACCATCATGAAACTTATCACCTCACTATTTGCTTTCCAGATCATTTAGGAAGTGTCAAATAGCACAACTCTTTACATCAATGGTAATCTCCCTACTTTGTGAAAATAAACTATTTGTTGCCAATAATTATTCCATATCTTCTAAAGACTAAAGATTTTTTTTTAAAAAAGAACCTTCTTAAAAGCTCTTTGACAATATTAAATACAATATAGGCAGGATCACTCTTTAATTTCCCTAAAGCAACGTTAGTTTTCATTGGTATGTCATGTACTAACTATTTTTTTTTTGTTCCTATAGGGAATATTTTGTAATGAAAGTGTTTTCATTATTTGATTAAGACTTTTATTATTTCTCATTAGCCATGTTTCTTTTTATCTTAAGGTGATGGTGTTTGTTCATGCTAGAAATGCCACAGTACGAACTGCTATGGGTCTTCGAGAAAAAGCAAAAAACAATGGTCATATTTGTCACTTTTTGTCACCCCAAGGATCAGATTATGGACAAGCTGAAAAACAGGTAAGTGAATGATTTACATTCATAATTTTACAATCCTAAAATTGATGTTTTTATGAGACAGTCCAAGATGGGAATAGATGAAGCATTTTTGAGCTTCTGGGAAGATGTATTTTACTCTGAAGGGACATGTGGAATTGTTGAACTGAATAGAGGAGATGAAAGAGCAATGATGAAGGAAAAGTGCTGTTACTCTTAGTTTTTCAAACAAAAGCTGACAATAGCTTGTGTTTTATGCAACTTATACTACTTGACAGTAGTCTTCATGTAATCTGCACCTCAGGAAGTCCCTAAGCCACCAATTGCCACAATTTGGAAGAGTAAGTATCTCCTGTTTTTTGTGCTCTTTCCCTAAGCATCTGCTGCTGTCCACTATTCAAGGCAAAATTGTCTTGAAGTATTAATCTGGTCTAGCCTATAAATTTACCACCTTTCCGAAACCACCTGACTTTCCTCATATATCAGCTAACATTGGGCAATCAAAAAGTAGTCTATTTGAGAATTTAAATTGGGAAAGCCATTTGAATCTCCCAAGGGATTAGCCCCTTTACTCTGATCTTGTTTAAAAATATGTACATGGATTGTAAATTACTAGTATTTTGAGCAGTAGCCAAGTACTTGCCAGCTGAAACTGTGTACGTTTTTATGCATTCTAACAGTTCTGTCTTTGTATGAATTGTGTTAGTTTGCCTTCCAAATTTTTTCTAATATATGACAAACAGAAGTAACTTGATCTGCAAAAACTTATTTTCATCTTTTCCAGCAATATGCCAGTATTTCTGCTGAGAGAAATTTCCAAAACAATTCTTAATTCAGTGTTCTATGTGACATTTACATTTGGTGATATTGAGGTCTAAATATTAGAGTTAACAGTGTCCTGTTATTCCTTGAAAAATAATGTTCTTTTTCTCTCCCACTAAACAGCAGAACATAGAAGAGATACATATTAATTGTAGGAAGTTTAGCATAGATATAAGATACCTTCTCTCACTGGCAAATGTATTTGGGCCCCTGTAACTTAGGAATTTTGTGAGGGTTTTAGATTCTGTGTCTGTCTTTAGATATAAGTACATTACCTTATTTTATACCTCTGAAGAGAAGGTGAAAAGATTCATTCAGACTTACTAATTATGAGTGGAGCATAGATGTTACAGTTGGTAAATTCAGATTTCTGATATGTGAAGAAAATTCTGGTTTAGATAAGATTTTTTTAAATCAGTATCAAGTATGTTCTTTCTGTTGAGATGCTTCTGAGAGCTTTAAGAAATATTTTTAAAACTATGCCAAGTTATAAATTAATGTACTTATATTTCATAAAATACCGTATTTAAAAGCCCTTTTTTTTTTCTAGTGGATGTTAGTATCTGCTGAAATGTAAACATAACATCAAACCTGAACCCAGAGCTCTCGTGTTTCTACTGTAACACTTGTAATTAATGCTGAACTTTTTCTCATTATCTTTCTTAGAACAAAATCTGAAACTCTTAGTTTATTAAAAATAAGACTAGGTTCTTAATGCTAATACAGAAAAAAAAATGTTTTAAGCTATTGAAAGTGCCAGTGCTTATTTAGACACTGAAAATTATTGCTAAAGAACTTAGGAAAAATGATATGCATATTTCAGCAGTGCACATTATGTAAGGTATCTGTCAAATAAATATTTGTCCAACTCTGTATTGTGGTGAAAACTACTACTGTATGTTTGGTTCTTCTCTTCATGCTGGGATTAAATGAATTAAAAAACATATTCTTACATTGATGGGAACCCCAAGAATGTCACAGAGGAAAGAAAAGTTCTGAACATATTTGGAATACAGATTATTGCTACCTGTGCCTGGGTAGTGATTTAAGGTAGTGTTTATAGTACAAATTAAGAGAGTGGGAGGTAAGATCACCTATGTGTTGGTTGACTGCATATCTGAAATACCTTCTTTTTCTAAGGGTATTTGTGCATCACACTGAAATGTGGATACTGAATAAAATAGCAAATTTCCCTGCTCTTTCGTCACCTACATCCCCACCCCAGCACACTTATATTTGTTTTGAATCCCAGCATCTATTCTAAATCAATTTTTGAATTGTTTGAGTTCCGAATGTTGATCTCTGCAAAAGATTTTGAAAAAAAATGACTTTGCTTTATAAGATACTTACAGAACTTTCCTAACTTTTGTAATAAAGCAAACTGGCTTTCATTGTAATTAAAAGCAAATGAATTCTTCTCTTATGTTTGATGAGACTCTTTGATCCTTTTGACTACCTTCAGCATTATTACAAGAGCAAAAATGCTTCTTTTGCCCGGAAAGTTTAGGGACTTGTATGTTAGAAAATGTAATTGAAGAAACATGAGTGGTATTGTGAAGAACCATTTCACAAACTTTAATACAGCCAGAGATTATAGTTCTCGTTATACTGCCTCAGAATCTTAGGAAGGTAAACCAATTAATAATAATTAAAATAATTTAAAGATCCCCAACAAAATTCCACTAAATTAAGTGGTTATTTTGATGCTCAATAAATTTCACTGGGAATTCCCTGAAACATTTAAAAACTGTCACCACAAGAAGTGTATTCATTGTATGAAAGATATGAATGGAAATGCCTGAATCTTTTATTTCAAGATTTTTTTTTAAGTGTAATGAGTAGGCATTATGACACGAGTCTTTAAACGTAGAACAATATGAAGCATGTATCACTGTTGAATGCTTTTTTTCTTAAAATGTCAGTATTAAATTAAGTAAGGTCAGTTTTGTGATACTAGTAAGGAGAGATTCTCTTTTGATTTTTTTTTTTATTTATGAAAAGCAGATTTGAAATCAGGGTATTTTTTTTAATAAACTCATTGTCTATTCCTTAAAGTAGTTGTCTTATAATCTTTAGATCATATGCTGCCTGCCAAAGTAACGCGTTCAATCAGCTGTCTGTTCCCAGTGACCCTTTTCCATGAGGGAGTGAACTGTTGGTTGCCAGATTTTGCCCTGCTAGAATATCCTGGTTTTGGATAGCCCCTTTCCTGACTGCTGTTCAACTTCAGCAGGAAATCCTAGAGTCATGTTACTGAAAAAGGCATTTTCAAAGGTGTACCAGTCTACATCAAAAGGAAGAATCAACTGTGTTTATAGCATTTCTGACTGCTTCGGAAAGTAATGTATAATATGAATGTGTTTTGATGTGATATAATACTTACTACTTGTGAATACAGCAGGCAGAATACATCTCTGAGGCAGTGCATCTTATGTACCATATTGGAAAGGACAGACAAGGAAGAGGAGGACAGGGAGTTGTGCTCTCTCTTAGGTAGATCTTTGGCTGTGCAGAGCTCCACAGTGAAACCAGACGTCTGCAGCTCCTGTCTGGCTCAAGATTGGAGCAGGAAGGAACAGACAGGGAGGTTATGATTGAGGTCTGTTATGGGGAGGTAGTGGATATGACTTACTAGGAGCTGCTGGCAGAAGTCTCCTCCTGGTAGGCCTTTGTTTTCATGGGAGGTTTCAACCATCTTCTGGGATGGTAGCATTATTCAGGCAACCAGGGAGATTCATAGGCTGTGTTTAGAGACGACTTCTGAATCCAGCCAGGCCCCTAGTTAGCTTGCTGCTCAAGCAGGGAAGAACCAGAGGTAAGGGCAAGTTTGATTGCAGTGATTAAGCTTAGTATTCATAGGAAGGTGAGAAACAGCAAGAATTAGGGCTGTGGTCTTTCAGAGAGAAGTCTTTGGCCTATTCAGAGAATTCCGTGGTAGAATTCTCTGGGAAGCTTCCATGAAGTAGACAAATCTCTGCTTTTACACTGAAGAAATGGCTTGAATAGGAGGAGTTCACCATCACTGAAAGCAGTGATGACTTAGCATCATGCTGCAGGAAGTGGGAAGGAAATTGGGAAAGAGAGAGGTAATGAGAATGAATATTTAAGTTGTAAGATTAGCTGTAAATGCTATTAATACAAAATGTGAATACAATATTGTCACTAAATATGTTCATGTGAGATGTTCCTGTTATTCTAAGAAAAGTCCCAAGGGAATTTGAACTCTTATGTGAGGAAACTACTCTCTTCTTTTAACATGAAACTATAAGCAGCATCCTTTTACAGGAAAAGCCAAAGAAACAAGTTCAGTATGACTTGAATGGTATACACAGTTCCAAGTGTTCTTAGGTCTTACAGAGGAACTTGAAGGATGAAAGTGTAATGTGATAAATTATGGAATCTTTCCCAATATAATTTTAAAAAGTGTGTGTGAAGGATGAAGCCAAGTGCAGTTACAAATGAAGCTGGTGATGATTGTCTTGGAAAGCAAGACCAAGAAGTATGACAGTAATAACAGAACAAATTTTTAACCGGAGACTGATAAGAAGGAAAAAATGTGAAGACCATAGCAATGAATGAGAGAGAATTGTGTTCTCCAGCAGACTTCACATAATGTTCTTGTGGCTGCCCTAAGTCTTACAATGACTATCAAGAGACAGAATAGTTCATTCAGTTCTTCCAGTGATCACCACATGTGATACACACATTTCAGATTAAGGCAAATTCGCATTATTTTACTACTTATGCAGGTAAATATGACCTAGATCTTGGGGGAAAATATTATTGTTGGTATTGTTATTATACAAATTATATACTTCAGTGTACTTAAGGGTTTCTTCATTGACAATTAGCAATAGGAATAATAAAAATAGAGTGCAGGCCCGGTCATACTGAAGTCTGTGGCAAAACATCACCAATAACTTTTCCCTGCTTACTTCCATTTGTCCTCTTTCAGGATCCATTCAACAAACAAAGTTAAATTATTTTAATTTTACTTACCATAAAAACTATATATTTCATTAGTTCTGTCTCCATTACCTGATAAATATTATCCACAAAAGGATTTTAAGCTGTTAAGGAAGTCTTATACATGTTCTTTGTTCATAGGAAACTTGTTGCTGTTTAAAATAAAAATGCATATCATGTATTGAAATGATTATGTTACAGCATATATCTTTGAAACGTATTTTTATTTATATACAGTTGTCACAATAAGGATACTAATCAAATGAGATCTATACTCTGCCAAGGCGGCAACTCTGCATAAACAATCATCAATAATCATAAAATGAGTAATATACTAGCAACATTTTGCTGAGCAATTAAGGCTAACATATTAAGACTTATGAGTACACCAGAGATTTCAGTGATTAGAACTTGTGGAGGTTTATTATTAAAAATATTACTGTTCAGTTTAAATTTTCTATTTTTTTCGTAGCAGTAAACATTTCTAACAGAAGTGACTGTCGTAACAGCAGTAATGTGTACATGGATCTTACCAAAGGGTTTTATAATCATGTGTTTTGTCATAGGAAGTTTCTGCACTAGAATTTCTAAAAATTTCAAAGTGTAACAGATAAAGACACAAGGGACAGTGAAGTCAAGCTCCATATAAAGAGATATTTTTTCCCTTAACTTTCTACTCCTCCTCCAATAAACCCATCCTGTAATTAAACACCTAAGGCTGGAATAGCGCTATCCAAAGCATGTGCAATACACATCTACATTTCTAGGTAACCTGAAAATATAGAAATTTTCTCCTCTACTGGTAATTCTAATACTAATTTACTAGCTAAGGTAAGAATTTCAGTACCACATAGGTGTACAGGCAGATCCTACACGTATAAGCATAAGTGACTGTCACCAGGAATTAATAACTATACAGTTTACTACCATTAAAACTGTCAGGAAAAAAACATTATTGTAGCCAGGGGTTGTTCTGAAGAGAACAACACAGAGTTGTAGAAATGCTTCAAAGACACACTAATGGATTCATAGCTTTTGTGGACAAGAAGGACCAGCTGTTGTGAAATGTTCATGACGTCATGTAGAGAATTGAGTAAGGCCTGAATTTCTGTTTGAGCTCCAGTAATGATTTCTAACATATATATAACCTTGATGTGTGTTATTCTTCATGTCTGAACTGGCCTGCTTACTGGTCTAGATCTAGGATCTCATGCTGATTTTCTTCAGTAATTTTTTTTTTTCACTGTGAATGTTCTTATTCATTCAAATAATAGTGAAATGTTATTGGGCTAGTTCAAGCTACTTAGTAAATCTCTTAATGGCTAATTTCTGGTGTTCAGGAGAATATACTGGGGAAAGCGTTGATACATGTTCTTCCTTAGGCATTAGCTGTTCAGAGAGACTACTGCTCTAGACAGACTTTCAGTCTCACCTGGCACAGCAGTTCTTATGCCTTGTACTATATATCAGATACATCTTATGCAATAAATTGAGTATTAACATGATAAACCACATTACTTGTAAGAGCTTTTCAGGGTTCTTTTAAAAATCCTTTCTCAAAACATGACTTAGGCTCTTTGTTCCCAGATATCTTACTATGTTGCGGATATCTAAATGGCACTGTGGAGCTGATATGTCCTTGCAAGCATTTACCATTCCTTCAGAGTGCTTCTGATTTCCAAACTGTACCTTTAATCAGCATGATCACATTTTAAATTTTTTGATCACCAGTACAGATATGAAGTACTCATGGGTCAAATTCGATCTCTGAAGAACCTCATTAGACATTCTGTCAAGTCAAAGTTTCTAAATACAATTAACTTTTTTGATCATCATTGCCTAATTTTAATCTTCTTAATAAGTGAAATTTGTTTTATATATAGTACTAAGTTCCCAGTGCCATACCATATAAATGAAATTTCTGACGGAAATCTGACTGTATTATATCAGTGCTGTGTGACGCAGTGATTAGTTTAAGCTTGATAATGATAATATCATGTTTGTCTGATAGGAGCTATCTTGTATAAGGGGATGTTTATTGGCACGGTTCCCAAAATTATCAAACTGCAGACTAATCAGTCTTGCCATTTCATTTGACATGAAATTTAGCAATAACTGGCAGAGAATAATCTTCAGAATGAAATGCAATCCTTATTTTGTATTGTGTATACAGTATTCACTGTAATGGATGAAGAAGATGTTTAGAAACATCTGAAATCCAGTGTATGACTTATAAGTATAAGTAATGCCCAAATCATGCATGTTCTAGTATAGAAACAGCAAGTGTAAGTGAAGGCTACTTGAACACACAGGAGGAAAGGAAAAATAGAATAGTTAAAAGCATTGTATTCTTTGCTGGCCTTTAAAATTTGAAAGCAATTTTACTAATCCTCTTAATTATCTGTCAAATGTTTTTAAATTATTAGAAATTAATTTTTAGAGAACATTCATCAAATATTTGATGTGTAATCATTTGTTTGACATTTAATTACTTCAGAGCAAATTCTCATTTTATTTTTGTTTTACTAATAACATCTAATATTTGATGTGCCATTAAAAAAACTATAAAAATAAAATGAGGATATGTATTCAAATACATTAGGCTATATTAAATGTCAAACATATATTGAAGTTCCTTATTTGTTTTGTAATTACTATGTTTTTTTACTTTTGAAAAATGTTTGCTAATTATCTCTCCAGGAATGGAATGAGCCTCTTCATATTTCTTTCATGGGATATTTTATTCAGTAGTCCTGCTTAAAGGTCAGAGACAAAATTCATTAGATGATGTGGTCCTAACAATTGACAGGTTAAAGAAAAATGTGTGCTGTATAGAGTGGTCCTGCTGTTTTAATGATTCTTGAGCTGTGGAATTTAGTATTAAGAGTTATTCAGGTGGACTTTTAGGTTTTGGAGAGGCCTGTTTACAGAGAAATATATTGTGAATGGCAGAAAAATGTTGCCTTTGGTTTTTTTAGCAGTATTTCTATATATTAGTTAATGTAAATGTTAACTGTTAAACTGAAATAAAAAGTTGGCAGAAACACTAAACAATTCCTTTTTGCTTTTGCTTTTCATGACCTTTAAAAAGGAGGAAGTTTGATGTATATTTCTGTTATTATGATAGTTACTTTAAGCGTCACTCTAGAAATTGTATTTGCACAGCTTTAGATTTGTAGTTCTGTTTTCTATTTGTAGTTCTCTGTATTCCTGTACATTGTATACAGTCTACTGGAATCAAAAAGTATAAAATGTATGGTTTAGATTGAATTTTGTTATCGGCTGTCTTCCTGAAAATCAGTCTCTGATCCAAGGATTTCAGATTTGTTGGCTTGTCTCTCGAGCTCTGATAGTTACAGCACTGAGTAACGAGTAATAGTCTTCTGCTATCCTGTGAAAAATAAAATGAACTTTTTTTCCCCCTAATCTATGGGCTTGATTATATATTCTGTTTTATCTATCATGAGCATCAACTTGATAGGCAACAAAGCTTAGTTTTATCCTGTTTATCACTTGAAAGCTGCTTCATAAATATTTGGTTTACTTCCAGAAGATGTGCTGTGTTAGTAATAGGACTCCTAGAAGTAAAATGGGTTAGTAAACCTTTTTCTAGAATGATCTCTGAGTCGCAAATACAGCTGACAAGGGTGCTGATGTTTTTGTTCAGAGAACTGCAAAAAGTTGTTTTGTGCTTCTGTGCACAAGTTTTCAGCAATTTCAGAGTTATCCAGGTTAAAATTGGTAATGGATTTCATCAGTCTAAATGTAAGATTTAATGCCTGTTCTTACTAATCCTCTGTGGAAATGCTCTGATAAACTGTAGGATAATTTGTTGCCTATAGCATCCCCTTTCACTGTTGACAAAATTTCTTGTTAAATACTAAATGTGCTCAGTAAGATCATTTCAAATTTTTGTCATCTTTATAATGTGATTAAGCTTCTTTCCTTAAATGAAGTTTGTCACAGCCTCCTGCAAGGTATTTGCATATAGTCAATTCAGTTCTTAAGGTAAACACATTTTTTAAAATGTCTTATTTTTTTATGCTTGTAAATATAAAAAATTAAGTTCAGATTTACATTGTTTAAAACACTGGTTTTAATTGTTACTTTCAAAACGATGTGTAATGAAGTTCAGGTGTGTATTAAAAATGCAGAAGATTTCTTGAGAAGTTAAAGCTCCCTTTTCTTTATTATTTCTTCTGTCATTTACCAGGTTCAAAGGCTGGCAATATCTGGTCACTTGTGAACACTCCAGCAAGAAGAAATTATACGATAATATTAAAGCGAGCGTAGGTGCTCTCTGCCCTAGCCCCAATTCAGCCCTCTCTCTAAAAGCTTGGTTGGCTCAGCTGTTTTCAGCTGCTTTCATCCCTAGGGATTGTTCCAGGCAAGAAATTAAAAAAGAAATGCTTCATTTATTAATGACCCCTAGGTCTTGCATTCGTTTTCCAAGATGTGCCAGTTAGTTCTTGGCTGCAGTACGTAATCTTGTGCAATATGTTCACAGTGAGACTGTAGACAATAATCATATTTTTCAGGCACGTTTTCTTTATAGGATGCATCAGACCATATTGGCAAATGGTTCTGGTCACATGCCATTTAAGTAGCTTAGTATGGAAACCATATGCTGACTAGAAAATAGTGTTTAAAGGGATCCTGTCTACTTAGGAATTCATTTGTCAGGAAATAGTGTAGCTACAGCAATTATTAATAATGAAGTAATGATTGAAAAGTTAGTAAGAATTTGTGGGTTTTCTGCCCTGTGCACTGACAGTGAATTCTGCTTGTTTGTCAGTTGTATTTTGTATTTCATGGTAATTACGTTACTCTCAAACAGACTTGATACCGTTCAGTGATTGACGTTCTGTTAGAAACTGTATTTGATTTATTTTACAGGAACTAAACAGAGTAAATTTTCCAAGGTCCAATGGATTGTATTCAATTTTAGCTTTTTCTCTAGCATCACAGTTGACTTAGAAAACATCATTGCAAAAGTCTCAAAGTACTATTCTTCAGGGTTGTAAATGATGAGATAGTGTGGGGATTTTTTAAGTGGTTGGTCATTTCTTTAAAGATGCAGGCCATCACAGAACACCCTTTGCAGTTGCCTTTCCTGAAGTTCAGAACAAAGCCTGGAGTTTACAGTTATTCTGTAGAATAAATCTATGTGCTTTCTTCTAGAGTTGCTTGATGTTTTTCCTTCAGAATATCACTATTAACTGACCGTGTTTCTTTTGCTTCCTGAGGATTTATGTGAATTTATTTATTTATATTGTAAAACAATAAATGTATAGAATATCTTTAGATTGCAGATTTTTTTAAATTGAAGTTTTTGACTTGTCTTAATTGAAAAATACATGTTCATAAACACCTAATTTGATATAAAACATAACTGCAGTATGAGAAACTGTATCACACTATCTCATTAAAAACATTATTAGAATAAGTGCAAATAAATAAATTCACCTGTTGCATTAAATATTCTGTTCCCTTACCTGTTGATAGATTTCCTCCTGTTGAACCAAGACTGTGGCAAACATCAGTTCTTTTTTTTTCCCAAGGTACATTTAGATGCTTGATTCAGTTTTTCATTTAGAAAACACAGTTTTCTTAACAGAGGGAGAAAAATAATAAATTTCACTTCAGGTCATGTTCTCAATTTCATTTATTTTTAAAATAAAAAATAAAAGCTCTCCAAATACATTTTAGTTTGATTATGGTTTGATGGAATTGTTCAGCTATGTATGCTCACACTTTCAGTTGTCATCCACTTTCCACTTCCAACTCCCCCCATATACCGTAATTTAGACAAATTTGATTGGGCTTTTCACAGAATCATAGAATGGTTAGGGTTGGAAGGGACCTTTAAAGGTCATCTAGTCCAACACCCCTGCAAGGAGCAGGGACATCCCCGACTAGATGAGGTTGCTCAGAGCTCCATCCAGCCTGGCCTTGAATGTTTCCAGGGATGGGGCCTCCACCACCTTTCTGGGCAACCTGTTCCAGTGTTCTATAACTCGCATCGTAAAAAATTTTTTCCTAATATCCAATCTAAATCTACCTCCCTTTTGAACTATTCCTTTTGTTTATCAGCACAATATATAGATTAGATCAGAACTGGACAGACAACATTTTTGCACTGAAGATTGTAATGATATCTAGTTGAAATGACTTGTGAAATAATGAGTAAAATGAGTGCACACTTTTAAGAGTTTTAAATAAAAGAGCAATTAGAAGCAACTATTAAGAGTGAGTGAATTTAATTTGATCTGCAGTCTGAGAGCTAGAGGTGCTTTGGAGAAAACAAAATAAGTTAAAAAGTAATTAAGCATACTTTTGGAAAGTTGAGCAGATATTTTTCCAGAGAACTGCCAAATATTTATTGCCGTATATTTGTTTTTCTGGTTTAGATTGTACTGTGTGTATAGTCAGTGTCTGTTTTTAGCATACCCTCTGTATATTTTATATTGTCAACATTTCACCATAGTAGGAAGCCAGAAGTTATGAAAGCTTTGATACCTACAACGTTTAGTTTTGTTTTCTGGTTGTTTTGGATTTGACTTAAGGTCCTTTGAACTGGAGTTTCAAAAGTCAACCGAAATTCAGAGGAATCCATGCTTATTGGAAATTATTGTCCTGGAGAAAATCATTTGTCCCAAAGCTTTAGGATGTACAGATACCATTGCGTATCAATTTTGTCAAAGTAAACTTATAATTTTGTCTAAACTTGCCAAATCTCTTTTGAATAACCCAATTATTCCAGAAACTTCTTTTTGTCACTAGCAGATTGTTGCATCAAAAACACCAGAGGCTGATTACAGAAGATTTAAAAAAAAAAACCCATAAAAAGCTAAAAAACAGCATTCTTTTCATCCTACTACTGAGATTTTGGATAAGCATCATATGAACGTGTGTTTTGCTACATCTTTGTACATGTACCGTGTTAGTAATTTTTGGCTCATTTAACTAAAAGACAGAGCTAGAACTAGAAGTTATGTATTATGCTAATGGGAACTAGACTAACAGCATCATGTTTTTGACAAGGCTAGAGTATACACAATCTGTGCAATAACTATAATGAAAACTGGTAGGTAACAAAAATGGACCTTACGCTGTATTATGGAATTAAAATAAATTTGCTAGAACAGTGGAGGCAGATTTGGAAGTATATGGCTTGTGGGAAACTGCTGGAAGAATACAGATAGGAAGACAGCAATATTAAGCAAAATTAAGAGACTCATGAATGTCAATGTTTAAGTATGAATTCTTAAAAAAGCTAAATGTTCACCATCCTCATCGCACGAAACAGACCTTAATCTTGGGACAATATCAGTACAGGTAGATAAAGAATTTTGATCAGTAAAGCTAAAAAATGGAAAATGTGTAAGCTTCTAAAACTTAAAATTTTATTTACATGGAATTACAAGAAAATTGTTAGGCTTGTGATAGAATAAAGTCTTAAACTAATTCATTGTTAGTACTTGGATAAGACATAATGAAAAACACTGACACTGGAGTAAATTTTTTCCTCGGATATTCCCTTCCTATCAAATACTAACTTTACTTATTGTGTCAGCCAACTTGACTAAGGAGCAAGATCAGGTTTATGATCCTCTGCATGGCTATCGTGTTGCTAGCTGCTGTGGGAACCAGCAGAATCTCTTTCTTCTCCAAGCAACAGTCATATAACATATATGCACTAAATATTTTAAGAAATTCTAAAAACCCAGAAGTGCCATCTCCTGGTATTTACCATACCCCAAATGCAAAAGCCATCTGAAATTAATTCTGTCAACACTTCTAATGCATTCTTTAGAATGGGATATTAAGAGAATATTAACAAGTAGGGTGATATTTCTAGAGCATTTGGACACTAACTGTGTGGGATGAATTGGAATACATTTAAAGCAGTGGGTTTATTCAGCTTCAGACTTTTGTTGGGTAAAATAATTCCTATCCTGTAAGGAAAACTTGAAAAGCAACAATAGACAAGTAGTACAGATCCTGTTTTGACGTATTTGTAGATGATGTGCATATGGCCTGAAAATTTTTCCAAAAAATTTACACAAGACTTTCAGAATTGAAAGGTTTTTGGCTTAGAATTTGTGTTTCTTGGTATAGTTCACATTAGCAAGTAAAACTCTTCAGCATTATCCTGTCTTTGTTGAAGAATATTTTGTTCTTTTGATGATCAGCAATTAGAGAGAACTTAGCAAAGATTTTGAGTCTTTAATTTTCTAAAGTCAAAATTAGTGTCACTTAAACTGTGATTACTTTTCTAGATTATATATATTATACATTAAAACCAGTATGTAATTATAAGCATGATGATATCTTGCTTTATGTATATTGATATTAACAATTAGTTAATCAACCATTGGTCCATTTTAATTCTAATAAAATATGTAGTTCTTTGTTACCTCTTTAATAAAGGATAGCATCAGCATATAGTGGAGTTGTCATGTTTCTGAGCTTGCTTGTGTGGCCAGGGTACCCCATACCTCTATCCTGTTCAGTACTTCATAAGTAAGTTTCAAATATTTATGTTTTGTGCCCCTTGCAACAGAAATCAAAATGCTAATATATCTTTTGTGTATCCCACGCTCAGATATCTGATCTGCCAAGCGATTTAAAAATGTCTAATCAAATCTATTTGAAGCTTTACTGAAAATATATTTCTGTACATAAGTTTTGCTGTATTGTGATGGTTTATCACCTCTCTAAGAAAACTGCATACATGATTTCAAAAGTTTATGCACAACTTCTCTGGTGAATCTTTTCAGTAACAGAAGACAGAAATCTCAAAAATGTGAATTGCTGAGATAAATGTGAACATAGGCTAGCAACTTCCCTAAATACTTGAAGATTTTTATGAAGTTTAGCAAAGGTTCTAAAAAAATTTGCCAATTGTCCATGTTTCCCAAGAGGACAAGAGGGCTAAGACCAAAATTACGTTTGTGTAAGTAAACATAAGTGAAAACATTTTTCTTGTTACTTTTTCCTAACAATCAAAAAATATCTTCAGATAAGAAAAATAAATAGGGATGTTGTATAATTGTGTAATGTAATAGTTGTTAACTGGGGAAAAATGTTATGTGTACAGCTGCTGATTGCCTGAACTCAGCAAGACCTGAGATAGTCTACACTCCCCACTAACAAAGTACTTGTGACCAAGAGACTTTGCAGCATCTTGGTTCTTTAAGAGGCTATATTTACTGGCTGCACCTCGGTTTTCACTAGCAAGTTCAACCTCTGCCTCAGAAATCTTATGCATCTACCTTGAAAGCGTCAAGATTTCTGATATTTTTTTCTTTTGAATGGAAGGATTTTTTTTTTCCAAATAAGGACGTCTAAGAGCTTCTGTAAAAATATATTATCTATTTGAATGCCACCTTAAGTGGCATTATTGAAGAAGCCGTGTTGATTTCTGCTAACTGCTATGAGGATCTGTAATTTTCTATAGATGACCATGTATGATTCATTTTGGTTATGAGTATTAACACTATGAGATGGAATTTGAATTTGCCATGTGAAAAACTCTTATTTGTGTGTTTAAGATAATGACCTTTAGTTTAGTAATTGGTGTGCTAGGGATTGTTCTCTACTTTTTTTTGTTTTTTGTTTTGTTTTGTTTTTTAAGACAAAAACTGTAGGAAGTTAGTTTAACATTGACTTTGGGAGTTCTAAAATATTGAGAACTGTTGGCAGAATGCTAAAAATCTAGTAGTGCATGGCCAACCCTTACGTTCTAGAATTTAGAGTATCAAAAGCTTTGCAAAAGCTTTTCTGGAGTCTTTGTAATAATAATCATAGACTCATAGAATGGTTTGAGTTGGAAGGGAAAGCAGTTAGCTCAGGAATCGAAGGCTGTTGCGTCAAGGATGAAAAGTACTGCATATTTTGTCTGTGAGAGTACCTGGCTTTGATAGACATGAATATTGTAATCAAACGTAGAATTCCAGAGCAAAGTCTTTGATTCTAGAGGTCAGTTTTTCCAAATATGTATGTTTATCAAGGACAATAATCAGAAATCTGAAGATAGTTTTAAACCTTTAGCATCATATTTCTGTGTTTTCGTTTAAACTGTAGTATTGCTGAATAATTGAACAGAGTCCTAGTTGGTTTGCAGTTGAAGAATCTCTTTGAAATACATATTGAAGCTAATGGAAAAGAGACTGTTGGCTTTGGAGTAAGCCCTAAGGACCCAGCTTAATACAGCACAAAATAGTGTTTCATAGAAAACAGCACAGTTTAACTTTTTGCAGATGTGTTTTTTCTACCAGCTTCTGGAACTGAAAGCAGTAAGAAAATGTGAATTTGTCCCAGTGATTCATGGATTAAAAACTCTCATATAGGTTCACTGGTATTACTTATAATTCTTTTAATCCTGTACACTCAGAAATTTTTTGGGGGCTCTTGATTCAGTAATTATAGCATGGTAAAAAAGTGTTTGTACTGCAGGGTAGCATTGAAGACATGTCTGGTTTCTTGCTCCATGGCTCTGTAATTTCAAAACAAATATAATAGTTATTTTCAAATATTCTCTTAGATTTTGTTCCTGTAAGGGAACATATTCCTTGAAGTAACCACCAAGATCTCTTGTCAAGATGATGGTTCTGAAAAACTTCTGTCCTTTCAGAGTACTGTAGAGGTCTACAGTTCATTGGTTACGCATCAAGTAATAATTCTTTACTGGTTTCAAAATGATAGCCCTATTAGTTATTTTTTCCTATATGGTCCAGTTTCTTTAAATTTCAGATTTCCATACTTGTGGGAAAAATAAACATTAAATGAAAACAGATCTTTGAAACAAAAATAACTACAGAAATGGATGGAAGATTGCCAACAAGCTCCACAACTATTAATAAACCTGTAAAAGGAAAAACAAAATGATAATTAAGAACATAAAGAATATAGCTAGAGCATGTTGGAAAAAAAAGATGTATAAGATGCTATCCATATACAAATTTACGTTCTGTGCAGGAGTTTCATACAGTTTTCA
The DNA here is from genome assembly GCF_036417535.1 of Chlamydotis macqueenii. Lineage (NCBI taxonomy): Eukaryota > Metazoa > Chordata > Aves > Otidiformes > Otididae > Chlamydotis > Chlamydotis macqueenii. Next base: position 45,370,636 of record NC_141558.1, on the reverse strand, counting down.
TCATGAAACAGAACTAGTACTGGTAAATAGTTGAAAACTAACTAAATAAATATGAATTCCAACTATCAAAGGGGCTCAGATTTTGGGGGAAATATGTGACTACAGGAAAATTATGCTGTTACAGATTGAGTCTGGAAATCTCTCATTGGAATTCTTTATCGAAAAGTTCATTATGTTATAGAATCATAGAAAAGTTTGAGTTGGAACGGACCTTTAAAGGTCATCTAGTCCAATACTCCCTGCAAGGAGCAGGGACATCTCCAACCAGATCAGGTTGCTCAGAGTCTCGTCCAACCTGGACTTGAATGTTTCCAGGGATGGGGCTTCCACCACCTCTCTGGGCAACCTGTTCCAGTGTTCCACCACCCTCAGTGTAAAACATTTCTTCCTCATATCTAATCTAAATCTAACTCTTTCTGTTTTAAATCCATTACACCTTGTTCTATCACAACAGGCCCTGCTAAAGATTTTCTCCCCATCTTTCTTAGAAGCGCCTTCTAGGTACTGAAAGGCCACTATAAAGTCTCCCCGGAGCCTTCTCTTCTCCAGGCTGAACAGGCTGGAGTCAGTTCAACAGATCCATGTCCTTCTTATGTTGAGGAACAAATAAATTTAAAATATCTTCAAAGTCTTTGTCTAGTGTGGAAATAAATGTTCCTAAGAATACATGAGGTGAAACATATCGCCTAAAATTTTAAGAAAACAAAGGTAACAGAGAGTCTTTTTTATTTAATTTTCAGATTTATAGTTTTCAGTACTGGGTATTGAGAGACACCTTGTGGCTATGCTTTTTAATGCACATATATGATGATTTTATGGTAGGTGAAAGGCCCTTGTTCATTGTTTCATTTCAGAACATTGTGAAGATTGAGAATTAAAAATAAATACATAAATACATTCTACTTCCAGGCATCTAGCCTGAAGTGCAGCTCTCTGCTTGACCTGAAAGATGAGTTCTTTACATTCATGTGGAATTTCTAAGAGGGGGACGGGGTGGGATTCCCCATAATGTTTATACTTACTCTGATATTAGTGTAAACCTTTTTTCTTCTGTGGCTGAATTTGTACTGGGGACTCTGAGACAGCTTCAGGGTTTCACAGGCAACTCATTCTGTCAAACACAAAACTCTTGAATTTTTCTCTCAAACTAAAATTTAAACCAATAACTGTAGAAATTTGCACAGTTAAGAAACAAAAATCACTTAAGATCTACTATTGTTTTTCTTGTTTGGGGAAAGTTGAGATTAACTAGACGTTTAATCTCATTCTTTGTGTGACAACAACAGTTTTGGAACATTTCAGTTATAGTATGTTCTTGACAACTTTGTCACGTTGGAGGAAACTCTTTCTTGTCATACTTTTAAGTAGCACTATGGCCTGTACTGAGTACAGTGATGACAATTCTGTGAATGTATTTCATAATTTTGTCCATGGCAAAGAGAGGGCTGTGGGAATCTATTATGGGAAGGTGCACAATTATTTTGGGGGTTTCTAACAAGTACAAAATGAATTTATAATAATGCCCTGGTTAAATTGCCATTGTGGCCAATAGAAAGAATATAAAGTCTCCATTCCTATTTTTGCTATCATGTTCTTTAGTTCTGTTATGTCCCGGCATTTAAAAACATAGAATGATCTGATTGATTTTCATGTATAGGGCCATTAACTTCTCAGTTGTTTCTTCAGTTTCTCTGCAATAGGAGATATTGAGTATCAGAATCAGCAGAGATTAGTGTGAAGACAGATAATGCAAATTTCAATTTACTTGGAATAGTGAGTGATAATTAAGAGCTGTTATTGATATGTGCCATCAGGGAGTGTTGAGTGGCATCTGAGTCAGTTACAATGGAAATTTATTGCAACAGAAAGTTACTTGAGGGTCTGTTTTGTCTTTAGTTCTTTGTAGGATTAGTCTAAATCTGAAAAATGTCAGTGAAGTGTTTTTCAGGCTAAGATTATAGCACACAGATTTTAGGAGACTGCACATGGTAACGACAAATGCATGGTGTGTCTGAGCTGCTGTTGTAGTTGACACTCCAGGCAGTGGAGCCAAGAGGATACCTGAGCTCAACCATGAGCAGACACAGGACATAGGGTGTTACGGGTGCAGAAACACTGGACAAGCCTTGCTGCCTGATGCCTGTTGAATGCAGAGGGTGCTCACGCTCCTACTGCAGCTGTACAGATCTGTCTGTAGACATCTGCAGTGTTTTAATCTCAAACTGAACCCTGCCATATCAAGCTGCTGGCAAAGTGGTCTGTCTCAAATGGTCAGGCAGTTACTTTGCTTTCTAGGGATATTTCTCTTCTCAATATATCATAAATATTACTTGCAGAAGAAAATAAGTCATCCTTTGCTCAAAATGTCAGCCTTGGAGAGGAGGTATATGTGCTTGCAGCATGCTTAAAGAACTGTAAATGTAGAAAACAGTCTTTCAAAGCCAAATTTGATTTTACATAATTGTATTCATCTCTGTGATTTTTAAACTTTGTAAAGGAATTATCTTCATGAAGTACAAAACATAAAATAACATTAAAATGACATTAAAATGACATAAAATATTGGGACTACAAAGGCTGGATTTGAGGGGCATTTTTTTTTTAAAGAGAAGGGAGTAATAGAACCTTTTTTGTTGTAAATAGAGTTTAAAACTACAAGGGATCTCATAATTTAGCAGAGGTCTGTGGGAAAATACCCTACATTTGAACAGGATCTAGTTGTAAAATTGAGCTCTGTGGAGGTGACTGCGCAGTGCTCCTTTCTTGCATCAGCTGCCTTCCTCTGGCAGCAAGCCTAATAGTTGCCTTAGTTTAACTGACAGTCTGTCTCTAAATTCCCAAGTCTGCTGGCCAAAAGAGTATAGTAATATAAACCTTCTCGTTTCATCACTTATTAGGTGCTATTTCTGTGTCCTTTTAGGTGTGTAAAGACATCATGTTCCCTTTGAAACTGACTTTGAATGATGTTTAGTAGGCCACAGGCTTCACAGTTCCGCACTGAGGTTGCAGAACTTCAGAGAACAGCCTGCTAGTAATTTGGAATAAAACTAACAAAAAAGACAACACAGTTGTCAAAGGTGTTGGTAATAATCAGATGGTGGTGCTGATAATCAGCGTAACTCTTACAGATGTCATTTGCATAGCTGTGAAATTGTAGTGGACTGTTATGGTTTAATTCTGAAATGAGAAATATGCTTCATGTTCACAAATTGATTTTTTTTCTTGCACGGTTAATGACTGGTCTCAATCAATATAGACTTTGAGGAGGAGTTGCACTAAAAATTATGATTGTATGTAGTAAGTAATTTGCAGCTGTATTGGGAAGATCTTGAAAACGCTTTTGGCTTTCATTGTCTCAGAGTGAAAAAGCATCCAGTATTGTCATGGCTCAACAGAGTGGCAGTTCTGAGCATTACAAATGAAAGTATTCTCAAATATAACAAATATTTTTATAGAAGCCATGCAGCATCAGTTTCCTGTTGAAGCAGAAATATTGAAATCTTCACACAGTTAAGCACAGCAACAAAAGGTTTAACTAGGTCTCCAGAGAATGTCAGTGTTCAAACTGAAACCAGTACAAATTCATCCTTGCTGTTGCAATGCTATCCGTGCGTGTCATCAAACTGTCTGTCTCTCTATCAATTTCTTTTTGTGCTGCATATCTTCCCTACTGGCTAGTTTTCTAACAGCATATTGAAAACTTCCGCTATCAGCAAAACAGACCAAGACTGATGACTTTTTCATCTGTGTACTCCAAGTGGTTAACAAATATGTCGACAAGACTACCTGTCCCAAGGGCTAGAGAAGAATAGATATCTTGCTGTATTTCACATGTTTCATATATCTATTCCCAGAGAGAGAACAGTTTAGTTCTAAATTAATGAGAAAGAAAACCAGAGCTTTACATGGTTTTGCATTCATTTCTAAATAGTGATGTTATATAGTTAATTCAATCTTAATTGATGTGCTTTTTCATGTTATTGCTAAATTGAAATGTTTTGACACTTCTTTTAATAAGATTTGAGATTATTTAGGCACAGATTTCTGTTCACTGTGAAGTTCAGATTTTCATCATACTGAAGCAGTACAAAAATATCTCTATATTTTTTTATTGCACTTACTATAAACAATAGCAAGATGCTTGTCATTGTACAATATATGAAAACTATTGTTATTTTTACTGCATTTTTACTTAGCGGTGAGGCTTAAACTGAGTCATTATAGTGAACACTTCCTTTCTTTCTAAACCTAGTGCTGTTTTCCATGTGCATTTTCACAGATGAATTATTTTTCATTGTAAGTTCTTAAACCCTTTAGTCTGAGAATCAGTAGTTCCTTCTGTTGTAAGATAGGCACTACAGTTTGGCTTGAAGTAAAATGGTAGGTTAATTTGGTCCATGTTATAAAATTCTGGTTCGAGTTAAGGTAGTGTATTATCTACACAAATAGGGAGGGGTTTTTAGCTTTATATTAGTTAGGCATTAAGTGAGGTATTTGGAAACTATGTCTACATCCTCAGTGACTTGTTGCAAATCCATCATTTGTGCAGGGTCAGACTTGCGTTTGTAGATTATTTGATTCTTGGCTTGTCTGGCTGGCTCAAAAATGTAACATCTTAGCAATGATAAATTTTCTTAGCTTGTATCATCAGTGAGGTCTGTAAACACTTTTTGATGTACATTATAGATTATATATATACAGAACTGAGGAATCAAAGATTAAATTAAATGTTTACCTCCTGTTCAGGTTTTTTAATCTGTTTGCTGTTCTTCCTCCTCCTGAAGAATCTTATTTCATTCTCTATGCACCATGTAACTTTTCCAATGAAAAAAAGAAGGAGCTGCTATGATACAACTTAGTGTACTGTGAAAAGAGCTCACTGGGTAAGGCAAGACATTTTTGAACACCATACCGATCCATTCTTTAACTGGTAGTCATCACTCCTTAATATGCCAACTGGATGAAATACAACCTTGTGCAATAAGTAGGTTATGATCAGTGCTAAGGCCAGAGCAATAGAAAAATGTGACAAGAATTCTGCTTTGCACCTCCTTTCTTTGTGACTCAAAAAGAGAAGAAAAGGGTAATTCATAGTATTTTAACTGTTCTCCGATTGGAGCACAAAGACATAAGGAATAATATTCCTATTTGTACAACTGCAAAGTGTGTTTTAAACCTGCATTATTTTGAAAAATCACAGTATTATCTATCATATGCAAGGTACATCAGGGAATCATGGAACTGCCAGATTTCAAATTCCCAACAGTTAACCACTACTGTGTAAGTAGTGTTCCAGCTACAATTCATATTTTCTTTATTAGCAGAAAAAGTATAAGTTTTCACTCTTCACTTTTGAAAGAAGACAAGTCTTTTTGGTCTCTGTTTACAGAATTCATTTTCCTTTAAAGGGAACAACAGCTTTCCAAATTTTTTCTTCAAAGAACGTGTTCTGATTTTGTCTACAAACACTGGCCATGTAAAAAGTAGAAGAGTTAGCAACCTGGGCTGAAAAGTAAACAACTAAGTCTAAATAATAAAGATAAGCAAAAGAGTCTAAGAAAATATAAGTATAATCTAGCCATATCTCAAGACTTTTAGCCATACACAATGGAAATTATATGGCTTTGAAGAAAAGAGGCCATTATTTCACTTGAATGAAAGAATACAACTATGTTAGAACAGGACAGTCATAACTTGTATAGGCTGCTTGGCAATCATTCCTAATTGTCTCAACTTCTCCTCCTCAGTTTTTTTTCATACGTTCAAACTTTCATACTGTCCTGGTTTTGGCAGGGATGGAGTTAATTTTTCCTCTCAGTAGCTGGTATGTTTTGGATTTTGTGTGTGAAGAATGTTCATAAACACCCTGATGATACCAGTTGTTGTGAATGAGACCAAGGACACCGTCCTGCTTTCCAAGTCTCGCTAATTTGCAGATGCAGGAAGCTGGGAGAAAGACAGACAGAATAATTGATCCAAACTGGCCAAAGAGAGTATTCCATGCCATAAACGTCATGCTCAGTATATAAGTGGGGGCAGGCGAGGGTGGTGTCTGCCTTCCTGGCATCCATCCTTCCTGCTTGTTTTTTGCTGGCATCGTTCCCCCTACCTTGCTGGCTCCCTTTTGCTCCTTTGCTTGCTGCTCGGTTTTGTTTCCGTGATTGCTGCTCGGGACGGGCTGTATCGGTCATTGGGACATCAGGTGGTGAGAAAACACATATTGTTCACTTTGTATATTTTTTAATATCCTTATATTCTGTTATTATTGTAGTTTTCCCTTTTATTTTAGTAAATTGTCTTCATCTCAACCCACGAGTTCTCCTTCCTTCCCAATTCTCTCCCCCATTCCCCTGGGGAGGGGGAGAGTGAGCGAGAAACTGTGTGGTGATTTGGGCTAAACCATCACATGTACAGTTTTTCTAATTGGGTTTAAATACATTAAGACTGAATTCTTTAATACTTCGCTCTGCAGTGACTCCATGTTTTACAAACTGCAGAAACCCAGTATGTTGTATAGATGTGAAATATTTTTAAAACTTTCACTGAAGGTAGCTCTACCTTGTGGGAAATTATGTATGCATGTAAGAACTGCTTTTAGTGCAACAACTGAAAAAATAGTCTGTAGCCTACTGAGGACTAAGGACAGATAAATTCCTATTCTAAACAAGTATTTCTAAATTACAAATTGACAGGAGACAGCCCTAAATCAGTAGAAACCTGCATACACACAAAGAGGAGAAGGTTCAGAAGAAAACCAGTTATAATACTACAATACAGAAGATTAGTCCTGAATTATGTGCTCCTGATGATTACACTCAAAGAATTGTTATGTTTACACTGCTAGAGGAAAATGTTTAAGCAAAAGTTACACTACTCTCCTTTATTTCTTCTTCAGAGGTATTTTTAGAGCACTTTACAGAACTTACTGAGGTGATTTCAGTAAATTTATCTGATCAGTAACTCATGGGTTTAAACAATTCTAACTTTAATACAGTGAACTTAAGTCTCCAGAGGGAGATAATTAGATTATTGACTCTTCCAGGAGAAATTCAAACCGATTCACATTTGTTTGCTAGAATTACCTTCTTCAAATACCGTCTTGCCAGGTACCCACTAATTATAACCCAGTAAAAGAATAAACGTTGGACAGAGGTATTACTTCATGATAACTATACATATATAAAAATATATATATTCATCACAGAAATGTAGCCAACTTCTAAATCCTACAGGGAAAATTTCATTTCAAGGTTAATTCTTTGCTTCTGTAACAAAATAATAATTTAATCTTACTGTTACCACATAACATACCATTTCATCCTTGTCCTAGAAAGAGCTGCTGTAGCTTAGTTATTATGCAGACATTACAAGTGGAATAATACAAATAAAATTTCTAATTCATAAAAGGAGAATCCTCAGGTAAAATCATGGTAGCTCAAACATGTTCCTTTTTTCTCCCTTTTCATAGAATCATAGAATCATAGAATGGTTAGGGTTGGAAGGGACCTTCAAAGGTCATCTAGTCCAACCCCCCTGCAAGGAGCAGGGACATCCCTGACTAGGTCAGGTTGCTTTTGACTCCAACCTGGGTTTCTTCACGTTCCATTTATTTCATAAACTGCTGGATAGTGTTACTGCTCATCTTCATGGTTTAGTATTTCCAGTAGGTTTCATGTATTTGCTCTAACTGTGCCTATTAAGGAGTCTCATGGGTTTTTTTCTCTAACAAAAAATTATCATATTTTGACTTAATATTTAAAAAACACTTCTTATTGTTTTATTGCTACTACCTAAGTTTTGATCTCTCCCCTTTGAATTAGCAGCTGAGAATAAAAGACTAAAACTTCTGATAAAGATTTATCTTTTATAGATTAATTAATATACAATATGTATTTGGTAAATTCTGAAGAGCCAGAATGGTGAATGATCATCCAATTCTTTGATCATTTCTTTCCATTTCTCTTGGTCCTCATACATACCGAAGTCATGTTAGGTTTTTGTATTTAAGGAACAGGAATAAGCCCACTGATGGCCTCTTTAATGTCCCTTTTTTCATTCTGTTTTTCTCACATGCCCTTTATGAGGACTTCTCCTATCTTACCTTGATCTCATAAATTTTGAAAGACAATCAGTATTCTTTAAATGAGCCAGCAGAGCAGATTCAGCAGTATGATTAATATGAATGAAGCAGAGGAGTCCTTTGTCTTGTTAAAACACTTCAGAAGGTCGACTTAAGAATTATATTTTTGGATGTCTTTGGGAAAGTTACAAAATAATTATTTTGGAAATAATTGAATTGTATTTGTCGCACAGTAGTGGTACTAATTAAAACTGCCCTTCATGGCAGGCTGCAGCAAAAGATACCTTATTTGTTTGGTTTAGGCGTCTGTGCTATCTGAACACCAACACTCATCAAGTGAAGCTAAGAAGGCCTCAAAATTAACAGCGAGTGCTCTGCAGGTTGTCAGGACAGTGCAGAGAACAAAGGATGAAAATAAAAATTGCTCAGAATTCCTCAAACTAGTGAACAAATATGACGGTGCATTCTGAACAAACTGCAAGTGCCGACCCATTGTGAATTCCACAGAAAGGAAATTACAATGGTTGAGTCTTACGATCACAAGTATGAAGTTCTGCTATAACAAGGTGATTGTGAGAAAAGTACTAGAATAGCCTGTGCTGTTTCTGTTAATGGATGAAAATACATGATAGTCAAAAACTGTGTTACTACTGGGAAAAAAAACCACCAAAATTCAAAGTTGCAAACAATATCTTCAAAATGAGGAAGCAGAAAGGAAAAAATAAGTAATTTGCAGAAAGAAAAAAAAAATCTGATCTTACCAAGTAGATCTACTTAGTCTGTCCTAGATGAGTGTAGCAATTGGAGATTAAAGAGAAGACATAAATTTATGTTTTACTTATCAAGAAATAATTTATTGGCAGCTGCTTCTCGTAATCAAGCTTTATTACTCTTTTTTACATGTTTTTTAGATAAAATAAGAAAAAATAGCTGTAAGCCTATTAAAAATTACGTTCACATAGTGTTGGTAGTTCAGACAAAAAGTATGCAGGTTATAGTCATTATGAATGATGGTGATACCTTTGTGATACCAGATGCAAGAAAAGGGTAAGGAGGTGTGTTACTTTTTTAAGCCTTTAGCTGAAATATCCTAAAGTTCGATTAAATCTTTTTTTCTGCGACGTATGCCTCACCTCTCATTAAAATTAAGCAGGACATTTTTGTGTGTTCTAATCAAGAACTGCATGAAATTCAAGACATTTAAAGGAGAAATAATAGGTGGCAGCAAGCTAAACTAGGTATTTATTTAGTGCATACTAGTTTAGATGCACACACACATGTAAGCAAAGGTCATAAATCTACAGCCCTCTTGAGCAATAAGGAATGGGAAAGAAAATCAATTCTAATCAGGAGACCAGTGCCAGACCTCATAATAACAACTTCTCCATACACCTGAGGCACTTAGTAACATTTCATATACATTTTAAGCAAAACCTTTTAGTCTGTAAAAGAACAAGGTAAGAGTAGTATAACTTTTTATAGTTTCACTTCCCTTATTTAGTTGTTGGTTTTGCTGTCTTTGCAACTCTTAAAATCCAAATTTAATAGAATAACAATGCAATTCATTGGCACAGGATGTTAGAATATGTTCAAATAAAGGATATGCTGTGTGAGCAGTCTTCCAAGCCATCACTGAGATATGTGATTTATCTATTTATTTTATTTTCTCAAGTGTAACTTTATAAAATTGAGTTATCTCATTGTTCTTGAACTAACTTGCCTTGTATCTTTGTAATTTAAAATGCCCACAAATTTATAGAAAGAAAATTAATTCAATTTCTTTGCAGTTAATGGAAGCATCCAGGATACTTAGTGGTTTGATTTGCTTGGCTTTTTTTTTTCCTATGTCAAAGGTGGGGTGGGAGTTTTTAATTTTAAAAAGTTCATCATTTTCTGTCTTGGAAAACATTTATTTAATGTGTCTCTAAACTGATTACTGTGTAACTTGGAAGTCTAGCACTTCATAGATTCGTTAAATGAACAGACAAAACCTCTGAATATTAAGTATTTCAGACATGTTGTTTTAGAATGTGGGGTAGATTTTAGAAACACATGGATATCCTTTCTAAACACAACTATATGGATACATTTAGGTGTACCAATATATTTTTAAATGGTTTATTAAGCTTGTAAGTACTTGAATTCTAGTCATACTAGCATTGCCATATCTTAATGTGCTTTCTGTCACAAACTTTTCCCCTTCCTCCTCCTCTTTCCTGTATTCACAAGGACCTTTCTCTAAATTGGTGAAATTGTAGTTCCCAAAACTATAAACACAGGTTCCTTCTGTGTATAGTTCAGGCTTTTACTCTTCTTAGTTTCCCATTAGTAAATTGCCCTGTCTTTCAATCACATTAGACAACATAAGCAATCAGGTTACAAACAAAGGTATGTAATTTTTAAATTGTGGAGATTTGAGAACAGATTATAACATTTAAAGTGTAATTTTTGATATTGAATAATTTTGCTTTTTGAAAAGTAGTTACTTCAATACTTGTAAAATAGTTGTGTGACACCAATACAAGAAGCTCTACTAAAAAAGTGAAATTTCTGATTATTTTACTTTCACATAGGAAGATTTGCTTTAAGATAAAAGCTAATTACATTGTTAAATGCTTACACCACATTCTAAATGTAATCAAGATCAATCCAAATTTCTTTGTCACAACTATTCTCAAATTTGCAGCTGAAATGAATTTTTCACATGCTTGTCTTCTGTGAGATTTATTGTAGATAAACTATAAATGCAAACCTTGGTGCATTTGTGTTATTTATTTGTGTTATTTATGAAATACTTGTTTCCATTCACTAGCTCATAAAGAATAAGCTTCATGAACTGCACTGCCACTTTCTCAATTTCTTATTTATTCATTTTTAAGCACTACAACAGTTAATTAAACTTACCAAAAAATCATGTGTTGTTAAAAGCTAAGTTTTATTTCCTTTAAATGAATAGTAAATAATTGCTGCTAAAGCAGGAAAGATCAGATATTGAGAAGGTGGATAACTGTGAAGCTGAGAAATGTGTTTTTCCTACAATATTTTTCTTTTCATGTCCTCCTATATAATTGCATTCCCATCTCCCTGTTTATTTCTGTTTGCAGAGATTTATTGTTCATGTTTGGCAGTATGCCAGCACTGTGAACCCTGTTTTGCTTTGCTTTTCCCACTCTTTATCCCTTACATCAACTTTCAGTGGCTGTGTGTCAGGTACTAGTAAATGTGCAGTTTTAAAATAGTAATCATAATAATCATAATTTTATCTAGAATTAATTCACTGTAATATGCTGGGCTGAAAATACAGATAGTCAGAAAATACTTAATTGTCATGTGGTCCATGGAAAAGTAGAAATTCTTTGCTGACAAAGATAATAAAGACGTGCTCTAAGGGAAAGATTAGAGTCATCATTACCACAGCCCTGCTAGTGTCATATTCCATAGCGATCGATTTTGGAAGGCAGTGAGTGCAGCAGTTAGGAATGTGGAAGAGATGGAAGGAAAATCAGAGGTGTTTGTGGCAAATCAGGGACATTGAAACATGAAGATCTGAGAAACCAGTAGCCAGGGGCAAGAGTAAAGAGATTGTATACAGCATGCTTTCTGACCTTATATTTAAGCTCATATAAGCTTGGTTGAAGATCCTTCATTCCAGTTTACAACAAGGTTACCCTGTCATTTTAGTTTTAATAAAAGAGCTGTACTCTTTGTGATACCTGAGCTTTAGCCCAAAGCCTTGTTTCTGAACAGAAAGGCAACTGTTCCCGTTGGGCTAAAATGGCGTGAACTCTGGTGGTCTGGGTTTCCTCCTTAAGTGGTTGGTTTTCTTTTTTCCTTCCGTGTTGCTTCTGGAAGGCACAGTCCAAAGCAATTGCAGTTTCAGAGTTTAGTATTTGGAAGGGAAGTGTATTCATTTTTCTTAACTTTGAGTCAATGTTTGGTTTAGGTGAAGCATGATAAAGCTAGCACCCAGAAATAAGGGAGACGTGCTTACTGACCTTGTACACAGTGGGGGGCTGGAGGACCTGAGATTTTGCAAACTGAGATCCCAGCTTCCTATGCATGGGGAAGGTAAAAATGAGGGGTAGATGGATAGTTTGAGTCTGCACTATGAATTTATTAATCCATGCTGTACCGAGCTGATGCAATGGCTGATGGTGGGGAAGGGTATCCCCTCCTTAATTTTAAGTGTAGTGCACCTTAAGCCTTTCCTAGCTGCCTACATGGTCTGAAGGAGTGGCTTTTAAGGAAAAACAATAGGTGAGTTCTCAGTTTCAGTGTTCATAATGCTTATCAGTAAATTTGGATCTCTGTTTAAATGAAGCTATGTTTTTATAAAAGTATTCTTTTAAAGAATTAAGTGTATTCTTTGTAAAGTAAGAATAGAAGTCAACTTCATTTATAGAATATCATGACATATTGGCATTAATGAGAAGTTTGACATTGATAGAAATAGTTTCTTTCATATGATTCATAATAATAGTCAATGAGGTTTTTCTTGTAATTTTTTTTTTTTAATACAATGCTTCTTGTACTGTAACTTGAAGTGAGTTTAATCTTTATCCTTGTCCATTCTAGGTACAGAGATCCAGAAATAAGCAGTTACGTGAGCTATTTCCAGATGGATTTAGTATACATCATGCAGGAATGCTGCGGCAAGACAGAAGCTTGGTTGAGAACTTGTTTTCTAACGGACATATCAAAGTCCTAGTTTGTACAGCTACACTCGCCTGGGGTGTCAATCTTCCTGCTCATGCTGTTGTTATTAAGGTAAGAGCTTCCATTATTCTGCACTTGAGTATTTGTCCTAAAAGAAACCTGTAAAGAAGCATAGCCAGATCTTTATTGTGGGTTTTGGGCCTGGAGGGGAAATGTCTGATTGACGTGAAATGTTATTTATATCTCATTAAACTGATTATCTCCAGTGGGAGTCTAGTTTGTATAGTAAAGATTTAAATATATCAAAGATTATGAAAGGATTAGTTAAAGTACACTTCCGAAATCATGCTATATTTGCCTAATTTCAGTATTCAGCTCATCAGGATTATATTCATGTGTATTTATGTTAATTTTTATTAACTTTTCCTCAACCAGGGAACACAAATATATGCTGCAAAAAGAGGCTCCTTTGTTGACCTTGGAATTTTAGATGTCATGCAGATATTTGGTCGAGCTGGACGGCCTCAGTTTGACAAATTCGGAGAAGGCGTCATTATTACAACTCATGATAAACTCAGCCATTACCTCACTCTTCTTACTCAGCAGAATCCAATTGAAAGCCAGTTTCTTGAAAGCCTTGCGGACAACCTAAATGCAGAGGTAACCTTTGATTTATTTAGAGAAACTAGCAGACTTTAAAGGATTAATATTGTTTGAAACAAAAATGCAATATTGTCACACTTAAAATATCTTAACCAGGGTTTTTTATTACTGGTAGTCTGTAGGTGTGTATGTTTAAAAGGAGTGAACTATTACATGTGAAAATGTTGGCACCCTTTTACGAAAGGTAGTTGTTCTGGTTTTGTTAGTGAGGGGGGGCCTAAGGTGGTAGCTTCTGTAGGAAACTGCTAGAAGTCGCTCCCCTTTGTTCAGTGGACTCGGCCGGGCCTAGGGCGGACCCGCTGCTGGCCAAGGCCGAGCCAATTGGTAGCAGAATGTCCCGTGATAACGCCTCTGCGATAACGTATTTAAGTAGGGGAAAACAGGAAAAAGAGGAGGGAAGATGTGAGGCAGCTGAGCGGGGGGCAGAGAGGGGGAGGCGCGAGCCTCATGGGCCTTGCAGGCCTCACCCTCTGGCCTCCCGCCGGGCAGCCGACTGGGCCCAACTCGGCCCGGCCTGGCTGCAAGAAGTGGAGAGGAGATGAGAAGTGAATAAGATGTAAAAAGGATCCTGAGAGGCGTCTGCCAGCCTGTTGTGAGGAACGGCTGCAGACGCCAAGGTCAGTGAAGAAGGAGGGGGAGGAGTAATATGGCTCCTGGCCAAGATTCCTCTACAACTCGTGGTGAAGACCATGGTGGAGCGGGTTGTCCCCCTGCAGCCCATGGAGGTCCACGGAGGGGCAGAAATCCACCTGCAGCCCAAGGAGGACCCCACGCCAGAGCAGGTGGAGGCCTGAAGGAGGCTGTGGCCCGTGGAGGGCCCACTGGGACAGCTGTTCTAGAGGGACTGCACCCCGTGGAAGAGATGACCCACGCTGGAGCAGTTTCACGAAGGACTGTGGCCCGTGGGAGGGACCCCACGCTGGAGCAGAGGAGGAATGCGAGGAGTTCTTCCCCTGACGATGATACAGCGGCGTAAAACAACGCGTGATGAACTGACCGCGACCCCCATTCCCTTCCCCCCCACCCCGTGCCGCTCGGGAGGGAAAGGTAGTAGAGATAATGTTAAGCCCGGGAAGAGGGAGGGGTGGGGGAAGGTTATCTTGTTCCCTGTCTCATTCTCCTGCTAATTTTAGAAATAAATGAATAGTTTTCCCCAAGTCGAGTCTGTTTTGCCCGTGATGGTAACTTTAAGGATTTCTCCCCGTCCTTATCTCAAACCTTGAGCTGTTTTTTCTTATATCATCTCCTCCTATTCTCTCGGAGGGTGGGGGGAGCGAGAGACAGACTGCGTAGTCTGGTCCTGATCAGGGCTGAACTACGACAGTAGTCAATATTATAAGTAGTATGAAGGGTCAAAATACCATTAAGATAGAACTGTAGAAACACAGCATTTACCTTTTAATCAGAAGTGTTTTATTAGAATTTAGGAAGTGTTCTGCATAACTGCAAATTAAAATCCAAATAAAAAAATTAAAGTATGTCTGTCTATATATAAACAAACTTATTTCACATGGTTGACTGCAATATAGGAGGGATAATGTACTTGGCTTGAAATCTCTTTTTTCTCTTTAACAATGATAATCAGAAGTGGTTTGTTATAAACAGCAAGTTCCCAGTTTGCTTGGGTTTAAATCTTAAAATACATTTTCTTTGAAAATGCTGTGAAAGTACTGAACTCTGTCAATTCAAAAGCTATCTATGGTAATAACCAATTAAAAATACCTATATACACACACAGACCCTTTTACAAGGAAACCTCAGAAATTTAAACATGCCTAAATGAAGAAGAGAATATTGTTTTTGAGAGGCACTGGCCATTTTATTCAGTAAAAGTAAAGCACTTCAGCTAAACTGAAATGTCCAGTGACATCTTAAAACTGATTATCCCTTTGAAAGGTATGAAGTTTATTTGGTCTATTAGGAGTAGTCTTGTTTATTTTTCCTTGCTCTGTTTTATCTATAGAATTCTTACATGTTTCTGTTTAATTTTTACCTTGTTATCACTTGTTACAAGTGTGAGGGATGAAAATACTGACACGTGTCTGTGCTCACAGCTACTCCTCTTTACGTCAAGGTTCTTGAGTGGTCTGAGTACAAGGAGGGAAAGAAATTGAACTCCCTCAGACCATGAGACACAAATGTGCCATTTGCAATTTTCCCATCCCTCTTTCTTCCACAAAGGAGAGAGGAAGAATAAACAGAAGGCGTGCTTGCAGTGGACAGTGTAGAGCTCACAACCATTTCCTTTTGACAAAATTTTATGTTCCTGGAGATGGACACCTGTGAATGTTCTCTAAGCAGAACTGGACAGATGTTCAGCTCTTTGAAACAGGATAGTAGCAACTTACGTATTAGCAGTAATAATTTAAATCATAAAGTTGTTTGTGAAGGCCAGAACTACCTGTTGTTCAGCACCCCAAGAAGTTAGGAGAGATAGATTTGGTCCTGGTCTGCTGTGTACCTTTTCACTAGGAAAGAATCCAGCCAGATTTCACAGGAAAGCTTTGTTCTTTTTCTTGAGATACATGAATTAGACAAGGAAAAAATACTCTTTCCTTCACAACAAAGGATTTATTTTTCTAATTTTTAATTTTAATATTATAAATTTAGTCCTCTCATCTCACAGAAGGCCTTCAGGTCAGTGAAGAATTACAAAGACAGTGGAATAATAAGCACCTGTTGTGAACTGAGTCAGAGAAGATCTCTGTGATTGACGTACTGTGAAAAACTAATGGCATGGCTATATGCTACTATTTTTTCAGACTTGGTTTATATTGCTCCAAACTGTCTAGAAGGTGTATGGATGTGTTAGTGTGCCTACCTGAATTATACCAGGAGTTTCAAGCATTCCTTCCACAGAGCTCCAGCAGAAAAGCTAGCTTTTGTGGGGAAAATGTTTTACTAACATGTCCTAAAAAATCTTGTTGGTTAGCTTAGTTAAAGAAAGCTTCAAAGATGGCACATCAGCTCTCTATATCTAGCCAGAACTAGAAGTGATTAAGAAAAAGAAAAAAAAATATCATTTTGACCAGTGCCAGTACGAGAATTAACCGCCTTGCTTGTAAGTAAGGTTGCCTGAAATATAAGATCTGGAACAGTCTGTCTTGTAGCAGTAGTGGAGATAAAAGAAGTCTAATTTTTTTTCCATGGTGAAGATTTTGTAGTAAGTGACCGTATTTGTATGGAAGATGTGATTGCATATGAGGAAAAGATTTGACTTGATGAATCAGGAGTTCTAGTACTGTTTCCTTCCTCTCAGTTGAGAATGCTTTGTTAAGAAAGTATGAGATGTAAGCTATTCATTTCAATGTGTAATATTCTGCAGAGAGAAGTTTTAATGGGCAGCATGTTTTTCCTCTGATCTGAGCTGTAGTTCCAAAATGTACAAATTTTCCAGCAAGGCCGGAAAGCAGAGGTAATTGTTCTATGCAAGCTTAAAGGAAGAGATTTTTTTATTTGGGTTTTTTGGGCTTTTTTTTCTGAGAGGACAAATGAATTCACATTCATTGAACTTTTTATGTGGAGGGAAAAAAAAATCTAAAAGTAATTACATTAAAGTATTTGGTTATAGTTACACTTTAGAATTCTTCTCCCCTTCCTCCTTTTCCACTGTACAGGTTGAAAATTCTTAGTTTTAAGTCCTAGGTATTTATCTCACAGGAAATGTTTAGAATGGCTTAACAAAATATTTGTTAGGTAGCAAGTGTCTGCTTATATGTTTCTGTATGTTAATGTACTAGATAGTAAATTAATGTACCAAACTGCTGCGAGCATTGACTTTGGTGCAGTTAGCACCAAAAAAAAAAAAAAAATTGAAGGTGGAACAATTGTTAGAACACAAAACTATTCTAATTTCTCCCAGGTTTGTGACTTTAACAGCAGTTCTTAAAAGTAGTGGTATCTTCTCTTTTTTTTTTTTTTTCCTTGTCCTTGCATTTAATAGTAAGTGCTCTACTAGCTTAAAAGCTGTTAAAAAAAAAAAATCACTGAAGACTTGGAAAGGTAAATACCATTCTCTAGCACCAGCTGAGTATGTCCAAATGGACACTTAATGAAGAGGGAAAAAAAAGTTGTAAAAAGCAACACGTTTAAGGGCTCTGTGAGCTTAGAATAGTAATGTCTACAGTAATTATGAAACACTAAAAATTGTCCAAAATAAAAACAGTGAGTTGCAGCAATTTTAAATAAGACTGACAACAGTAAAACCAGTCTTACTCATGAAGCTTTATTAGATTTTTACCTAAGAAGAGAAGGATTTTTTTTTGTCCAGAGAAGTATGTATTTCTGCTAAGTAGTTTCTTTTCAAATGTGTACACGTTACTGAAATTCTTTCCAGAAGTAGAGGAAATGTCAGTAGAAATTTAATTATTTTTAACAGTAATTGAGTATCCAAGTGGTTATCTGAAAAATACTGCTAGTAGAAACTATAAAAATAATTTGGTTACATTGAAGGTGTAAAGTTAAGATGTTAATCCTCCTGCCTTGTTAAACCAGTAGAACTAAAGAAAAAAAAATGGAATAGAACAATAATTCTGTTTCATAGGAGATAGTCATCTAAACTTATCCAACCAAAGATATGTAGGAAGTATGTCGTGTACAGTATAATAAAAACTACTTCTAAGTGCAGCACTTCTGCCACAGGATTTGGGGAAAAGTGCAGAAAACTGAAAAACTAATTTAGACAGAACTGTTGCTTTTCAGATTTTATGTAATGGTAGTGTTATCTGGAAAGAACAGTGTATTCATGGCTTTAAATTACTGGATGTTTTGTGGATGCAGAACAGTACAGGAGCTGAAGATGCAGTCAGAATTTTGTTAATCACTGTGATAAATAGTTGTTAGTAGAAATAGCAATGGAAAATTCTGAAAAGCAATAGAGTAACAAGGGCATGTGTCCTGATTTTGGCCATGAAACCACCATTTTTTTGTCATCTGATACGTATGATGTTACTTTTCCTTCTGTCATGACATGCAGGAAAAATTAACACCTGCCACATTACGGAAAATTGATACTATAAGCAGTTACAAGGAGCTATTGTGTTAGGTCTTTTTAGAAACTAATTTAATTATTTCTTTATAATTGGAGTCAGTCTAAACTTATATATGTGCTGATTTCGTCTGAGTTGGTGGAATCCTCTGAGAACAATAGAGGTGTCTTAGTAATAGTTGCGTTTATCCATAGGCTGCAGCATTCTGAAAAAAAAAATACATTTTAAAACATATGCTATAGTATTGATCAGTAGATAGTCTTAGGAAGCACATTCAATTTTTGTCATCTTTTATACATACAATCCCTTTGGCAGTAACAATAACACTGCATGGAGACAAAATATATGTTTATTGACTGATTTGTTACAGAAATCTAGACAGTAGGCTGATGACTGCTGTCATCTTTGCCATAAGAGAGCCTGTCGTGAGCACCAGGAAATCTGCACTGTTATATAATAAAATGACATATTTTAGGAGCAGAGTCTGCTTTTATTACAAGTCATTCAGGAAATCCAAATGCTCATGCTGTACTTATAAAGAGAAACCAATTAAGGGCCAGAAGCACTGCTGAATTGTTTAAATTCTTAGTTTATTATAGACAGATCAGTAGCTGAAAGAAGAACTAGTAAAATGAAGGCAGCAGTTGGAAATACGGGAAGATTCCATGTTTCCACAAGAATATGAAGTTGCTTTTATCTAAACCAGGTGTCTTGGCAGAAATAAGTAGGGGGTAAGAATGAGGCAATGATTCAGACATTTGGGGTAATACAATATGTAATCCTAATCACTAAGTGGAATCCAGAGCCTTGAATTTTGTACCGAGGCTTTGTGGTGCAGGAGAGAAAATTTGCACAATCATGCCAAAAAAAATTAGAGTATTTCTAATTCCCATTTCAAAATAATTTTCTAGAAGCAGAAGAATTTCAGAGAGGATGGGCAAAGGAATAGATCAGCTTCTATGAAAGGAACACACTAGTTTACCTGCATGCTTCAGGCAAGAACAAAGGCAAATGGGAGATTATATGACAGAGATTGCATCTCTCCTGGACAAGAACCAGAAAGTATTAGGTGAGATGAGTCAGTGGCAGGTTCAGAAAATACAAAAGGATGCCAGCTGGGTGGTTAGACTACAGAACTCTTTGCTGCAGGGAGTTGTAGCTAAAAGGCAGAGGAGTTCAAAAACTATACAGAAATGGAATAAAAATCAGTTGAAAGATAATAAATGCAAAGGCAATACCTTTAGATAGACATTTTGAGATGCAGTAGTTTAAGAATTTGAGATAAATTTATATGGTGCTGGCTTCTCATTGCCACCTTCTACCCTTCAGCATTTGCTGTTATCTACCCTCAGAGACAGCACACTGGCCTACATGCATTTGTTCTTAGGAAGGCTGCAGAGTAAGAAAAGCTGAAATACACCTAGCTTCATCGAGTTGACACCAAAATTAAGACATTTCAGCACCTCAATCCATTGAGAATTATCTTCTGCAGATTAGTTTTGAGCTTTGCTTCGATTTGGGTTTGTTTTTTTTTTTCTTCTAAAAAATGAACAGAAGAAGAGTTAATGGTCAGTGATGATCCACATAGGCAAGGAGATGCCCTTTTTCTTTTCTGCTGAGGTTGTGCCAAATGGAATGTAAAAAGGAATAAAATAAACGGCTCGTTAGGTGGCTTAGTCGAGGGAAGCAAGTCCTGGGTCAGTTGACCAGCTGGCAAACAGAAAATACCTACAGCTGTATTTTCTGGAAATACAGGAAGAAAGATAAGATGCAAGGGATGTGGTTTAATTAGACCATAAACTTTAACTTATCTGGGAACTATCATCAATAGCTCATACAATGCAGGTCACCATTTTTTCCCTAATTGTTTCCACCTGATAGAGCCCTCCCTGACATCGACAGCTGGACCCCAGCTTGTTGCTGGGATGACTCCTTTCCCCAGAGTGCTTAGAAACTGAGAGGATTTGCAGTGCTGGACAGTGGGTATACCTTCCCCAGGGGGGTTCACTTTCCTTGCATTTGCTTATGATTTTGTTGTGAAGCAAGGAATGTAAAAGGTGATGACTTGTTTAGTTTGGACAAACCTCTTATCTGTTTTTTTACCTTGAAAGAGTGGGCAACTATTGTGGTTCTTGGAAGAGATACAGAATTCCTTCAAAGCCCTTCTGAAAAAATCATTCAGGAGCTGAGTGACTGAACAGCTAATCTGGGTATGGGGCAAAGCACAGGCTGGGGGGAACTGAAGATTTCTCCCTGGCCATTCCAGGGCCCTGGGACCTGACCTGACCTGTGTGAGACCAGCAACCTCATCTGTTCTTCCCTCACGGTCTTCTGCTGTGTCCAGATGGTAGACAAGTTATTTGGAGTTAACAGATAATGATAACTCTGATGTAGTTCAGTTGTACTTATAAATAGTCCTTTGGTCACATGTGACTGGAGGAGATTCTGTCCCAGTTTACACAGTTCTAGTAGCATTAAGAAATTATTTCAAGAGCCATACAGGAATAAGACCATAATAATTTCAGATGCTGAAATGGTAATTCAAAATACACTGGTTTCCAAAGCAAACAGAAAATTGCTTATTAGGTTGCTAGAAAGATTCCTTGCTCTCTTACCTTACCAAATATTTCATTCATATGTAGAAATTTTTCATCCATGTAATTTGACTCAGTTATACAAATATAGCCATTAAACATTGTTATGTAAAAATACAGTATGTTATATAATATATACAGTATATATTATCAGTAATATTTTTATGCTTTTTTCTAATCTGTATATAAATATCAGAAAGAAAAACTTAATTTTTCAAAAAATACCCTCAAAAAGCTGTACTACTTATTTTTATTTACACTTTTTTGAAAATCAAAAACACGTCCTCTGAAATACTCTTCAATTTAATGAAGTCTGTGGGATAGCATTTGTAAAAAAAATGATTTAATGAAAATGCAGACCACTAAGTACATCATTTGGCGATGGTGACAGCACCCATTGAACAATTAGTTGAAAATTTTTTATGCTGATTATTTTTTCATTTAAAATGTCACAGTGGTATGGATTAATATAGTACTCAAGTTTACGTTTTGTGAGTGCAACACAATTATTTGTATTTGAACAGGTTATTTTAAAAAGCATTTTATGATGACTGGTGCAATCAGACAATACAATGTCAACATAGTAAATATTTCTACTCATTGATTATTCCATCTGTAACTAAATACGTAATGGATGGTTAAGGAAACACTGGAAAATGTAGCACTTTTTTTCTGTTTCTTTTGTTTTAATAAAATATAATCTTGCCTATTTATTGATTTCATGAATGCCACATATCCTAGGTCTTAACAGAGGTCCTCTCCTAACCTTATAAATAATTTATTTCATAATTACTCTTAAGTTTTTATATTAATGAGATAACTGCCATTATTCATACTGTTTTAATAAAGGGATACATTTTCAAACAATCCACAAGAACTTTACTGAACACTAGATGGCAGCAAATATTTAGAAGTTGCCCTTTTTTGTCTCTGCATATTATTCACTGAATATTCATTAAAGTTGGAGGAGAAAGGAAAGCACAGTATTAGATTTCAGGATGATATCTGAAACTCAACTGTATTTTGTAAGCACTTTTTTCTCTCAGTTTTACTTTTAACTTATGAACATAACTAATTTGTAAGTAATACAATCAGATATTTGAGTAAACGAGGGCAAAAAATGTTGAGGGTTTTTTTTTTCCTTTAATTGTCAGACTTCAGTTTCCTCAAGAATTTTATGTTATCATGATTGTGAAAGTGGTTGTTTGGGGAAAAAATGTTACTATTGAACTATATTGTTATGCTATTTCAATTTGTGTACTGAAAGATATTTGAATCGTGGAAAGAAACCGAATGCTGAAATTAAACTGGGTAGCAATTTGAGTAATAATGACCTGTGAGTAGTATTAGATGTTTTCCCTGTAGTAGTCTATGAAGAACTGAGTGTTTGTGTAGCTACTTCCGTGCATTATGTAGCTATATACTTTGAAAAACAACACAATGGAGCTTCCTCTGATCTCCTTATGCTGTTGAAAAACAAATATCAGTTGAAAAACATGTGAGACAAAGCTTGGTGTTACTCCATGCTATTAGTCGTCAATATCAACAAGGTCTTGCTTGATTTAAGTTATTTTAACTCAAGGCAGATTTGGCTTGCATTATTTTTACTAGATATTTATGTTATTTCAAAAATAATATCTAATAATATCTATATGATTATTAAGGTCTAGATGCTTAGATCTGAACATGCATATGAAATCACTTACAGTTGTATAGGGTTTTTTAATTTTTGCCAAGTCATGTAGAACGTTTATATGAAAGCCAAACACCAGTAAAACAAAAATAACGTTAAAAACATAGTAATGGATCACAAACAGTCAGTAAGAGGAACTTTTGCTTGTTTTGAGCAACCAGCAACAACTAAAAAATGTTTGTTAATGGGACATGCAGGAAATATTAAATTCTCCTGGTAAAATCAGGTTAACTGGACTTAACTGGCAAAATGCTTCTCATGAATGTAACCAATACAAAATAGAGCTGAAGTTAGCATGTAAAGATATGTGTGGTAAATCATTTGGTGGTAAAACTATTGAATTAGCAAATAAAGTCACTTGGGAAAAAAAAACTGGTTTGATATACCTGATTTAGCCTTGGAAGATAAATAAATATTTGTATGCGTATTACTTGTTCAATTTTGTTATGTTCTGATATAACGAAAATGTAGCAGGTACCTGTATGTTTGACTTGCCAGATACAAAAAGAGGAAACTATTTGTAAAAACTATGTATAAACAGATTGCTAAGTATGAGAACATGATGAAGAAATTCCTAAAGATTATTGGTTCGTTGATTTAGGACATAAACCAGAAAGTGCTTTTACATGGGCATGAAAAAAATAGTCTTTTAAATGCAGATTTTTTTTTAAAGGTAATCTTTTCTAAAGTACCCTGAGCATATTCACTAAAGAATTATGTTGTTTTGTTTGCTTGCTCAGTATCATCTTTTAATTGTAAAAATCTTAAGTGGCATAGGAAAGATCATGTGGGTCACAGTATCTATAATACTATGTCACCAAGCATACCATTTTATGAGGTGTTTGTAAGATGAAAATATGTAAATGGTTCAAGTTATTGTCTTATTTTGAAATAATTTAAGTTGGAAGCATACTGACACTTTCCTTAGTCTAGTACTAATGTTCTGAATTCCGTATGTTTTCAGCCAAATACTTATGTTCAGCTGTAACATATACATTTAATTTTATCTCTTTTCCTATTTCCAGATTGCTCTTGGAACAGTAACTAATGTGGAAGAAGCGGTAAAGTGGATAAGTTACACTTATCTTTATGTACGGATGAGAGCAAATCCATTAGTATATGGCATCAGTCACAAAGCTTATCAGGTATAAAATGCATTTTTAAAAAATCTGTAACCTGTTCTGGGTTTCTAATCCTTCCCTGATGTGAAGATAAATATTTACTATTTCTACTTAACCTGACATCAGCAATTCTTTTAAAGTGCTTAGAAAAAGGAAGATATTTTCTGTAGCAGAGTATTTTTAACACTAAATTAAGAGGCCCCTTCTGTTCACATAAAAATACATTTTAACTGGCCAGGTTATGCTCCAAAGGACAACATTCATTTTTATCAGACGGTTGCTGTAACTTAGCCTATTGTCAGTGTTTCAGTTTTGTAGGCTAGATAAAAATGATAAAATAAAGCATTCTTGAGTTGCTCGCTTTCCCCCCTGCCCCCCTGCTTTCATTTTAAAAGATTTCATCTCATGACATCTTATAAATTAGAAAATGACATTTTCATTTTTTTTGTTTTTCTTTCTCATGATTTAATAATTATAAAATTTTTTTATTAATTTATTTTGAATTGTTAGTATTTATTTAGAAGTATTCAATGAGGTGATATAAAACAGAGCACAGTTACAAAATATTTTTCTCAAGTTTTTGCATTATCTGTAATTTTTAGAAAGTTGCAGATTACCTAAATACAGTTATTTTTTTCTATACAGCTGTTTATAAGCATTTAATGTTAACATAGTGTGGACACGGGTAATTGAGCCTAATGCAGGTGAAGCTCTCGCAAGTGCGTGGTAACTGCAGTTTATTTTGCGTGTCCTGAATCTATTTTGTGACTTCATAATTTGTCATGATAGTGTGAGCAGCAGTTGTTTCAGTCATTGTAACATGTAGAGATATATGTCAGGAGATATTTTCTGATAGCTTTTGTGTCTGATAGTGCAAGCTGCAGTAGAAGTAGGTAGGCTATTGTTTAAGGAAGCTTCTGCAGACACCTTTAGACCTCTGGTCATCTCAAATCTGTTTTCTATAAAAAGCCTTACAGTATGCTACCATGTGTTAATATAGCACTATATAACACAAATCACAAAGTAATAGATAGAGGAAAAACAAAAATTGCTTTGCTAGTGAGAAGAATGTTATTGTCCCATTCCTATAAATTCCTTTTTCTATTTAATAATGTATTTTTGACCAATGTTATTAACAAATTCCTGATTAAAATAAATGCAACCAAGGTGGTAATAACTGGTGAAAAAAAAGTAATAAAATACTAACATAAATATTTTTTATAAATTTAAAAAATCATGAACGAGAGTTGCTCCCCCTCTCCTTGCTTTTCTGTTTTTATCCAGCTGCTGAGAAAGGAGATTGCCAGCACTTGTCTTTTCCTGCCACTAACCTCCTTTCTACCCCTTCTGATTTGATGTGCTAATAATAGGGATTCCTATTTTTGTGTTAAGGCAGTAACAAATTATATCAATTTGAAGTGTTATCCATTCATGTAGGAGCAAAACCAATGCCAATACTCTTATTTTCTAGATAAACCAGTTTTAAACTTCAAAGCTAATGTTGTAGACTGTATATAGATGGTATAGTGCCAGCCACAGGCATAACCATAGATTTGCTCACTTAGGCTGTTCTATTCCTTCTGTTCTGATTATAGATATCCAATTTTCATAATTGGTATCTTATTGTTTCTTAGTAATGTTGCAGCGTGCCAATTTCTATCTCTGTTTTGGCTGACAGTCAATGCTACCCATTCAGAGTCCATATAGCTGCATAACCATCGTGGGTCACTCGTCAGTCGGGCTGAGAAGATGCAAACTCATTCTCCTTTCCCTTTCCGCAGGCGCTCACGCTATCCAGTAGTTAATTTAGGGGACAAAAGGTCCAGCCTATCCACAGAGTTTGTTGTACTAAACAGGGAGACCAGGGCAAGCATGCACCTGCCATGCACCAGCACCTTCTGCACCCCACATGTTGCTGCACGATATTGCTCTTCCCCACCTACCCCCTTTCTGGGCTGTGCCCAGGAGTAGGCTACTTCAGGCCCACTCCTTTGATTTGTGGCTTTTCAGGTTGTTTGCCAGAAGTGACAATAATGCCTTTTACTGAGTTAGGAAAATGGCCAAAATTTATGATGAGCAGGAAGAAGAAACAAAGAGTGGAAGTAAAAAGTGGAGCAAATGTATTGTATAAGTGAAGCCTGTGGTATGAATTACAGGCATTTTCTCATCCTTTTAGAGTTTCAAAGGAAAACGGACTGTGTTTTTTTTAAGGTAACCCCTTTGTCTGTTTTCTCTGCTTTTTGGTTCCACTCTTTGGTGTTCTCACAGTTAAATCAAGCTTTTTATTTTATCCCCATATGCTGTATGTTTGTGTTTAGAACATCTGTAAAAGTTAGTAGAGCTTATCCTTAACACGTCTCTCAGTTAGCTAGAGAAAACACTGTGAATAATAATGCACTTTATCATGCATTCTTAAATTTCCATATGTATACTGCAGACCCGCTCAGTTTCTTGCTGTGGACATGCTAAGGCTCATTTAAGAGTATGGCTTAAAGCTGTTCTAGGTTGGATTTTTTACTCTGTGGGATTTCTAATTATGCAAGTTCAACAAGAAGGGTGCTAACCATGGATTCTCTGGACTGGAATGTTGTTTCACAGCCTTTTCAAGTTGGTGACCTTTCATTTAAAGTTAAAACCTTTGTATTTGTAAAAAATGTTATTCTACTGTTCAATTTCAGCTTTTTTATATTGATTGGCAGGTAATTTGGACTGCCAAAGGGAAGTATTTTGATATTTTTAAATTTTTTTTCCCCTTTCTTTAGTTTTAAGAAATGTTAAACATCTGGCATCCTGATCACTTTTTTTTTTTTGACCACCTCTGCTCTGAAATCTGACCTTAATGCATGACTTACTATTGAGAAAAGCACTCTAGACCTTTGCCATCTTAGCTTTTGACTTGAAACTAAGGCAAGCCATAACTAAGGAGAAACAGCTTCAGAGTAACTGGCAGAGACAGGGAATATTAGGAATTAGTCTTGCAGCTGCTTTGTGGAGATGGCAGTGTTCGTCTGCAGCTTCACTGAACATGAGATGAAGCACTTCGGCACAAAGATGAAACTGAATCCTGGCCCAGGGAAAACCAGAGCAAACCAAGGCATAGCAATTCTTAAAGCCTGCTCCTTTTTGCAGTCTTGGTCATATATCTCTGGTGCAGATTTACCAAGAGGGCTGGTATGACCTACATTGTAGGAAATCTGAACTATACAAGTGCTGAAATAAGAATACTGCCTGTGGACTAGAACAGAGTTTCAGTCTTTTCAAATTAGGTGACAAATCATTGCTCATGCAATTAGAGCCATATCTCACGTGCACTTATACCAGAGGGTTACATGACTATAAATCCCTTTTCACACATCCCTGTCAGTCTGGGTATCCCGGGTACATGATGTGGAAACACACAATTTTCAGCAGTCCCATTCAGATGGGATTTTTGCCCAGCCGTGTACGTTCTAATGAGATAATGTACATTATTATTTGGACAAAATGTCCAAATTCCTGGACTTTTATATTAATAGAAGTGGTGTTGGGCACAGTTCCTTGTGTGCTTTTAACATGAGTGTTTATATGGTACCTCTATAATGCAATAATTAGAATATCCCAGCTGATAAAACCAAAGCTTTTGGGGACGTTACAAGTTTTTTTGCTAGTAAACATTTCAACCATCCAATTTGAAGTTTATTCTATTTGGGTACAGTTAAAGCCATCCTTATGTCAAATACCCAGGCAAGGTATCATCTTCAGTCGTTTTCATAACTAGAAGATACCATGAGATGGCATATTTTTCTGAAGTGATACAGTAATAACAATTTCATGAGGACTAAGTTACCATAAAAACTTAAGGGTAAATTTATTTTGTAATCATGCTGCTGTTTCATAAGTAATATTAGTCTACATTGTATTGATAGTTTCGAAGCATTGTAGATTAAACACTATCCTGATTATTCTGTGCTGTACAGACAGTTTTTGGTCAATAACATCAATGTAACTGTTACTAGTGAGATCTTGGGAAAATTTTCACTTAATAACTGTACCTTCCTTTTATTTGATTTCTGGCTTTATGTGACTGGCTTATCTTAATAAAATTATTTATTTAACATTTTTTCTTTTATACAAATAAATGTGTATGTTTCGTGTCTAGATGGATCCAGGTCTAGAAAAGCACAGAGAACAACTGGTAATTGAAGTCGGCAGAAAACTGGACAAAGCCCGCATGATTCGCTTTGAAGAACGAACTGGCTTTTTTTCTTCAACAGATCTAGGCAGAACTGCCAGCCACTACTATATTAAGTACAATACTATAGAGGTAAAATATGATGTTCTATTTCTGGGGTTTTTCCTTCTTTTTGAACCTATACCTAAAATAGTTGTAAGATATTACAGAATATATAACTGATCTGTTCAGTATATTTTCAAATCATATTTACCAAAATGGGGAGAGAGGAAATAGAGAGGAAAAAGAAAGAAACTAGTGAATTAGAGGAATTCTAAGAAACATTTTTATATCGACAGTGTGTGCAACCATTGGTACATGATAGCACATTGAAGTAAAGAGTCTGCTATCAGAAAGGTTTTTCTACGAGTGCCAACCTTAAACAATTTTTGGCACTGTCATGAGATTGTGTTGTAAATGTTTAAGGAAGATGCGTTTGTACAAAACTTTGTAGCATTGGAAACTTGATTTGATGTACACGTTCGTCTTAAAACCTTTCTTTTGTAGAAAATAATTCTTTTTCTTCAATAAAAACCAAAGATATGGCATTAATAGTTTTTAACTTTTTACTGTCACTATATACAATTGGTCTCACGTAGCTGTTCATTCAAATATGTCCTAGACTTTTTTTTTAAACAGCCGTAAATTGCATGTCTCTCGATTTTGGGGTACCCAAGTTTCAAAGGACTGTTCTTCTGAAAGTGCTGAGAAGTCATTCTGGAAATCATTCCTGTTTAAATTGCATCACTCTGGTCTTCCAATAACTAACATTTTAACCTTATATGCTTTTAAAAATCTTGTTTAATGTTTTTTTTTTTTTTGTGCTATATGTGTATTTTTATTTTCAGTGTTAAATCAATGTATTTTATTTTTAAATAGACATTCAATGAATTGTTTGATGCTCATAAAACAGAAGGCGATATTCTTGCTATAGTATCAAAAGCTGAAGAATTCGAACAGATAAAGGTAAAGTTGTATCCTTTCATACCGAGAATATCTCTTAGAACTAAACACTTCTCTAGTACTCACTCCATAAATAGTAAGTGTCTACAGACCTAAGTTTTGTAAACATTAAGCACCACTATAAAATTTTTTCTAAGTAGGCATAATTGCCAAGAACTGTATATCATCTCACTCAAATTTATATGTGGTTCAGCTTGAACTATAGCATACATTTAATAAATAGTTATGAATCTTTAAGGATTCCTTTTAAATGCTTTTAAGAACTTTTGAGCTCCTCAATTATTAACAGGTGAAGATGAGTGTCCATTGGAATGGTGCATCAAGGGATGAGATAGTTTTTCTGTTTGAAGTTTAAACCATTATTAGATGTCTCACTAAACAATTTGCTTTGCCAGAAATGAGACAGGACTCACTGAGGTGATATACTTAATGCAGGGAACAATATTAGATTAGCAGAATGATAAATTCTGATAAATTATTTTCAAATTTGAACTCTAGAAAGTTGTTGTAGCGGATTTTGTTGCGCAGGCTAGAAGATTACTGTACTGTCATACTAAGTTCAATTCCAACCTTCCTTTTTGCTTCCTGTGTGGGTAGGACACAAGGCAATACATTGCAAGCCAGCATGAGCTTGTTTGCCTATGCTTCCATCTCATAGAGGTGTGAGCCAGACTCCACAGGGTTTGTTAGCTTGGGCTCATTGCCATTTTACCACAATTACACAACTTTCAGATCAGAGTTGGCTCTTGTTCACCTGGCTCTGCAAACTGGCACTGTGAATCCCTCACCATCTACATCTTTACATATTTGCACACATTGTCTGAGTACTACCATCTCTTTATCTAATGGAGAAAGGCTATTTTGCTGTAATCTCTTCTATTAGAAGGTAATAAGCATTGAGGTTTTGCAGTGATACATGCAATGTTTTCCAAGCTAGAAGAGGTTTTTTATGATAGTGATATTGCTTTGCTAAGTCTAAATTTAACATAATTGAATATTTAAAAGGAAAGCATATGGAAAATATGATGTGATAGGTTTCTGTATTTGTAATAAAGTTAGTAGTGATGTTTCTTGACTAAAGCATAGTTTTTCTAGTTTGCTTTCTCAGATTTGTATGGTATGGCATCAGTAGACCATCATTTCCAGATTTTTGTAATTCATTTGCTGTGCAGCTCTGCATGTTAAAACCAGTAACTGATTTTCACAAGAATAACTGAGGATTTACCCCTCTGTGTGATACAAATTGTAACTCTTGTTTACTATGAATCATGTCTCCATAATACCTCTAAAAATTCTGCATTTTATGTAGGTAAGTCACCAGTACCTTAAATACAGATCAAGATTTGACCTGTACTGTGCTATGGAAGAGCAGAAAAAATAGTCAAAATGTTATCATAAGCAGAGCATAACATTCCCCTGACACTGGAGTCATCTGTGATGGTTGTGTCCTTCGTCTTTTTCTTTCCTGTAGGACCAGTGGCTGGATAGTTGGGGATTTTAACCCAATTGTCTTAGGGTCTTTTGTACGTCAGGTAGTCAGGACCAAATGAAAATTACTTTCAGCTGGTTCCCTGCAGGGACCAAACATTTACCCTCTTTAAATAAGTTTTACACTAACAGACTATCAGTAAATCAAAGAATATGTAGATTTATGCTGGTTTTGCCATGTAAGGGTCATCAGTTAGAATGGAAAATGTTATGCATTATTCAAACCGTAGATATGAATATTTCTTTACTCACATTAAGACTTAATCTTATTAACAGTGAAAACTTTAATACATGAATCATAGTACTTCACAGTTTTGAGTTAAAAATGTATTATGCCACATACAAACTATGTAACTATAATGAGTACATTTAATGTTAATTCAAGATTGTCCTAATCCAGATGGACAGAGGTTTTACTCTGGTCAAATAAAAAATGAAATCTCATCAGATGAAGGATGGTAGGGTCAGAAGATTCAATTTTTGTGGCATATCAAATTTTTGTATGTCAATGGCAACCTTAATAGATGGTGATGAATAATAAAATGTAATTGTGTCACTATTAAGATAGCTTCAATTATGGTCTTATTAGCTATGTTGTGGAAAATGTGGGTTTGCTGCTTTTTTTTTTTTCCTTAAAACTAGAGACTTCATTTAGAAATAATGTAACTATGTTATAAGGAAATTTTTATTTCAGTGTAAAAATTTTTATCAAATTGCTCCAGCCTCTTCATAATGTATAATTGTGTTTTAGGTAAGAGAAGAAGAAATAGAAGAGCTGGATACCTTACTGAATGATTTCTGTGAACTTCCTGCTCCAGGTGGTGTGGAAAACAATTATGGAAAAATTAATATCCTCCTTCAAACATATATTAGCAGAGGGGAAATGGACAGCTTCTCCCTTATTTCAGATTCTGCATATGTTGCACAGGTAAAAATAGTAATTTTTACATAGCTGTTGCTATCTTCTGCTGTTTTCATTCTCCCAAATGTTTACAATTATATAAGTAGGCCTTGATCTGCAACTTTTGTGTAGATTTTTATGCAAATTGATTTGAAAATCAGAGCCTTGTGTGTGTGCACATGTGTGGGATAACATTTAAGTAGAAAAGATTTGCAAAAGTCTACCTTGGGAGACTATTGCATTTTTTGTTAATTATAAATGTCCTTTTTGTTCGTATTAGCCCTGTAGCGTTATTATATTTAGTAGTTCTAACTGTGATTGCACAGAAATGTTATTCTTAAATTACTGGGTTTTCTTCTAAACCTGAAAAACTATTGCAATCTGCTTTTATGTTTTGAGGACTTTTATACTTTGTTCTGCAAAAAAAAAAAAAAATGTGTTTTATTCACATACCTTGGTTTACACAAGAAAGACGTCAAATTACAATTTTATTGCTAGATGTAATCATGCAAATTTACATACCGGTCTATATATTTCTTTGTCTAATTGATTTGACACCTGAATTGTTGATAGTTATACAGCATGTTTAGTAATTAAACAGAATAATAAGAGAACTGCAAGTCTGTGACACAGAACTGCTTGCTCACACAACTAGAGCCCATCTTAGATAGAAAGGGGTGTTGCTTGAAAGTTTAGAATTCTGCATCCCAGAGAGCTCAAAGTGACAAAATGTTTGTAGATAATCCGAGGTGTGCAACAATAACAAATGTATAAAATAGATTATAAAGTTTTACCTTTTAGTTTGTCCTGTCTCTCTTTTTTTTTCTTCTTTCTTTTTCTTTTAATGATCAACAACATGTTGCATTGCATCATTTTTGTCTCATCCTTACAAAACATTTTTCAAAAGAGTTGACTGCAAAATTGCCTTTAGTTGGTGCTAAAGAGTTAAATATTCAAAAGTATACGTATTGTTCAGCAAGATTTTCATACTAACATTACCTTTTTCAGAAGTGTTTTCATTTCATAGCACATATGGGTATAAATGAGGAAATTCTGAAATCATTATGTATATCATAAAAATTGTGGTATTTGCACAGCAAGATCATTTTGAGTATGATACTTTTAATCTTTGCTTTCAAGACAATTGCATTTATTTGTCTGTCTCAATTATAGCATTTTGTGTGAGGCAAACACGGTCATCTTCTCAGATCTTCATAAATTGTACATGTGGAACCAGTGCTACAAATTGTGAATTTTTTTAATTGGATAGTGACTATTAAGAAAATAATTCATGCTTTCGATGTAAAAGAAATGTGCTTCTTCAGTAACATATGCTTCCTATCATGACCAAATAATTTTCTGGTTTTTATTCCTGTTGGCATTGCAGAGCCAGTAGAGAATGATTGTGTTCTATTCAATGAATCATGAACAGAATTGCTAATTCAGGCATAGTACTGGTAGGCCAAAAAAAAAAAAAAAAAAAAAAACCACCACCAAAAAAACTGCAACTTCATAATATAGCTTGATAAGTTTATGAAGGCAATATCATAACTTATGTTTTCAGGCTAGGACTGACCTCATTCAACTTTATGTCAATAATTTTCCAAGTCCAAAGCAGATTTATACAGTTGGATTATACAATAGGCTCAGAAGATACTAACATGTTAAAAGAAGTCACTACTGTTAAACTGCTGTGCAAATATTGTGAAATTCAATGTGAAATGGGATGCTATTACAGAAGCATGACTGAAGTGAGACATTAAAACTTGAATTTCCATATAAACTGAGTTTGCAGGTATATATTGTGAGAGGAGAAGGAGGAAGATATTAAGTAGGATAAGTGAATTTGTTTCAGAAGTGTTTGAGACGCAATAAATTTAGAACTCCCTAATGTTAGCATAACCATGGTCAAAATTCTATGGCAGACCGACTGCTACAACTTTGATTAGTTGGATATGGGTTTTTTTTGTAATTTCTGTAGCCAATCATAAGGTAGATCTACTGCTAGACAGTGATTGAAAAAAAAACAGTTTTTAAGAATGTTTGAAATAAGTTTGAAAAGAAAAATCTATTGTTATGGTTTGTCAAAGATGAGTGTATGGGATCCTTTTCATTTTGCAAAGAATACTTGAGAGAATTACAACATTATTGCTTTTTTTTTTTTTTTTTCACTCTCCAGAATGCAGCTCGTATTGTTCGAGCTCTTTTTGAGATTGCCCTTAGGAAACGTTGGCCTGCAATGACATATCGACTACTGAATCTGAGCAAAGTCATTGACAAGAGGCTGTGGGGCTGGGTTAGCCCTTTGAGACAGTTCTCAGTGTTACCACCATCAGTCCTGTCAAAGTTGGAAGAGAAGAATCTCACTATAGACAAGATGAAGGACATGAGAAAAGATGAAATAGGTGAGAAATCAGCAACGCTGATCTGCTTTAACTATTAGTAATCAATGACCAAGTTTGAACTAAATCTGAGCCATTCATTAATATACTCACTCTAGTCTGGAAGCCATGTATTGTACTGTTATTGACTGTCCACGGCTTGGACGGTAAGGCTAACCCATGTCCTGCCAACCCCAGAACACATGTGGAACGGAAGTGTATGTTGATATGTATTTACATATATGTGTATATATACATATTTATGATGACCTGTGCTTCCCTTGTTACTCACATTACATAATACACTACTATAAAAGACATCTGTTTATTTTTGCCAGTTGGCAAAATATAGCCTTTTTTTTTTCAATTGAAAAACTATTAATGTGAAAAAGAATAAAAGCAGATTATTATGTCCTGGTATACTATCAGTAAATGGCCTTCTTCTGAACCACTGCATTAATTTTCGTTGAACATGGAGAATTCATTGTCACTGGTGTCATTGCAGTAAAACCTTAATGGAATTTTTTAAAGGATTTGACACTTCAGTAATGAGAAAATCCACAAGCCTACTGATAGACTTAATGACAATTTCTAGTGTGTGTGTATAAACTGTTGTGCATAAACTGTCTACCAGCTGGTTGAAGTTGAAAAAAACATTTGCTTGTAATGTATTTCTTTTTCCTATCTTAGTGTATTTTTTCTTATTTAGGCTTTATTTGCACCTGTTATTGCCAAGTTGCTCAGAAACAAACTGCCATTTAAAAAAAAAAAATCTGATTTTACATTAAAAATACAATTCATAGTCATTGCTTTTTAGAAGTTATGACCTCTGACTTGATATTTCTCTCATTTGACAAGAGAAATACATTCCTAATTTAAAAAGCTTTGTTACATGCCTAATCTAGTCTGGGAAAAGTTGAATAAATATGTAAAAGTTTGCAGATTTAGAGGTTGTATTTTATTGAGTAAGTTCACCCAAAGTACTATAAGAAAATTTTTAAAGCTTACTTTAACTGTGCATTTTAAATGTATTAAAAATACAACATTTTATTTGAAGTGCGAGCATTATCATGCTTTTCTATTCAGAAGAGTTATAACACTTTTTTATTCAGAATTGTTAATTTGTTGTGTATTTGTGCGGTCTTTTTAATACTTAATATTCTTTTCCATTAATTGTATTAGTGCTTTTTTTCTTTACTTTTTTAATGCTTCTTTCTGCCCATACCTGCCCTCAGAGAAGCAAGAAAATTTGTATTAAAATACAAAACCAGTTTTACTTCCTTCAGCGTAGTGAAACTAGATGACAAGATGTTACTTATGAATGTATACGTATTAGATGGCTAGGTTTGGTTTTTATTAACTTACTTCGAAAGTAGATGCCAGTTGGGATTTGACTGACTTGATTTGATATGTAATGATATTTTATGTTCTTCAGCCTTATAAACATCAAAGCAAGTTGATTTGTGCATCTCTGTGAAGTACTGTTATTTGGCGTCCAGTCTAGCCTCTCTTTGTGACACCAAGGGTGTGAAGGAAGCACTTGCGCAGCAGCTGCCTTATTTTCATTTGAATTCAAAGCTATGTTGAAAAGAGAAATGGCAGAGCTTCCAGACTGCCTTGTTCTCTGACTTATAAGGACTAGTTTCAGTTGTAGCGTTTCTTCATTTTTAAATGTTATTGTGAACTTGGAAATAGAATAAAGAAGACAGGAGCTAGTTGGCTAACTCAGTCCCTGGCCTAGGGAAAGATAAAAGCATAAGATGGGTGCCAACTCTCCCAGTGAATGAAGAGTGTGTTGTGTGCACAGATGTTGGATTCCAGTGTACCACAAATTGGTCAACACCAATCTATGCACTATTGTAATGTAACCATGAAGTTTCCAGAACGCCAAGAAATCACAGGATAAATAGTCTTGCTTTTTCAGATACAGATGTCAATCATGGAATAAGCAAAATTTATTCTTCTTTTGTTAAACATACCTAGTTTCTCAAATAGTCAGCTTTTGTTCACACAGTTTTAATATTTCTTAAATGCCATTGATAGTTTCTCATAATGTGACTATTTAAGAAAAAAAGGAGGGAATGAGTTTTGTAATATTTTACTGAAGTTGAGAGAGGAGCCTTATTTTCCTCTAGCAGATAAGTGTACGAAACCTCAGTGCTGTTCTGTACAAACACAGAAATTCACCTCACACGTCATGATACAGAAAGTGATTTTTGGCTTGAAAAATTTTACTTGCCTACATAAAGTTATTGAGTCATGTCTTTGAATATTTGGCACTTACCTTTATTTAACACGATTTATGAAATTTTACTTCTAATTGCAAAAGCTAGTCACTGTTCAAGTATGCTGTAATAGTGTAATACGTATAAACATGTATCACCAAGTTGTACCCATATATTTGTTTTGGTTTTTAATAATCCATTTGGTGGAAGTGCACTTATTTTACCAACTGCAGATTAAACTGATTAAACATGTGTTAAAATTTTTGCATTAGGGATTTACTTCTTAAGAAAGATCACCATTCATTACCTCAGAGTATAGAGAAGCACCTATGTGAGGCAAAATCTGCTAGTTCATTAAATAAGAAAAATCAAAGAGGGAAAGTCAGGATCAATATTTTTAAAATTAGCAATTGCAAGATGTTATGCTTCTAAATTTAGTGCAATAGCAAGAACAAGTTTGTATCACCTTTTCACTCTGCAGACAATGCAAATAATAGAATTTTTTCTCTTTTTTCTTTTTTCTTTTTTTTTTTTTTCAAATGAGAAAGTGTGCACAGGAACCACATAACGATCTCAGAAAATATCAGTAGCCATTTGTAAAGTAGTTTTTAACAGTAACTACTTATGACCCTCACAATTAAATTTAAAATATGCTCCACATAATTGTATAAGCAATTTCAGTGAAAATGGGATAAATCGACCTTCTTGCCCTAAATAAGCTGGAAGTTGCAATAGTTTTCAGGAATAAAAAGAAATCACTGCTATATATGTTGGTTTGTATTTAAAATTAAGAGCAAGGGAACAGAGATTTCAGCTGTAAAATGCAAGTAGGAATTTTTTTTTAATTAATGTTATCACTTTCTTGCCTTAGTTACCATAACTATTATAGAAATAAAAAAAAAAAAAATTGCAACATTTAGTTTTTCCTTTGTCTCAGTTATGCACTGGTGTATTCTGCAAGATCAGAGCTGCTGTGAGATGTTTACTAGTTGTGTATATTTTTTTAAGCTATTAACTACCTTTATCCAGTTTTATGAAAAGCGTTCTGTCTGCTTTGAATCACTACACAGGAATTGTAGAAGTGCAAATGTGTGCCCTTCATTAAGTAAAAGGTCAGTATTCATGCTTTAAAAAAGAACTATATGACTTAGTAAGAGCCTGGTCAAAAAGTCAGTAAAGGAAAGGGAACTAGCTTGACATAATATGTTTGCAGTGTGAATTCTTAATAGTTATTTTAACCCCTTAGTTATAGCCAACGGAGTGGGTTAATACTGATTTTTCTAGGCTCTACACTGCTAATTCAAGTTAAGTATTACAAAATATTCAGACATGCTGGGTCAAGAGAGTCAGACATTTACGCACCGAAGAGCAAAACAAGCAAGCAATAATACTTCTCTCTAAAAGCCTGTTTGAAAGTCGGAGTTGTATTCTGTTTCCTGGAAATGCAAATTTGTTACACATAATGTTTTCTTGGCAGGTCATATGCTGCATCATGTGAAGATTGGGTTAAAGGTAAAACAGTGTGTCCATCAAATCCCCTCCATAATAATGGAAGCAACAATTCAGCCAATTACCCGCACGGTGCTCCGAGTTCGGCTGAACATCGCTCCTGACTTCACGTGGAATGATCAGGTAAAAAAAAAGGAGATGGGGGAAAGATGGGAAGCATTAATTTAGCTTCAGTAATGGAGATGATCACAGGGAGTCTGTAGGTGTTTGCATAAGAAAAAAAAATATTTGTTTTAGCTAAAAAGCAAATTTGATAGTAGGAATGGAATGACCTTTAAGACTTTTGTAGAGGGTGACACTGAAAGATCATCTTATTATTTCCTTTAATTGTTACAGGATTGCACTGTTTATAACATTGAAGCGAATGTTTATACTGAATATTAATAGTAGTTGCTCATAGATTTGTTATATACCCAAAAAGGAGAAGCAAGAAAAAGGGAGATACAGATGGCTCTCTGAACTATAAAAGAATGTCAAATGCAGAAAATAAAGCTTTGAAATACAGTTCACGTATGCCAAGTTCTGCTGCTCTTTATGGCTTTACAAATGTACGTTCACAACATCAGTGCCTTTTTTTCTGTTGGGACTTGTCTGAACAGAAAAACTGAGATATGTTTGGAGTTATATTCATCTATATTTTATGGTGCAAAGTTATATGAAAGGAGTTGTACTAGTTGCACATTTAGACATACCCACACCCTTTGATTCAGAATCTGTTCGTTAGAAATAGATTTAAGATAAATCTAAATGAAACACAAATGTCCACATGGGGGCATTGTATTGTTGCTGGTACTTCTGAAACTTTCTACAGAAACAAGGCAAAGATACCTCAATGGGCAAGCTTATTTTTCTTTTTTTTTTACACTTAGGAGATTTATACTTAAGATTAATTATTCTGAAAGGTGGATAGTGAGTTTCTGTTCTTTTATTTAAAATATTTTTTAAATCCCCTAGATTAAAAATTTACCTTAATTACAAGTAAATTAGAGTTTTATTCCACAAACATTTAGATTATTTTAGAATTTATTTTCTCTGCCTAAAGGCTTTTTCTTTCCTTTTGGATGTTTTGCCAAATTAGCTTATGAATGGGAGATTAATGATCAAAATATAGAAAGTTAGATTTTGTTTGCTACCTGACTTTATTGCAGAAATATTTGAACGGATTCCTAACATTAATTATAACATGAAGTATTTTTTGCTGCCTTATTTATGTACAGTACTTCAGAAGGCAAACAAGCATTACTTTTTAGGGTTGAAACAAGTTTTTATTATTCAATCTTTCATCCACTTTACCTGTAACCTATTAAAAACAAAAAGCTCCACGACTGTTCTTCATATTAAGAAGTACAAAGTAATTTTTCAATCAATTTTTAGATTTTTCTGCAAAATCCACAGTCTTCTTTATTTTTACAAATTGAAAGGGGGTCCATATAGAATTATATTATCTTATTTTGATTCTGAACTTTTAAAGTTATAGCAAAACTTCAGCAGTATTTTCTACTATAACCCCTTGACATCGTTTTCCTAATGGTTGCTTTGGAAACGTCATGATCATTTTATCAATTCAACTTATGGAGCTATTTTTATGTGAATATATATATTGGTATTCATCAAAATTTGGAAAACTTTTTTCTTTTTTTTTTAATTTTTGTAAGGTAGCTGTTGATTTTTATGTTTCTTTAGTAAATGAAACTTCTATCACATTAAATACACAGCAAAAAAAAAACTGTTAAATTTTAATAATCTCCAGAAATTAATAACTATCTTTTAAATTCAGCCATTGGCACTCCAAAACTCCTTGTCCATCATCACACAGTATTTTAGCAAGCTTTTCAGAAGAAGACTACAGAAACTTATAGGTATAGCTGTAACTGGTACAAAAACTAGCTGCCAGAAAATTACATGCAAAGAATCGGAGTAGTCGAATAAAATCAGAATATTAAAAATTTAAATACCGTACTTAACTGAAATACCTTGTGTGGCTAACATTTTATGATTGAAAGACTGTTCCTTTATGTGGATACTTAATTCTAGAATAATCTCATCACAAATGTTGCACTTGCCTTTTCCAAAGAAGGAAGATATGTTTTGGTAGTCGTGAGGTACGACATCATCTTGATCTTTAATGATTGCAGTTTTCAGTGCTGGGAGCCCTTAAGTTCAGTAAAAGCATGTGAGCTATATCCCACTGGAAAATTCTTATTATGTTGTTAGAAGGGAAGGACTATGGACATACTCAGACAGAGCAAGTAAGCCTTACCGCAGCCAGGAGGAGTCCAGCAGAGATATAGAATAATGCAGCTAGTATCAATTAGCTGAGTTGTATATTAGACACATGGTTTTAGGGCAATGATTGCCCAAAATACAGGTATGTGTCAGATCTTACGAGCTCCCCAGAGTTCTTGACAAGCAGTACTGGAGAGCGTGTTGTATTTCATGTTCCCACATTGCCCTTCTTTCCCCATGCAGCTTTGTCACAGGACTTTCCAAAACTAAGATGCTGTTACAGTTTATAATAAAATTTGAGCTTTGAACTTTATTACCTTCCTTAATTCTTTTCCTCCCTTAAAATCTCCTAAACTCTGATGAAGTTATAGTCTCACTGTAACTTTTTCAAAATGTCACCTGCAGTGATCTGTGTCCTTTCAGTCACACTGCTTCAGTTCCCAGTGAAGCTGCTAGTGAAATTCAAATGTAACGAAAATTAATGACAGTGTCTTTACTGTCCATCTACTTATTTATTGTACAACCATTGTAAAAAAGAAACAAAAGCACCTTAGTTCTATTCTTAGTACATATTTTTGTCTTCAAAAGCCAGTACAGACTCTTTTCCAACACATACACAGTAAGGAATTATGCTGAGAGTAAAGTGTGCTGTGTGGATCAATACCAGATTCCTGTAGCATTAAAATTGCCATTAGAAGCAACTATGCGCTTTGTGGTTTTTCCTTTTAACTAAAGTTTAGGAATAATTCCAACTTTTTTTTTTATCTTCATACTGGTTTTGTACCTTATCACAGTCCTCATCAGAAACATCAGAAATCTATGTTCACTTAATAATAAGTCTTCCATATTCCTTTACTATGAATTTTTTTTCTTTTCCTAGATTTTTAAGTAAAATGCTTGCATATTGGCACAAGGCATTTATTCTGACAAAGAAACAGAAGTTCTTAACTGAGCATCCCACCTAACTATGATTTGTGGCTGGCATTGCAAAACAACATACACATCAAAGCAAACAAAAACCGAGGATGGAATAAAGTGTTGCCAGATGGCATGGGAATCATCAACAGACAGCTCTGTTTATGTTGTTCTCACTTCACCTGTAGCAATAACTAGAGCTACAGCCTTCTGAATCCACTTACTCTCCTTTCTAGAGGAGAGGGGAAGAGAGAGAGAAGGAGAGAGGAATGTCACAATTTAGTGTCCGATTTTTCCTGAGAGAATGTTTTTGATTGAAAAATGAGCAGTGGATAGCAGAAGACAATTGTCTATACAGAATCTGAAGATAGAAGTACAAGGAGGAAGGAGGAGTCCTTTTTTAGGAGCCTAGAGGAAACCCTGGGAGTTCAGACTATTTATAAACAGCTGAGGCACTAGCTTCAGTTGCGTTTATATCGTGTCCATTTATATTAAATGTACCTTAAGCAAACTCTTACTGAAACATAATCTTCAAGCAGATTGATCTAATTAGAAATGTTATATTGTTCTTACCTCTGATTTCTGTATTTCTATGTTCCTTTGTAAGCCTACCTCATTTAGAAATATATCCGATATACCCAGCAAATCTAGAGAACCTCATTACAACTGCAACAAAGCTATCTTTTTTAC
Source organism: Chlamydotis macqueenii (assembly GCF_036417535.1). Classification (NCBI taxonomy): domain Eukaryota; kingdom Metazoa; phylum Chordata; class Aves; order Otidiformes; family Otididae; genus Chlamydotis; species Chlamydotis macqueenii. The sequence goes on along the minus strand of NC_141558.1, from coordinate 45,329,333 downwards.
TCTTAAAGGTACATGGCACAGTTGGAGAGCCCTGGTGGATTTGGGTAGAAGACCCTACTAATGATCACATTTATCATTCAGAGTACTTCATCATTCAAAAAAAACAGGTAATGGATTTTATTCAGAATCTCATAGCAAGACAAAAATAAAGTTAGTGTGATGCAGATTTGCACGGTCAAACAGTATTTTTACCTAGGCAGATTTTCATATCAGTAGCACAGCTTTCAGTTTCAGATGTACATGATAAGCCTGGACGTCCACAAAGATGTTTTCTAATCTCAGATGTCCATTTTTCTCCTCCTTCTTTGGTGGGACAGTTATTTCCAGGTGAAAAAAAAAAAGAAAGACTGTAATGGTTTAGTCTGTTAAAGGAAAGATGAAGAGTAAGCCTTATTTTTATCTTTTGAAGTCCATGGAAACAAAATCCATTCCCAGTGGTGAAATATTTTAGAAAGTTGTGAACATTTTGTACATGGAGTTGCATGCATACTTTATTGCTTTGTGTTGGTAATGCCTATGGAAGTGAGGGAAACTATGATTTTTCAAGTTACTAATTTGTCTGTGCAATAATTATTCTCTACATGTTTGCATTAGGTCATTACTAAAGAACCTCAACTGCTGGTGTTCACAATCCCAATTTTCGAACCTCTTCCTTCTCAATATTACATTCGAGCTGTTTCCGATAGATGGTTAGGAGCAGAGGCTGTATGTATCATAAATTTTCAACATTTGATTCTTCCAGAGAGACATCCACCCCACACAGGTAACTTCAAATTTGATCATTTTGATCTTGTTGATATTGCTTTTCCTTATGATAGTGCAATAAATCTCTTAACTTGTGCTTCACCATAGAAAAGTATATGGAATTTCACTTTTGTGAAAATTTGTATTATTGAGACTATTTCTTCACTAACTTTAAAGCTTTCTAAAATTTTAAATTCCTGGACAAAAAGCAGCTCACTTCGTCTTAACATATTACCAGCCTTTTAGTCTCTCCAGGTTCTCTGTAAACCGTAGGAAAATTGAAACTATCATATAAAACTAAGCAAATCTCTGTGTTACAGTATTAAGTCTTATCTTAGTGCTTGTAACCATTACATTTCTTCTGGACTGTTTAAAAATAATCTTAGAGTGGTTGGTTGTATTATAAATGGCATTCAGCAAAGAAAAAGCACAGTTAAAATTTTGAAAATATGAAATATTTTATTATTTTACTATTTTTACTAAAATAAAGTCGTCAAAGCAAGCACTGTTACAGTACCGAACATCGCATTTTAACTCAGCACTGCTAATCAAGTCATGGCCTTCCCCTCCCCCCTCCTTTTTTAACACTTGGCACAGAAGCATATGTTTGTGTTTTGCTTCTTTTTTTTTGGATACATAAATTGCTTTATACATTCATTGTGCCTGATGTCATTGTGAAACCTTTCCACTGTAATTACATTTGGCTCATCTAGCAGTCTGTGAAGTGAATGCCTTCAGAAATACTCAGTTCTCATACGGTGTTGTCCTTTGGCATGCATAAATTCACATGTGTTTGTGAAGTGTTTAGCTATTGTTATACTGTACCTACGCTGTCTGGAAAAGCATGTGTAACCTTTTTATCTAATTGACTGATCACTGACTACTATTCAGAAGAAACAGAAAGATATTTACACATCACCAGTTATGGAGCCTCTAGGATTTATGGTAATTGATTTCAATTCCCATCTGGTTCCCACTCAACAATGAAGTACATAGAGGCCCTGCTAGGCAAAAAACCTCTCTCCTCCACAGAGCCCAAGAAATCGCAGTTTCAGTGGGAATGATAAAACATCCATAAGGTATCATTGAAAAGCACGTGAAGAATATTAGGCATCATTGCCTCAGTAGATTTTATGACTCACATATCATACCTTAATGTGAAGCACCCTGAAAAGACAATGAGACCTCCAGCCACCAAAAAAAAAAAAAAAACCAAACTTCAAAGCAAGCATCTGCATAGCAGAATCACTGCAGTCTCCTTAATTTGGTAGGATTCCAAATCCAATCTAGTTATATATATCATCTTCCAAATTCTGTAATCTCTAATTGTTTGGTTAGCAGATGCCCTCAAGATATATTGAGAATCAAATACTGAAATGCTGTTTGCTTATTTATTAAGATTATGTCTTTAATTACATGTTTAAAGGCTTAAATGCAAAATTTAGTTGTACTCATCTGATTTGTATCACTCCATCAATTTAGAAACTCCAAAGAATCCTTCCTTCTTAAACAGATTTTTTGCCTTGAATCTGAAATATACAGACTATGCTGTCCTCTAACTCCGCATTCTGTTATCATAAGAAGCTGGACATACATATAATCTAATACAGTGAGTTTAGAATTTACTACAATTGCATAAAAAGGAAACAGCTTTAAGAAAAAGATTAATTTATGCAAATGGCTGGTTCACAGTTATCAGAATACTAACAACAGTACTCACAGAAGTATTTCAGAGCTATAAAATCAACTTTTTATTATTCCTTATTGAAGTTAACTATGACCCAAATGTGGACTCTGTGTCATATGAGATATTAAGTAAATCAATTTCCAATGTAAGTTGTTTTCCACTAAATTATTGGTTAATGTCTTTATCTTCATAATAAACTGTGTTTTGTCATGGCATCTCTCATCATGCACTTATTATTTTGTGTTTTTAGAGCTTCTAGATCTTCAGCCTTTGCCTATCACAGCCTTGGGGCATCGGGAATATGAAGTCCTGTACAAATTCACGCACTTCAACCCTATCCAGACCCAGATATTTCATACACTTTATCATACAGACTGTAATGTTCTTCTTGGAGCACCTACAGGTTCTGGAAAAACAGTTGCAGCTGAATTAGCCATCTTTAGAGTTTTTAACAAGTATCCCACATCAAAGGTTTGTAAAATAGGTTTACTAGAATCATTTTTTGTAGGCATGTTTTCAGCAATACAAAGGCCTAGAAAAAAACTATGGCAAATTGAATTTTACTTTCTCCAATTTGTGCCTGTCAGGATACAAAATGGTACTGCGTTATGTACATTATGCTTTTATTTCAACTTTATATATTAGTCAATGTACAAGTAGAGTTAAATCTAAAAACACGACATACAGACATGCTGAATTTCCTTTTCTGTACTTACCTACATTTCCTGCTTTAATCTCCTTCTACTAGCATTAGTACTGTTTTATAGCTATTCCTCTCCATGTGAATGCAACTAGCCCAGTCTCTCTCTTATTTAAACAAATGAGTTGCAATTAATTACTACAATCCAATTTTCTGTGTTTTATTTCTTAAATTGTCTAAAAGCTGAATAACTCAGCTTGGGATTTTGTTTTCAAAGTGAATATATATCTGTGTCTTGACTTAGCTGTCTTGTCTTAGTTAACCATGTTTTAGCTTTGAAGTCTTTGGAGGAGATATTTGTATCTGACTCTGAGATTTAACCAAATAATAACCTTTGAAATTAACAGAAATCATGTACATAAATCCCTTACTCATCTTTGAAATTTCAATATCTTCATGTAATTTGTTAGTCCAAGTGAGGTAAACAAGACACTCATACGTTTTCAGCTTATCTGTTAGACTTACAAAATAGCCAATTCTCAAAGGAATATATCTTTCAGATTTTAATAAAGCTGAAAACCTGGCTGTACATTTTAAAGAATTTATGTGAATTCTTCATGTAGCAGTTTCTTCTTGTTCAAAAGCTTCAGAATATTTAACCATAAATCTGTAAATAAATATTGTTTCTACATCTGAGAGTATTCCCCCCTGCACAGCAGGCTTCTTTGAGGAAAATATTGTGACATTTTGCTTAAAATAATCAGCTTTTTAATTTAATTGGTAATGTTTTAATAATTTAATGACATAACTAGAAATATTAGGTAAAATATTACTTGCTGGAAATTCTGATTATTTCTGTTCTGGAATGTTAGCTTGCAGATTTTATAGTCCTGGCCAAAAAAAATGGCATTCTTTATATAAGTGGGTTTTGATATTAAATGGTATGATGAATGCTTCCATTTCAAGAAATTATTCTTTCTTAGTATATTTTCTTGTTAATAGCTCAGGAAACAAGGAAGTTGTTTACGAGTGTTAAGTCTGTTTTAAATACAGTCCTGTTGTAGGTCATTTAAGGAACTCAGGCCTTAATCATTTTTAAGATAATGAGTATGTTCAAATCTCACCAGTATTAAATATTTTTTTTCCTTGTAGGTACACTTTAATAAAGGTTACTTGTTTGACCTCTGATTTTGTGATTTTTCTTTTGCAGGCAGTGTATATTGCGCCCTTAAAAGCACTCGTTCGGGAAAGAATTGAGGACTGGAAAGTTAGGATTGAAGAAAAACTTGGTAAAAAGTATGTTTCTCCTTACCTAATCAGAGAAATGAGAAGCAAAAGAACAGCCCATCAAGTATGAATAAAATCTACAGAATATTTTTGAGTATTTCAAAATAGATTTTGATTGTATGCTATCCTTTAAATTTCTAGTACTTAAAAAATAAAAAATGCTATCAATAGTCATTGTAGTGATAGCAAAATCAAAACTAAAAAAGGGATAGACTTTTATACGCAGCTATTTTCATTCTGATTACTTGAATATGAAGCTCAGATTTCTCTCTGCAGTGTCCTTGGGAATTGAAATTGCAATCCAAAAAAAGCTTTCTTTAGAAACCTCAGCTATAAGAAACTCATAGGAGTTACATGAACTGTATACTAGTATTCATATATTGTCCTTCATATGTATATTACATATAATTTTATTCTTTGGTAGCATTAATTTCTTGCTGATCTTCTCAGATGTTGGAGTTCAGCCTTTACTTTATGACATGTAAGGTGTATCAATCATGTTGATGCTTTCCAAATTATAGTTTCTTGAGTTAAAAATTATATCCATAGGATGCATTATTTAAGGCCTTTTTCTTTCCTATATATGGCTTTATTTGTAAGTTAAAGCTCAAAGCACACCACAAGTTTCAATAGAAAGAGGTGCTACCCTCTATACGTGAAATTACCAGTGAGATTCCTGCTATTATCATAGCAGTGACTTTCGAATTGGTAATTTTTTTCTATTTTAATGGCCTGTGAGGATAAATTATTTGCATCATGATTTAAAAATATTTTCTGGTAATACTTTCTTTTTAAAATTTACTCCATTACTTGTGACTGAAATTTTGAACATTACTTTGAAGACTCTTTATTACTCAATTGGATGTAGAATGTGTCGTAGAAATGTCAAAAATCCACTATATTCAGTGTAAAATGATGGATCATGTCAAATGCTGTTGTAGGACTTGAAAGGATAAGGCAAACAATTGGAAAATCTCTGTTAATGTTCCCAAAAAATGACCTCAGGATAATTTCTGCTCCAGCCTTTATGGAACTTCACCAACAAATGCAGATACACTACAGTCTAGCCTCATTATTCAAAGCAGAGATCTGTACAGAACAGCAGGCAGCAACTTGGTAGCATTCAAGAAAGCTTTCATCCTGGCTATGACAGGATGTTATGATTCACATTACATCATAATAATATTCTCATACTTTCTTCATTTTGAAAAAATAACCATAGATGGTTTGGGTCTCTTATTCACCCTCTTTATGTGGTTTGTGCTAAGGAATGGTATTTGGAATTTATATGGTATGGTATGTGCTAGGAAAACAAAGAGACAGGTTAATTTACAATTTTCAAAATCCTCTTAGAAGTATTTGTTAAGAAACAAAATTACTTTGTTTAATTTTGTTTCTTCTCTCTTTTTAGAGTTCATGTTTAGGAGTTAATATTTGAACATTAAGATGTTCTAAAGCTTTGTGAAGCCAAGACACCGTCTTTCTTGATTACAGGGTTGTAGAGTTGACAGGAGATGTGACTCCTGATATGAGAGCTATTGCCCAAGCTGACCTGATTGTTACTACCCCAGAGAAGTGGGATGGTGTCAGCAGAAGCTGGCAGAACAGAAGCTATGTTCAGAAAGTTTCCATTCTTATCATAGATGAGATCCATCTGCTAGGTGAGCATGTTTTGTTGTTTTTAATCAGAATTGTTGCTAAATTTGAAGTGTTCTGGTACTTAGGATGTGAATATACTTCTTGACATCTCAACCCTTTCTTTTTCACTGTTTTTTCAATGGACTTTACTAGGGGATGAGAGAGGCCCAGTACTGGAAGTCATTGTGTCTCGAACAAACTTCATCTCATCTCACACAGAGAAGCCTGTAAGAGTAGTTGGTTTATCCACTGCTTTAGCAAATGCCAGAGATCTGGCTGACTGGCTAAATATTAATCAGGTATGAAAAATGTTTCAGAAGATGGATATATATTTGTGGTGCAGAAAAACAAAATATCCATTTTTAAGATAATTCAAGGTTAAACTTGAAAAATGTTTTCTTGTAGATGGGTCTGTTCAACTTCCGACCATCAGTACGCCCAGTTCCTTTGGAGGTGCACATTCAGGGCTTCCCTGGACAGCATTACTGTCCTCGCATGGCTAGCATGAACAAACCTGCATTTCAGGGTAAGTGACAAGCCCCTAGACCTTTTCGTTCTTTCTATAAAAGAAAAAAAAATACTTTGAGCACTTTACACAGTTCATTTGCAGCACATTTACAACATGTGTTGCTGTATGTACTCTTGGCATGTGTAGGGGGAATCTGCTCTGCTAATGGCCCAAAGCTATTTTTCTGAAACATAAAGTGTGCTGCAAATGCAGCATATAACAGGAATGTAATGTATTTAGGAGAGAAGAATAAAATCAGTGCTAATGAAGAGGAAATAAAATGTGTTTTCTCTTAGTGTTTGACACCATAAAGTAACATTTGTGAAAAATATTTGAAATTTAGAAAGTAATAAAAACATGCATATTATGAATCTGCTGAGGTATTTTCATATGGACCACTGTATGTAAGCATTAAAAAAATTGTGAACAGAAGTTGCAAGTCAGGCTAACCTCCTATAATTCTAGTTTCAAAGCAATAACCATAAAATACAAAATTTGTAGTGCATCCAAATATGCTTCTGTTTTCAATTTTTTATCCTAACAAAGCTGGCAAGCAGGGTAGATTTAAGAAAAACTCTCGTATTTTATTTGAACATGTTTTGTTTTGGTTACATAAGGAATATTTATTATATCAATTAAAAATAACATCTGAAATAAATTTTGTAATGTGAACTGCTGTTGATTGTGAGGTGACATTTGCGAGGTGACTTTTTAGCTGCTTTAATTAGCCTTATGACAGAAGCAAAGTATTGATTGTGGACTAGAGACCAGTCTTGACAGCTCAGATTATTTACACCTCCACAAGAGCATTGTACAAAAACACTAATGAACAATAAATCTGTCTTGGGCTGTTCTGCCACACCTGTTCCTCAAGCAACAAAAATCCATTAGATGCTGGGCTTTTAAAATATATAGATATATTGGCATATATAGTTGTAAGGTATAAATACACATGAATTATCCTACTTCAACAATTTCACAACTGTGTAGTGTGTGTATGTGCAGGAGCGCATGCCGGGTAGTATTCATGAACTGAGGAACAATATGTGATGGTGGATAGTATGAAATAGTTTTCAGAAATTAACAATACATAAATGTAACTGCGAGAATGAGAATTACATGAGAAAACACACAAATGGATTTATAAGAGATGTAGAGAGACTATTTGAAATTCTGTGTACACCTGTTTATACTTCTAGTGCTTGTTGATGTTAGAAAATCTGTAGACATATGATTTATTGAGGGCTTTTTCCCCAACTTGTTTGATGTGATACACTCAAGGTTATTTTAGCATTTCCATGGCAATACTTATTCCTGAGACCATAAAAATTTTGCTGCAACCTGAAACTTTTCAAACATGGGCTGAGCAAGAAAATGCTCTTTTAAAAAGTCCTGAAATATAATAAGTTTAAATATATGAGACTAATTAGTAAACAACTAAGTTATTTTGTACCACAATGTCCACCTTTCTCAGCAGCCATTGAAAAGTCACTTTCTACATTTTTTACCTTTTCTAGTTTTGATAGATTGAGGTGAGCCTTTGCAGACAGACATGAGTTTATGCAGTCTGAGCTCTGGGTCAGGCAGAAAGCAAGTTTTGGACCTTGATGGCACTTAGCCTGAGACAACATTCCCAGAAAAAAAGGTAACAGAGTTACTAGGCTGAGACAGAGACATTTACAAGCTTTGAAGTCTAGAAAGCTTGTCCAGGTTTTGTGGTGGTTTGGTGCGGTTTTTTTTCCTAACTGCTTCTCTTAAATCTTTAGTTTACAGTGATCACTGAAGTAGCAGGGCAAATTAACTCAGACTCAGCTAAGCATAGTTATATGATCTTTGATTCAGAAATTATGTACGCTCACCTCAGTTGTATCTGTCAGAATAGAGACCTGTATATCTTCTGCAGAGATGTATATCAGCTATCTAGGTATTGCAAAGAGAAACTCTAATTTTTGTCATTGCAGGACCTAATTCTCAAGTTATGTTTTCTTCAACAGCAATTCGGAGTCATTCTCCAGCCAAGCCTGTTCTTATTTTTGTGTCATCCAGACGTCAGACGAGGCTTACTGCCTTAGATCTGATAGCTTTCCTAGCCACTGAGGATGATCCCAAACAATGGTTGAAGATGGACGAAAGAGAGGTAGAGTGATTTTGCCTTGTGCGTTACTTGTGCTTTGCTTCTGTTTTATTGATGTTTGTTTGAAAAGAAAGTACATCTAAAACAAAAGACTCATTTGGGGGTGGACCTTGAAACAGCTATGCATATGCTATATTTCAATATGTATTAAAACTAGTGTCAGCATTGAGACTATGTAAGCATCTTCGCAAGATGTGAACTTTAGAATGCAAACTCTTTTATCTTTGTTTTTCCTGCATATCTATTATTAATGCCAGTTCCGTTGTCCCAGGCAACATATATTGCGTGATACAAGTCTTTGATACAAAGATAAGACAAGAAATAGAAGAAAGTGGACTAGTGTTCTACAAAATTTACAGCTGGAAATGTGTGACATAGACATTGAGCTGGAATTTAAACCAAATCTCTTTCAGTGTTTTAGGGAGCAAAGCCATCCTTCTCATAAGATAACTCTGTGGGCAGAGGGTTATGTGTATGCATATATATCTGTGTGTATATATGTACATACGTATACACATGTCTATCATCTATACTCATGCATACATAGACAGATAGATATACTGCAGAACCAACAGTTTAGGAATGGTTCAGTCTTGCATATCAATGAAATGAATGAATATTATTTAAAAAATAAGATAGCTTCTGCCAATGCCTTTATTATAAGGACATAAAGATTACGAAGTCAAATACTCGGATGGTAAGCAATGATGGAGTAAAGGTTTAATTTTTTGGTTCTTCAAGCAATATAATCCTTAATTACATTTTCTAGTACTGGTTCAAAAAAATCCTTTCACTCTTTTGCAAAACATGAGTGATGGTCAAATAGTAAAGAACCATTCAATATTCTGATTTATCTGCATTCTCCAAAATGTATACTAGATTTTATTTATTGCACTCAGTTCTGCACCTGCTCTGAATACAGAATTATTTATTTCCTTCTGAACTAATGGTCTTGATTACAGTACATCATTGCTTCAAAACAATTTTTTTGGTTGATATTCAGATTTCCTAGATTTTGGAAGTTAACTTTCTCTAATGGTTGCAGAACTTCTGAATAGGAATTTCTGTGATAATATGGGGCCAAAACACAGCAAAATGCATGACCCATAAATACAAGGTCCAAATTGAGTATTGTATGAATCTTTACATATCAACAGTTGTATGAATACAATTGTATACCACAAATTATATGCCAAGAAGTAAAGGTCTCTAGATGAGATGATCTTATTTTTCTTTGTCTTTGCAAAAAAAAAAAAAAAAAGTTATTTTCCTGAGATAAAGCATAACATCTGTATCATTCCTCTTTTGGATGGATTTTAAAAGAGAAAATTGATGTCTTGGCTGATAAGCTACTCGTACTAAAACATATCTCATTTTGATGCTGCTTTTCTAACTGTATAACTTCTATTTAATGTTTTCTTGAACATAACAGAAACATTAAATATCAAAATTATTCGTGCATAGTAGAGTACTCTAGTACCTTGTGCTGGTTTACTGTCGTAATCTCACCTACAGTTAGAATATGCAACATGCAGCTTGTCCTAAATGATTTGCATTAATATGAATAGCTTTCTCATGTCCTGTGATCCATCACTATCCTGAAAAGAACTGTAAGTGAAGCTTCTTCAGTTGCTGGAAAAGGGTTTTCTATTAGGAGTCTTTGAATTTCATATGTTTCAGAATATACCTCTGAAGGTTTTCAAAGAGGAGCCAACAAGGACAAGCAGACTTTGCATTTATTAGTTTAATAACGTTTGCATATAATTTGTATTTGAATTAATAAGCTGAATGTTTGGAGCATAAAATACCTACCAAGTTATTCAGTTCTGATTACGTAAATATAAAAGACTGAAGATTAAGCCCATATCTTACCACTATTATGCAGAACACAGTTGTGTTTGAAGTACCCACAATTTCAAGTGGATGTTTCTTTAGGTAATTATGGGACCAGTGTGTAGTTTTGTGTTTAAATGAGCATGATTAGCCTAAGTTTCATTTGGCATTGAAGCAAAGGACAAAACTATAGTAGTGCTACGTACACGGAGTATGTACTGCTTCGTTCTTTATCTGTAATAACTTTTTTAATCTAAAAATTCTGATATCAAGTTATATTAAAGTCAAGCTTGGACTAGGTGAAATAGACAAAATGCTCTCCATATTGCTATAGCATTTTTAAGTTTTAAATGGAGAACTAGTGAATACTTACTTTATTGTAGGTATTGCCTACTTTATAGTAGGTATTCCCTGTCTTAAATAGTTGCTCAAGTAGTTCAAGTGTTTCTCAATTCCATGGGGGATAAAAATGGACCAGTTAGAAGAAATAAATTGTTGTTGCCTTTAAATAACATTTTGTGTTGCCTGTCAGTTTCTCACATTTGTTTTTTTGCCAACCAGTCTTCCTTTAGGGGAACTTACAGACAAATTACTTTATTTTCAGAGTATTTGTAATTGTTAATTGTGAAGTATGTTGATATAAGAGATTTTTGTTAAATGGGTATATACAAAGTTTACAAGCTTTACAATAGGCCTTGGCATTTTTCTTCATTCAGCCTTATTTGTATGACATTAATTTTGTCTGACATAAGATTGTTTTGAGAATTCATTGGTTAGTTTTGTTTAATGGTGTAATTGGTTTTGCTACATGATGGCCAAATGTTAGTCTATGTTTATGTTAGCTTCCTAGTGGGTAGACTTCATAAGGCTCTTAAAATGCTGTAAACAATGCCATCCATAATAACATCTGGAAGACTGATATTGAGGTAGACACAGATTCTTACAGCCATTGAAATTATTTTTCTCTGTTACCCCACATGACAGCTTTTCTGTGACAGTAACAGAGAGATTCAGGCCTTGCAGGGGAGGGATTAGAGTTGGAGAGACTGACCAGTACTGGATCTTTGTTCCCTATTTATCAGTTATGCCATCATCTTAGCTTCCTCCAACTTCTCTGTAGAGATTCTCCCTGTAGTGGTAGTGCCAAACCAGGCTCTCACTTGCAGCATGTGAAGGGTTCTGTTCACAAAACTCCAGAAGACTACTCGGCACCAGTACTCTCAAATAACAGGCAAATCCACCCCCATCTCTGCCACTCAGCTCCAAGTATCAAATTCAGACAATATTTCAATCAGTTGTATTTTAACGGACATGAACTTGTATGAAGCTTCTGGAATACGTATTTGTGTGTGTAAGTTACATATAGAAACAACCCGTCAACTGTTGCCCCCCAAGCAGACAACAGCATACCTGGATCATGGAGGAATCATACAAGATGTTCTTTCCCTCAAAGGAGTCAGTAGTCTAACAGGTACAACTGAGTTATAGTCAAGATGGGATTTTTTTTTCTACATCCGTCTACTGAAAATATATATTACGGGCAGCTCCATTCAGTTTTGGAGATTATTCTTCCTGGATGCTTTCCTTGAATTTCGTATCTGATGTACGGTTTCCTGCTCATACCCATTTTCCTACAGTATTCAGAAAGTTGAAAGGTATTTGGAAAGTTGAGACAGCAGTCAGTCTTCATAAGACTGGACTATACTTGACGAAAATTGCTGTTTCTTGTACTGATAAGTTTTCTAGTTTTACTGGACCTGTTGTTGCACCACAATAGTTAGATCTGTGTAATAGATTCTATCCAATTAAGTTTCAGGCTATGTTTTATGAACAAATGTCTACTCAAATACCTCATGTCTAGTTTAGTCTGAGCAAGGAAGCCTCCAATGATGTTGAAGTATCCTACTTACTGAAATTTGTAGCTGATACTTCAAAGCTCATCCCTACTTTTGCCAATTGCTCCTGCAGAAGTTCTTCAGGATTTAAAGCAGGACTGTCAACGTTTGCCCAAAGTAGAGTGTGAGTGGGCAGTCTCTTGGAGAGGAAAGAATGGTTACCTATTTTAGAGCCTTAGAGGTGGGATTTTCTCTTTTTCTGTAAGGTGCGTTGTCCATACACGTTCCAAAATGAGCTCTCTGTCCACCTTAGGATTTGCAGTCCCAACACAAAGTTTATTTTTCAGCAAAGAGTGAAGAAGCAGCTGAAGCTGCCTTCCATGCCATTTGCGGTAGTTGCAAGGACTCTTCAGTAGACATCATTCTGTAAAGATTGTCCTGGTTATACTTACAAGGCACAGGTGCATCATGACAGAAATGTGAATAGGCAGTGCATCTCAAAGAGAAGACTGCCCCTGTAAATTGAGTAATTTTTTATTTCTTTTTGTTGTTCATTGATGACCTTATGCTTACCCTGCTTTTTTGTATAATCTTGAGATTATTTTTAAATACAAACTTTCTAGCTAAAATTCTAATTTGGAGCTGTCAGCCAGGACTGTCAGATTGAAGCTTTTGTGACCCATTACTTACCTTGTTAAAAGGGACAACAGCTCAGATAATCCATTTGGAAACAGACAATGTCACCAGTTTGTGGTGGTAAGCTTGGGCAAGATCAGTTACACTATTCTACATTAGGAACGGACTAAAGAGGAACAAGTCTTTCTCTTTCAGAAATTGCATCTACATGTGTGGTGGCAGCAGATGTTGCAATCTTTTTATAACATAAGTTATTAGAATCAAGTTTTCAGTTTATTTTTTCTGGTTTTACTACTTTTTGTTTTCAACCTAAAACAAAAGTACAAAGTAGTATTTATTGTTTATTGTTTGAAGTTAGAATGCAGTTCTCACCAGCAAACAAGCAGGATGTTTTCTTATTTTTGGTTTTTTTTAAAAGAAATTTATTCCCTGGCCAGATACTTTGATTTTTTTAAATTCATATTTACAGTGCAAGGACTGGGAAAAAAATGTACCCATATACACAGTTTTAACGTTAACCACAATGATTTTTGTATTCTGCTTTATACATCGTTTTACCATCTGCATCTTGTTAAGACTGTTCTTTATGAAACCTCTAGAAATAACTAAAATCCTCTAGCACAAACATACCTACTGTAATATTCAATAGGATCCATAGCAGGCAGTAGCCAGCTTCCACTGAGTTCTAGGGCACTTGAATGAAGGGCATTCATGGACTCCAAAAGAATGAATCAGGCCCATACTGATTTTATGATTTTAGAGACGTGAGTCTATAAACATGTGTGAGCTAATTATAGATTTGTATATGTGTTCGTATACTATGGGGAAACATGCGTAGACATATGCATGAAAGTGAATTAAATTTTACCATATACTTCTGTTTTGCATTGCTAAAAAAAAGAAAGCAAACAAAAAAAAACCCATCCCAAGAATTTTTGGAAAGACAAAAGATTACTTTTCCTTCTCTAACCTTTAAATCAAAGAACCTATTATCTCCATGTTATTGTTCTGAGGTAATGCTGTGCTGTATAACTGGAATAGAGGAATCTGATCTGTGTCATTAATAGGTATATTGCTGTCTTTCAGATTAGATTTTTAGCATTAAATGTATATGTTTTAATAGTATATCTCAATTGTTTAAACTATATTTTAAAATCTTTCTTGAATAATTTTCTTTGAGGTGTTTTAGGCATCTTGTATGTATGGGAGAGTTCTGGAGTATGAGGATGTCAACTCTTCATCAAAACTTATTTTATAAGATGACTTTTCTCCTATCTTTAAAGATCACGGGGGTACCCAAGAATGATTTCTAAGTGTTTTGCTCATTATAGAAGTTTGACTTCCTTCTACAATATTTTGTTTTTACGACACAAAAGTGTGTCATAAAAAATTAACATTTAGTTATAACAAGGAGATGTTTTTATTTCACTTAACGTCTGTAGCAGATGTGAAATATGTAATTATTTTTGTAAAAGACTTCATAACTTTCACGATTCTTTTGTTTGGCACATCTTTCTTCTATTGGGCATTTTAGACAATTGATAAGCATTATTCAGTGGCATATGGTCTGAGTCTGACGTGCTTTGAAAAGAGTACAGACTACTAATAATGAGGATTCTGTGAAAATGGGAAAACCAGCACAACAGATATGCTTTGAGAAAGTATGGGTTTTTAGCATCTTGAAACAATATATCACACTCAAAGGGACAGAATTGGGCTGCACAATCTGTTAGCTCATTCTTGTCCAATCTGGTCTCCTCCTTTCTTTTGGAGCCAGCATTGTCATCAACTTGCTGAATTATACTCTGACTGGAATGTATTTCAGGCACAGGGTAATGTATCTACTTAAATGGAATCCTATCTTTCTACAAAAGCTTTTTAAGTATAATAAATTTAAAATATAAAAAAGTTCTATTAGCTTAAAGTAAATGGTTCAACAGTTTACATATGTGCAGGAACAAAGAAAATGACTACTTACTAGTTTAAGAAAAATCTAGCTTATTCAGAGTTTAGAGTGTAAAAGGTAGAAATAAACTTTATTTTTTATAATAAATATTTTGCAATACTACTAGAGTCCCAAGTTGGTTTTCAAAGGGTTTTTTTTATTAAAAAGTGGATTCCTAATCAACCTAATGTGAGGAAAGCACAGGAGGTATTTTTGTTTGTTCATCAGAAAATCTGTGAAGGATAGCAGAACCTTTTCTGCATGGGCCCGATCCTGCCCGTCTTGGAGTCCGGGGAAAGATCCCTCCTTGCATTAAGTTCCCTGCATCGATGTTGTACAGGGTTTTGTTATGTCAGTACCATTTGTATTTCCTTATATTATTTTTAATATACTTTTTTTGTTCTTGAGATATATTTTCTTCACCCATTTATGAGTTAGCATTACAGTTGTTTTCAGAAAGATAAATAATAATGAAGTTATAACAATGCAGAAACATTAGATTTGTTTTATAGTCACAATGCTGTGTCTGTTTCTGGTTAATGAACCTATTAATTGTGCCATTATTTCTTAATAGAAAGGGATAATATTCTGACACTACACTGACATAAGAGAGTTATATTTTTAAATAAATTGTCATGAGAATTTTAAGCCTTGGATTGTGCCTATGGGTAAAATAGTTGTGTTTATTACATTGATTTATGTGAAAGTAAGGGGTCAGCTAAAAACGACTAGCATTCCCTGCTGCTAAAATGACAGGATAGTAGTACATGTGCCAGCTCTCCTGCTAAGGGTTCTTTAGTTTTCCTGTGGTAAATTACACTGCTTTGCAGGTATGACTAACAGCACCACAGGCCACCGCTGTAATACAAGTCCAAGGGAGAAAAAAAATAACCACCACTGATTGTAAAAGCAAGAAGAACATCTTTGAATAAATTCCCAGCAGTGTGAATTTAGGATGTTCTGTGTTGGTGACTATACAGCAAAAAGGTTTAGCTCAGGTTCTGTACGGAAAATAACTAACACTGTAAAACTGCGTGTGCTGAAGGAGCAGTCTAATCGCTATAGACTAATCCAAATCAACCAATTTGGTCTCTGTACTCTTCTAGAGGAAAAGAGAGTTTAGTTTCATTATTTTCCCAATACCAAATTCTGCTCATGTGAATAATGAAATAAATGTCATTAGAACTGGCTTGTTCCCTTACGTTAAAGATATAGCTATCATAAGATGATGATTCTTGGTGGGGAAGAGAAAAAATAATTCAGCAATATAATATCTTTTGTCAATTGTTGAATGCAGAAATAGGGTAAAATGTAAATGCATTATTTTTTTTATTATTATTTTTATGGTATTTACTGGTGCCATTTTCTACTTTTTCATCTTAATTCCCTGTCAAATGTGTATATATATATATAACTATTATTTCTCAAAGTGTCTATCTAAGCATAAGAAGCCTGTGCAGTGCTAGTACCACTTAATAAATCTGTAGCACAAAAAGCATTAATAGGTTCAAAAATATATTTAGTAATGTATGTTGATGGCCATAATTGTTGAGAAAATGGTATAAAGGTTCTCATTTTATTGAGCTATTTTTTTGTCTTAGAAGAAAAAATCTTTAAGATGAGTCATATTTCATGTTGTCTGCACTGCAGTCACATGTCTACATGGTGACCAGAGAAATCAAAGGTTTGCTGATTGTATCTAGATAGATAAACTTTATCCTTTAACATATCCTCCTTTCATTCAGTTCTTTACTTTCTTCTACTTATCTACCTCTCTTCTTGTTTCCCTTTCCTAAATAGACTTATCCCCTCTTTACTTCTCAGTTCTTTGTGATTTTTATTCTGCTTCCTTTCCTTTCAGTGTTTTATAGTCCCTTTTGGTCTTTTCTTCCGTAAGCATCCTTTTCTTTTATACATGCCAGCTCAGTTTATACAACAAAGCTTGTGTGTCTTAAAATACAGGAAACTCTCAGGAACATCCAAACAACTGCATTGTGAGGGAAAATAAAGTTTAGGAGCTTCCATTGACAGGTCAAATTGATTGGACCAAGCCAAAACTCGAACAATTTTTTTTTTTAATTGGATTCTCTGTTACTTTCATCAGTTCTGGTTCTGTTAGTCAATATTACTTCAACAAACAGACTTTTTAAAATGCTTTGTAATTTGCTCTACCTGACAAAATTGATTGATTTACAAAATCTATATTGTTTACTTGGGTTTTTTTTTAATCCTGATTATGGACTATTATATTCTCTGGCTTTTTTGTACTTTTTAAGGATTTTTTTTTTTTATAATAGTAGTGACATGTGTTACTTGGGTTTAGATATGTGAGTAATTTTATTAACATTAAGGTCTGAGAATTATAAAACCCAGGAAACATTTAGAGAAGGTTTACAGTTCTGAACATCGGAAGTGTAACACCTCAGAGTCCTAAGTGGAAATGAAGATAACACTGCAATCGTGTTGGTATCATATCTCAGTACTCTGAGATGCTCAGTCCAAGATGAGACTGAATACTTGGTCCAAATTCTTCAGTTACCTTGAGTAATTTGTTCTGCACTACTATTTTTTCTCTAACCTTGGCTATACCTCCTAGGTTAACCATGAATTATGCTGCCCATAAGTATGCAATATCGTCATGCCACTGCTGGTGGCACCAGGAAACCACTAATAAGAGATGAGATTTGAAAGTTCCTGGCTATAATTATATTAAAATCACATAAAATAATAAACCGCCATAGAAATAAAACAATAGAATTAATATTGAGGGGTAAAATCACTAAACACGACAGAAGTTATAAAACTCGTCTTCTTTATTAGTGATGGGCTTTTCACAGAGGTCATCTACAGAAATAAATAAGCTTATTAGGGAATTTATTACTTGAAAACATAGGCAAGAAGTATAGTTAAAATGGTGGTACTTAAAATGATTCCAAGTAGCCATTGACATGAGATTTGAAAAAAAAATAGTAATAGTAATATAAATTAGCTTTTTGTCTGGACTTCTAAAAGATTTCAGTGAAGATTGTTATTGTATGTTGGGTTTCCCTGCAGAGTTTGAGTCTATAAACTGCAAACTCACACTCAAAAAAAAAATCAAATTAAGTTGCGTTTCAGCATATGAATAGGAAACTTTTTTGATAAATAATAATTGCAGAATTATGAAACTGAAGAACTGTATCTTTCTTTTCATAGACATTAGGGAAAGCCAAATTTGTTTTTCTTGACTCTTATGTTACTGGTTGCAGGGATTTGCTATGTTTTTATACCAGTTCTGACCCCTTTGATACTAGGCATTGCATTAAACAAACACAGAGCAGAATACACAGCATTTGCCAGACCTGTCAAGATATTTTCAGAATTTTCATTTCCTTATCTGCACTACTTAGTATGTCAGTAGAGTCATGTGCATTTTGTGTTCCCCCTCCATCATTAATTTAGAGTTGGACTGATTTTTTTTTTTTTTTTAGACTAAAACCAGACTGTTCAGAGACTGGACTGTATTTTCCTGTTTGTATAAACAGCGTTGAGCAAATTATCTGTGCTATAAAAAGATAACAACCCTAAAAGTTTAAAATTTCTGAGAAATTTGTTTTAAAACATGCAACTGTTCTTTCTGTTACAGATGAATGACATTATAGTGACAGTTAGAGATTCAAATCTGAAGCTGACACTTGCTTTTGGAATAGGCATGCACCATGCAGGTCTGCATGAAAGAGACAGGAAAACTGTGGAAGAATTGTTTGTGAACTGCAAAATCCAGGTACATTTGTTCTTTGTATCCTGCTGTAATTAGTTTTACATGGAATCTTAAAAGTTGGCTTTTTGTTACATATACCTCATTAATCTTTCTTTCTGTTTTAGGTTCTTATTGCTACAAGCACATTAGCTTGGGGTGTAAATTTTCCAGCTCATTTAGTAATTGTTAAAGGAACAGAATACTATGATGGAAAAACAAGGCGTTACGTGGATTATCCCATTACAGGTACTCACATAAATTATGGAAATGCCCATATTGTGAAATGTATTTTAAGCATATGCAAATGGTCTGAATTATTTAGTAACTGATCGCTGAAAATACCTAATTTGAGCAGACACTAGGAGTGCTGAGGAAAGGGTTTCTTTGTTTAATGTGAGTTGTAAGAGTACTCTTAAGATTTTCTGTAATAATGAAAATGTTTCTATTTTGCAAATCTTTTATTATGCTAGATTCCTTTAATATGTATCATCCAAAATGGACATTAAACAATTAAAGGTACAATATAAAGTCATATTTGCCTACCTAATTAATTGTATAAAGGAAGCTTTCATGCATCAAATCTTTTTTTTCATTTTTGAAACCTTTTTTAAATAGAAACAGATTTATAACAGTAAACTTCACCACGGTTTAAAATGCAACAGTTGAATTACACATGTATGTGAACATAAAATTTATACGTAGTTACTTGACAGTAAACAAAAAACCTTAACTAGTCTAGTATCTTCAGTGATGTAAGTGATATCTCAAGTAAGTGATACTTCAGAAATAAGCAGCTAAATTAAATATTTGAATTTCTGGTTTGATACAGACTTTTATTGCTTTCTGGCTCCACTTTTCATAAACTGTTCTGTAGTGCTTTCAACAAGGTATAGAAAGTGAACCATGGAAGAACTTCTTTCAGAGTTCAGACAGGGAGAATATTTGTCTGGATGGTACTAAGCTTGAAGAATGAGAACAAGCTAAATTTATTCCAGGTTTCCTGTTCTGTTTTCTCTTTCTCTTTTTGCAGGAGAAAGTTTATTATTAAATGATCCTATACTATGCCAGAGTTATGTACACCTAAGGACAGTCTAAATGTTGCTTGTAATGTAAATAGAAAGCTTGCATCTTTTTAACCATGCACTATTTTTTCAGCAAGAGAAGCTTACTAATGAAAAAAGGCTCAAACTGAAAATACTACAGGGGTTACTTCTCCAAGTAACCCATCATACAGTTTAATTTAGTGGTTAGTCCTCTGCAGGAAACTTGGGATCAATTTCCAGACCAACTCTCTTGTTCAAAGATTCTGATATGACCTGGGAGCTTAGCCATGCACGCTTGCATTTTGTGACAGAGTTCGGCTGATGTAAACGTAGCGCAGTCAGTCTCGGCAGAGAAGTATCTCGCTCGTCCCGACTGGAAGAATAGCGACAACTGACTTTATTACTGAATGGCAAAAAGTGATGAGGAAAGAAATCAAAGGAAGTTTTAAATTTTATGTTGAATCTGTGGGACTGTCAGAGAGAAGGAATACAGAAAATAGTATATTCAAAAGAAATTTAAAAACTCGATAAGCATTGAAGACTACTTCTGCTGTTTTAGAAGTCTTTTGTACAAGTACTCACAAAGGCTTTAGGGAATGCTTATACTTTCACTGTTTATTGCCTTTTTTAATTCACGTAACTTGGATATTGAGGATTGTTCAATTCTTGAATTTTCAATAAGACTTTGCAGGGAGATGGGAGTGGATGGAATACCACCATCTATGTTTGAAGCATTTAGATTTTTGTTGTCTGCGCTGCAACAGAAAGCACAGATTCCTTACTTTATGAAGAAACATGTGGTGTGGTTTGCTTAGAGCATTTTTATTTTTAACTTTCTAGAGAGTATTTATGCATCTGGAAGTTCTGTGGATAGGTAGTACAGTTTTGCAGCAGCAATAAAATGAAGATGTAATGAGTTTCTTTCTGAAATACTTCCAAAATTTCACAATGCTGTCTTTAATGCTGCCCTTAAGTTATGCCTTCACTGTTCCATCATGATATAACTTGGTTTCTCCCTACTGAAGTTACTTTTCTGTATCAGGGATGCATTTGGCTCCAAGGAAGCAGCTGAGGGCAGAATGAATCATTCTGGAGTGTTCAGCAATTTGAAACTAAGTAAAAATGCTTCTTTGAGTGAAGTTGGAGGTTTTGGGGAGGGCTTTTTCTCAGTTACCAGACACTTAGTCAGCCAGTTGGATCATATTTAACATTTCAGGAGTTTAGTCCAGTGATTAGAAGCAGCCAAGCAACATATAGTCAGTAAAGAAAATATTGGGTTTGAATAATTATGTAGTGGATATTGGCAAAAATAATTTCCTGACGCTTTTTGGTAAATCCATTTCCTATATGGTATTATGCACAATTTAATTCACCACGTTGGAGTAGCAATAAGTTGTTTCGTCACCCTCCTGTGCACATACATATTCAGAAACATAATTTTCAAACTAGTTTCATTTTGCATTTTCATGTCACTCCTAAATTAACAAAAGGAATAAACTGATAAAAAACACTGCTGTCTATATAGCATGTGGGTGAAAATGTGTTACTAAAAACTGTTTATTGTCGTTGAGCTATTTCTCCTATCATTGTCCATTGCTGTATCCCATTCTACACCCTATGGCTTTTCCTTCCCCAACTTTTGACCACTGGGCCAAAATCTTACTGATTCTGCAGCCAAAGAAATTGCTTTTCAAAATGCCAGGTACTGCAAGCCAAATGTTATGCAGGTATGATAAAGTTCATAGAGAATACTCAAAATATAAAAAGTTTTTTTAAAAAGATGTAAAACTTACTTAGGAACTGCTTTCCATTGTTTCTGCAGAGTTAAATAGCTGTTGGAGGCACCAAAAAGGAGTTGGAACTCTGTTGAGCAAGACACAAAATAGTCTGTGCAGATGCACCTCTCAGATTATGAGAAGACACAAACAAATAGATGATAAGCATACTTATTTTGGTGGCTGGGTAACGAGTTGAGCATAGTAGCAGGCAGAGTAGTAAACTTTAACTGTACCTGCATTTAAATTTGTAGATCATGATCTGATAAAGGGACAACATATGATACAAAACCATCGCTACTCCAGTGCTAATAACTAATGTAACTTATTCTGATGTTTGAGTGGTAAAGGTCAAAGTTGCCAGTAATTAGAATTTGCATTTACATTTTTTCTTCTAAAATATTTAAAACCCAGGAAATCATATATAGGAGAAAAGTTTATACAAGGAACTTTTATTATTGTGAAGTCGAATACTTGAAAATTGGGAAATAATAGAGCGTTGCCATTGTAGGCTTCATGAGTTCTCTTACTCATCATCTTTAATTGCATATGGTCAAATGAGGGGTGGATATGGAATGGAAGGAGAGTAGAGGAAATTTATCTTACATGTAAGCTTGGATTCTATTGCAGTGGGTGGTCTTCAAGTATGCAGGAAGATAGTATCTGCCAGAAAGAACTTCATTGTAAATTTATCTGAAATGGAAAAAATATTTAGATGTGTCAAAATCAATGGGGTGTACAAGGCCAAAGAAATCCAGAAATCCTGTATTGCAAATTATACAGACATAAATACATTTATTTTTACATTCAGATAAATACATTTTTTTAAAACATTATTGTTTCTTTGGCAGATGTACTTCAGATGATGGGGCGTGCTGGCAGACCACAGTTTGATGACCAAGGAAAAGCTGTAATTCTAGTTCATGATATTAAGAAAGACTTCTACAAAAAATTCCTTTATGAACCTTTCCCAGTGGAATCCAGGTAAAGATAAAGCAATCGGAAAAGCTGACCAAATTATAAACAGTACCACAAGTGAGGGAGTACCGAGGGATAGAGAAAAGTGAAAGAAAATTCCTTTGACAAATATCTCCTAAATATTAGGGTCCTAGAACAAAACAGTGTTGAAAAAAATATTATCCATCTTTAGGCAGAAAAACCCTTTCTTCCGTGAGTTTTGACACACTGTTGAGCTCTTTAGTCCATTCCCAGGTAATACTACAAATGCTTCTCTGCTTCTGAGTGTTGTCTCAGACATTTGAATGAAAGCACAAACTGTTCTTCAAGCCCAGTGTGCAGGATAACTATACATGATCCTCAGAACCTTCTCTAAAACTCTGTCACAAATTCTTAATAGGAAAAAAATAGGTCCATTTCTATTACTTATTACCTAGAATACTTGTTCCATTATAGATATCGCGTTCTTCAAAATCTCACAAGTTCAAAAATAAATCTACATGGTGTAAATTACTACTAATAAACTTTGAACACATCTTTCACTTCAAAATTGCAATATTTCTGTCAGAAACACCACTTTTTTGTAGGCCCTCTGAACTTAGTTGATACAAAGTTTGCTGTCCAGCATAGTATAACCTGTGCCTTGGTTTTGATATTTGTAGTATACTTAGTTTTTCAGCGAGAAGCAGAACTAGATACATCAGTCTCCTCTAGATGCATGTTTCATTGAGGAGTTCTCAGACATCTAATAAAGCATGAGGATTACTGAAAGCTTTTCTCAGTGACAAAGAATTCACAGTATTGTTCTCCTAAGGAAACTTCATCCCCCAGTATAAGCAATAATGGAACTTCGATCTGGTCGGGAAATTTGTAGGAGCTTTAGAGCGCTATCCACCTGTGACATGCACTTGAAATGGGCTGGTGTATTTGTAGGTTAATTTCTGTGGTGCACAGAAATATAATTTTTGCAAACAAGTAATGTGGAGACATGCACTTATTTCCATTGGAAACCACACTTTTTTTAACATATAAATTTCACTTAGCACAAAAGGCTAGGAGTTGAAGTTCTTCAAAATTATAGCTAATAAGTCAAAAGAGCAGTGTGATTAAAATGATGATGATATATCCAGACTGTATGGCACTAGCATAAACTAGGAAATCTCTCAATTCATTGGTAAGTGGTATTTCTAAGTAAAGAAATCATATCTTCAATATAATGGTAGTAATCACACCTTGTTCCTGTTTGGAATACTATTAATATTCTGTGTTTCTAGGAGTTGATTTTGTGTGTATATATTTACTTTGTAGTTTGATATGTTCCATCTTCTACAATAAACAAAAGAATATTTGATAAATTTTCAGATTAAGATTCACATACTAATAGCGATCTCATTAAGTTCTATGTAGTCTGTGATTCAATTAACTTAGAGTTGTCTTGGTCTCTTTTATGATCAAGTATTTCAAGTAAGAGGCTTCATAGCTTCAAAGAGAAACTGTTTGGGGCTTTTTTGAAGGGTTTTTAGTGAGTTTTAGAATGCTTTCCCTGTCCTACTAAAGAGCATATTTATCAGCTTTGTATAGTGTCTCCAATTTGTAAAATTAAATTCTATATCTTTTAATTAAAGTGTTGTTTTTTTTTTCTAAAAGCCATTGTCTATGTTTTAGTGGTAAGACATGAGTACACAACTCGTATGACAGGACTTGTGCTCTCACTGATCATGGGCCTGAAATGTCGCACATTAGAAGTAAAAGAGAAAGCACTCTCTATTTCGGAATAGGTGTTGAATCATCTGTCCAGTTTCTGCTGGACAGTCTAAGTGGAACACCTACAGTTCTTGCCTTTGAAGCATGCTATCAGTGGTATAGAGCAGTAAAACAGCTACTCATTCCAAATTATTCTTTACTTTTAGCAATAGGGAAAGAACAGTAGGAAGAGGAAAAGGATTATAATAAATAAAAAATTGGGCTGATCCTCAAGGATATTGGCCATCTCGTGATTCAACTCTAGCCAGGCATGATCTCATTAGATACCCTAATGGAGGTCTTCCATTTAGTGACACTAAATGGTATTTACTTTGTAGGAGTCCTTTTAAACTGCTTCTGTTCTTCTGTCTTTCTGAGTTCAGATCTTTCTGAGTAAAAGTAGCTGCCTTTTTTTTTTTTTTCTTTTACACTGGATGAAGATGAGGCAAAATCTGGAGGAAGCAGTTTTGATGTAATTTAAATAGCCCTGAAGTATTTGTCAAGTATTAGCTAAGCTATTGCCACCGTTTCATTTCCTGTTTGTCTTTCCATATGATTCTCTGTTGGATCAAATCAGTGTGATCATATGGTCAACACACAGTATTCAGAAGTTACCACTGAGTAGCTCCATCTGAATACATTCCATGAATGACTTAAACTTGTGAGTTCTTGGTTCAATCAAAAAATAATTTGAGCTTCATTCCACTGTCATGTAAAGAAGATGACTGACCTTGCAATTACATTCCCCCTTCTTCCCCTCTTCTCTTTTACCGGAAGATAAATATAAAATATTTTTCAGATTAAAAGTAATAAACCCTTTAATGCACAACTCTACAAAATATATTACCTGTCTTTGTGATTGTAAAGCCAGCTAAGTCATCTTGTTTTCTGTTCTTCAGCTTGTTAGAAGTGCTGGCTGACCACCTGAATGCTGAAATTGCTGCTGGAACTATTACTTCCAAACAGGATGCGATGGATTATATCACCTGGACTTATTTCTTCCGTCGACTTATAATGAACCCAACGTGAGTATAAAATACAAGTGCAATTTAATCTAAAAGTAACTTGAGGGCAGAGTTGATCCAAAGGTGATCCCACTCCTGTTGGAGCCTAGAATAATTAGCAGTCTCCCATGTAGCAAGGTTACTGGCCCACACATGCAGTAAAACTTGTGTCCACATTTTTTAAATATTTTTTTCTTTAAATATAAATGCATTTCTTGGCAGATAACTTTACAATTTAGTAACAACTATAAAATAGCCTTATTGAGAGGGCTACATCGACACCCCTAAAATAAAACTCCAGATTATCACATTCCTTTAGGTATTGTATTTATAATGTGTTACTTTTTTCTGAGCTACCACATTTGTATGTTCTGCCCAGTGTTCTATAGAAAATCTATTAAGACCTGGATTTTTTTGTAATAAATGAGAGAATAGCTATCAGCTGTTTCTCCGTGATAAAGTTTACTTTCATTAGGGTATCCTGGTGAAACCATGTGTGCAATATTTTCAACGATTGTTATCATCCTGCCTAGCTCCAGCTGGTATGCAGATCATTCTGAGCTGTTCCAGCAATGTAGCTTGCCTTTGCCACAACATTTTTTTGGGTAAATGGTATGTTACCTATCATGTGATCATTCTTCCACTGAAATAATGTGGCAAATAAAGAATTAGGCATTTATAGCATTAAATATTTCTTGATGTACTCCAGAGTGTTGTATTTCTGAGACCAAGTTGATGTCCATAACATTTGGCTGAATTTTCCGCTGGGTTCTTCATGGGCAACCGCTGGTAGGAGCCTGCAGGTGGTAAAATAATTTCTTTTAATTCTTTTTTAGCCTTCATTAGTTTTGAATTCTGCATATAGTCCTATGCTGAGAATCTCCCACAAAATAGGATTTCCATCTAATCTTGAGAAATAAAAAATGCAGAGTGTTAAACCCGTGAACTAAAGAAAACATATTCAGTTCTCTCACTTCATAACTAACAAAATGAATGCATTTATGTGGAAGGTATTTCTCCTCTGAGAGTGACAAACAGCTGAATTCTGGTTTTGTCTAGGCTAGATGTGGGTAAAGCTGTGTTTAGTTGTATGACTTCAGAATTTACAGATGATCTGTACTACAGGTCATGTTAAAAACTATGCTACTACAGACACTATTCTTTTTTAGTGTAAAGGATAAGTATTGTTGTTTTTAAATGTCTTGCTCTTGAACTACTGTGTTGAAGTGATTTTGTTGATTTGCCTTTGGCAAGCTTTGATCATGTGGTATCTGTGGTATGTAGATTTTTAAGACACAACATATAACCCAAATGTAAGTGTAGAATATAGAAGTGTAGTCATTTGATTTAATAGGCAAGCTCTTCCCAGTATAAAAGAAGGTTCCCACTGGAGTATGAGGTTGATGTGTTTACTGATGGTCCTTTTTTCTCAGCAGTTTCTTTAATGTGCAGTGTCATGGAAAGCTAAATCTGAAGTTATCACAATACCAACTTTCAAGTGAAAGCCCTGCTATCCTGAGAGGATTGTGGGAAGAAAGTTAGGGAAAAAATGAAGGAAAAAAAAAAACCCACTGTATTTCATAGTGAGATGCAGAGCCTTTGTAGTGAGAAACAAGATGAATGGATCTTGACTAGTCATGTCCGTAGTGGCAGGACAGGAATGCATATTGAAGTTTCTAATGAGATTGGAGTCTTTCATTGGAACACCACGCATGCAGGTTGGAACAGTTCACAAGTTGTGCTGCTTTACGCCCCGTTTCATCCACGCAGAGGTACTCAGCATTCCTTCTGTACTCAGTCATGCGAGGAGAAAAATGGAGGACATTATTGCCTCTGTCAAAGAGGTCACTTCTAGATACCAAGTGCAAATGCAGTGGATGCATTTCCATTCCGTGACATAATAATAAATTCT
Organism: Chlamydotis macqueenii; assembly: GCF_036417535.1. Lineage (NCBI taxonomy): Eukaryota > Metazoa > Chordata > Aves > Otidiformes > Otididae > Chlamydotis > Chlamydotis macqueenii. The sequence continues at coordinate 45,302,273 of NC_141558.1, read as the reverse complement.
GTTAAGTTTCATCCAAAGTTACTAAACTAGCCAGTTAGTAGAATTCCTGGACCTACTATCTGTCATATTTTAAGACCTCCTACAAGCCAAGCAGTTCTAGCATGGTCAGTGTTTGAATGAGATACATTAAAGGAAAGTCAGTGATAGCTGAGATAACTGTGAATAAATTGGAATGTAGTGCAGGATTTTACTGTGCATATGATGAGCGTATGAAATGACTGATATTACCAGATACTTGTGGCCCTTAACAGTCCAAAGGTTTATGGTTTTCTGGTTTGTTTTGTTGTTGTTTTTTTTTTTTTTCCACAAGAGTAGGAACACAATGGCTGAATTTTCATTTGGCTAGTTACACAATACCTACTCATTGTTGTTTAATACAGTGTTCTCTTTATCATGCCCTGCCCCAAATCAATTTTGTTGACTTTCTCTCCTCTGTGAAACAAGAACTGTTTTCCAGCCAGCAGGTGATTGTACCTTAGTGGTGAATAAGTAATTCCCATATGCATGATTGGTAAATTGCCTTGTGATTCATTAGCATAAAAGTCATTGTATGTGATGCTGTAAATCCCAAAAATAATGGGCTTAGATAATATGCAGAAGATTTATATTCTCATTTATTGTCAGTTTTAGTTACTTGTATATTAAAGCTGCATAAACAAATCTAGGATCATTCTATTCCAGTTCAGTATCGTAAAATGCCTACAGTTTGTACTATTTAAGTAATGTTAATCTACCTTTGGTGTCAGGTAGAAATGAAAGTATCCTTTTTCTCCAAGCATGCAGGTTTCTCCTAAGCATGCAGTCATTAGCAAAAGTTTTTCTGACACACGAGATAATTTGTTAGACTTGTGATAATGGCTTTTTTAATGGTATTGCTGAAAATCTTTGCATGTTAAAATACTTCTTTTCATTTTTAATTGTCTTGTTTGACGAACCACTGCATCTTGAAATCTGTGAAATGGATTTTAACTGTCTAGTTATGAGGAGTGATTGAGCTGTTGATTTGGGGGAGTGGAGTAGCTGAGTGCTAGTTTTGTTCAGAGGCACACTGACTAGTCGTGCACGTTGTTGAAGAGATGATGTGCAAAGAAGAGGGATGATCCAAATAAAACTGTTTATCAAAGCCTATCAGTCTCAATATCCAGGATTTTTTTCCCTGTTCTTTCCCTCCTCCAAGGCAATTATTCCTAAATGTAGAGGGTTTTGAATTTGCACGTTAAGTCAAAGTTTCTGTGCTACTTCAGTCAAGTACTACAACGTGTTCTCCTCTCCACATACAACTCTCGTTCTTCACTTAGTCAAGATCATGCAAGACAGATCAGTGAAGTGCCTTGTTCTTTGAAAGGGGCTATTTTGAGAAGCTTGTCTATGTCCTTTCCTTGGCTGAAGTTCCTTGACTATTTAATTCTTTTACCCTTATTAAAGATTATAATCTGCAACTTTCTACAAAAGAGAAATGGCTATGAGAAACATTTTCCTTAAATCAGGTTATGATATTTTCCAGATACGGTAAAAGATAAATAGAAATTTACAACATATGTAAAGTTAAGCAGAATCAGTTTTCATTTGGAAAGTTAATTTTTAGATATTCTGAGAGAACACATCAGATCACTGTTTAAAATGTGCATAATTCTTTATGTATTTATAAATATATATGAGAATGTGTGCATACATACACACCTATAAAAGCAGTTTTCAGTGTAAATTCCTTGTGAAGACCTGAAAAAATTGTTTTATTAATTCATTCTGAGAGGATTTTTTTTTCACTTTGTATCAGTCTTATGAAGTTTTCTGGAGTGAAAGAATAATATAGCATAAATTATAATTAAATTATCTCAGATGCTCTTATCATCAAATAATTATATTTTACTTTAAATTTCCTTTTCTCCATATGATTAGCTGAGCATGTCTAATAACATGTGAATAAAACATCTGAATAAAAATTATTATTATGTTTGATAGTATAAAAATATATAATAATATAATAATATCATATTAATATAGTTTCTAGTCAGTTCTAGTAATGAGGTGACAACTAATATCAGCCAGTTAGGATAGAATAATATGTATTTCAGTGACAAAATCACAGTTATTCAGAATTTTAGGGCTGATTTGGAATTATATCAGAAGAGGGGATTACTGAAGAAAATTAAATTAACTAACATTAAGAGATAAAATAGAAAAGTTTAGCAGTAGCTACAAAGATCAGAAGCTAAGAAAGTGCAGGTATATTACGTTGCAGTAATTACCAATATCCATGTTTTGAATTGGTAAGCAGGTATTTTTCAAGGTGGATTCTTTGTTTTACAGTCACGTTTAGATCTGTGTGCATGTAAATATACTTCATAAATAACAGCTATAGGCATTATTATGGACTTCATAACAAGAGCTTCTTCTTTTAAATTATTAAGGTCACAGTGATGTAAAAAGTACAGGAATATAGTTCATGGTATGCTTTTACCAAACTATTCACACAAACAAAGTTTTTCCAGTTCTCTCAAGCTGAGAAGCCTCAGGCTGCTGAGTATTTGAGTCACCTCCTGTTCCCCAGTCTGCAGCAGTCTCAGGTGGGAATGCAAAGCTGAAGATCCCACATCTCCCCATTCAGAAAGCAAATTCACATAGTTGTATTCCTACTCTTAAATATGATTTACCTGTACAAATTATCTATTGGAATATATCATAGGAAAAATAAATGCCCAATCAGTATGTAAGCAAATTTACATGTGCCTATTACCTCCGATTTCTCATCTTATGAATGCATCTTAGAAGGTGAATTTTCTTGTAAATATTTTAATTGGAAGGACTGATATGGAGGCGAATACCTCACTGATGTCAGAGAAACTGGATTCTTTTTTGCTTTTGTTAAATAACCACCATGTATAATACACTAAAAGCTCATTAAAGATAGCAATGTATCTATTTCTTATACCTGGCATAACCAAATATATGAATGCAAGAAAATACGATACAGTAAAATACAGCTAGAGATTACTGTCTGCAGCATTTGTGCCTGCTGTAATGCATTTTAGCAAGCCAGTCAGGGACTCAAGTCAGTAAGTGATGCCTTAACAGCAGAAGTGAGCTGGTACATTGGTTCGTAGCTCTCTGTCTCTGAAGATCCATCCATTGTGCCACATACTCAGTACCATTTCCGTGGTACCATTTGAAGATGGCAGCTGCTGAAAGCCACAAGCTGATCAAAGTAATCAGAGTTGATGACTGCAGTAAAGTGATTTACAAAAATGACTGTCTGTGCTTCCCCCATACTTGTTCATAACAAGATTCAGGACTGTAAAATCTCAGAAAGCACAGTTTCTTGCTATCAGGTGAATGCTGTAGATTTGTCCATTTTGTGCATTTGTTTCAAAAGGCATTCCGGCTAGCAAGTTTTTTCTTTTAATATTTTTTTGGCTTACTCTGCCACTCATTTTCATTATGTGTGTCACTATTACTACCGTATAATCTGAACATAAAAAACATGGTGCTGTAACAAATGACTTCACAGCATTGACAGTTCTAGCAGGACCATTTCAAGGCTGATGAAAAATTTCCCAGAGAGATCTCAGGTCAGGTTTACATAAGCTAAACAGGAAATGATTGCCACCATTCGCATTAAATCCTAAATGTTTTGTGTAACTTCATCTACATTTTATGTTCCTGCACGTCTCTCTGTCTCTCTCAGCTGATGAAATTCCACACTTCCTTAGATTAGAGAAATAAGTTCATGTTTCATGGTTTGTTGTTCTTGCTAAGCTCTACAAGGTTTGGAATTTTAAATATATTCTTTAAAAGACAATAAAAAGTCCTTCAGTTTTTGATTGCTTAAATTTTACATACTTTGTAAATTTTTATGATATTTAGGGGTTTGTTATTGCTTTTTCCCAATGGACTACTAATGGAAGTTAGCCTGTCTAGCCCATGTGCTAGATGCTGTTAGGATAAAACTGCCTTTGACTTTCACACCTCTCAGGGGACGAGTAATTGTTGTGTTCAAACAGCCTGTAATTGTGATCCCGCTGGCTTTCTCAGTACGCTTCTGGCTATTAGAATCATTAAACAACTCAGCACCTGTTAACAGCATTGTAAATATTCAACCCTGCTTGTGTGCAGGTTGAGTCCAATATAGGAGAAGGCTTACAGAGCCCAGCTTCATAAATTAGAGCTTCTGACAAGTCAATTATTGTGAAACTGGGCTTCACTGTGAAATAAATGAAATGGTGTGCTGATAAAAAGGTAGGCTGTCTGTTTATAGCAAAGGGAAAATAATGACTAGATGATTCAATGCGGTGAGCATGAAACTGCATTGTTTTTATTCTTTATCTGTAATTAAATAGTTAGGTAATACAGCTTCGTAGAGGAACTCACATACGATGCAGTTTTTATACTTGGAGCATACCAACATGCAAAATTCAACTTGCATTTATGCCTGTGCATTCAAAATACTGTCTAATGTCATGATACCTCTGTTTTCACTAATGATTTTAACATAGTCTTTCTAGATGAATAGCTTTGCTTTTTATTAGGAGAAAATGTGCTGAGTGATCAAGAAGCTCCTGTTGGTGTGTTCAAAATTATATTTACCCCATTATAGATAGTAGTTAAAACACACTGGTACCACTTCACTCAAGATTACAAACCATTTAAGATTTTTGTTTACATCATTTTATTTCCACTAGGCAGATATATATTTACTCCTTTGACAAAAAAAAAAAAAATGACCAAAAATGAGCAAATTTAAAATTCACATAGTTTTTAAAAGGCATACTGCCTTTTATGATTACGACTTCAGGGTGAAATACTGCAATTTACACAGCGCACAAGATAAAGTCTATTTGAATTGCTGTCTTAAATTTCAGTCTCAAAAAAAGAATTTCAGTGTATTGCCTGTATGTCTTCCTTTGTTTTATAAGAATTCATCATCAGTGTTGTGGTACTGTAAATAATAGTACTGCAGTGATATGGTGGAAGTCTGAATACCGTGACAACAAAGTACTTTAATTAGAATCATTTCAGTACTGTTATATTCAATTTAGAGAAAAATACTAATGAATCACAGAAAATCATTTCACGTCCTTAAACAACTTATGTAGTTAATTTGCTCGATTATTTTCAGAAGGTAAACAAAATGTTAAAGAGTAATTTCTACTAATAAGGTCTAAATGTGTTTGGTGATATCAGGCAGATAAAAGGTGCAGATGGAAATTTTGACCATATTTTATCATTACTATATTACTTCAGTAAATTTAAAAGGGGAGTCATGAAAATCAAGTTGCCTTGAAAACAATGTTAGAGTACTTTTGCTACAAATACATTTTCTTTCCATAAGGCTGATAATGTGTGGCTGTCTACCATATAAAATGTTTTAGTCAATATAAATGTTTCTTTTGTTTTGGTTTGGTTTTGGACAATAGCTATGTTTTAAATATTTGAGATCCTCTCAGCATGAACTCATATAAAATATCATGGAGTTGAATACTCCAGTGCCAACACTTTGTGGTTGTCTAATGTAGCTGACTGCTTCCTGCTATCAGAACAGATTTTTTAAAATCTTTTTCTTGTGGTAGTAGTGTTTTACTCCAACTTTACCCGATTATAGGTGAACATTCAAAGCATCAGAGAATTAACCGTATAATTTTTGATTAATAACAATGGAAAAAATCTGGAAATGACTGTACTTCTATTTAGCATGCAGGTTTTTTTCAGTTCTGTTGCTCTTCAAAAAGATAAGTGTTAAAAACTGTTTAAGAAAATAATAATGCAAATTCTCTTAATAAAGCAATCATGGAAGGATGCTTGTAGTATACAAAAATGCAATTCTATCTTTTGAATTTGCTAACAGTAGCATTTCAGTAAATGAAATGGAGTTTAAATCAGGGAACGGGATTCATCTGCCCGAATATAGCATCAACAACTGATTGTCTGAAATTCTTTTTTTTAGTGATTACATTCCACCTCATCCTAAAGCAGATATATTAAATATTTCAGATGAATAGCATTCTGCAAATGTATGTTTCGATTCAGTGGCAGTAAGGGGAGTTAAAAAGACTAACTCAGGTGTGGCTGTAACTATGTAAAATCGGCTGAAATGGATCTCAACACACTGTTTTGCAGCCTGTTGTTCACCTGCGCAGCATAACACTGAAAGAACCTAATCTCCATTACAGCATGTGGTATTGTTTCCAGTGGGGATACTGAGTACATCGTAACAGTAGGAATTTTTACTAAAGCAGCTAGTATGAACAAAGGAGCATCTTTCATCATTGCAGCAATCTCAGTAGTCTATTTGTGTGACACTATTTTACAGAATTAAGTGAGCAGGGACAACCTTTTTTACTGTCCTTTTCAACATTTCAATAAATAATCAAAATTTTTGTTTGTTTGAATTCTACTTTGAAATTACATTATTTAATTGCTTGGCTCAAATTCAGAATTTTAAAACTTTCTGGTCATGCTCAGTTTTTCTTTACTGCTCGTTGAACTTTTTTACTTTCTGAATTGCTGCATTTGTTGAATCTAGGACACAAGTTCTTACTACATTTTTATCTGGAGTTTCTAGGTAAAAAGTCTCCCTGAAATTATGTTAGTTTGTGTGAATAAGAATCTTACAATACAGCTTAAGTTCTACAGTTAAGGAGTGCAGACTTCAGTCACTTGGTCTTTTTTATATGCTGGCATAAAAATGTTTTGGCACACTTTATAAACATTTTTCCTTCATACAGATAAAACTGAGAACCATTTTTAATATATATAGTTTACCTAAACAATTTTACTTGAAAATTAACATGTGAAGTAACCACATTGACAAATACACTTTTCCTTTTTTTAGCAGTTTTAACTTTGAGAATAAAATAACATGGAAATTTAACAACAAACACCAACATTTGAATTGGTGTATGGTTACTTTTTCAAGAGCTGTCATTAAATATCTAGTTTTTATTTTCAGAGTTCCAGGATGTAAGAACAGTTGCTATCCTTTGTGGGTTTTCTTCCTTTCTCGAAGTTAAAATGCTATTACTTGCATTAGTACTGCTTGTTCACTTTCATACTTATGTAATCAGGAAAATATACTTGGGCAATCAGGAAAATTTTCCCACTAACAAAATATAGCCAGTCCTGTTCTGTTTGTATCAACCTTTCTATTAATAGATAAATTATCATCTTTCCATATGTACATGCTTGTATTGTGTTGATTGCTCCCACAAACCATTTAAGAATCATGAATTTCTTGTTAGCCTATATAAGGGAATAGTTCTGTGTTTAATTGTTTAATGCAGATATTGCTGTTCCAAGTATGTGTGTGTATTATAGCAGCCTTGTAAGTTTTCCTACAAGACGTTATTGTTAAAAATTTTCAGTGTCAAAAGTATTCATGTAATGCATCTGTTTTCAATTTATCTAGTTACTATAACTTGGATGATGTGAGCCATGACACTATGAATAAGTACCTCTCAAGCCTTGTTGAGAAATCCCTCTTTGATTTGGAATGCTCCTACTGTATTGAAATTGGGGAGGTAAGACTAATCTGTGCCTTACAAGAGTCACTAAGATACATGCTCCTAAAAGTTGGGAACAGCACGATACATGCTCCTGATTTGAGATGTTAGAGTTTGTCTATGGAGCTCTTTGTAAGATTTCTGTTGAAAACTGAGCTTAACTGGGGTTGCAGCTAAATTATGATGTAGTAGTAAAGTAGTCTTAAAATATTTTACAGTTTTGTAGGAACCATTTATATTGAACCATGTAGGAACTGTGTATATTTGCTTCCTCTTCTAATAGGATAATCGCAGCATTGAACCTCTGACATATGGCCGCATTGCTTCCTATTACTATTTGAAGCATCCAACTATTGGGATGTTCAAAGATCAGTTGAAACCTGAAAGCAACATTGAAGAATTGCTCTTAATTCTGACAGTAAGTACTGGTATTTTCTTAACTGAAACATATATAACTCATGACTCTTAAAGACACAAGTGTATGAAAAAAAACAGCCCAAAATTAAGAAAAGCATTTCTTTCCTGTTCTGTAATTTCATTTTTTGTTGTTTTGAGTAATATACCTGAATCATTTTTGATGTTTCAAGTGTTTAATCTAATCGGTACATCAAAATTACTGTATACACCTATTTCTCTTCTTATGTTCCTTTATAATATTCAGGATCTATACAAATCTAGTATTTGTTTTTTCTAAGTAGATATAAAATGATAGAATAAAAAAATGCATATCAACATCCTAAATCTGTACCAGGGCCATCACTTTGCACTGGGACAATCTGGAAGATACAGCAGCCTTAAGAAGTGGGGGAGACACATGGAGAAGACCTGTTTCCTAAAATACCTTCTTTTCCTTCTCTCAGCTACTTCATAATCCCTGAGGTCGGAACCTGCAGTAATGCCAGCTCGTACAGTTAGTCTAGTGACTGTTCGTAGAGAAGTGCAATGCAAGGCAAAAGATTTTAGGATACAGATCTGGAGACATGGTGTACAAAGTAGCGTGATAGTATTACATTCTCATCATAAAAGAATTGGATTTTACTCAATTTTCCTTTTAAAGTACTTAAGTAGTTATATCTACAAAACCTTATTTTTCAAAATGGTATAACTCCACTTGTACACACATACCTGAAAACAAGAAGTGCCTGAATATTATCTAGAAGAACTTCTTTCTGCCCACTTATGACTGTAGTCTCTTTTATGTACATTATATAAGTGGCCCAAATTCTTTCATATTCTGATTTCCAAGCGTTAACCTCAAAATTAAAGTCCCATCTTGTAGTATTTATGTATGTTACTTCTATATTCTTTATTGTTTTGACATGCTGCCAACATTTCTGCGAGGAGAAATACAGGAAGAAAAAATCAACAGTGTGCATCTTGGCAAAACCTGGTCAGCATTTTTTTGACACAAGGAAAGCCACTTTACTAGTACAGAGACTTTCTTTCTGATAAATTTAAATCACGTGCTACAAACATCGGAGAATTACAGCTCAGAAATAACGACCACAGTAATCTTTTATAATGGAAAGTGTTAGACAGTCTAAATAGGGGAATTACTATCACTGACCCTGCAATATCTGTTGTTCTCTTGTCAGAAAACATAGCAAATTAAATGAAATGAAATTCAGTATATTTGACTGAACTCAAAATGGTAGTCAACCACAATTCCTATGTATGCTGTATGTAAAATAACTGAAATTTTAAAAATAAATACCCACTAGTAAACAGAAGTTAAATAGTATTTTGTTAAATATTCATGGTTAGAGTTTTACTCCAGCTGCTGTCTCTTTAAAATCTCTTCTCTCTAGAGAAAATTTTCTCCACCTAGAAACTTCAGAATTTTTTTTCAGACAAATTTGGACAGGGAAAGTTTGAGAATAGCATTAGCAGAGAATGAGGGACATTTCGTGACACTGGTTAAGCTAGTGAGATGCATATGGAAGATGAATGATGAAAGCAGAACCTAGTGCTGTCTGTCTTATGTCAGGGCTCCTCATCTGTTTAAATAGCTTGCATCCATGAAGCACAAAGGTAAATGGCAAATATTTCTGTTGTAGAGAAAACTTAGGACCCTACTGTTGGGCAGAGATTGTAAAATTTAAAATTCATTAATAATGTTTTAATTCTTTCCAATTTTTTTTTTCCTGGAAATATGGTCTTGGAAGTTGTCCATTTACAGTTTTACGAGGAATGAGACGAAAAATAAAATTGATTGGGGGTCAAAATGTGCCACGTGTCAATTTGAAAGATGAAGAGGGCGTATAAATGCTGGATACCATTATAGCTGACAGTTTTTCCTTCCTTTTATGCAGATGTTGATTTTCATAATTATTAGTGGAATTACTATTCCGTCTTTTTGAAGGTGTAAATTGAAAGGGTTTTTTTCAGTCTGATGTAGTGTTGAAAAGAATTGCCATTTCAACAGAGTTATTGCCAAGGATTTTCCGCACACCACCCCCCGCCCCCCCCAACCACTGTGAATTAATGAGTTTTGTAATTACGGCTGTTGCTTCACACCTCTATTGTTAACCAATGACATTACATCTGCCTTGCTCCACTGGTGCCCTCCTCCTTCTTATTGAAGCATTTAGCAGTTTTGGCAATGGGGAATTACATGGCATGGGGTAAGTAGTCTAATTAGGTATAAGTGAAAATCCTGAGGGAAAAGGATATTTAAAAAGTAATTTGAAGAATCTCTTAATGATGCTGGAACTGAAAGCTGTAGCTATAGTACAAAAAGGCCTGTTATCATTGAAAAACATAATTATAATTGTGATTATTCAGCTGATCACTCAGTTTTAAAGTTTTGAATTTTAGACTGTGTTATTTAAGAATAATGATCCAAAACATTTCTCAAATGCAGTTGCAGGATTTTGTAGGTGTGACATGTGGGTCTTTTTCTTGTTTGGTGTTCATAATCTTGTAAACCTTTAGACATTTACAAGTTGTCTGATGTGTATAAGGAAGGCAGAAGTGCACAATTGTAACAAAGAAAATACTGATGTTGTGGGTTTGAAATGGAATATATAAAAGTTTTTGCCAAATTGTCAATGTGTTACTGGATACAGCGCAAGAGTTTGTTTAAAACAAAACCAGGAAAAAAGCAATATTGCATTCAAGAATTCAGAAATTTATGATCATGTTAAGGTTTTTAAATCTGAGTTTAATTAAGGGATTTTGAGTTTATGTTGATATTTTACCATGCTGATGGGAGTGTTCAGAATTCAGGATCATTCACCAGTGAATTATCAATGAATCTTTGCAACTCATGTGAAAAAGTAGTTTCAAGTCATCCTATTTCTAGTGCTGATGGGCCTCTCAAAAAAGTCCCTTGAGAGCAAGATTTGTTTCCACTTAGTAGTCAAGACCATTCATAGTCATCTTCAGTATCTGTTCTATTCTCTGTTTTTATTTTATCTTTTCATTTGATCATCTGCCAGCATTTTGCAAGATCAAATGAATTTTTTTCAGTATGGTTGAGGGCTTGAAGCATCCATAACATGAACAGGAACGTGGCACAGGGGTACAGCCCCGCAGTCGTCTTGGAAGTATACAGTAATAAGTGATACAAATAGATGGGGTACAATCCCCTCACACTTCTCCTTCTCTCAGTAAATCTGTACTCGAGATGTTTAATCTGTTTTGGATTTGCAGTTAGCAGGCAAAGTTCAGATTCAGTTACTCTGGTAACTGACTTGTGCTAGTGGACGTGTAATTTTTCTGAGACAAAACGTTTGATGCTTTTCCATAGAGCTTTCTTTAAAACTTTCCTAACTGTGCTTCAGACAGTACTAATCCAAATGAGCTTAATCACTGTTGAGTTATAGTGCTTCTTGCATTAAGTATTATTGATGATAAAGTGTTCATGAATTATTACTGACAGGCTGGATTTCCCCGAGGTACCTAAAGACTGTTTCCTTTTATTCTGGAAGTTAGGTGCAGAGATTAGAACAGAGGTCTGGGTAAAAAACTGTGACAAATACTCTGGGGTAATTTTTATCATTTTCTGTACTGAATCAGCGGTCACCCCAAATCTTTTTAAAATGAAATGTAGGTATGTTGTACCTTGAGGAAAGTAGGTCTGTCTTAATGATTAATTAGGACTGTGATGGCTAGATCCACTAGCTTCATGATTTTTGATGATTTGTTACTACGTTTACCTGGTTATCTGAATAATATTCTTATTTACACAGCAAATACTTTGTTGTAGCGGTTCATACAGGATAGTGAAGGGGAGAACCATCTTTCAGCCCTTGTTTTATCTGCATATTGTTTCTTATTTCTGGTTTTGATTTTTACCTACAAGAGAGAATTGGGTGGTATTCTTGTTCCTACTGCTGTCTTTCTTGTAAACTGGTCATAAGAGATGGGTTTCCTTCTAACTTGGGGACCTTAAGGACAAAACAATGGTATTTGTATTATATGAGGGCATACATATCCATCTGTCTCTGATATAAACATGGACTTTTACGTTTGGTATCCACCTACCTCTTCACTATGTTTCTTTCTGATAATTGACATGGTTTTGTTACACTGGCTGGTATTAATCTAAGTATTTTGGAACTCAGCAGAAAATCTGGTGTTGCTAGAGTAGCAGATTTGGAAGGTAGAAGGAGGAGGTTCATGAAACAAGCGCTCTCCATCCCAGATACATACATAACAAAAGAGTAAAGTTATTAATGCCTTATCTGTCCTTCATTACCTGTTAGGTATTTATACTGTGAGATCCTAGGTAACTCAGTTAACCTATAGCTTTATTTTCTGATCGTCATCATTGCCACATCCTATTCTGACCAGGTAAATATGCGAGTCTTTGTGAATATTAACATTCTCAGTCTAAAATAATTTTATTTCCTTAGGAGGATTCTACCTTAAAGCTGTTGGTTCAGTCTCCCATGAAGGGGCCACAAAGGTTTTTGACTCAGGGATAAACCATCTTTTCCACTGGTCTCCAGTTAGATGCCAGGAAAGGAGAAATTAATAAGCTACAAAAATACTGTCCAAGAGCAAGCTAATGTGACCTGGTTTGTGTATTATTTTCTCTGCAAGCCATGGCAGAAACATTGCTTTGGGGTTTTTTTAGTGTATTATATAGAATTGGTTCTCTGTTCTATGAGCCATTTCAGAAAAAAAAAAAAAAAAAAAACAGATCACTTTTCCTAGGCCAGTCATTTTCTAGTTTAAATTTACATTTACATTTAATTTAGAAGGAAATAGAGGTGCTACTATGATTTTCTTCAAGGCATAAAAGTACAGCAAGATGGTGTTCAGTATGTTACTCTTTTTAAAAATGGCATTTCAGTATCAAGAATAGAAATACTTTATTACATAAACTTTATATCAAATGAAAAGCAATTATGTTACATGCTAACCTTTAAAGAACTTACATATTTGATTTTGCGTATATCGTGCATTCTCAGCAATATGAACATGACTGCTGAGGCCACTCTACAAATAGGAACAGGCCTCAGCCGTTATGCCTATTTTAGTGACCCCTCATAATAGGTGAAAACTGTTACCTCTTACCATTAAATCCTTTCTTCTGAATAAATCCATACCTAGGATTGTTCAGTGAATAAATTTCATCTAAACACAGGTATTTCCAGGATCATTTACTTAATTTTTATACAGCTTCTGTTCTCTGGTTTTAATATTTCAAAACATTTGTGCTTCAGTTCCCACGTGGAAGATCTAGATAGAATCACAGTGTGTTAATAAAATAGTTTCAATTTGAAAATTGCATTTGGCTTTGTGAAAATAAAACAAAATGCTACAGTGAATTTTAATAGCATTCGAATTTCATCATCTGTATCCAGTATATTCCAATATCTTGCACCTAGCAGAAGGAGTACTTACACACATGAATACTTACATATTAAATTTGCCTTGATTTTTCTCTGGTCCCAGTAGGTGGAGCAGTTTTGAATGTTGCTGCAGTACTTGAATATAGTAATTATTTTCTAACATCATGACACAATTGTTTCTTATTTTTCTTTTTCCAAACGATTGTTTTATTTTTAGTTTGAAAGCGTCATATGCTGCCCGCCTTTCCAAAATAGCACAATCAGTTGGTAAGTCAAGATGATAATGCCCACCACTGGCAGCTAACTGAACATGGCATGTCTTTCATTTTTATGGCATCAATAAGAATGAATTATGTTCAAAACTAGAAAATATAAAACCTTTCCATCTCCAATACATGACCTTCTAACCTATGATTAACAGATCTCCTTTTTTTTCTCTCCAGTCTTTTTACTCAACTTCTGTAATTTCTTGCCAGTTTAAAAAACTGAATCAGTGCACGCAAAGGTAAAAGAAAACCTATTTGAAAGTTGAAGTTAAAGGTTTCTGACATACATTTCCCATGAGGTAGGCCATAAGACAAGATCTGTTACTTTGGCAATAATATAGTATCTTTTTTTTTTTTTTAATTGCAGTGCAGCATCCAAGAGAAAAACTTGTGGAAATGTATATAGCTGTGGTAGTGGAAGCCAGTAGCCTCAGGGTAAATTCCCATTTCAAACGCCTGCTTTAGTAACTGTTTCTGTCAGAAAAATTAGGAAATAAATTCCTTTAACTGGAGCTGTAGCTGCAGTTATAACAGCAATGAAAATACCAATGAAAACTATTTTGATAAGCCAGGAAGCTATTACACATGTATCTGCTAGGGCAGATAGGAGTACTCTCCTGGCCTTATACTTACAAATGTGAACGCTGGCTGCCATCTGTGGCAAATCAATACTTTACTTCTCCTTGGTATATATGCTAGAAGCAAGTTCAGGGATAGCAAGCTTGGTTTAGCCAACTGCTTAAAGCTGCAGACAATTCAACTATGCACCATTTATTTATTTATTTTAGCACAAAAGTCTTTGACTTGCCACTTGGCAGTTAAAATTGTAGCCATGGTCATTATGTGAGATTTCAAACTCTGCATAGTTGTGTACATGCAGCCAATACTTTGCAAAGTATTGAAAATGAAATGGCTTTTTTTCAGCAGTCGTGTCATATGGCTCTATTTTCAAATATACAATATATTGAAATAACTTTTGTGTTTGTTGAAACAAAACTGAAGTTCTGAACTGCATCTTTATTAAGGTAAAGCTGAATATTTTATAATATGCAATGCTGCTTTGATAAATGGCTGTGGGTTCTCATGCCCCAAGTACTCCAGAAGGCAATCTTGCAAGCTCGGTGTGCCTTTAGAAAGTCAGTACAAGTTCTACCTACTTTGTACCTCCCACTTTGTAATTAAAACACAACATGCAAAATTAGGCCCTCTGCAACCTGCAGTTCTTTTGTTTTCACTGGTTTCTTGTTATTACCTTTGCTTTTGATAGAATTATACTATTGTTCTATAAATTACAGCAGTTGCAATTATATTGCTGGTGAATTTGTTTTCACAGAATTCACTTCACTTAGTGACACCACCTCAGCCTTACTGACTGCTGTTTAAAGGCACACAAATGTTTTTCTCTGTCAGCAAATAAGTTATTTCTCAGACTTGTAAAACTGTTAAGAAAGAGGATGGCATTTTGTATCTTGTTCTCTGATTGGAACAGAAATTTCAGGATAAGGATTGGTTTGGCTGAAATAATTACATCATACAAGACTGGTATCCAGCATATATTGTTCCTTTAGCATAGCAGTTTAAAAAAAAAAGGACATAAGAGGATTACTGATCAATCCTTAATGAAGTATCTGACACTTGTATTTTCCTATTTACATTTAGATTCTTTCTTTGTCTCATTCTTTTCTTCTTTTTTTTTTCCTGATGGAACCTGGCTAGCTTCAGAAGGATTAATTTTATTTTAAATCTTGATGTTACATATTATCAAAGATGAACTTTCAAGAAATTGACCTCTCCTGTTATTTACTTAGTATTTACAAGGTGCTTTACTTCACAGTTACTTAGGTAGCTCATGTTACCTATGTTAGAGGAAATTGCAAAGACATTTTTTCTACCAAAAGGCCAAAATATTTCTTAGCATTTGAAAAAGTTAATATATATAAATTGATAAATTTGGTATAGCATAGTAAGCTTGCTTTTAGAGAACAAACAGCTGCACATTTTCTTCACCTCTGCAGCTTATTGAATGTGGGCCAAGCATTCAGCAAAATATTGGAATTGTTGCATGTGAAAGCTGTCAAATTATGCACTTTTCTAAGTATTTTTATCAAGGATGATGCTCGAGTACAACTTTCCTTAATTTATAGAAAGTAGATTGTTGTCCTGTTTCCCATGGTGGAGTCAAATCAGACATCACCAATTTGATCAAGTTGCCCACATGCCAACTTTCCACTGCCTTGCCTTTCTTTCTTCCAGTGGAAAAGAGGAGCAAACCAGCAGAGATTATTCAAACTGCTAGTTTTCAGAAAGAGAAAATATCTCAAGTCTATTCCTCTCACCTTAGAGGGTGAGAAAATGGCTAACATCCCTCTCACAACAGGTCTCTTAAGTCCTTCTCCTGTCAAGGTGAAGGCATGCTACTATGTTCACTTGTATTTCTTTACTGTGTCTATACATATCTACTTACAAAATATTTTTAGGTAAAACTGATGCATACAATATTAAGAAATTTTATCTTAAACATTAAATCATTGAATGCACAGTATTCTGTAGCTTATGAGAGGAATTCCAACCTTTTTATCATTTGCTTAAGGCAGCAAGCAAATGTAAACAACATGAGGTGTAAATAATAGATTACATTTTCTTTTGTATGTGATTGTCTTAATATTTACTATATGCAATCATATAACATGTTAATTTTTAATACTTCTTTAGCTGTAAGAATGCATGTTTGCTTTCTCTTGATTCACAGAGAACAGATGGATGCTTGACTGCCTGCTAATCCACAGCTGGAATGGTTTCAGCGGTTTCCACGTTGCTGGGTTAGAGTGGCTTTTCTAGTGGACTGAGAGGGCAGCAAGAGAGGGATATCATTATTCATCAGTATCCCAGTGGGATCGCTGCCAGCAGAGATTAATTTTTTCTGTTATGCTTGTAAAACAAGCTCAGGTGGAGTCTCTAATCCTCAGGGCACGGGTGGCAGATCAAGGAAGATGCTACAAAGCTAGTTAATTTTCAGATTCTAGGGGAAACAGAAGCTCTGTTAGATGTATAAATACATGATTGCAAATTTAAGTAGCTCAAATCCAAATGGGATCTTCCCAGACATCTGGTACTGAAAATCTCTGTTTTCTTTGTCTTTTAAAAGAAGTTCTTAAAACTTTACACCAGAGGCAAAAGATCTGCAACTCTCTTAATCATCAGTCATCTTTCCATTTTATCTTTTTAATACAGCTCTTACAGTGTACTTTAGATGAATGCCTTTATTTACAGGTAGAAAATACGTGGTATAAGTCTGTGTAGGAACATTGTGTTTACAGTATTCTCACAAATTTTTGTGCAGTGAACATCACCAAGAAAAATTACTACTTGGTATCAAAAAGGGTTAGATCTGCCCTGGTAATGCATGGTACGTCCCATTTAGGTAATGGGATGCTCTGTTAAGGTCAAGTGTGGTACAAGGGCATTTTTGCCATGTTACTCACTGTATCAGACCTCTAGACATTCATGACAGAAGTTTTGATAGAACTTCCTCAAGTCAAGCACGCCAAAATACTGGCAGGTTGTCTGCTTGTTTAATAAACTTGAAATATTTTTCCTTTTACTGACTTTTTTTGTTTCCTCAGTGATTACCCCTCTTCCCCACCCTTCTACTTATCAGTGTCTTCCATCTCTGCATTACCTTGTAGCTCTTGAGTTCTTCAAAACATTGGGTCAGATTTTCAAGCGATGTTAATCCACATAGTTCCACTGAAAGGAGTGGAGACGTGCCAGTTTTTATCAGCAGGGAACTACCCTTATTGCAACTTACTTGTAACAGCTGTCACTTCCTCTTACAGTTGTGTTTTTTTATTGTTATATTAAACTATTTTCATTTAAAAGTGCTCAGAGTGAGACCAGTAGCATTGGCTTGCTGAAAAGACATTGTGCATGTAGGCACCTTCCAAGTTTCCCATATATTTCTGCCAGTTCATATTGTTCTATTATTCTGGGCTTCAGCCTCTCTTGAGCAGAGGCTGCTAGTCATTTCACCACATGATGACAGGTATTCACGCCTGCGAACTTTTTATTCCCTTTTGTTTCTGATCACATAGTAGTTTAGATCCGGAATTTAATCCAGTACAAAAATGTGGCAGTGTGCATTTGTGGCTCCCCAGTAGGGGAGCTGCCACAGGTCAGCAGATCTGAAATCCGGTTTTCAACACACAGAGCTTTTACAGCTTGCCATTAACATATACAGTATGTATGGGCCCCATTTCACGTTGAGAATTAGTAGCGCTTACTCCTATCTCCATGCAGAGTGGCATTAGCTTAATGCAGAGATCTTTTAACTTCTTCCCTGGGTCTGGGCTCTGCGTTGGAAGATCCCAACGGAGTATCAAAGCCAAAGAGGAAAATGACTAATCGCTTTCCCAGGGAAAGCTGTGTGCCAAAATTTGCTATTACAATTTTTATTGCTATCATCATCTCAATCAGCCGTTGAGCCAACTGATTCAGCCAAGCTCAGCTTCAAAACGTGGACAAACGTCCAAATGGAACTGAAGTAGATGTCATAACAATCAGACTTTTGAATGTATACTCAGAGAGATTTTCCCAGTTTTGTGTTAGCACATTACCAAGTTCATGCACTGAAAAGTTTTTCTGTATTAGTGCAATACAATTAGTTTCAATTCAGCCAAAACCAGTTGGTTTTAAATCTTTCCTGTAATATGACTTGAGATTACAGGGGAAGAAGGTGTGGGTCACTGCCTCATGTAGGTATTCAGATTAAAAAAAAAAAAATAGGATGATGATCATACATTCAGAATGTGCAGATTCAAAGCATGCTCATGAAAAGTAATAGGAAAATTCAGGCGTCTTGGACAGCTGAAAATCTCAAATATACCATTACCAGCCATAAAATGTAATAATTATCTCACAACACTATAATGCACTTCATAAATGGAATTTATACCTTTCCATTTGTATTTTTTTGCTATGATTGAAATAACTTATTCTAGGTGAATAATGTGTATGCCATACCAGTTTCCTTAAACTGTGCAAGTGTTACAGGCTTACTTATAATAAATAATTTAACTTAAAAATCTGAGAGTGAGCTGAAGCCGCCTCTATGAAAGTTGTACAGGCTTAACCCTGTGAAAGTGCCTACACATTTAGGGGGAAAACAAGTGTATTTTAGGAATGGTTTTTATTACGACTGGCCAAAAAAGTAGCACTGAATTATGACTGTGGTGATAAACTTCCTGAAATATGGATTGTGAGAATTAAGACTTACTGGAAATCATGAATTCATTTCTTGATTTAATACATTTTAGTAAAATATGCAACTTTAAAAGGAAATTATTTTGAAACAGAATGGTTCTGTAAGTATATTTTTTTACCATTTGGTAAACCAATTGCAGTGATTGTATTATCTGTTACTGTATCTTCCTGTACACTGAAACCTAGCTTCTCTGATACACTTCTGAAACTTCAGGGGAAAAAAAAAAATGGAAATTGACTTTCAAGTTAGTATAGAAGTCCTGACAACTTTTTTTCCCATGTCAAATTATTGTTATTTTATATGATCCTCCCTCTCACATATGCTAGCGTGCTTGCATTTTCCTCCAACAGCTCCATGCTGAAGCAGAGGTCTGTAATTTAGCTTTGTACTTCAGAAGTTCCCAGATCTGCCAGGTCACTCTCTGCTACTGGTAGCTAATATTGCTGACCTCCTATTGCTCTGTGCGCAGTGGCAAAGGTCTTTCAGGCTCCTGACCTCTGGTCATCAGGAATGTCATCAGTAGTTTGTAGTTTGGATGTTTTAAGTAAGAGGTGAACTTGTGAAATCTAAACCCTTCAGGGTGTTTTTAAGTGATCACTCAACTGTTGCATTGCTCTAGCTTGTACTTTTTATGATGTCTGTAATTGTAACATTTGTGGTGTTTATCATATGCAGCTATTTAAAAGGAAACCTCAAACAGTTGGCTGTTTAAAGTGAGAAGTCTGAGAATACAGTTATAAATTATTTGTCCGATCACTAACATGAGAACTTTATAAGAATCATAAGAACTCTTAACTTGTGTGTTCTTATAAACAATGTTTGTAGGTCTCATTACTGAAATGTGCTCATTTAAAATCCTGAAAGATAGTTATAAATTATTTTTTTTAAATAATATATTTCCATAATTGCATGTTGATGGGTTTACAACTTTATCTCTTCAACTCCTCATGCTTAACTGGAAATTTCCAGTGCCCTCTCTAATGAGTCTTAAATCTGGAGACAGAGCCCAGGGTAGCCCAGCCTCGCTATTTTGCTCCTATCTAGTTAATTGGGTTAACTTTACAATTTGAATTCTACTTTTTTTTTTTTTGCACATATCTTTTTTTTCTGTAAAAATGCATTAACCACTAATTAGATAATAAATTAAAAAATATCTTTTCAAAAAGATATCGGGCAGCCCTTCTCCCTTGAATGTTGCTCTCCATCCTATGCATATCTGTTTTCCTCCTGTCATTTTTCCAAAAGTAGAGAGTGGAGAGTACTACCGAAGTGGCAAGATCATTTTCCTATTACCCAAGCTGGAGTGAAGAGTTAGGGCAGGCAGAGTTCCCAGCGGGAGGCACCGGTGCCAGAGCAGGAGCCCCTTTTCCATAGCCAGGGCCAGCTGCTGCCCCGGGCTGCGGCTCTGACTCCCCTGTGCCCCGCAGCACAGGGGCTGGCACAGGGCTTTGCTTTCTGCCTTTCTTTCCTGCCAGCCACTGACCCTGGAAGGAAGGGATGGGGAAGCTCCCATGGGAAAGGAACTGCACTGCAGGGTTGGCTCTAATGTGCTGGATGCCGTTTGATTGCACTGCCACGTACATGTGCAATTGGCAGGGAGAGTTGTTACACAGTACATGAAGGGAAGGAGCTTGCTTAGAAATGGTCTCTGTGATGAGCCACAGAATTGGGGCTGTTCAGCCTGGAGAAGAGAAGGCTCCAGGGAGACCTGATAGCGGTCTTCCAGTACCTAAAGGAGGCCTCCGTGAAAGATGGAGAGAAAGTCTTCAGCAGGGTCTGTTGTGAAAGGACGAGCAGTAATGGTTTTAAAATAGAGGGAGGTAGATTCAGACTGGATATAAGGAAAAAAATTTTTAGATATAAGGAAGAAATTGTTTACACTGACAGTGGTGAAACACTTGGAACAGGTTCCCCAGAGAGGTGGTGGATGCCCCATCCCTGGAAACATTCAAGGCCAGGTTGGATGAGGCTCTGAGCGACCTGATCTGGTTGGAGATGTCCCAGCATCTTGCAGGGGGGCTGGACTAGATGACCTTTAAAGGTCCCTTCCAACCCAAACCATGATTCTGTGATCATATAGTAAATATATTTTAATCTTGGCCTGCCAGGCTGCCCTAAAAATCTGTAACATTGCTTCTGCAAAGTTTGTCTTAAAAGTATGTTTTTACATGTGTAAAACAGACTGAAGTAATTCTTTCTGCAAATGTCTACTGTCTAAAAGAGGGCTTCCAGTCTAAATATCCCTGTCTTATGTAGTGGGTTCAATAAGCTGGTAGAAATTACTTTTTTTTTTCTTTTTGTCCATAATACGAATCTTGAAAACATGCATCATGTTTGTTCTTAAAACGTGTAACTAGTAATATATGTTTATAACTGTCTTTAACTGGGATATTGTCCTAGACCTTTTATATCTAAGAGTAAAAAAGCACACAAACATTTTAAACTTTGGAAGTTTGAATTATGTCCCATAAAACTGAGACCAAAGCATATACATTTATAGGCTACCAATAAACTCCTTAAAATAGGAGTTTATAATGGAATCACTAACACAGATATAATTTTCAGAGCAGTAATTCAAGCAAGTACTTCTCCATTTCCATTTTTCAATCTACTTAATTTTTTGGTGTAAGCTGGAAAACAACTTTTAAGTATGTGGTCAGTTTGGGCTTTTTTCCTTTTTTTTTTTTATTTTCCTAAGGACATATTTTCTCACATTTATTTGTTTTCTGAATATAAATCTAAGCTTGATTGTGTTCCAGCTGCCTGCCAGGCTACATCTGTGTAAATTTAATGCCTTTCCTTAAATCAAACTCACACTTGAAAATGTAAAGATAAAATATAGTGTAAATATGTCAGTTAATTTGAATAATTTTCATAATATATACTTGTGTCATTATTGTGTCACATAATACAGTCTTGCGCTCTTGGGAAGAGCATGGGCAAAGGAAGATTAACTTGCGAACTTCAGTTAAGCAATTTTTTTCCTTTTCCTTGTAATACAGTTAAGAGGATCAAATGAGACTTTTGTCAGCACGTGAATGGACAGAGATATATATGTACATATAAAAAACCAACTAATTTCAAATGTTTTTCAGTACAGAATTTCGATTATCCTTAAAGAAAAATTTAGAAATTGTGAACCTATTATAAGACATTATTATCCAGTTACCTAGCTACTCACAAACTATCAATGCTTGTTCTTGCTCTGTTTTGACCATGCTACTTTTCTATATCCTATATTACGGGTAACACAGGTATTGCCCAAATGAGGACAGTTACAGACTGCTTTAAAGACTGGAGTCCAGCTCCTTCCTATACAGTGTAGCACTATGTGGAAGTGACAGGTCAGGCTGTTGCACTAAAATACTCTGTAGCACTTTGTACAATGGAACAAAAGACAAAAGCCAATTATATAATAATATTATTGTTGAGTTTATATTTGGCTGCCCAGTTACTTAAAGATCAAAATATGCTGTTTTCAGTTGGAAAAATAAATTGTATATTGGCATACCTTTGAACTTCTGAACTAGCAGAGAACTAAAATTTACTTCATAATGTATTATTAGTGTTAACTGCAGAATAGCTGTAGAAAAAACCCCGCATTTATTTATTGCATCTTATTTTTCATTTTTCATTCAGTGCACAAATGTATGATTTTTGCAGTCCTTCAGCATGTACTCAGACTACCAGAAGTTTATATAATTTTAACCAAGGTTCAGGTAAAGAGGATGCGATTACTTTGTTAGCTAAAAAAAGATCCTAATCTTTTTTCGTTTTTTATTACTTTGATATTTACTTTTAGTACTAGTTTACTCCAGATTTTTTTAATACTTTAGCTTAATGACTGTTAATTTTTGTATCAAATTTTCTAAGAATTCTTTTCCCTTGTTTCTTTCTACATCAGAAACTTGAAAGTGAGCAAAACACATTGCAGGTTTATTAAAGTTGAAAATATGTTTGGGTTCGCTGTACCTATATAAAGAAAATGAATGTATAGGCAGTCTGTCAATTCTAAGGTAGTTTTAATAACAGCATCGCTGAAGAAAAGACTACTGGTTCAACTCTGGAATGTGAGAAACTATTTTTGGTTTAGTTTAGACCCTCATCGTTACAAATTAATCAACTGCTCTTTAAAGTCTAGAACTCATTAACTTTATAAGTTTTACTGTTCCCATGACTGAACTTAATTTAAAATATTCAAGTTTACTTCAGTTACTCACCTTGATCCCATTTCTGTCTGTGCTCCACAAGTATTCTCTTCTCTCTTGTAAACAGATGGCAAGATGTAGTTACTTCAGATTTAAAATATTTCAGAAGGTTTTCATATGGTCTGAGTTTATAGTTCAGCTCTCCCTATAAATCAGTAATTTCAGCCAAACTTACACATTTTGTGGGTAGGAAGAAAATCTGATTTTATTTTTTTAACCCTATGGATAAGGCAAAGCATAGTACTCACCATGTTGGATACTGTCTGTAAATTTTAGTTCAGTCTGACTCCTCAAATGCCTCGTAGTACCAGAAAAATGCAAAAATTTTATATTTTAAAATGGGATGAGTAGTTTATTTTTAGAACAACTCTAACAATTCAAATAAAGGGTGATGATAAGCTGCATATCTGGAACACAATGTTACAGACAGGACTCTTAATATGATTCTGTGGCTGGTGTAATGCAAGGAACAGAATTCAATTATCAGAACAGCCCTTTGGCCTTGTAAAATGTAACTATCAAGTTTATGCAGGGCTACGTGTGACATTTCTCACTGGCAAAGCAAGTTACTCTCTCCTCTATGACCCTGCATCGTGTACAGGTTGAAATGTAGGTTTGAGAGGACTCCTACACCCTTGAAATGATGCAGCAGTCCCGAATGCCCAAAAGAAGACATTATTGGGAAAGTCCATCACAAACCTATAGAAAAGAGAGATGTGACATGACTACCAAGCACATGATTGCAGAAGCCATAGCTACAATTCCTGGTTATCTCCTGGTATACTCCAAGTTATGCTTAGCTGTGTAGGTGCTTGTGAACAGAGTATTCGCACATGGGCTGCAATAGTCCTCATTTAACAGAAGAAAAAGGGAAAGTGAAAAATGCACAGCGATGCTTTGTGGTTTAACTGTAAAGTTTGTATTAAGTTTCTTGACTTTAGAATGAAGATTAATGATTGATATGTAATTTGATCTGTTTCTTCACCCATGGAAGTAAGAACGGTATTCAGCTACAATGTACTAAAATAATTTATGTTATGTATTGTGTGGAATAGTTGAAGCTATAGCCTTTGCGGAACAGATTGAGATTCACAATGAAAAGGAAAACTAAAATGAAAAAATATTGAGTGAACAGCAGGGCCCATTTGAGGTGATTACAAAGGATGTTTCTTTATTCTGTCTTTTCTTGTGCAACCTGAAAACAGTAGCAGGGGGTTACAAGCAGAGTTCATCAGAGAGTTGTCAATCACTGTCATTTAACATTTTGCAATGGAAGATGTCTTTATTCAAGGACAGCTGGGCAAATCAGAGAAACAGATTTGCAGTTAGTAGTCTGTCCAGCCTACACTAAGCAAACAAGGACAGGGCAGACATACTGGCCTCTCACATAAAAATATAATGGACTCTGCTGACCTCGGTGCCCTCCATTCAGCTTCATTCTCAGTTGTATAAAAGCTTCACTACCCATTCTCAATTTCCTTTAATTACCTACATGTTGCAGATAAGAAAATGAACCTCACTTACTTACAGTCAATGATCACAAACAGGAAATTAAGTAGGCAAGTTGTTTAAAATAAGAGGAGTGTTTTGGAGGTAAATAAAACATGTGCTGGGGAAGAATTAGGGAAAACGCATTTTCAGGAGTACCAATTGGTCTGGAGTGACTTGGCTGATCCTTCTTTTTTCTGCTACTTTAAACTGCAAAGCAAAACTAAGTAAAAAATCTCCTTGGTAAATATTCTTTAAAATATCTTTGAAGGAGAAGCCAGTTAAATAAAAAGAGTGAAGCAAACATGCAGCCTTCTATAGGGCTTAAAAAGATTGTGACCTTAGGTTCAGAGAATAAATGACCACAGTTTTCACAAGAGATCTAGCAGAGACATCCAGGATTAAGCAGCAGTTGTCTTTAGTCAGTCTTCACTTCTAATCTGCAGTCGAGATATTAAATAAATTAATGACATTCTGATTTTCTTTCCAAATCTTAAATTGGCTAATACTAATCTTTCCTTTTACATTTATATCACAGTTTAGGTGTAGTTTCATTGTGATATTAAAGAAAATAGAAAATTTTGTGCTGTCAGTTTCTAAGGGAATGACAAACAGCTATATAACTGTTTTTAGGAATTGTCAAAAAAGGTTTTGTGTGTTAAGATATTAATGCGTGGATACAGTACTTTGCAAGTCAATTAGGTAGTTCTATTAGGTGTTCTAAAATTGCCATTTTTCTTTACCTCACTGTATTGGTTACCATTGTGAATATTTTATTAATATGGATTTGCAGGAAATCTGACTGGAGATTGAAGACTAAAATGCATACTATCAAATCTATGGTTTAAGAGGAGTATAAAACCCTGAACACTTTAATTTAATGGTCTCTGCTAAGCCCACAGTTCAGAAGACATTGCCCTTTGGGCTACCCAAATGACTTTTTATTTTATGACAAAATAAATACGCTCTCTTAAATTACAGATGGAAAAGATATCACATGTTATAAAACTCTTATTTTACTTGCAAGTTTTATACTTTAGAAAGATCATTCTCATTCCAAACAAGAATATGTACACATACATGCACAAGGGGACTTTGTGGAGGAAAAAAAAATTACCAGAACTGACTCCTCAGCCTAAATTATAGTTCTTAGGACGCTTCTGTTGTATTTTCTTTCCTGCAGAGACAGTAGATTTCCCTAGCAGGAGAATTAACATCTCTGCTCTGGCTACTAGAACAGTCATACTTGTTCCTTTCAGCCCCAAGGATTTTTTTTCTCATAACTACATTTAGATTACCTGCTGGTGTGCAGCTCCTTTTTGCAGCAGCGAGAAAGTTCTTAGACAGCTTTCATTTTGGCATGAATGGTATTAGTCCCACTCCGGAGCACAGAGCACACAATTTTGCTCTTTGCTTTGATCACTGATCATCAGTTGCTTGGACACTGACTCCTCAAAATATTGAAAATATACTTTAAAATAACCTTACCGGAGCTATTTCAAACCCACTGTGTTTTGAATACAAAGAGAAAAATGGAAACTCTGAAAATGTGAATTATTGACTTCTTTATAGCTAACCTTACAATGTTTCTGTGAGCCAACCAGTGCAGGATATCTGTAGAAGGTCATCTCAAACACTGAGTCCATCTAATGAATGTATTTATGCTTTTATGTTCTTCTTCGCTAATGTTAAAATCAGCTATGTGAATATTTGCAATATTTTACTAGCTGTTTTTTTCCCACACACGTGATTTTGATAAAAGGTACATTTTCTAAACATTAAAATGCTGCTATTGTAACAATGAAACCTAACTGTAGGAAATTAAATGCATATACTTTTAATGGCTCAGTAAGGATTAATAGTAATTGTGAAGTTAATTACAATGGTTAATTTTTAAAATTTTTTTTACAGAATGCTGATGAGTACACAGATCTGCCTGTGAGACACAATGAAGATCAGATGAACAGTGAATTAGCAAAACATCTTCCAGTTGAAGTCAATCCCCATTCATTTGACAGTTCACATACAAAAACACACCTTCTGCTGCAAGCTCACTTCAGTCATGCCATGCTGCCTTGTCCAGATTATGCAACTGATACAAAGACAGTGCTGGACCAAGCAATTAGAATATGTCAGGTATTGTGTGTGTGTGTGTGTGTGTGTAGAGAGAGAGAGAGAGAGTATATTCTTTCATATGCAACAGTTTTCTATCTCTGTGTCATGGAACATTGTACATAAATCATTCCTGCATGGGTGTGCTCCTTGCAGATTGTTATGCTGACCCCCAAGAACCCATCTCCCATGGGTACTTTTCTTTCTGTAGCACCCAAAATTGCTGTAGTCACTGCCAAGCATAAATAAAAGATGTTTTGAAATGTGGTTTGGGATGAAATACAGGGTTTTCCTCTAGCTTGTGAAAAGATATGTCTTGTAAGAGCACACTTTTAAATATAGATTTTAAACTCAATCTGGAGGCTTGTGACTTTTACAGTTGTACTGCAGTCGCAACCCACAGAAACTAAACTGACCATGGAGAGCACTGGTAACAAGCAATCACATGCACAGCTGCATGCTTCAAAAGAATTTTAAAGCAGCAATTTGAGTTTGGAGTAGAGTGCTGCTGTAACTGAAAAGCGCAATTACAGTTACAGTAGGAAGGGTGAGCTCTCGTTGACGTGAAAAACAGCCCCCTCTCTGATTCTGCCAGAAAGGAATAATGTTCTTTTCAGCAGAACTGGACAAGGACTCATTCACAGGTTCTTGAAGATCAGGTAACCTTCAACAAACTGCTCTTTTTATCTTCCTTGGTTCCATATCTGTAAAATAGGGACAGTAATTCTTTTTTTCCTACAGTTTTGTTTACTCAGGTTTTAATATCCTCAGTCATCTACATGTCAAGTATCAGAATGAGGCTTTGGTCTTGTGTGAAGCCTGTTGGCAATATCGTAACTGCAAACGTCATTGTGTCAAGCCTACCAGTTTGTAAAATCACTCTATGAGAAATTATTAATCAGTGCTCTAGACGGACAAAATACCAGGGCCAATTCAGTGTCCAGTGATTTTGGTGGGTCTCAACCTTAAACTAGCAAAACCAGTAAGCTTGTAATGCTAATATCAAATAGAGCAAAGCTAAAGGAAAGTTAAGAAGCAAATAACACCACAGATGTTATTGCTACGCAGTCTTAAACTTGGCAACCAGCAGTGCTTGAATGCAAGTCTACTCCAAATATTTCAAATCAATAAAATCATGATTCTGAAAGCTTGAATGTATGAACAGTTGTTACTCATAAGTCAGCTATTAAAAGAGAACACTGTGACTTGCTCAAGTGAGAAAATTCACCTTTGTTCAAAGAAATCACATACTTAAAGTTCATTTAGTTATGTGTGGAATTAGCATTTGGGGGTTAATTACATATTTGAAAAAAGTAAATTAAAAATTATTTTCAGTAATTATTTTGCTCAATATTTATACTGCTCTGCTAAGAAGTGTATTTTTAATCCTGTTACTGCATAATAGCTATTTCAGAAACAGTTGTCATTTGGAAGAAAAAACCCTAAAATATTCAACAGTTCCTTTAAACTGAAGTAGAGTTCTACCATGCCATACTGTGCCTTGGCACTCCAGCCTTCCATTGACTACTACATAATGCTAAATATACAGTCATCTTAAAAAAAAAAAAAAAAAAAGTTCCTCTTTTAAAAAAAATGAGAAAGAAACAACATGCAAGCATTTTTGTATTTTGAAGTTGGTGCATGGTTTACATCTCTTGGGAGAATATTTGTTCCATCTTATTAGTCACGCTTTCCAAAGGGAGGTTAAAGTTCCCAGAATCTAAGCAATAGACAGGGTTACACTTTCAATACTGGTTGTTACCTTTTTCCTTAGCACTGACTTCTTCCTTAGCACTGACCTGCTGATGAACTCTGGGTCAACAGAGGTGGAAAAAAAGATGTTAGTTGTGAGAAAAGGAACTGAACCATAGAAGGATCCATTGATAAACATATTCAGTGGGTGGTGTTCTCTGTGTGTGTGAACACGCACTCGTGCACCACCAAACGTAAAATTCAGCAGTGAAACAGGCACTGGTGTTTGAGTTATGTTGGACTTTTGTTTATTTACTTACAAAGTACTTCAGCTGTTAAGGTTGTATAGCTAACCTTCAAAGTCTGACCTGAACATAAACTGTTATTTTTGCTGGCGGGTATGTGAATGACAGGCTTTCCATATCAGTGCTGCTTTTCTGTTACAAGAAAGCAAAATCTTTCAAAGAGCTCTTACAAGTGGTTGTATCTCAGTACATACAGCAGGCCTCCATCCCAGGTCCCCTGCAGAGCAGATTTGCCATCTCTAGTCACGATAGGTAAGCAAGCCTCTTTCCGTCGCAGGCTACTAAACTCCTCCGCTCTTCTGTGCTGGCTTTCACCTGGATCAGCCTTCTCTCCCATGGTTCCTTTCGCATCCCACTCGTTGCATCCTTTCACCCATTCCTCCAGCATTCTCTGGGCCTCTTTCATCTCTAGTGGCTTTAGGCTGAGTGGTGTTAATGGTCAGTCAGAAAACGGTGTTAACAGCATCAGATAGATCAATGCAGCTGATGGATTTCAGGTAAGATTCCACTCTCTTCTAATAAAAAAAATGTATGCAGTTCCTCTTAAATTAATTTTCCTGAGATGTCTTAAAAGTTTTGCTTTCATGTAAGAATTCTCTTCATCTGTACTCTTGATGAAAGACGGAAGTCATAAGCATTTAACAGAATTTGAGGAGCCAGAATTTGCTGGCTCAATAAAGGAATGTAGTTGTTAGCATAGAAAATGGGAGAAATATATTCTGTTACAGCTTTCCTATAGTAAGCATTTGTTAGGTATAGATGGAGTTCAGCAAGATAAAATGTAGTATCTATTTACCCAATATGAAATACAGAATTATTTCTATTTTACTGCAGAAATATGGGGAATATCACTATGCAACCTTCTGGAAGGTGAATGCCTATCTGCTCCCACACCCATCTCTGTAATGAGTGGTCACTGAGGCATTGACTACACAGAAGGAATGTCACTGCTCTACACTGAAAAGCTCAAGTCAAAAACTAAGTTTTTTATCAGTGACAGGCTTTCATAGATAAAGCACAGAAGGTTCCCATGGTTCAGAAAATCTGCCATGACTTCCTATGTGATCTTGGGCAAGTCATTTAATTTTTATTTGCCTCTGTTACCTTTAATACAATTACAGTAGACCGCATATTCTCTTCAAGCCTGTCTGTGTTGTTTTCACTAAAAAAAAAGGTAGAGGTGTCAGTAGGATGGTGCACTCCAGTAGCTGCTCAAAATCAAACATCAAAGAACAGAAATTCTAATGAAATTATTTGTCTAATATTCTTATAGAATATAATTATTATTGTAAAGACCTCACCTTTTTTCCTACCTCTAATTTAAGAATATGTGAAACGGACTAAGTCTAATCTCTTTTTTACTTCTTTTGTCAAGCCTTATATTTTTTGACTGTGTATTCAGCGATCAGTTCTTGCTCTGCTGTTCTAAGACTATCGCCTATATTTGCATTAATTGAAATAGATAATTGAAGCAGTAATACCGTCAGTCTCAGATTCAGCAGGGCAGTCTCTTCTAGGAAATAATGTGACAGTTGCTGGCTTTGCATTGGGATTGGCCACAAGCCTCCACTTGTAGTATAATCATTGGTAAAATATTTTAATATTGCCAGGAGCAGGACTGCCATGGAGCTCAGCCTTAACCTTTGAGAAGTGTTTACCTATGGATGTGTTAAACGCATCTCAGCAGGGTACCTGTGCACTGAGAAGATGGACATGAAGTCAGATTCCAAACTGCAGAGTAAAGACTAGTTTGCATGGGAAATGTGCACATCCCTGAAACGAGGACACTGGAACACTCTCACTGGTGGCCTGCCTTTCCCCATCATGTCACTCTTCCAGAGAAATCGAATTTTGACAGGAAATAAAAAACTCTTTGGGTTAAGCGCTCCATTTCCTTAGCTGGACAATAATGTGCATACACCACTTTACCCATTCTAAAATAGTTTAAGTAAATAAGTTGTTTCTGGTTATTTAAATTGCAGATTTGCTGCCGTTCAGCTTATGGGAATGATCTAGCTGTCTTTTAAGAGCTAGCTTACGTACTAAAGGCTTACTCTACTAAACTGCAGACTGTTCTGGCTGATGGTTATCTGCTGCTCCTCACACAAAAGGCACTTTCTGGCCGTATCAGCATAGCTGCAAACAGCAGCGGTGCCTGAGCTGCAGTTCCTGGACTAAAAGAATAAAGATGTCCCTCAGCTCTGGACTTAACACCCTCCCCAAACCTCCTCAGTTCCTAACAGCCACTACAACTATTGATTTGGGGAGCCATATCCCTTGGATCATTTATTTTCCTGCCTGTGAGGAAATGGAGAAGTTCTTAAAGATCCTAAGTGTGTTTTGAGCTCCCGTGGTGTCTGTTGTTGGTGCAGATGTGCCGATTACTTGCCGCAAGGTGGTGGGCGTTATGGGAATGGCCAGTTGCCTGTGTAAGATTTGTCCAGAAGTGCCTAGGGAAAGAGATAATGGCTTTATTTAATTGGTGCATTGGCTACTATAAATAAATGGTCAGCTTTACTGAAGGAAGCAAAGAGAATCAAATTAACTTGAGAAAGCAGAGGATTATTCAGGAACAAGTGAAGAGCAGAGGCCATATCTCTAGCTACTACACGTAGTCTTTGTGTGTGCGGTGATACTCCAGTGATAGTACCGTGTTTGCAATTTTACTTAAAAGTAGTAAACCGTCCAACCATGGCTGCTTTCATGGCTATTATTCCACATTAGGAGAGTGGAAATAGTAGATTAAAACTTGTAGCACATATACTGGACAGTAATGCTCATTTATAGACACTAGGCAGCAATGGATAGTTTTGTAGTGAGAGTACCTGGGCATAGGAAACGTTGAGGTGGAATTACTTGCTGCCTGCTTGTGTTTTATAGGTCTGTACGTGGGAGAAGGGAGGGTTACCTGTGCGGCAGCGGTGTTGGGGTTTTTGCTCACTGTGGATAACTGGTGAACTGGGGTATGGAAGCATCTTGGTGACAGTTTAATGATCATTTGGTGCTGCTCATATATAATCCCTCCCCCACCCATGACAAACCTTTTCCCAGTTGGGGCTGGAGGAAATGAGTAATGCTTAACCCATTTGTGTGATCAATTCACTTAAGCAGCTACTGTGAAATGTTAATCACAACTTTAATTTGTACTGCATTAGCATTTTGATTAACTTGTAGGCTTGCTAGCACACTTGAAGCACTTTTACTCATAGTTACAGCTCGGAAATGACTTTTTGATTAATTAAGTTTGTTAGACAGCAGCTGAGCTTCCTGAATGCTAACCTTATGGGGCTAAAAGTTCAGGAGAAAGTTACTGGGAATAACTGTTGCTGTTGAAAAGTATTCTCATGAATGCACTCAAAATGTTTTAATTGTTGACAAAATATTACATTACAGCTTTGAAGTTGACTTTAAACTCTAAAGAGATCAGATTTATTATGAGAAAGATGCTGTATATTTTTCATTATTTTGGTAGATTTGTGTAAGGTTTGGAACAAATGACATCTTTAAGACATTGTTTACGTTTAGGAAATTGGGATATTTTGCCAAGAGATTTTTTTCAAAAACATTTTATTGTATTTACAGTTCACTAGTATAGTAGAGAATATGAATGTATTAATTACTAATTTAAAAATAAATTGGATATTGGGACTCAACAAGTTCTGAACATGTTGGGTTATTCCCTACCAAGTTTATATTGCTGGTATCACATTCCATAGCTGCTTTTATCTCTGTAATACTATTAAAAAAAAAAAAAATTGTAAGAACCCAAGGGTTGCACTCCACTAAATGTAGACAGCAAGTGATTTGTCCTTTCCCTGGTTCTGATCATACTAATAATGTTACTATGGAGTCTCAAGGATGGATACAGGGATAGGAATCTTACAAAGCAGCTAGGAAGGTGGTAATTTGCATACGTCAGTGAGACCTTTATGATGATGAGAGGATGAAGAATTAGTCTCTCGTAAGGGGTAGCAGAGCATATGGAAGAGGGAGATGAATATGCTTGTAAAAAATGTGAAGGGAAGGGGGATGCAGACGGTAGTATAAAAGGACTGCCTCCTGAATAGGATTAATTACATCTTATTCACTGTATCTGTGATAAATAGAAGGGGGGGGGGGTGTCTGTAGGCTGAAAATATACAGCTGTATGAGTCTGATTTAATTGATCTGAAAGAACTCCTCCCCCTCCGCAAATTAATACATTTCTAAAAAGTAATCTTGGACTAGATCTCTGAAGTGCAAGAGGTTCTGTAGATACCTGTTTTACCAATATATAACATACAAAAGGTAGTGACTGTAAAACCCTCTGTAAGACTTCCTCAAGTAAATTCCAACTTCTCAAGTTAGTTGTTTTTTCTGTGGTATATAATTGAAGCATCGTAGTCATGATTCATATAAAAACATGAAACTTATAATGTATGGCATGCTTTACCATCTGGAATAATATTTTACTTGTATTAGTATGATCTCTAGTCACATGTGGATCATAATATAATATTACATATTGGAAGGCTTCCTACATTTGAAGCATGTGTAAAAAAGATTTATTATTATTCTGAATTCATAGTTTTCAGGAAAATGGGTAAAATGTATACACTTTTGCATATTATTATCTATAAATATTTGTCATATAAACTCCATAGTCCTAAACAGCAGCTATTAGGCACCACTCTAATGATTTTAATAGATCTATGGATTTAAACTCATATTTCTAACTGAATTCTAGTCCTAGACAACAAAACTTATATTAGCAGGCAGCGAAGACAAGAGTTGGGGATATTTTGATTATTTGATATTGGAATACTATACACAATAAATTCAGGTACAAAACTGGTGCAAAACCCAACCAGCCTTAACTCTGCTTTTTGATGTAACTGTGCAATAACAATTTAAAGTATTTTAGTCTTACATAGCTTATTACTTTTAAATTATTGTTTCCTTCCTCAAAGCATCACTGCAGAATAAGACTTGTATTTGTTTGGCCGAGAATCTGTTGGGTTTACTTTACATAAACTTTCAAGTCTAAGGTGAATGTCATTCTGCATAGAGGGCTCTCTGTACGTTAGTGTATGAACTTTCAGTTTCCCAAATGAAGGCACTCAAGGAAGTGTCGTAGTCTGTCAAGCACAGATACAAAAAAAAAAAAAAAATTGTCTTAAGAGTGGAGAAATTTGAGCCATGTAGCTCACTGTGAGTACTTCTGAAGTTTCAAACCCCATCCACCAAGTCATTACCACCAGTGGCTTCACTGTAGGAAGTTAACTTTTAGCTGAGTAATCACAGATGTAATTCTCAGCCACAATGGCACTTCTTACATTACCTTCGTCTCCTTAGCTAGCCTCTGTACCCAGAGCAGTTATCATTGTTCATTTAGCTTCATTGCCACTTTCCTTAAATATAATTTAACTACAAAATATTGACAATTACATTTACAATGTTTACAATTACATTTATATTTACGATATTTAAGTAGAAATGCTTAGTATATTCAGAGTTATATGACAGGTGACTTCAAACAGAATAATATATTATTCGAAGCAGTATGCAGTTTCTGCTAATAAGATGCAAGCTGTTTCATTTTAACACTTCAATAACTCATCTTAAAAGAAAAAGCTATTTAAGTCATTTGAGCAGATCAGAAATTCTGCTAGTTTTACAATGTCTGTTCCCCAGCCACCTACCCAATCGTACAAGAGTGATCCAGAATATCTGGTTTTCAAATGAAGGATGTGAAAGTAATACCAAAAACAGTGTTAAAACTTTGCAGAAAAGTTTCTAAAATAAAAGATATTTCAGTTGCTAGACAAATCTCCTAAATGGTTGGGGGCTGAGCGGGGTGGATATGTTCATTATGGAACAATTTTGTATCTGTTATTTGGAGCACATATTCAGAGTGCTTAAAAACACCAGAGAAAAACAATGTTTTGCTAGCAGTATGTTTTGCTATCAGTGAGTGTGCCACACTCTCACCTCTCCCACATCCTCCCTCCATGTTTGCTTCCCCTCACGGTAGGGAATCATAAACCATAATTTCAATTCCAAGCATGGGTAGTAACTTTGGCTAAAAAGAGACAGACTGTAGAATCTCAGCTTCATGTTAGACCAGAAAGGTACAATTTGATCAGTTTAAATAATTCAGTACTTAAGGATAACTAACCACTGCTCCTGAAAATAAGATGATGGAAACCTGATAATAGATGCTGAGGGTTTTGTAATAATGCATTCCTGGAATGAAGAAAGAAATAGCATGATTTTGATCCAAACATTTTGACAATTCTCTTCTGAATATCATCAAAATGAAAATTTTTGCCATACCTGACATGTACACCTACATCAATCAGTTAATGGAGCATCAGCATTTTTCTCCTACCCCTGCCATGGTTTATAGCTTGTTGCTCCCCATGTTGGTACAAGCCAAGCTATTTTTGATAATGACAGACAAAATGTTAAAGGATGTGTCACTAATTACTATTATTACTTTGTGGTTGTCCAAGTATGACATCTGAAAGGCTGAAAAGCTAATGCCTGATTTTTTTCATTACAACCCATCTCAGTATAGGCCTCTGCTTTTATTCTCCTAAGGGCAGGAAGAGGCCCAACTAAGTGGTGGTAAACATATTTTTCATTATAACAAGCAGTATTTCCCTTGACTCCATCTATTTACCTCATATTTTCTACTTCACGTTAAAAAGTGGTGGCCTTAGGACGCTTTTTTAAACTTGTTGGTTTACCAAAAAATATTTGGTTTTTTCTGTAAGTAAAAGCATCTTTATAGTTTTCTTTGTTTCATTTCTTGCACTCACTGTCCTCTTCTCTTAATTTTTTAATCCAACAAGCCAAACAAGCAGCAACTGGAGAAACCAGAGAGACTAAATGTTTGCTCATCAGATAACATAAATATTAAATATTTATCATTTTTTCTTTTGTCTTTTATGTTCTTTACTTAGTTGCTACAATTTATATAGCTAATTTAGAGATAGGGAAATGACTCAGTTTGTTACCTTGAGTATTTATAGGAATTTCAATAAGTATTTAAGTATCAAGCATCTGTGTGTTTTACACTTAGCGGAACATGAAATGTGTGCGGGTTTCCAAGGCAGCAGATGAAACAAGCCAAGTTTACCATTGTTCTGACTTTTTCACAATGTCATTGTCTTGGATTTCACATCCAGATAGAGATGCTGTGAATAAATTCTATGGGTGAAGAAGCAGAAAATAAGGAGGAAAAGAGGATTTGCCATGTGGATTCATTACAACAATGTGGAACACAGAGTCTTACATACACAGGCTTTCCTTACTCCCTACGGGATATCTATCTGTAGGCCTCTATCAATTTCTAGGAGATTTTCTAGGTTGAAAGGATCCTCCAGTTAATTTCAGTGTATAGCTTGTTTTAGATTTATCTTTCTCTTACGTCTTCTCTCTTCCTTTTTGCCTTTTCAAACCTCTGTTAAAAGGGGTGGGGGTAGGGGAATAGATTTTAAAAAATAAAAGAAAGAAAACAACGAAAAGTGTTACACACGTATCTTCAGAAGCATTTTATGAAAATACCACTGCTTCATGCTGACTAAAAATACAACTTACTGTATTCTTCTTGCTGCTTGTGGAAAAGACAGGATATCTATGCATCCGTTATTCTTCATGTATATACAGCAGACTTGTGGTTGAGGAACATGATGTTTCAGGCATATTTTCAGGACAGAATAGCAGAAAGGAAAGAATAAGAATCAGGTAGTGCAGAATAGAAGAGAGATACCATACTGTCTGAGCAACACGCTCAGAGACACAGACTGTACCGTATGTGTAGGTTTCAATATATTTTAAAATGTGGAAGCAGGTAAAGAGCAACTCGCCCTCTAAGTTTAAAAGACAACTTCACCCTGATACATGCTGAGAACAATTCCCTCTTTATCGGACTAAAAATCATGGGAACCAACACATAAATCTACAGACCATGAAGCTGCTCCTTTCAAATACGACTTCTAGCAATTTTATTTTCTATTGGGTAAAAAGAATCATACCTGGAAATCACCTTGGCAAGCTAAGTGAAAAGACAGACAAAGAAAACCATTAATGCTGTGCTAAGAGGTACTATTTCTAGGGTCACTAGGACTGTTATTAGGGTGTTTCAGGGTGCTATGGTTCTTTCTTCAAAAAAGACAAGTTAAATGTTAAATCTAAATCATTATTAGCTGAAAGGCACTTTATTCGTGAAAAATGAGACAATATTTGTGTAATTCAGGGTAACACTTCAAATATTTTTCAAAGTGTCACTGATCTTATCACCCCGATCTAGAATAAAACCTGTTGAAATTGCATTGTAAACTGCTAAAATAAACTGTGTGACTGCCCAGGACTGAAACCAACTTGTGTCTTTAAACTCAGTATTTCTCCAGAATCAGTGTAATTTAATTGAAATAGTTCTGCGTATGTAAACAACTCCTTTGTTTAAAGAAGATTTCACTGTTTAGTTTGCCTTAAGTAAATGCTGCCTTTTGTTTGTCTGCAAAACATTTGATTAAATGTAAAGACTTACATAGACAGCTTCTCCTCATTACACTAGTGGCTGGAAAATAAGTTGAAATGAAGCAGGTATCTGCTGTTTAAGGAAATATCAAACAATATCATTTGTTTTTTAAAGAAAAACCCACAGAAACATCCCAAGCCTAGTCCGAAAATCAAACTACAGCTTTCTTAGTATCAAGAAGATGGTATTTAAAGAAGCATTGAAACTGTTCAATATACCAGACTCTCTTCTTGCTTTCTTAAATAACATTTTATAGTATTTTAATCAAACTCCAAATTTCCTACATGGCAAATCACTTTTACATACATGACTGAATTAGAGTGTTGTAATATGAAGACCCACCCCTTATTGATATTTTAATGATATTAAACAAAAAGGTAAGCAAGACGACCAACATACTATAGCATCCTTCTCTTCACCAGCTGAAATGCTTCTATAAATCATTATAATTATTTTAACATACTCTACATGGAGTTAAAAGTATATATTCAAATAACTGCATTTCCTATTAAAAAAATATTACGTAGAAACCAAAAGCTTATGTTTGATCCTTTCTCCTTTGGAAGAACTCTTAAATTCTCTTTCAGATTAACCCAACAGAATTTAAGTCCAGTCAGGAAAAAAGCAAGCATAACAATTTTTTCATGTCAACAGGGCCACTCACAATGCACAGTCCATAAGGAATTTTGCAGGTTTAGATCTTTATGCTAGCGATGCTTATAGGATCCCCTTTACTTGTATTGTCTAAGGCATAGCAAGTAGAAATGGAACAGAAACTCACCAGAGATGGAAGGCAGGGTGATCATTAACACTTTAAAATGTGATGTGTAGCTGGACAGGGGTTTTTGTTTGCTTGGGTTTTTTATGTACTTTGGGAAAGCTTTTCAGAGTCAGGATAGAGATGCCAAAAGAGAGACAGCCAAGCATCCCTCATTCTCAAGACAATCAATGATTTACAGTGGAAAGGGTGACATCTGTTATTTCTGACTGCTCTTACTCACCCTAGGTAAACTATTAGCTTTTTTGCAATCTTTCTTCAAGTTAGGTGTTAGTGCTGAACAAAACCTCAAAAATACTCATTAAGCTAAATTTTAGGGGGTTTGTCTAGTCCAATTCAAGAGATTTTTCTAAATCCTTATGTTAAAATGGGAATAATAACTGCTACTGGTGAGAGGCTTTAGTATTAATCTTTTGAAGAAATGTAAATATGTTGTTCTTAAATAGTTCAAGGATTTTTTTTTAATAAATATGCAATTCTGGCAAAGCTCTCATGTCAAAATATAAACCAATACTCCAGTTACTTGTAACTTCTTCCTTTACAGTAAATGTTGAGATTTATTCATTTCATTCTGAGTTAGATTATGTAAAAGAGAGGTTATTTATAAGGAAGAGATCCCACCTTCTGCTCTCGCCCCCAAAAACATAGTGTAAATTACCTTTTTAAGGGTAAGAGTTGATGATGATGATGCAGGATTTAATCTGTCTTTTTTCAAGGTTAATTCAAATGGTGCCAACTGCCACCAGTAGAGGCTGAAGTAAATTCCTTTGTTGAAGGCCTAGAAATTCCTGTATGTTAAACATCAAATTAATGCTTTTACTTGTATGAACCAGGTACACAGTTATACTTACATTCTCTTTTTTTTTTTATATCTGTCTCCTTTGATTAGGCAATGCTGGATGTTGCAGCACATCATGGCTGGCTGGTGACTGCTCTGAATATAACCAATCTGGTGCAGATGGTGGTTCAGGGTAGATGGGTACATGACTCTTCCCTGCTTACTTTGCCCAACATAGAGCTACAACACCTTTACCTTTTTCGGTATGTAATTCTTCTAGGCATTTGCAAGTTTGCAATTTAATTCCACCTCTGGCCGCTGATTGTGTTTGAATATCATTGTTGTGCCTGAGAGTGTTCATTAATGCATCAGAAGCAGAACTCATTCTTTCACAGCGATGCTTTCCCAAATGGAGTTTCTGCTTCTGTTTTCAATATTCATTGATTAATTAACCCCCACAGATTATTTTGAGAACCATGATTCCAGACAAATTAACAAAAGATCACTGGAAGGGTTCCATGTCCTAACAAATCTAACTCTGTATATTAATTATCTCTTTATTTTAATCCATTATAAAGATACATTATATCCATCTTAATATCATAGATAATGCTAAGCTCTATGGATGCCTAGATGATGCAGTAATTCGTGCTACCCAAAAATAAATAACCAGCATTTAATAACAGAAACCAGTATCAAATTCTGCCACCAAAACAACTGAAAACACGTTTGCTTTCCCTCCCTGGGCATATGTTTTGCTGTCTGTATCAGGAAGTGGAGCCAAGGCAAAAGGAAGAGTGTGCATGGAGGTTACCAAGGACCGATCGAGTGTCTTCCCGAACTAATGGCTGCCTGCGAAGGAAAAGAGAATGTTTTTGCTTCCATTGTGGATAGTGAATTGCAAACCGCACACATTTCACAGGTAATACTTTCTATCCCTGGTCATTATCAATGTGATTGGAAAGGAAGAGTAGTTGGGAAAAGAAACGCTCTCTTCACTTCCCTTCAGCAAATATCATGTGATGTTCTGTATAAAGTGCAACACGTTCATTGCTCTAATTTCAAGATACTGCTACCTTTGCAGGGTTTCTTCTCTGCCTGTTTTCTTAATATTGTTTTCACTTATTCCTTGCTAACCAGTAACAGAGTCTGGTTTGTGGCTTATATTACCACATCTCTTTGCTCTAAAGATGCTTCTCTAGGTCATTCAATCTGCTGAGTGTTATCCACCTTTTCATAGCCCACTATGCACTAGGAATACATGCATTACAAATGTCATCGTAGCTGGTTTCTGAAGAGGTCTGTCAAACACCATTTTCTTATGACAATACCCTTAGTAAAAGATCCAGCACTCATTTTCTATTTGAAACAGAAAAAGGAGATGAAATTTTCACACCGCACAGGAGGAAGAAAAAAGTGCTATCTCAAAATGTTGAGGCTGCTGGAGTCTTATTTGCAGTTTGGTTTTCAAGCCATTTCCAGCAAAGAGCAGCTATATTCACATGCTAAGCCTAATGATTTCACATAAATGTACAAAAGATGAAAACCTCAAAAGCTATAATTCAAATGTTTTTTATTTGAATATTTAAAAGGACAGCAATATGTCCTTTGTTTGACTGTTCAGCTTCAGTTAAACCTTTTACTGGTATGCAAACAAGAAGAAAAGTACTTAAATGTCTATAACAGACATCTGCATTTGTAACTAAATTAACATCAAAATTTTGAATTAAGAAAAAGTATTGACATCGAAACAAGACTTCCTTTAACAACAGATTTCTAACATAATACACATTGATTTCAGTCCAACTTTCAGATGTGATAAAAAATTAGAACATTGTTATAATTAGTTCAGGGAGAACTCAGAAGTAAACTTACTTAATTTATTTGCATAAATTGCCATTCTGTTATCTTTAAAAGCAAATGCAAATTGGCTCTGTCTGATATGATGATGGTTATTTGGCTCAAAAGTGCTTCAATTTGCGTAGCAATCTGGTGTCGTCTCTGCAGTGAGGCGATCCCAGGTAACATACAAATCCTGAATTATTCCAGAAATTAGTATGTTTAAAGCATCAATTTAAGTGCTAATTGCAGTAGTAATGAGAAAAAGCAGTACTACTGTGAGATTTGCATCTACTGCCCCATCAGTATGCCTGGAACGGCTGCTGACTGGCAGAGGATTTGGCTGCTAATTAAATAATTGTATGCATGGCAGTGTTCTCGTCTGATTCAATAGATGAAGATTAATCCTCAGATAAATATGTTTGGCTGGTATTGAAATGTCTTAGCAGTTTCTTCAAAAATAGCTTGTGTGTATGTGGTGTGTATGTTCACACTGTGAATGACTCTATGCCTCTATATGTCTATGTTTG
Organism: Chlamydotis macqueenii; assembly: GCF_036417535.1. Lineage (NCBI taxonomy): Eukaryota > Metazoa > Chordata > Aves > Otidiformes > Otididae > Chlamydotis > Chlamydotis macqueenii. Next base: position 45,261,190 of record NC_141558.1, on the reverse strand, counting down.
TAAATACAGATGCATATAAGAGGGAAAAACATAATGCCTTAGCATCATATAAGGAGAAAGTTTTGTTTCCCTGAGTTGGGAATGGCCATATTGAGTATAGCAAAACCATGGCTGTATTATGCAGGTCATCGCAGATGTGAAACATTTATACCAACATTGCTATTCTTACTGGCATTTTTTTCTGAAAATAACATACTGTAATACCTTGTAGAGAGTTAAAATTCGTATTTAGACTGCCTGTTTAGTGCCTTCATATGTAAAGTCCTTCAGTGCACACTTAGACAGGGGCCAACCAAGAGAAAAAATCTTCAACAAATAATGGATCTTTGTGACATATTTTCTATAACAAACAAATGTAAGATTACAGAATTTAAGCCTACCATTCTGGCACCATATCTGAACAAAGTAAAATAAAGTGGTAAGTCCCCTGCTAAATTGCCAAAAACATTCTTTTCTTAACAACCCTTTTACTCCTCACTCGCAGTATGTTGAACCTGTATCTTCAACCTGTTACTAGCATGAAACTGGTAAAAACAGCTTGAGTTTTGTATAAATTCAAGGCAGACAGGAAAAGGAAGACATTTCACATTTGGAAAGAAGACAATGTCTTTTAAGCAGATTGGTAATTAATTTTTAAATAGCAGCTCTTGAAGCTGCTCATGGATTTGGAATATCACGCTAAGTCCTGGGGAGACAGATTATTGGCAAAAATGCTAATGATGTTATCAAAGGTTCATGAAGAATTTCTCATGTGATTAGGACTTGAATCTATGGGTTTGTAGGTAACTATATCTATAGTATATATGTACCTGCACACATTGGGCATGTTGATGTTTTTAAAAGGAGAAAATATGTGCTTGTGTCATCCTATACAGCAAAGAAAAAAAGAGTAAAATTGTCAAGAAATACCTAAGTGATATGGGAGCCTAAGCTTAATTTTCCAAAAATTATTTATAATCCTAAACCTCATTGAAAGTCAGTGGGGCTTTAAAAGCCTAAATTCAGTAACTACTTAGACTGTAACTCTGATCTTTGCCCTAAGCTCCACGTTTGTTTCAGTGAGTCATTCTGAATCATATTTCTTTAACAAATCTTTTCCAGTTTCTAAGTCACTTAGGCATTAGGCACCTTTTAAAATACTAAGCTGATATTTATATTATTGAAAGAGAAAAAAAAGAAACCTCAAGATTGAAACAATATTATCCCTCCTGTAGTCCTTGCTGCTTTTACTCTGGACATATGTGTGTTCCTATAATCTTCTTTTCCAATTTCAACTGCTGCTACTACTTGACTTATTTCCTCAGTAAGAAAAGCAATTCTTCATTTTCTCCACCTTGCATGGATGATAAAAAGGCAGCCTGCTGTCCATACTGTATCAATGATCAAGCAGTACTAACTTAGGTTTTAATTTTCAAATACACTAGGCCTGGAGAATGAGTTATTACAACTACTTTGTTATCTAATTAGAAAGAGTTACTCAGAGTTACTTTGTTTTGTTTGCACTGTAAAAGCTACACGTGACAGCCTGTGACAAACAGAATATGTTGGGGTTGTACGGGATAAACCAGACCAAATCATAGTCTTCAACAGAGTGACAGGTGACACCACTAAAGGAGTTAATACATTATGATCTCTGCCAAAATTAAACTCTGTTCTAACTTAATTGTAACAGATCTTCTCCTCTGAGATAGTACACATGAAAGTTTTCCAGGTAGATGATATCTAAAGTATAAACAAAGGGGTGATCACCAGGCAGGTGAATATTTTGATGCCTCTACTGAACCCAGCAGAAGCACACTGCTTTGGTGCATGGAGAGTCTCACACAGTAGGTCTGTACAGTTCCTACAGTAACCTTCGCTTAAAAACTGTTACATTAAACAGAAAATCATTTGTCAGTGAAGGTGTTATTGCTGAAGTTGTCTCCTCCAGTATGGAGGAGATGATTTTAGTAGTGTCTTGTGTGTTAAATGTAGCGAAATCCTGGTGACCACTAATTAATTAAGAGTGTCTGTTTTAATTCTTCTTCGAGGTGCTGCCTTTTTTCTCCCCCTTTCCCTTTCAGAGTTGGGACAGAGAGGGATATCTTTTGCCTTAAAGTTCTAGCTGTTTATTTTCTGTTAGAATTTTCCTGTCTTTTCTTAGCTAGGACACTGTTAAGAACATCAGTGCAATTCATTGGTGTCCCCTGCTTTTACCCTGCGGTTCCTAAGTGCTCACAGCTGGCACTCCCCACCTTCTCCATTGAACAGACACAGCTGTTCATGCAACACACAGAAGAGGGGAGAGAGAAAGAGAGATTAGTTTTAGCCTAAATCAGTTTTCTCATTTAGTTCAGCCAGGCTCTGGTAATGCAGCCATTTTAATCCGACATAAGTCTGCGCTGCAGCTGAAATGGGCAGTCCTGCCCTCCCTGTGCCATTTTCACCTCTCCTGACCTGGCTCACTGCACAGCTGCACAAGCCCTGCGGCTGGTTCAGGCGAGGAGGTGGGAACGAGCATCTGGGGATGAGGGGAGGAGGGATCATATCAACCCTCTCGCTGACAGTCAGAATGGCCTGTAGCCAGGTGGCTACATGAATACCTGTGCCAGCAGGGGAGGAGGCTGGACCACCTCTTTCAGTGGCACTGAAGGTTCATGCTCATTCAGAGTACTCACAGGATTAGAGAATATGCTTCCACAAGCTGATCTAAGTTCACGGTGTCACCAAAATGATTAGCAAGCCGATCCGTCGATCTGCACAATCACAGTATGGTAGTGCCAACGTATCGGGATGGCGGAGGATAGTTAGCTGGCAGGGAAGATGTTGGAGAGAGGGATGGCACTGCCTTTTCCTACAGCAGTGGGATCTGAGGTCTGCTTGCCCTGGCTGCCGTATCCCTAATTATATGTTAACATATACCATTATTGTCAGTATGAATCATGGCAGTGATGTCTCCAAAAAGCAAACAGAGCTTTTATTAGGGCTCTGTGCCTTCCAGCGCAGAAAAAGTAAGCAGAGACACATCAAGCACAATCTAAATGAAAATAGATTTTGCTGAAATACAAGATGGTCAAACCAATACATGAGAAATAAAATATACATCAGTCTTTTTCCAGATGAAACATTTCTGTTCCATGCCAGTACTGCGCATGCGACTGCCTACCCCCTTCATTCCCACAAGTTCTTATTTTGACATCTGCTGGCCCTTTACCAAAATCAATATTCTTCTTTTTTTCTTTCGTTCTTCTCCTTCCCACCCTCTAGCTTTTCATATGTGTTTTTTGAAAACATGGGTGAAGTGCTGATTCCTGTTTTGTTTTGGGAGTAGAGGAGAAAGAGGGCAGGGCAGAGGGTGGTTCTTCATTTTTTGGTTTTGTTCTTCAAGTGCCAGCCTCATCTTTTTCAGCCATAGTGAGGCCACAAATCACAGCCTCCATTCCACAGACAATTTTTCCATTTCTTCTTCTTTCTTCCATTTCTTCCTGCTCCTTGCAGGGGGGTTGGACTAGATGACCTTTGAAGGTCCCTTCCAACTCTAACCATTCTATGATTCTTTCTAACAGATTTCATTGAGTGAGCATGCTGATTTTACTGAATGAAAGCCTGTGTTTACTCCCCTCCATTTTGGTCACAACTTCTCAGACCTGCTTTTTCTTTGTCTGATAGAGACCGAAATGAGAGACACATAGGGGTACATTTTCAGGATGCCTCTTTAAGATTGAAGAGAGTATCATGTTCAGCTACACAAATTGTACGCCTCTAACAACAGTTCTCTGTACAAGGATGAGAGAAAGTTGAGGTCCTCTTGCAGTTCATGAGAAATCACAGAGACTTAAGATTCCTCAGGAGGACTGTAAGAAGGAAGGTTTGTGAAGATTGATGCAAGAAAACCTAGTAAAAAAAAACTAGGGATAACTTTGGATATGCAGTTGAACTTTTGGTTAATTATCTGAACTGATCCTCTGAAAGCTCTGAGGTTTGCCCATTGCTAATTAGCACTGCAGTGACTTGTTCTTTATGGATTATGCTAAGGAAGTTTAATTTAAAACTTAATTATACTAGTTTTTAAGTGGCTTATAGGAAAAAAATGCTTTAATCGGGAGTGGTAAGGAATTTTTCCTGTGTTCAGACATCAGTAATCTTAGTGAGGCTTGAGGAGTTTCACATTTGTTTTATTTGCTTAGAAGAAAGTAGAGTAAGAGGTTAATGAAAAGTATTTTATGCTTATGATTCTGAGTCGTACGATTATATATGATATTCTAATAAAATATTATTAATATAGAATAAATATGTAGGCTGCACATTTAATTGTTATTGTTACAGTGACAATACTCTGAGTTGTATAGATTGTCTTGTAATCCACAGGGATCTGTTTCTTCTACAGGCTTGGAATTTCTTGTGCCGTTTGCCAATTCTAAACGTCAGCCTGAGCATTAAGGGCTGTTGGGATGACTCAGTTCAGCCACAGAACGAAGTGCCTGTTCCTTCTTTGACAACTGACACGCGAGATGACAAAAGATGGATCAAATTGCATGCTGATCAAGAGTATGTGCTCCAAATAAATCTGCAGAGAACCCAGATGGGGTATCAGGTAGATTAATTTATTATTTCCTTCCCAAGTGCACAATTTTCCAATAATCCATTTACATTATCAATAATGTGTTATACAGCGTAACGGTTTTTATGGTTGAAGTATTATGTAAATTATAAACACTGTCAAAGCCTTTTCTGTGTTAGTAATGAAGCAAATGGTTTTTCAGGTTGCAATAGGACAGTATACAGAATATTAAAGGAAAACTCTAGACCAATTCAAGTCAATGAAAAAAATCTCTCATTATTATTTACAAACCAGAAACTCATAAAGTTTGTTTCCTTGGTACTATAAGCAGTGACAGTAGAGGTAACTTCACAGGCAGTACTTAAGTACTTGCCAGCCTCAAACTCCTACCACTCATACTCTTGCATATCCTGCTTCCCCAAACCAGTTTATAAGCTTCCCTATCGTATTCTCATGTACCTCCAAACTGCTTACCAGACCCATACCCATAAGTACGTTTCTACTCTTAGCACATCTTCAGGCCTTTACTGAGGATATTTTTTTTCATATTTTACATGTGAAGCTTTTTTGAACAGCTCCTACAACTTCTACATACAATTATTTTCCACGGCTAAATTTCAGTCCCAGCCCTTTGCCCAGTTAAAGCACATCCCATTTCCTCTTGGGCTAGTCACCTCACTGGGCCCTCAGCAAGTCTTCATGTGCCAAGACAGAAACACCAGCAGCTGCAGAAGTTTCCAACCGCTGCCCGTAGCAGCAGTAACTCCTTGTACCTGTTTATCGGCTCTTGGAAGAGTTAAGACCATGCCTCCTGCATTCAGATCAGGCACCGCTGACGCTGTAGCTATCACTCACTTATAAATGCATTTTTTTGTTATTTGCATACCATGAGTGGCATATGGACCACCATGATTATAATTTTGGTAATTAATTTCTCTTCAAACAACTAAAAATGGTAGTTACCAGCATTTTTAAGATACAAAGAAGAGTTCAGACTATAAGCAGAGAACAGTTCTAGATGTTAGATTAGTTAAAGAATTATATTTGATATGTATTCTTCTTTCCCAAAAGACTTCTTGTCCTGACTACAGCAGGTTCACCATAACTGCAAGGGGAGACTCTCTCATTTGTAGGAAGCAAAAAGGGTCAAAACTCCTCCATAAGTCGTTCTATTTGCTGTGCCAGTTACTGGCAGAGACTTTTCCTAAACAGAAGCCACGGAAAAGAAGGGAGCAGGAGCATTTCATGCAGTGATCGCTGTTCTATAAACCTCTCCTAGAATCTGATCCCTCTTTTGTAAGAAACAGTTGGATCAAACCATTTCTGAAGCTTCATTGTTATGATGGCACTTTTTCTTCTGTATAAATCTTCAGTAAAACCTTTCCATCTACAGAACACGAAACGAATGCTGATTGAGTATGCATCATTTTATCTTCAGCTTTCAGCAGTAAAGTCAGTGTCTTAAAGAATCACTGAAATAATCTTTCCTTTTGCTATATCAACCTCAAATAAAGACTTGAAGTGCTGTTTTTGTCTTTATATTAATCTTGAACAATATTGTTTAGCTTTATTTAAAGACACAGGGTTTACAATTAACCCTTCTGCAGAGAATAGCATTTGGAATACATTAGATGAAATTACAAAAAGGCAACAGTATTTCCTTTCAAGTTTAATAGCTTACAAAATAAATGGAATATTATCTCATATTCTGGGTTTTTCTCTGTGGACTGTGATTTTATTTAAAAAAAAAAAATTCATCTGGCAAGAAACAACAAAAATATTTTAGTCTGGCTAAATTATAGTCTTATGTAACAATTCACGACAATGGGGTTTTGAGGTGTTTTTCATTCAAGGAATAATGGCATTTTGGAACGGTGATTTCTAGTTTTACTAAGCTGTTTCTTTTCCCCAACAGGGAAAGCAAGACAGTAAAGCAGTGGCTCCTCGATTCCCCAAAGTTAAAGATGAAGGATGGTTTTTGATATTGGGAGAAGTTGATAAAAAAGAACTCATCGCCCTGAAGAGAACTGGATATGTCAGAAATCGAAATACTGTTTCTGTTGCTTTTTATACTCCGGAAACTCCTGGAAAGTATGTCAAATTTACAAATTAAGGTCTCTTAATTATTATCTTTTCCAAGTAGTCAAGACCTAATTTTCAAACTAATGATTCTGGTTTTTACATTTTAGGTGTATCTACACATTGTATCTCATGAGCGACAGTTACCTTGGCATGGACCAGCAGTACGATATTTACCTGAACATTATACCAGCTTGTACTCCAGCACAAGTCACAACAGAGGTGTCTGATGCTATGAGTCAACTGGCTCTGAAGTAAGGTGATTTGAAAAGTCCATCGAACTGCAGAACTGGTCTTGCAAGCTAAGACATCTGGTCATTCTGGACATCCAAAAATGTGTTTGCCTTAGTGGAACCAACTTCAAACCTCAAGACGACTAGGCAGTTGAAAGTGACTACTGTATTGACTCTGGTAACACAGAGTTAGCCACAGTGGCCTTACTCCTTTATGAAGATTTGTCTTTTCTTGTTTCATCTTTCTTCTTTCAGAAGTCATATTGCTAATTGATTTTTGACACGTCAAAATAAAAGCTTAAAAGATATTGTAATTTGCGCAAATCTAGGGCTATAGTCTTCATTTTGAAAAGTGTTCTGTAGCCTATGTATTAATGTAGTTTCAATAGTCAACTTTTTTAATTTATAGGGAAAAATAAAAAAATTTGATCTAAGAGCTGCTGAAAATATTGATGGATGTGTTATATTTCATGTTTAATAAAAATATGTCCCTAAGAATGTTTTGCATTAAATTTTTCAGTGTAAAATGAGATATGTAATAACAAAATCCTCCTCTTATACATACTGCATTTTGAAGCCAATCATCTAAAGGAAACGTTTCACAAATATATATTAATTATATAGGCAGTAAATCTGGTTATAGAGGCATGCTAAGTAGTGTAAAATATTTCCAGTATATCAATGATGCCATTTATATAAGTGTGCAGGTTTTGTGTAGCGGGGGGAAGGGAAGGGGGGTCACATGGCTAAAGTGGCAGCTTCTGCGAGAAGCTGCTCGAAGTTTCCCCTTTGTCTGATGGATCTATCTGGGTCTGCGGCAGACCCACTGCTGGCCAGGGCCAAGCTAATTGGTGACAGTGATAACACCTCCGTGATAATGTATTTAAGAAGGGGAAAAATTAAAATAAAAAAAAAAAAAAAAAAAAGAGAAGAAGCAAAAGCAGGGGGCAGAGAGGAGGAGGTGCGAGCCTTGTGGGCCTTGCAGCCCTCACCCTCTGGCCTCCCACCGGGCGGTCGTCTGGGCCTGACAGAAGCGAAGAGAGGAGATGTGAAGAGAACCTTGAGGGGTGTCTGCCTGAGCCTGATCGTGAAGAATTTCTTATGAGAGGAACGGCTGCAGACGCCAAGGTCAGTGAAGAAAGAGGGGGAGGAGTAAAGCTGCTCCTGGCAGAGAATCTCCTGCAGCCCGTGGTGCAGCCCATGGTGAAGCAGGCTGTCCCCATGGAGGCCCACAGAAGAGCAGAGATCCACCTGCAGCCTGTGGAGAACCCCGTGCCAGAGCAGGCGGATGCCTGAAGGAGGTTATGGCCCATGGAGGGCCCACACTGGGTGTCGTAGTTCAGCCCCGATTGGGACCAGATTACGCAGTCTCTCTCTCACTCTCCCCACCCTCCAAGAGAATAGGGAGAGATAATGTAAGGAAAAACGGCTCGAGGTTTGAGATAAGGACAGGGAGAAATCCTTAAAGCTACCGTTACGGGCAAAACAGACTCGACTTGGGGAAAACTATTCATTTATTACTAAAACTAGCAGGAGAATGAGACAGGGAACAAGATAACCTCCCCCCACCCCTCCCTCTTCCCGGGCTTAACATTATCTCTACTACCTTCCCCTCCCGAGCTGCACAGAGGGGAAGAGGGAATGGGGGTTGCAGTCAGTTCATCACACGTTGTTTTACGCCACTACTTCGTCGTTGGGGGAAGAAGTCCTTGCATTCCTCCTCTGCTCCATCGTGGGGTCCCTCCCACGGGCCACAGTCCTTCGTGAAACTGCTCCAGCATGGGTCATCTCTTCCACGGCGTGCAGTCCCTCCAGAACAGCTGCCCCAGCGGGCCCTCCACGGGCCACAGCCTCCTTCAGGCCCCCACCTGCCCCAGCATGGGGTCCTCCTTGGGCTGCAGGTGGATCTCTGCTCCTCCGTGGACCTCCATGGGCTGCAGGGGGACAACCTGCTCCACCATGGTCATCACCACAGGCTGCAGGGGAATCTTGGCCAGGAGCCGCGTTACTCCTCCCCCTCCTCCTTCACTGACCTTGGCGTCTGCAGCCCTTCCTCACAACAGGCTGGCAGATGCCTCTCAGGATCTTTTTTACATCTTATTCACTTCTCATCTCCTCTCCACTTCTTGCAGCCAGGCTGGGCCGAGTTGGGCCCAGTCGGCTGCCTGGCAGGAGGACAGAGGGTGAGGCCTGCAAGGCCCATGAGGCTCGCGCCTACCCCTCTCTGCCCCTGCTCAGCTGCTTCACATCTTCTCCTTTTTTCTTTTCCTGTTTTCCCCTTCTTAAATACATTATCACAGAGGCATTATCATGGAACATTCTGCTACCAATTGGCTCAGCCTTGGCCAGCAGCAGGTCCACCCTAGGCCTAGCCGAGTCCACTGAACAAAGGGGAGCGACTTCTAGCAGTTTCCTACAGAAGCTACCACCTTAGGCCCCCCCCACCCAACAAAACCAGAACACTGGGGCAGCCAGTTCCTGATGGACTGGAGCCTGTGGAAATGGACCCCATGCTGGAGCAGTTCATCAAGGACTGTAGCTCATGGGAACCTCCATGGTGGAGCAGGGGAGGAATGTGAGGAGGTCTTCCCTGCCTTGAGGAGGAAGGAGGGTGGAAAACAACAAGTGATGAACTGATTGCAACCCCCATTCCCTCCGTGCCACTTGACGGGAGGAGGAGGTGGAGATAATTTGGAATGAAGTTAAGCCCAGGAAGAGGGGAGGGGTGGGGGGAAGTTTTGTGGAGTTTGTTTTTGTGTTTTTTTTCCTTTCTCATTATCCTGCTTTGGTGTTATTATTAATAAATTGAAATAGTTTCCCCAAGTCAAGTCTGTTTTGCCCATAACAGTAACTTGAATGATCTCTCCCTGTCCTTATCTCAAACCTCAAGCTTTCTCTTATATTATCTCTCTCCCATTCCTTCAGTGGGTGAGGAGAGTGCCTGAGAGACTGCATAGCCTTGTCCCAAGCAGGGCTAAACTATGACAATAGGTCATAATTCAAGTGTACCCTTTACATGTATGTACATACACACACACACATATATATACAACATACACATATGTTACATATTTACAATTTATTTAGTATTTTTTTCCTGAATTTTGAAGGACTGAGGCATATAAAATAGAGTATCCTGTTGTAGGGTTCAGTGCTGAAGTGGGCAGCTACATTCTGTAAATAAGGGAGAGTGAGGAGTCTATTGTAAACCCAAAAACAGGGTTTACAACAGACAGCTTGAGCAAGGAAGAGTTCTGCCAGACAATGGGTAGTGTCTAAGAGATGCCCAACTCAGTAATAGTACCATGGAGGCACTTCCACCTGCAAGACATAAATCTGAAGGGAGAAGGTAGCAGCATCTATCTCCTGTGCAATACAGTGATGAGACTCCTTACCCTCCTTACCTAAATCTACGTCCTGAGGTCAGTCCTCTTCTCTACCTTAAGGGGATTCAGGATTCTGAGCAAGTACTTGGAGGCAACATACTGCAAAAATATCATGCATCTTCATTCAGTCAGGCTAGACATTAAACTGGATATTCATCTTTGAAGTTGTTCAGCTTTGCATTTAGATACATTAAGCATTACCTCTCTGAGGGATCACTTAGCTATCCATTTCCATTTTGTTTCACCAGATGAAAGAATACAGCAGAGTCGCTGCTTGGAAACTTCCTGGAAAAAAAAAAAAATGACAGTGGTAGTGCTGCACTCACATAGAATGACAGAATGTCTGAGGTTGGAAGGGACCTCTGGAGGTCATCTGCTCCAATTCCCTTGATCCAGCAGAGACACTTAGAGCTGGTTGCCCAGGACCATGTACAGATGGCTTTTGAATATCTCAAAGGATGGAGACTCCACAACCTCTTTAGGCAATCTGTGCCAGTGCTCAGTCACTCTCATAGTAAGAAAGTGTTTCCTGATGTTCAGAGAGAACCTCCTGTTTCAGTTTGTGCCCGTTGCCTCTGGTCCCATCACTGGGCACTACTGAAAAAAGCCTGGCTCTGTCCTTGTTAACATCTTCCATGCAGATGTTTATACACGCTGATGAGACCTCCCCTGAGCCGTCTCTTCTTGAGGCTGAACAGTCCCAACTCTCTCAGCCTTTCTTCACATGAGAGATTCTCCAGCCCCTTCATCTTCTTTGTGGTCCTCCACTGGACTGTCTCCATCCAGTATGTCCATGTCTCTCTCGTACTGGGGAGTCCCAAACCAGACACAGTACTCCAAGTGTGGCATCACCAGTGCTGATCACCTCCCTTGACCTGCTGGCAACACTACTTTGCAACACAGAGAAGGCTGGCTGGTTTCAAAGGGTCAATAGTTAAACATTAATTTATTTCATATCTATCAGGCACTTCTAAATTGTGAGAAAAGTTTTTGAAATAATCAGTTCTGTAGTTGAGTGTTTTCAGAGATCTCCACATAACCTGATAATGTTAAATTTATATTTCATTATTATAGGTTGACTTTATTGCCTAAGAAAATGGCTCAATAACAGAAAAAAATTGTCACTATTTACAGCCTTCTAGGTGATACAACTGCCACATTTGCCATTGAGACTATAGCAATATAGCACGGTGCTGTGTCACACAGCAAACAGATTTTTTTCCAAATTGGTAGGCAAAAGCTTGTTTATACACACATGTACTTAGTCCCACACCCATTTTTAAAAGAATTGTTTTCTTTATTTTGTAAGTAAATTTTTACAGAAATTAAGTCCTTTCTTTGGGAAAATTCTTGGCTGAAGCAATATATTGTCCCTCAACAATTTTAATTAATTAGGAAAAAGCTATGCCACAGTCAAACAACATACCAACACAGTGACACTAGCTTTTGTTGCTTTGTAAATGCACATCACAAAATAGTCTTAACTGCAGAGTAACAGACAATAGCTGCACTATTCTGTGTTAATCAATTAAAGAGTTTCTGTAATGTCATTTGTACCATTTGTACTTTAGCTTGGAAATATTGTATTTCATTTCCTAGCATGTTAATTGTTTTTAGAAATAGTTTAGTGAAATTACTAAATAACATATTTGAATTTTTTTTTACAAAAGTATTAGATTCATGAAGACAGAGGCTGAAGTAATATAGAATGAATTTAAGCAAATTGATTAGAATCGGTATTTATCTGAAAAAAAATCCGAGAGAAGGAATTCTGATGCATTTGAAACAGTTGCTTAGAAGGAGCAATCAATATGTTCAATCCAGTGATATCTAATGGTGGAAAGTGAGAATAGCTGTCTGTCGTGGTTTTGTTAGTGAGGGGGGGCTAAGGTGGTAGCTTCTGTAGGAAACTGCTAGAAGTCGCTCCCCTTTGTTCAGTGGACTCGGCCGGGCCTAGCGCGGACCCACTGCTGGCCAAGGCTGAGCCAATTGGTAGCAGAATGTTCCGTGATAACGCCTCTGCGATAACGTATTTAAGAAGGGGAAAACAGAAAAAAAAAGAGAGAAGAGAAGATGTGAAGAAGCTGAGCGGGGGCAGAGGCGCAGAGCGGGAGGCGCAGACCTCATGGGCCTTGCAGGCCTCACCCTCTGGCCTCTCGCCAGGCAGCCGACTGGGCCCGACTCAGTCCAGCCCGGCTGCAAGAAGTGGAAAGGAGATGAGAAGTGAATAAGATGTAAAAAAAGATCCTTAGAGACATCTACCAGCCTGTTGTGAGGAACAGCTGCAGACGCCAAGGTCAGTTCAGAAGGAGGGGGAGGAGTAATGCGGCTCCTGGCCAAGATTCCCCTGCAGCCTGTGGTGACGACCATGGTGGAGCAGGTTGTCCCCCTGCAGCCCATGGAGGTCCACGGAGGAGCAGAGATCCACTTGGAGCCTGTGAAGGACCCCGTACTGGGGGAGGTGGATGCCTGAAGGCAGCTGTGGCCCGTGGAGGGCCCACTGGGACAGCTGTTCTGGAGAGACTGCACCCGTGGAAGAGATGACCCACGCCAGAGCAGTTCCACGAAGGACTGTGGCCCGTGGGAGGGACCCCACGATGGAGCAGGGGAGGAATGTGAGGAGTTCTTCCCCCGACCATGAAGCAGCGGCATGAAACAACGTATGATGAACTGACTGCAACCCCCATTCCCTCTTCCCCTCTGTGCCGCTCGGGGGGCGGAAGGTAGTAGAGATAATGTTAAGCTTGGGAAGAGGGAGGGGTGGATGGAGGTTATCTTGTTCTCTGTCTCATTGTCCTGCTGTTTGTAGTAATAAATGAATAGTTTTCCCCAAGTCGAGTCTGTTTTGCCCGTGACGGTAACTTTAAGGATTTCTCCCTGTCCTTATCTCAGACCTCGAGCAGTTTTTCCTTATATTTTCTCTCCCTGTTCTCTTGGAGGGTGGGGGGAGTGAGAGAGAGACTGCGTAGTCTGGTCCTGATCAGGGCTGAACTACGACACTGTCTAACAGAAGTATGAAAATCAAACACAGAGAAAAAAAAAAAAAAGAGATAAATACTTTGGTGATGTAATTATCACCATTATGGATAAATAAGCAAATTAACAGCATTTACAGAAATTTTTAATGTTTAAGTTTCTCACTCCAGTTTGCAAACAGGTTAGGTTCTCCTTTTTTTTCTCCCCCACACTCACCCCTTCTGCGAAGAGCTGCAGTTAGTGCCTGCCTGCTCAGGTGTGACACTTCTTACAAAACTTGCAAAGAGCAACAAAAAACACTCCTATTTTGTGTATCAAGATGTATTTAAGTCGGCCGGCGTGACTTCACCCTTTCCATCTTACCCTGTCCTAATCTGACAATGGCATCACAGCAGTACTTAGCAGGAGCTAAAGGAGGTTTGGGTATGTACAACGATCCCCCCGTCTCTTCTTAAGGAGCTCTTAAAATACAATCTGTTTTTTAGAACATTACTTAAGATTTTGGACCTAGTCTAAGTACTGAATGTATCACAGTGGCACTGTGAAGCCATCTTCACTACTGCAGGTCTTTCTCTTTTGTTGTACATTGAATCTTTAGAGGTCCTAATGTCACTCAGATTAATTCAAGGTTTTATGCTGCTGACCCAAAATTCCTCTTCCTCATCATTAGTTTGCTTCTAGAGGCCATCTCTAGATGGTCATTCTGAAGGAAACTTCAGGGAGTCTCTCATCAACCTCCATCCTGGAGCCTAGCATAAGTCTTGACCATTCACCGAGTAGGCTGCATTTAAAGAAAGGTAAATTCTGTAATTCCAGTTTTCTAGTTCTGGGGGATAGTTACAAAGAGAAGAAGGTATCCCATGTGCACCTGCTCTTGCACATCACAGCCTGAATCCAAATTCCTGTGTTTCTCCCTCACTTAAGAAAAAGAGGCTGTGATATTTTTAAGACAGTTTGATGAACTGGTCCAACAGACATCATTTCTCTATGAAGAGGCTTATTTACTGCAGCTGATTCTTAAATTGTCACTCTCTTGTCTTGCCTCCACCCCTCCTATTTAAGGTAGACTTCCCATTAGCTCCTTCCACTACCTGTAAACTCTACAATTACACCTGTTCAGAGACAGTTATCCATATTAGTGGCAGTAATTTATCACAGAATTAATTTTTTAAGCTCATCTCCCTATGATGTGGTATGAACACTAGTCTGGCCTATGCAGGAAGTACTGAAGCAGGACAAGGTAAGGTAATACACACAAACCATACATATTTTTTCCACATCCTCAGTGTCCCCATAAAGAAGTCTGAACTAAGGCTGAGAAAAAAAAAAATTTAAAAAGCTGTATAATTCTGTAACCAGAAAGCCAAGCCATGGGTGTAAAACGAAGCCACCCATTCCTCCAGGTGTGCTTTGTATCTCATATGAAATGGTAAATTTGTGTAATTTTTTTTTTAATAAACCTTTTTTTTTATTATTTATTCTAGGTATCCTTTCTTACAGCTAAATTGCACACCTTTGGCCTTGATTTAGTTGCTTACATGCAGGTATCTAGTGCCATTTAATCTGCAATATGTCACCTGGCCTCTACAATCAGCTCCAGAAGAACATGCGCCATCTGCAAAGGGCTGTCAGATGTGAAACAGGATTCTGTTGTATATCTGTCTCTCTCTCAAGTAACATAAGGCATCTGAAATAGCACTAGGTATCTACATTCAGGAAACCAAATTGAGCCCTGATTACTTGTTTAGTCATCGGTAAGCAAGTCAGTTGCTTAACTGCATCTAACACACTTTAAAATGACCAGATATTTCAGTTGCCACTCCAGAAGACAGCAAGTCTTTCATAGGTCCCATGTCATTTCTGCTATCCCTGCACAGATATGCCAATATCATGGAGTGGATACTTACATACTCAAGCTTAATCAGCTAATCAAGCCCATGCTATTTTTCAAGTGTTCAAAATTCTCTCTTCCAAGCTGTTTTATGTGAAAGGAGAACTGTCCTTCTTCATGAGAAGAAATATTTTCTGACAAAACACCTGGATGCCCTAGGATGCCCAGACAGACATGCGAGCTACAAAAAGGTGAGCAGGGCTGCTGCTGAGAATGGTCACTCCATTTCTGCTTCCATACTATGGCTGTTCTATTGGCTATGTTTGATTCCCACCCGTCTTTTTAAGAATATATCTTGTTAAATGACATGTCTTCTCAGAGCACACTACACTCCAGCAGGCTGTGCCAAGACTTACATCCACAGAAATTTCGACACACATTTTTCCGAAGTGATTTGCAAGAGCTCGGGAATGAACTAGCCAAGTTTGTTATTAATGTCACACACTGGTAGCAGTAAGAGGTTAAGCTGCTTTCATGAAGTGTGTGAAGGGAACTTCTATATTAAAGGA
Source organism: Chlamydotis macqueenii (assembly GCF_036417535.1). NCBI lineage: Eukaryota > Metazoa > Chordata > Aves > Otidiformes > Otididae > Chlamydotis > Chlamydotis macqueenii. The sequence continues at coordinate 45,245,576 of NC_141558.1, read as the reverse complement.
ACTTCTCTGGAAAGCAATTGTATTGCATGTAATAAATAAGTCTCTGTGTAAATAATTCCTACAGAGGATTCAATCTAGACAGAAGAAACAAGCTCTATAGAAAAGGATTCTCCACAGTGATTACGCCATCCTGCAATTAAATATGTTTACAATATGTCTTGTACTCAGCTCTTCTAATGAGCTCCATACTGCATCAATGTGATTTGAATCTGGGACTCCCAAGTCAGTAAGCCTTTCTTTTGCATCTCTGTTCCTAGAAAATCACAACCATCTTCTCTGTTCAAATCTCTTCTCAGAAATAAAGAACGTTAAAGCTTCACAAAGGCTTCACTGCTGATTTTTTCCTCCAGCTTAGTCTTGTCATACCAAAACTCTCAAGGAAAACATGCACTCAAAATGGAAGGCTTGTATCTCTCCTTGCAAAACATCTGTACACAGCAGAATTGGTGACATCTCATTGCACAATGACAAAAATCACAAAGATGACAAAGGTGAGAGGACAAGATGGAGATCTTCTTGAAAACATCCTAAGTGACCACTAAGCGGGGCCGGGTCTACCTCTAGATTTTAGAATAGAAATGACAACGTAGAGGGGAAAGGAAATAAAGAACACTGGCTATTGTTCATGTGCTAGAAAACTAACGGAATAAAGAACGTTCTGTGCTGAATATTGTCATTCCAATTAATAAGATTCCCAGTAATTGTAATGACAGCAGAGGTGAATTGGGCATTTTTTAAAAATCACGCTCTCAATAATGTGATACATTTACAAATAGTTATAGGGCTATGCTTTTAATTACTGCCAAGAAGAACAGTAGAAAAGGGAGTCTAGAAATATCACCATCTTTTTCTAACTACACTCTAAATGTCTACATAAATGTGATAAACAGCAATCTTCACACACTACCAAATTTGCACCTTGGAATGGAAATAACTCAGTTTCTACCGTGTAGTGCTAATGTGGGAAAATTAGGCTTATGTACTTGACAGCGGTACTTTCTTCTAGCTAACAGGATAAAATTGTTTCAGATGCCAATAACACATGGTGAGTTCCCATCATGTATCTGTCAGCAAATCCAACTAATTAGGGACTAATTACTCATTGTAGTAGCACAGTACTATCAAGTTCTGATAAACTGTCATCTTTGTAGCTGTGAAGATTCTGCAATTAAGCCTTATTTTATTTTCTCAAATGATTGCAATGACTAATGGGAGAGCTGGAAAAAAACACCAAGAGGATTCTGTTATGTCCATTAAAAGGCCCCTTCATTTACCCACACCAAAACACGATTTATCTCCAATAGGCTTTTTTCGGGGGTTTGGGGGGTTTTTTTTGGTTTTTTTTTTTTGCTATTTTGCCCTATCTAAAATACAAGATGAAATAGTTCAACTCTATACCAAGAGAGGCTACATGGCTATTTAACAGTTTATCCCAGTTACAGGATCTTGCTGGTTCTTTGGCATTGCTCTGCCCTATCCCATCCCATCCCATCCCATCCTATCCCACTCACTCTCTCCCCTGCAGCTGGCACAGTCTTTCATGTCGTACTTGGACTAAGCTTTCTGGGATAGGACCTTTAGGGGAATTTCATTCTCTGTTTATAGGACACACGGCACAGAGGAAGTCCTGGTCCATGATTAGGTTCCTGCAAGCTGAGGTCTACAAATAACCACATAAAGCCCTACTGCACTAAACTCAAAATATAATGCAATGTTACTCCAATAATGTATTAAGCAAATAAGACAGGTGCAAAATCCACAGCACAGTTCGCTGTATGATTAAGGCAAATGCCAGTTTAATTTTATATTTTAATTATAAGTTACTTTGAAAGAAGGAATGAGCTAATCTGGGAGAAGTGGGATATGGAGATTTCTCATTTCTCCTTGGTAATGAAATCCTCAGGACTGACCAAAGTGAACCAGTTACAGGCCACAGCCATGCATGTGATACTCATCCAGTCGAGTACAAGTTCAGCCTGTGTGCATCATCTCACACATTTTTACTTTACTCTTACATGCAAACATCAACAACATCTTTCAGTCTCATCCTTGCAGATATTAGGAAAATACATGCTCTGCTCTTCTCAAGAGAACACAGCCTCCATAATTTACATACAATAGCATATGCATCAGAAGGCAAATGCTTCCCACAATTTCACAAAGACCCCTTAGCAAAAGGTTTAGAAATTGCAAATCATTCATAAAGGATTAAGACCTTGTTTTCACCCAGTTATATATAGTTGCAGTGCCATCTTCTGCAATGCTACCCAGTAAATTGTAAGAAATCACAGCTAGGTTAAGTTTCTGAAACTTTTGCTAACAATTTTTGCCTCCTGTTGATAAACTATACACAGATATGGTCACCTACAAATAATTATCTTTCATAAAACTTTTTTTTTTCTTGTTCCATGTCAGTATCTTGTAGCTAGACTGCAACAGTAGAGGACTTCTGCTGCTGATGGTCCCCAGCACTGCTGGGGTCCCCAGGTTTTGGCTTCATAGCCTGTGACATACCCAAAAAGTGCTGCAATAGCTTTTTCATCCTGTTCAGTCTTATCAATAGTGTGGTCATGAACTTAAAACTCAGAGAAAAGAAAAACAAACTTGCTCAACAGGTGTTTTTTTTTTTTCTTGCAGCTATATTCATCATCTGATTACTGCATTCTCATCCGATAAGCCTACAAGACCTATGACAACATAGGTCTTGCAACAATAAATTGCAACAATAAATTTTTGGTCATAAAACTTTCTGACACTTCAAGCTGGAAGCACAAGAAAAGAGGAAATACCACTGTAACCCGGAAGACTTGACTTAGACACCCAATTTGCAGAACACTTAATTTTTCAGTGAGTTTCACTGGAAAATGGCTACCTACAGGAGGAGCTGGTAAAGCTGGGGGGGAGGTGGGGCAGGAAGAGAATGAAAGTAGGGGGGGGGAAATATGAAAGTAAGGGGAAAAAAAAAGAGAATGAAGTATTCTGGCTTCTACTCCAAGATAAGAATTTAAGTTGAAACAAAGACTTTCTTAGGATAAGGACTGTATCCTTTGGGAGAAAGCAGCTCAGAGTAAAGTCATCATCTTGTCTGGATGAAATTCTTTGATTTTACCTGTTCTAAGCATATATAGAATTAATCAAAGCTCTACACTATCCAGATCATGTAATTCTAAGTGAATATACAATTTTGTTGTCTTTTGTTAAAAGTGATAGTTGGGCGAAAGACTGCTAAATCATTTTTTCAAAAACATAACTAAATTATGAATGAAAGTATTTGTAAGGGTAAAGGGAATTGATTTAATCAATGAATTAATTTAGTCCAGCCCTATAGAGCCAAGAAATGCTACTAATCTCCTAGAATGATGTCCACTCGTAAAGCCATGAGACATAAAGCAATGACATTCAAACTCCTGAGGTGCTTAAGCGTAGGAGAAATTCCATTTGGGTTATGTAAGCTGAATGAAGCATGATCATACTGCCGCAATATAAAAGTCATGAGATAATTATTTTTATTTTCTTGATGTGTGGGAAGTTATTTTTTTTTTCTGTTTAGCTTTTTGGGGACAGAAAAGCAGGTGGTTTTGCATCATCTTTAGCACACAGACACAATCCAGATCTCCCTGGAAAATTGTCACAGGATGTGTAATGACAGCTCTTCTCTCTTGTTGCTGAAACCAAAATACCTGCATCAATGTTACTCTATTCTCTGAGGCCAGGAACACTCTGGGAAAGATTAACAATAGACATTTAGTTCATTTTCTGTCTGGTTTGTACAAGGCGCTTAGTCAGGCGCCAGCTCTGGGGTATTGTGCTGTGACTCTTAAATTGACAGAGACACCCGACCTCCACTAGAGGATGTGAAAGTTTACATCCGCACCTCTGCCCTGCACATCCCACAGTAAGGGACGAGTATTTCAGCATTTCAGGTCATACTTCAGCTTCCTTCACTGGCAAGAGAGTGTGCCCAGAGAGATGCTCTGCTGCACTGTTTCGGCAACAGGAGCCTAAATTTCTATTCCAAACTTAAATGCACTTCTGCTAAAATGAATTTTGTCCAAAATTTTCCCAGGACCATGGTGCTCAGGGAATGCTAACCTTAAAGGACCAAAACCTTTAAGAAATAGGGATTTTTTTTTTTTAAATAAGTGGTCCAGATGGATTGCTAGAATATTCTATTATTTGTAAAATGTGAAATAAAAAAAGGAAAAATCTCACCAAAAGGATACTGACAAGAATGCCAAACACCTTGTTTCTTCATTTTAAAAACATGTAGTATCTACCTATTTCTCTGAAAGTCTTGGGGAACAGCTGGATTAATTTAATCAAATCAGAAAAAAATCTTTTGGGAAATATGGGTGCTGCTATGGAAACAAACAGAACCTGGAAAGGTATCTGAACATTAAGTGACCGAAAGAGATGCTAAAGTTTATCTTCTGTTGATGCATTGCCCTTTGCTTCAGAGATCGGAGGATGAAATGCATTCCCAACAGATATTATTAGCAGATCAAATTTAGTTTTTGCTATTACTTTCAAAGGATTTGGTGAACAGACAGTAGAACGGTAGCATTAGTATTATCTAATCCTTCACTCAGACCTAGGACTCAAAGATTAACAGCTGCAGATTTTATATCATTTCTAATTCAGGGATAAATCATATTTTCTTGAATTGGATGGGTAGGTAATGTCCTAAATTTATTTAATTCTTAAGAACCATTTACTTTACAGGAGCAGACTAAGAACTCAAGACCATGAAAAATTGCTAATCGGAAGAAATTAGATGAAAATAAATATCCCTAATGAGAAAAACAGGATAAGAATCCCATCTCCAAGGAGGGACAGAGCTTTGAATCATGTAGACAGGGCTGCTGTGAGGCAACAGTCCTGTTTGTTTTTATTATACAATCTCATCTGCTTTCATTACACCAAATTATTTTGGCATGATGACACAGCTTCGGCAAAAGCATATCTCTCCCATCTACTCGGTGATTAAGGCACACCCGGGGAAAGCATAGTCAGAAAAGGGAAGAAAGAACTGAAGAAGGGAATTTTGTACGGGAGCAGATGGGATAGTTAATTTTTAAATAAGAAAGCACAAGTCCTATCTCTTGTTCTGAGCGACAGCAAGCCTCTGTTTTCAGGCAAAGGTTCCGGGTAACGTATCTGTCCTGGTTTTGGCAGGGATGGAGTTAATTTTCCTCTCAGTAGCCGGTGTGTTTTGGGTTTTGTACGTGAAGAATGTTGATAAAAACACTCTGATGATACGAGTTGTTGTTAATGAGACCAAGGGCACTGTCTGGTACTTATAAGCACTTCTGTAGTCTTAGACAAGGTACCAAATGTAAGTTACATTTCTGTGTTCCATCTTTTTACTAGGCTTCCCTCTTCATATGCAGTTATCCAGTCTCATCTGAGATACTTAGTTTTCCATATTCACCAGATAGGGGAATTGCAGCACCTCACATCTTGAATTCCACTCTGGCTGAATTTAGAGGTGAGATTCTTGCTATTTAAAAATCCTTTCTTAGCTATATCCCTAAAGAAGTGCATACTCTTCATTTTATAAACTATATATGCTCTTCTTTCCATTTTACACACTTACTATTGTTCTCATGTTACATTATATCAATTTGGTGTTAAGAACAAGTAGTTCGCATTAAAAACTGGTTCATATCCTTACATTTGGAAGCACAGCATGTGACATTAGTAAAACATATTCAGTTATGTCAACATTTCTCAGAGAAGGAAGAACAAATAGATTGACAGTAGAATGTTCCATATATATCTATAATTATGTATGTATAAATATTATAGTAACATGGACATGTGACTTGTTAACATGAACATAACAAGCCACTGAAGTTAGCAGTTACTGTTGCCAGCACTACTGAAGGAAGGTTACCAAAACTAACATTCAGAGGAGAAATGTCACTTTGATCTTTTGGAAGAGCAAAGAGATTACTGATTGGAATCAGATCCCTCTCTATGTCTTAGGTTTATGCGTAATTGGAGAAGACAATCTCCTTTAAAATTAACTTTCACTGCTCTGTTTCTTTACTTATACTCCTTTATATTCCTGCAATTAAGAAAAGAGAAGGGCGGAGGGGACCAACACTTCATCCACAATCATGATTTCATTTTTTTTTCTGCTACTTACCTTTTCCTGTAAGAATCTCCGTCCAGCTCAGATCACCAGCGCAACATTGTTCTGCCATATTGTCTCCAAACCACAAAACTTCAGGCTATGAGAAACAGCAATGTAATAAGATATATGAATAAGGATAAATCAAGTAATGTCCTGTTTGAAATGTCTATTTTTCCTAATTCTTCTTCCTTTCCCATAATTATGTTTCCTTTTCCATTTCAGCTCTCACCTCATCTTCATTTCAGTTTCCCAATCTGTTTAGCATTGCTTCTACTTTATTTAGGCCCTTGTTTCTCTTTTCTGTGGTGTACCTTCTTTTCTCTTGTAGATAAAAATAAACATACACCTAAAAAAGTTTAAAAAATATTTTCTTACTGCTACCCAGAACACTTTTCTCTGGCCTCTCTGTATTTTCCATTGCCTTTTCCATTTCTATGCCCTTATTTGAAACTGTGTTCCAAAGCCTTTTCCCCGGCTCCCATCACCTTTGTTACGTAATCTGTTATAACCCTTCTTATAGCAGTTAGGTTTTGATCCCTAGCACTAGCCACAAATACGTTTGCGGCAGGTCAGGCTCTCTATTGAAAGAGTTCCATGCCAGCACCTAACTGTGAGCCACAGTAAGAGGTGAGTTAACCAAGCCTCATTTTCACATTTTCTACCCATCCGTTTACTGTATTTGCTGAGGATTACTCCATGTTTTGAATAGCAGGTAATAAACAAGGGCTATCTTGCCCATATGGGCAGGAAGAGCAAAAAAGCACCCCTTCCCTTGGACGAAAAGTTAAATGGGGGGATCTTCAAAAGGTGTCAATATGTATTTTTCTATCAGTAACACCTAGCAATAAGATTACACCACCCTAGATTCTTGCATCTGTCTCATTTTGGCCCCTCTTCACTTGCACCTTAGAACACCATCCATGATCGCACTTCTCCCTGGCCAAACAATCACAAAACCAGGAGTTTTCTCCAGCCACACTTTATTCTTTTTTTTACTCACACTGAAGAGAGATGAGCAACACAAACCTGAATCAGCTTTCATTTGACCACAGGAGACACTTTCCCCATCCTCCCTCCCCAAGCCTGGACTATGCTCTTCTACAGTCTAAGGCCCTCAACCAACCAGTTAAACAGCAGCTGACTGAGAAACCAGCCAGGCCACAAAGCATCTATGGAAAATTTCATCTCCAGGGTTAATTTCACTTAATGCTCTCCTGCTCATGAAGTACTGCTGAAACTGTCATAAGCAAAAGTTGCTTACCACGTGAACACAGTCCTTTCAATTTAGGTATAAAATAGCAATTTTAAATATTCCACATTCCAACAGCAACAGTTGTCAGGCCCCACATGTGCACTAGATTGGATCAAGGCACAGAAGGACAGAAATCCACATTCTTCAGATGATAAATCAGTCAAACTGGCTGACTGACTTTAGACAGGGTGTCCGCACCAATGGGTTATTCTCCAGCTGCCCAGTACAAGATTCCCCTGGTGCATTCAGCGCTGTGAGAATCAAGATACCAATCTGTTTCAGTTGGATCTTCTTGTGATATGTTTCGAACTGTTGAATATGGATATCTCCTGACTTTAAAAAACACACGGTTCCAACATTCTGATCCTATACAACTCTTCCCTTGACAGATCAATAGATTTCTCAGCAAATATTTCATTTCTGAAATAATTTAAAAAAAAAATCCATTCAGTTGAAAACAGCTTCCCGAAGCACAAATCTGAGGCAGACACACGCATTTCACTTCGTGCTAATTCTTGGATCCAGATTTTTAAAAAACAAACAAACAAACAAAGAAACCAACAAAGCATCTTACAGCTTTTTGCTTTAAAATGAGGGGGAAACCCTATAAGAAGACCAGATCTGGGGTAGGAGATAACACAGACAATTTCCAACATAAATGCTAGTTATTAGGTGTCATGTAGAGTCAGGAGTTGCCATGGAATCCATTTGCTTCTAAACCAGCTCCTCCTGCTGGAATACTTTCTCATTATTATTTCTTTCAGTAGCACAAAAGGAGCTGGCTATAGAAGAAATGTTATTTTAGGATAAAGTTTCTACTATGTCTGCAATCAGACATGAAATTAAAATCTAAATTTAAAGCTATATTTCTGTTCAAATGTAAAGCTACATTACTGTGGTCAGAAGAACGAAATCATTGTAGAAAACAAATTATAGCTTAAGTCTTCCTTTCAGCTGTCTTCCCATGAGTGAAAACAAATGTCATATCTGATGTCTACTGTTTACATTTTCGCTACACGATTCTCCCGTTACGGTTAACTTTTAACATTTTCATACTAGTTAGTCTATGCAACAGCAGCCTCGTTACCAGCCTAATTACTAACGTCCTGGTATACAGAACAGCATGTGCACACTGGACACTGGGTTTATTAGGCCAATGAACTCACTTCTTGTGATGTCAGTTTTAATGGATGGATTTCAGAAGAAAAAATGCCATCATGCCTTCAAACTCTTGACGCGACGATTATTGGGTTTCAGTTCTTTTGTATAAAATGTACTGCAGTAAGACTGGAGGACAATACTGGAAAGTAACCAGCAATATTAGAAAACTATGTCAGTGATTTGTAGCTTGGCATGTTAATACTTATTATTAATATTATTGTTTATTATAGACATTGACTAGCATTGCATCTGGAAGCCCTAAACAGAAATAGGATCCTATTGTGATCAACACTGTATGGAGATAAACACAGCCCTTGCCTCCAAGAGCTTGTATTGTATGGTCCTAGCCTTGTAAACTGATCTGGGTAGATAGATTCTTGCGCTCCTGCAGAGTCCCCCAGCCCTCCAAGGCGGTCAGAGCTTCCTGCCTAACCCTCCTATGTGGAGAAGCGGCAAGCAAGCTCTGGGTGTAGGGAGTCTAAGCCTTTCTAATCCATTTCTCTCCCACCCTTTAGCAGTTGAACTACACCCAAGCTTAGACACATCCACCACATTACCAAACTTCTAACTCTTAGTTACAATGCTCAAACTCAAAAGTTTTGCTCCTGCAAGGAAATCAGAGGAAGCTCTGTGCCATGCAGCACCCTTCCCTCTCGAACCCTCTGTTTTCTAAGGTCCCGTAACTGCACGTAGACTCCTGCACCCATGCAGAGGCCTGTGGTACCTCTCAGGAAGCTCCCCAGAGCGCAACAGCTTCTGGAACAGGCACTACCCTTAGAGAAGCAAAAAAGCATAGGCGAGCAGGCTAGAGACAGAGAATCCTTTGCCTTGAAGGGAAAGCAGAAGGGTCATTGTAGCCCAGTGCCAGTAAACAACGAGGGCTGGGCTGTTGGGACAGGACAGGGAGCTGCAAGCCAAGCTTAGCAGCAAGATTGGCAGGGCAGGGGCCTCACTAGCCAGGGCCCACCCCACGCAACCTGAGCAAGGAGAGCAGGGCTGGCAGAGGATAGCAGCCAGGCTCAGGCCAGAGCCCAGATCATCAGGCAAGTCCATAGCAGCAAGGCAGGCGCAAGGTCAAGCTGGGAAGACAGTGACCCTGACTGTGAGTCAGGGTCCAGGTGAACAGGGTCCCTAGCCAGGTACAGGTATAGCTGCAGTGCTGCTGGAGCCAGGAATCCCCACAACCTGACTCAGGCAAGCACAGAGGGCAGAGGGTGTGGGTGGAGCTGCCAGGTAAGGCTGGTCAGAGCAATTACAGCTTAATTACTGCACTCGATCACCCAACACCCACAGTCTTCTCTTTCACCAGTATGGCTGTTCTGACAAATGGCTGAATTGAGCCACGCACCAGGAGCATTTTGTGCTGAAGCCAAAATTAAAACCAGACTCCAGTACATCCTAAGGTTTTGGCACATTTCAAAAATGTGGCATTAACATCACCAAGCTATTGCCAGACCAAAGAAATGACAATTCCTTGTTCATCTACCAGCTCAATCTGAGAGGAATTACACAGAGCAAGCAAGCCCTGGAGCTTCCTCCCTCCAGCTGCAAGTAGTGGACACTCCTCAGAAGGGGCACTGTGGGGAAACCATCCTTGTAATAGGCACTCACTTCAGCTGGTTACATCCAGCCCTTACATTATGTAAACAGAGTCCCAGCATCAGTGAATAACAGTCCGAATTCAGGGTTTAGACAAAACATTTCAACAGCACGGCAAAACCTAAATTAAAAAAAAAAAAACAAACAGATTTCGCATAGTCTGAAACAGGTTAAAACTGCATTCAGGCTTCCAAGTCTGGTGCTGTTTCCCCGTGCACCCTTCCAGTGTAAGCAATTGATCCCACAGTGTTTTCCTCGGAGACACCATTTCCTCCGCATCGCGTCTGAAGAAAACAGTTACAAACTCAGTTCGTACCACAGTTGCAGCAAGGCGTCTATTCGCCACGCAGGGAATGCAGAGGACAGTAGCGACAGGCTTGCAGAGCACCCACATAATTCAGAAACTGTTAAGCGACAGAGAGGCTGCTCCCAGCTCAGTGCACAATGCTCATAACCTTAATTAGGCTCGTAACCACAAACAGGTACGAGACAAAAACAAGCTCCAATTAAAATCCGCACAGGGAATGCTTCCCACCAAAACTACAAGCATCCTAATGATTACGACACACACGAAGTGCAGCGGGCACCAGCTTCAGGCAGCCTCGCACCCTGCGCCACTCCCTTTCAGTCTGATGGAGCCAGTTTTCTGAGGTGACGGGAGGCCGAAGGCAGTTTCAGTGCAGCAGAGAGGGGCGGTTCCTCTTGCTATTGATTTCATCCAAAACGACGTGTTATTTTGAAGCAAAGTGTGTCCTGGGGATGGGTAAAGCAGCTTTCCTCCACCAAAACAAAGCAGTGATACAAGTGTATTTGTGACCTCTTAATTATCAGGTTGATAGTAAGAACAGACTGTGGAATGGATCCCGCTATTTTAAGCATTATTCTTTGGGGTGCTGAAATTTAAACAGGCTTCTGCTGACAGATTTCCCCCCGACTAATGAAATAACTTCTTTGCTAATGAAAGCCAGGCCTTGGGAAAGGACATTATGGTGATAGCAAGGGGCTGGAGGAAGCCTGATGGAGGATATGGGAGTAAGCGTGGACCTCATGCTGTACCTGAGGCCTGGAGGAGACACACACACACACACACACCCCCACACCCCCCAAGGAGGATTTCCTTGCCTGGCTTCCCTACAGCTGGCCCATTCCAGGATGAAGCCTCCATAAGGGAGCTCTGGGTTTGGGACAGGGAGAGCAAAATCCAACCTAGCAAGCCGAAGCGAATAAAGTGACGCGAAAGGGACATTTCCTCCCCATCACCTCTGTCGTTTAGGGGCCAGGAGACCAGGTCCGACCCCAGGCAGACGAAGGTACAAAATGGGGGGCAAGGGGGGGGGGGAAGAACCGGCAGCCTGCGCCGTGCAGGCCCCTCTCGCCTCCCCCAGAGCCGCGGTGCAGGTGAGGGGACGCTAACTGGGGCGGCAGGACAGCGTTGAAGCCATTACAGCGCGACGTCTGTCCCCTCCCGTCCGTTTGTCCGTTGCGGCCGCGGCGGCGGCGCTGGCGCTGTGGGGAGGGCGTGGGGGCGGGGCGCGCGGCGCGCTGTGAGGTGCTGTTTCCCGCTCTGGCGCGCACAGGCGCGCTCGTGCTAGGGGTCGGCGCGGCGCGTGGGGCGCGGCGGGTCCCCTCGGCCGTTGGCGGGCGACCGTTGGCGTCGGGCGCGGGGAAGGAGGAGGGGCGGCAGGGCCGCGCCGCTCGCTACGGGCCGCTGCCGGGTTAGCAGAGAGCCCGGCGGAAACACCGCAGCCAAACAACCGGGCGCTGGGAAACCTCCCCCGAAATGCTCCCGGGCCTCGGGTGGGCGGTGGGTGCACCGGCAGCCTGGCTCAGCCCTCCCATGAAGGAGAGGCGGCAGAGCCCGGGGGTCGCTGCCGCAATAGGCGCTCGGACCCCTTGCCTCCCCCGGGAGAGGGAAATAGTGCCGCGGCGACCTGACCGAGGAAGGGGTCACTCGCGACCGAAATCAGGGGAGCGAGCCCTGCGTGGGGGCAGGCTCCACACGGCGTGGGGAGGGCGCGGAGGCCCGCGGGAGGCAGTGAAAGTGCGGTGTCGGAGCCGCCTCCCCGCCGCCGGGCAGGCCGTGTGGCTGGGGGAGCCCGGGGCAGGTGAGGGGGGGAGGCGGGAGTGCAGCACCGGCACCCTCTGGGCCAGGAAGGAGAAAATAAACCGTCGGGCAGGAGAAAGGAGAATCGGAGCTGAGCAAGATGTCTGTGAAGACGTAGGCGAGGGCAAGAGACACTTCCTAAAGTTTGTAATTTCTTCAGAGTTCGTTTCCAGTCTCGTATCCTTGCCGAACCTCTCACCCCTCACCAGGACGTTTCGTCGGAGTTCAGACATTGAATGTACCAGGCTCCTTCGGACGTACAGAAGGCAAAACAAATGTGCCTAGGGGTAATTGTTACTGGGAGGAGGAGGGTTTTTTTGTTTTTTTTTCCCCATTGAGGAAAAAGGGAGATTTTTTTTTTTTCCCTTGAAAGCGGGGGAATTTTTTCCCCTTGGTTCTTTTTATTTAGTTTGTGTTTTCTCTTGCTGCTCCACGGAACAGTAAGATAGCTTGACTTCTGATCATTAGCAAGCGTATATTCAATAAGATAAGGGCTAAAAGGTACTGACCTTTGACTCCACTGGAAAAAAATGGATATAAATCATCTCGTTACGTTTATGCCAAAAACAATAAAAATGGAAGGAGTGCGTGGTCAAGAGAAGTGCCCCCTAAAGCAGCGCTTGAAAAAATCCACTGATGTATCGCCAAAAATTGTTTAAAAGAGTTACCAAAAATAACTAGCAATCATGCTGGTGGCTGAGTACTCTAATTTTGCAATGTTTCTGTAATTAAATTTTTATGAGATGCATTCGGAACCGCTTACATCTGAGAGCTGGTATCCAAGGGGCTGTTAACTGTTTCCTGCGTTTTGTTAGAGAACGGGCTTTCTGGTTGTCCTGCTCCCTTGAACATCCCAAAAATACCAGCGAAAGAGCGGGAACGAAGTACCTAGAGCATGGCTTGAATCTTGGAGGTTAGGATCTAGATCAGTTAAAACGGATTAATTGCTGCTGAATGGTCTCAAGGAGCATTTGCCGTGTGTATTTATGTCAGTAAAGCCTCGATTAGGACACGGGTGGAAATCCACATCACACTCCAATTCATCGGAGTACCCGAGTGCGTGTGAATGTGCTGGAAAATAAACTTCCTATAGGGAAGCGACCCAGTAGGGTTTGTGGGTTTTGTTTTGTTTTTTTTTCCCCTACTTCGACTTGTATGGTTCTCCCCCCCACCGCTTTCTCCACACACACGCAGCAATATACCCTGCATGCTGTGCCTGGCCACGTAAGTTTTCCAAGTACGTGTAGTTGGAAACCTGTCTGCGAAACGCTCTGCTTTCACCCAGCCTTCCTTCAGATATTCTTGTTTTATTACAGGTCCTTCTAAATCCAATGGCGCTGCAGTACCTGTTTATTCAATTCTGCACTATTTTCTGCTTTCCAGACTATTCTCACCGGAGAATAAACGTCTCTGAGCTGAGCTCGCCCAGGCAGCCGGAGAGTTTCCCGCGGTGCCGGCGCTGGGACCCGGCCGCCGAGCCGCCCCCTTCCCCGCTTCGGGGGGCGGCGGGAGCGGGCAAGGAGGCTTCCGTGCTCCCCCTCGGGGCTCGGCCCCTCGGCTCGCAGGTGTCGCTCCGGCGCCGGATGCGCTGGGGGGTGAGGGCGGTGCGGTCAGTTTATGGATCAGACATCCTCACGTACGAGCTCCCGGCTGGGGCGAGAACCGGGAATTTAGCTACCGAGGGATACCTGGAACCTGGTAGCTCTGATCTGCCCTGTCAGAAATCGGAGAAAAACAAAGCTAACGCCGCTGAAACGGCCAAATCGTCCCGTCGTTTGCCCCTTGAAATCTTCTGGGTAATGTCCCGAGCCTGCCGACCCCGCGGCCGGTCGGTCCGTAAAACTTTGTCCGTGCTTGGTACAGCTTGAAGAGCCGAGTAAATCCCCTTCCGTATGCCGGTCCTTTCACGCCTTGTACTTTCTCCACCGCACCATTTATGCCTTAAAAATCTGCGCGGGGAGGAACCCGCGTCCCGGTACACCAGGACAGCGGATCCCCGGTAAACTGCTGGTAAGGTGGACGCTCATGTTCCCCTGGTATAAATTAGCAGAAGTGTGTCCTACTGATTTATTTATTTATTTTTTTCCGAACCGAGGGTGTTATAAAAGACATTCTCTGCAGCTCGTGTTGACAAATAACTCGTGAGCTACCTGACAGTGTTAATCCAGTTGTTGCCCAGATGTCTAAATACCCTCCAAGAGACGTCAGTGCTGTTTAGCAAGAGAATTACCTCAAATGAAAACCAGAAGGAAGATTTTTTTTTTTTCCTTCTGCCCCAAAGCCACTTTACACCTGATGGCAGTAACACACAGGGAAGATTTTTGAAAATTCGGTATCACCTTTCTCCATCGCAGCGATCGCTTTACAACGTGACGGGAGGTGGGAGGGGGTGCTTTTTTTTTTCTTTCCCTTTTCTTTCTTTTTAATTTTCTTCCTTTATTTTTTCTTTTTTTTCATCTCTTTTCTTTCTTTCTTGCCTTCGTGTTTGTTTAACAACGGGTCTCTTCGGTAAACAAGACGATCGAAAGAACATTTTGAGACTACGTGGATCCATTTCTCTGCTGCTTGTAGGCGCCTGGGCACCCAGAGGGTTTTTTGGGCGCCTCTCTTCCCACCCTTCTTTTATCCAAATGAACACCGGGAAAGATTTTAACCGGAGGGAGATTTAAGGTGATGAGCAGCGAAGCCTGAGCTTCGAGCTACAGCCGTCCGCAGAGCGAGAGGGATGGGGTGCCTCAAAGGTTGGGGTTTTGGGTTTTGTTTTTTTTTTTTTGGTTGATTTTGTTCTTCTTTCGAAAACTGAGACCATTTCTTCTTCCTCGAAATATTCCGACGGCTGCATTACCGGTGCAATCCCATTTTAAATGACTATTTTAGCCGAAACCGACTGGTTTGACAATTATTTCATGTCTTTGAGCATCCTTTAGGGGTTTTGGGAAGACCCCACAAGCCTTCTCCCCCCCTCCAGGGGCTCTCCTGTTGCTCTTTTTTGGCCCGTTTGTGGGATTTGGGATTTTTTTTTTTTTCCAGCAGTTATCGAGAAGATTTGTTAACACCTTTCTCCATCCTCCTCCCCCCCCCCAGCGACTCTGTTAAAAACAAACAAACAAACAAACAAAAACCAAATAAACAAAAATAAACCCCAAGAGAAGCGGAGCGGGCAGGTAGATGAGGGGAGAGGGGGGGTGGACTCCACGCGGGGACGCGATCCCCTGCGCGCGTCCCCGCGCGACGCCCACCCCACCCGTGAGGGCGGGCGTGAGGAGAGAAGGGAGGGGGGTGTGCCCAATGAGCCGTGACGTCACTACGCCCTCCACCAATGAGAGGCCGGGCCGGGGCAGCAGCGACCAATGGGAGGCGAGGTGGGTCCGTGAGTGGCATTAAGGGCGGGTCCGGCCGGCAGGCGCGGGGGGGGGCTGGGGGGGGCTGGAAGAGAAATGAAGTTGTGCTAAAAGGCTTTTTAGCCATCAAGAAGTTATTAGGCATTTCTCAGCCGCAAATTAGGGATTCTTCATTAATACCAACCTCGCCCCCCACCCCACCCTACACCCCCCACCCGCCCCCCCCCCCCTCCGTTATGTGCGAGTGCGAAGCCTGGGAGCCGATAAAGGGACCGGGGAGGCGGCAATGTCTGTCCGCCCATCGGTGTGAGGAGCAGTGACAGGCGCAAACTTTTCTTTTCCTCCACCCCCCCTCACCTTCCCCCCCTCCTCCCTTGCCATTAATGAACCAATTAAAGAGTTGGGCTCCTCACCCCGGGAGAGCTCTCTGCAGGCTGCCGGGCTCGGGGACTCAAGGTAGGTAAAAAAAAAAAAAAAAAAAAAAAAAAAAAATCACAAGCTGCCAGCCTCAGCGAGGAGCCGCAGTGATGCAGGGGACGAGGCTGTGGGTCGCTTCCCCCCGGTGGAAAAAGAGGAGAAGAAAAAAAAATTGGTTGGAAAAAATGTGATGTTTGGGTTGGATTCCGGCTCGGGGTTTGGGCAGAGTGGAACCTGCCTAACCTGGCTGGGTTAGACACCCCACTCCCGACCCCAGCCTGGGAGTGAGGGGAGCACCTGAGACAAGAGGAAAATTAAAAAAAAAACAAAAAGAAAGAAAAGAAAAAAAAAAACAAAACAGAAAAATTGCGGGGTTGGAAGTGCTGACCCCGCTGCGCGGTGCTGGCCCAGGGGAGAGCGGAGGGGCACCGACCCCGACCGGTAACTGAGCCGGGGGTTTCTGCCTTGGTTTCGTTCGGCTCACGCCGCGCACACCTGGGCTGGGGTGTGCGAGGGCTGCGGGAGGAGAGTGCGGGGCAGGCTTCTCTGCGGGCGCGCTGGGTGGGAAAAGATACCTTGGGATTTTTTTTCTTTTTTTTTTTTTCTTTTCTTTTTTTTTTTTTTCTTTTTTTCTTTCCCCTCTGGTGGGAGAAAATACTCCACCCGCTGGAGCCCGTTCGTTGATTCTTCTCGCCGGCGGCTCCGCCGGGGCGGTGCGCGGCGGCTCTCTCACCCCACGGCTGCTGTTGTCTCCACAGAGGCTCCCGGGAAGGCTCCCAGCGCCCGGGCGTTACGGGCCTCGGATTGACAGCGGATGACGGGAAGAAACGGGATTATTATGACTCTCTTCCGAGGAGCTATGCTGCCCGCCACGAGTAGGAAAAAAGGCCAGAAGTACCTCGTCTGGTTGCTGTGTGCTGCCGCAAGCTTCTAGCTTTTTCTAATTTTATTTTTCCTGCAGTTGCTTGGAGTGTCTGAGCTGCACTGGATAAATGCCTTTCCCATCCGATTGACTCTGCTTTTCACTGATTTTTTTTTTTTAATTTTTTTTAAGAACACCTCTCTGGTCTTCGATACTTGTTTGCATTTTTACGCCACTGAACGGTTTCTCAGAGTAATGGCCGCGCTCAGAATCCCTGCTTGATGCTCCGCAGAGATGAATGGCAGCTGAAAGTTTCCCTTCCACATTTGGATGAATCTCTGGAGTTTGAATTGTAGGAAGGAAGGGGGGAACGAAACACGATGAAAGAGAAGTCCAAAAATGCTGCCCGGACTAGACGGGAGAAAGAAAACAGTGAATTTTATGAACTGGCTAAATTACTACCCCTGCCCTCCGCTATCACCTCTCAGCTGGACAAAGCGTCCATAATCAGACTCACTACCAGCTACTTAAAAATGAGAGTGGTTTTTCCAGAAGGTAGGTGGGAATGCTTATTACTTGCCTCTATTTCCATTCCGATCCAGGTGTCGCTTTCACTCGAAAAAAAAAAAAAATTAACAATCGCGTGGGGTGGTGTGTTCGGAGGCAGGGTGCTCTCCGCTGTCACTTTTTTTTCTCTGCCGTAAATACTTTTCGCTCTGTTCCCGTGTCAGGTTTGGTTGAGGACTTAGGGTGCTTTTGTCAACACTTGAAGGCACTGAGCTCCACTGCCTGCTCTGCTAAAGCAAACACGGGTTTTCGTTCCCCACCCCCCCCCCCCCCCCCCCCCCGCGCCGGCGTCCCAGTAAGATGTGCATCCCTCGCCACGCACGTGCATGGCGAAAGAGGGGACGATTCACCCCTTTTTATAGCCATACTATGGGGGGGAGTTAATATATGGATGGTAAATATTTACATAAGTCTATGCAAAGTCCTAAAGCCTTGGTTCGTGTGTCGAGCAAAGGTGCGGTTTGCAGGTAGAGCACACCCGTGCTCACGCGCGAACACGCAGCCTGAAACGAAACAAACCAATGGCCCCGACGGGCATCGTGAGTGCCGCCTGTCTCGCTCTGGGCATCACCAGGGCACTTCGAAGGTGTGAATCCACCTCGGAACTTTTTCACGCGAGTTTTCTTACCTGGCCTTATTCACCACCCCACCCCCTCGCCCCCCCCCAACCCCCCCCCCCCCCCCCCCATTCCCTTACACCCAAGGCCGCATCCAAGACTGGGCCGGATTGCCCTGGGCGGGCGGGAGACGCTGAGCTCCGCCGTGACTTCCAGGGGAGCAGCGAGGGTCCCGCCTGCCCAGCAAAAGCGGGCTTAAGCGTCCTGAAGTACGGCTTGCTTTTAAGCAGAATTAGAGTTTAAAGCCACTGTCTCGGGGCTCCTGGACCAGCTGCCAAGAAAAACAAACAGCACAGAAAGTTAAGAGAGTCGGAATAAAGTTCTCCTGTCTTAGCACTCGATTGCTTTTATAGGATACAGGGTGAAAAAAAAAAATCAAAAATAGTTCACGAATCTTTTATTTAGATCAACTCAATTGAGAGATGGTCTGCATGAAGGAAAAGCTATTAAGAGCTTTTTTTTTTTCCCTGACCTAATAACAAAATTCGCCGCATCTTTTATAGAAAAGCGTGTGCACGTAAGAAACAATGTGATATGGATCTGTCCCTCTGTGGTTTCTGTAGCTGTAACTCGGGTCGGTCGGTCTGTCTCTTATGTTTTACAAATCAAGAGTGGGTGTACGGCCTGGTTTTGTTTCGGTATGGTTTCGAGTGGGTTTGTTTGTTTTAATCTAAGTCTGTGAACTACTGGTCGTAATTCTACTTTTTAAAAGTAAATAGGCAATGGGGTAGTCCTTGGGACTGGGGAAAGTACCCCACCCCCCCCAGGTTACGTGTGAACCCTTATACCTAAAGTCCACAGCAGTGATTTCCAATGTAGCGCATTTTGCAAGAGTTTCTTTAAACAATGTGCCCTGTCTCCCGGTCACTTAGAGCCAAACAAGGGACAGACGAGAGCCGTAACGCCTGAAACCTTTAAAAAAAAAAATAATAATAGTGCTTAAGGCCTTCACCAAGCCACTTTCCTCTCCTACGTGTTCTGCCACCTCGAAGATCATTATGCGGGGCAGCGCTCTGCTTCAAAGGAGACCAAGCTGTCCTTTATGCTGTCAGCGCATACTTTATAAAAAAAAAAAAAAAAAAAAAAGAAAAACAAAACCCAAAAACCCAACAAAAAAAAAAACCCCACCGACGCTATTGCAAACGCTGATGCCCGTGATGTTCCTAAAAGGATTATTAGCAATGATTTGTCAACTCCTGCGGTCTCAGTAGGCTACCTTCCTGCGTGATTTCGAGCCTGTCTCGTCAATTACTGGTGCCCGTGTAGCGGGTTGTTTGATCAGAAGAAGCATATGGTGCTGCTTGTAGGCTGTGAGTAATCACGGGAAGAGAAGAATAGCGGAGCCCCGGCCCTCGGCGGCCACGCAGGATGTTTGAATGCCCTGGGGAACCGGGTGGCCAAGTGCGCCGGGGCCGGCCGCGGCTGATGCTAATTTGGGCGCGGAGACGGAGTGGGGGAGCGGTTGAACGGGGGCTTTGGAGGCGGCAGAGCCTCATTAGAAGTGAGCGGCGAGTTTACAAAGGGAGGCGGGAGGGCTGGCGCAGAGAGGGCGGCAGACCCACGCGGGACCGCAGCGCGTCCCCACGCAGAACCACGAGTGGAAGGGGAGGGGGGTTGTCACAGAAGGCTGGGCACGAAGGCCGCGGCGTGGGGCGGGGTGGTTTCTCGGAGGCCCCACGCGGTTTCCCCCAGCCTCCCGCGTCCTTCCGAGGAGGCGGGGAGCACACCCCAGGCCAGCACCGCAGCTCGCCGGTGCCGCGATTTAATCACGAGTGACTCGCCCACGAGCTGCCTGCCGGCGCCGCCGCTGTGTTCGCCCTTGCGGCAGCCGAGACCGGAGCCAGGGGAATTTTCCTCGGGAGCTCGGGGGGCGGCGTGGGGGGGGGGGGCGGGTGGCGCTCCAGGGAAGAGGTAGGAGCGGAGTGGGGCGCTGGAGGTGCCGGTGCGTGCTTGTGTGGAATTGGGAGGGAGGGGGCGAGGAAGAAGGGGGCGATCCAGGCCTCCCGGTGCCCCCAGCCAGAAAAAGAAGCCGTAGCTTCTCTGGGAAGGGAGGGCAGGTAGCGGCAGCTGGACAAATGACGCACCCAGAGGAAAACCCTTCCTGAAAGAAGGAGGCAGGGTAGGGATGCTGGGTGGGTTAAATGGGGAAGGGAGGGCCCGTTTGTTTGTTTTTCCCTGGGGAGGAAAGCGATACAAGCACCGGGGAGTTGCCCAAAGGGCTGCAGATGGGCAGCAGGAGGCTCGGGAGCGGGGCAGAGGGTCCGGTCACACGGATCTCTCAGAAGTCGGGAGGGAGAAGCGCTGCCAGCCTAACTCCCAGCGCCAGTACCAGAGCGAATTCCCATCTGCCCGGAGAGGGCCTGCACATGGGGCTGGTTGTAAATAATCACGTATGGAAAGATATGCGCCCCCCTCCACCAAAGCCGCGCACACGCGGGGCTGGGCACAGGCGGAAAGAATCGGTGCGCATTTGTCTGCATGATTTTACCTCTAAAAGGTTCCCAGAGAGGGAGAGAGAAGGTGGGTAGATCTCGGGTTCGTTTTGGGGAAAAAAAAAAAAAAAAAAAAAAGAGAGAGAGAGTTTCCTGGGAGTAAAACGCCGGGACAGCCACACACAGAATAATCACGGTGCAGCTGCCGTCTCCCCCTCCAAGAAATCCAAACACAGCTCGGTGGCACCGAATGAGCTTGGTAAAGCGAGCAGAGATTTTCCAACGAACTCCCTCTCACAATGGCTGTGTAATTCTCTCAGGCGATTAAAACGCCGGAGTTGTTCCCTCTACCCCTGATTTCGCTTTCCTAGGGCTCCAGCAGACGAAAGCTGTCAAGGTCGAAAAGCGTTCAGTGACTTAGGCAGTTTGCATCATTTCGGTGCAAAAAACCTCTTCTGCCTCAGGAGTAGAGAGCCTACGAGACACATAAGAGTTTTCGGTGATCAGACAGCTTTTGGAAAGGCTGAACATCTGCTAAATCCCCGAGGACCATACAGAAGATTTATTTTGTTTTTAAGCAGAACTTCCTAATAAATTCACCCGTGAGTTAACGTTCATTAAAAAAAAAAATTAAAAAATCCAATTTAAGATTAAACAGTTATTGGCAAGTAGCATAGCCTCAAAGATTTCTGAAAAAACCTCCGGTATGTCGAAGGACCAAAAGAATTTTTCCTCAAAAAGATCCAGTGGCTGTAACTAGCGGGGTAATTATTCACCGAGCCTCACAAGAATCCAAAAGTGAAGGGAAGGGAAAAAAAACCCAAACAAAAAGCCCAAGTGGCGCAATAAAGAGGGGTGGTTTTGGTTGGTTTTTGTTTTTTCTTTTATTTAGTTTGGAATATTTTAGGGGTCCTAAAATATTTCCCAGAGAGGGAAAAGGAGGGTTTGTCATCTCTGTCCCACTGGCGATCGCGTCGGCGAGGAGAGGCGTTTGATTTTCGAGACAAAAGCAGAGGCTCCGTTTACATAAACTTTCGCCGAATCAGGGTGGTTAACATTTCAATATCGAAACCCTTAATCTTGTTTTATTTTAAAGGGGGAAGAGATCAGCAGGGGACAAAAAAAAAATCAGTTTCCCACGTGGATAGGTGATTTAATGCTGTTTTTCTTACTGCTAAGGGAAATGATTGAGCATTAGGTTTCAGTGTTTATTTTCTTACAGAAGTTTTTCTCATTTAAGCTGCAGTTTACTCTCCACGCTGCCTCTCTGTTTAATTCCAATTTTGGTGTGAACTTAAAACGTGAAGTACAGAGGTAAATTACTAGCATGATGGACGAAAAAGGAGATTTACGTGTTCGGAAGAATACTAAGTGAAATGAGTGGATAAAACCGTATTTTCTTTAGAAACAACCTCCTCCTCCTTAGCGACATACGACCGGTTTAATGTTGAAGGATATTTTTCAGCTTGCATGCCAACAGCGTGTGTTCGCAAGTGCATTGGGGCAAACTCTTTCCAATTTCTTGAAATTAGCACTATTTGAATTGCGTCTTCTCTAGAAGCAAATAAGTGGTTGGCGCTCGAAAATTTGCCCTTTTTTGTTTGTTTGTTTGTTTTTTGTTTTTTTTTTCCTCTCTCCAATTTGGGCATGGTTCCGTTTGTTTGCGTTTCAGAGCGCGATTCCGTTAGCCCGTGTGTGCCAAAATGCTGGTACTTTTTTCTAGAGTGAATCAGTCTCGGCATTATTTCCACTACCATTTTCTTAATAGTGTTGTTTGTTTAGCCAACAGGACTTTTCCTCCCTCTCACTATTATTTTTATAAAGAAAGCGGGATGCTAACTTATCTCTCCTTCAAATGAACACATGTGATTTACCGAGATAATAAATCTTTACAAAACCTTGCTAATGGCATCCGCAGGCAGTTGGAAATGAGCAGCTTTTTTTTTTTTTTTTTTTTTTTTTTTTAACATGGCTTATTCCATTTCATCTGAACCCTCCGACGGCGACCCGCTCCTTCACAGAAGCCTCATTTGGCCGAGATTTTGAGTTATCATTAACCACCGCCTGTTAAATTAACTGAGAAATCAGCCTTGACGGGCGTTAGGCGACGGCAAAACGGAGCGCTGGCGGGAGAGTATTTAATTAAACGGTTAATCCAATCAAGCTAATTCCTCGATACGACATCCAGTTGCCTTTTCCTTCGCGATGACTAGGACGTCCAGCTTCTCTCCCTGCGCCTCGAGGGTGCTGTTACTTTTTTTTTTTTTTTTTTTTCCCCCCGGGAAAGGAGGGAAAATCACCGCCTCGAAGACGGGGTCCAAGCTATCCTGCCTCACTCTCCCCAAACAACCGCCCCGTGCACCCCAGAGAAGCCGCGGGGCGGGGGGAGCGCGGGGGTGCATAAGGCAGCAGGGGTGCCGGCGAGGGGAGATAAGAGGGGGGCTGCTTTGCGAGGGGCAGGGGTGGTGAAATGCCCCTGCCCGCCGTAGAGCTTGACGAGCAGGTTGCACGAAGCCAGTGTGCGGGGACGGGAGAGGAGGGGAGAGGGACCCGCAGGGAAGGGTCGACCCCCGGGGCGGAGGGGGCCGGGGGTCCCGCATCCCTCCGCGGGGTCAGCATCCCCGGCGGGGGTGCCGCCTCTCCTCCATCTTTAACGGGCGGAGAGCGGCTGTTAAAAAGGGCAAAGCAAAGGCAGCGGAACAAAAGAGAGCGGAGGGGGCCCCCCGGGAGCGGGGCGGCCGGGGCCGCTGCCCGCAGCGGAAGGTTTAAGAAGCGCCTGGAAGAGAAACCCTGCTTAGACTCGGCTTAGGCGAGAGTCCCGGCTGCTGTCCCGGCGGGGCCCCTGCGCCTCTCCCTCTTCTCCTCAGCAACAGGAGAAAAACTACCTCTCTACGACCGCCGGGCCCCGTCTGCGCGGCAGCGTCTGCCCGGCGTGCGCGGCTTCCGTGGGCCTCGCACCCCTGCCCGCGCCCGTGGGCCTCGTCGGGCGGCGAGGCCAGGCAGGCCCCACGGGCAAGTCCCCAGGAGGGAGGGGTCCCCAGGGGCTCTCCCCTCCCCTCCAGAAGCGGATCTGGAGCCCAGGCTGGGCTCCCGACTCAGTGATTTTTAAAGGGAGCCGTCGAATCCCCCGCTCCGCTGTTGGTTTTGCTCCCGTGCATCCGGATGGAGCTGAGATTTCACGACGGAGAGTTCGTCGGGGAAATCGCGGCAACCGCTTTTAAAAACCGGCAAATGAACACAAAGCAGATAAGGGCTTGCATCTTCTGGCCACCCCACCTCCCACCCCGCCCCCCTTTGCCACTGCCGGAGAAAGGAGCGGGGCGAGGTGGGCTCTGCGCCGCAGATGCTGACAGAGGGACCGGTCACCCGGAGATCAACCAGGGCCAAGGGGCTGCCCGGGCCTCCTGGAGTCTCATTTTCCCCGGCGCCTGGCTTCTTCCTCCGTCTTTGCCCAGATCAAATTAGAAACTATTGAGAGATCTCTTCCCCGATCCGTGGGACAGAGGAGCGCCTTCCGACGGTACCGCCGTCGGGTAGGGATGATTTCCACCCAACTCCGCCGTTGGCTGCCGGCGTCAAGGCCGCCACCGGTCAAAGGACGAGGGGAAGGGCAGGACCAGCGCAGACGAGCTGGCCATGAGCCTGGCTTGGGGGGCAGGCTGTCAGTGGTGCCGGCCTGGGGCCGAGGGTGGGCACGGTGGGGAGGAGAAGGCGTGTCACACGGACTCGCCCGCGTAGCTGTCCCGCAAAACCGACTGAGATGCTTTTTGATGTGGAAAGAGCAGTGGGTTTTTTTCCATTGGGCAGTGCTGAGAGAAATGATGAGTCAGCACCTCGCTCCGGGCGGGACCCGCGCAGCGTCGGCGCAATCTCGGCGCACGCTGCTAGGTAACGAGTTCGCAAACTAAGTAAAAGCCTGGCTAAAATGTTGGGTTTGGGTTTTTTTTTGTTGTTTGTTTGTTTGTTTGTTTGTTTTTCTTTTTCCCCTTCCTCCCGACAGTGGACATTGTCTTGTGGCCCAAATTGTTTACCTTCTTAGTAAAAAAAAAAAAAAATCCTTGAGTGAAGGAGATTGTTAGGTAGGAGCCTATAATATATATTTTGTCAAGAGTATCAAATCCATTCCGAAAGAAAATTCGATACATTTATTTTTTGCTGCTTGAATAACACAGCTGGATGATGCCTTGAGCTTACGCTAGATGGTTGCTCATCATTCATTCGCCAAGAACTGGCCTAAATGGTGCCTGTGGGATTAGGTCAATTTTAGTGGATGTACTTCGCCTCATTTGGTTACTAATTGGTTTCTTGTTTTATAAATCGAAATCTCATTTTCAGGAAATTACAAAACCCATGCAGCCCGTCCATGGAGGTAATCCGTGGGTCGGGGGTATTTAAATGGAAATGCTTCTACAATGCATCAAGTATTAAGCAACAGTAAAACTTCGCCTCTATTTCCAAATGAAATGTGAGCCCGCCAGCTCCTCAGATCCATAATAGACACATCCCTTCTAAGGCTACTTATGTAAATATGATAAACCAGACCTTCGCAAGGGGAGGGGACGCAGGGAAGAAAGCAAATTTTATCTGCTAAGGTTAATGTGGCATATCTTGGAGATCTTCCAAAATAGATTATGTTTTGCTTTGTCTTCGGCCACTTTAGCTGGGAAAATCCTTTGCCTAAAAAACGATTTAGTTATCCTTCCCCTCACAAAGCTGCTTGTTTCTATTCCAAACCTATTATGCCGTCGGCTCTCCAAATTACAAGAGAATCTTTAGATCTTGTTTCCAAGCGTAATCCTGAAGCAAAAGGGAGAGCTGATTTCCTTGTTTTGTTTTAAATAGACAATCAAAGGATTTGCAGTTTTCTGCGGTAGGTCAAGTGCAAGAAATCACAGTTTGCCCCCTCGATAAAAGGAAATTGAATGTTAAAGCGAATAGACGTGGGAGGGGGGGAATAAAAGGGAATATTAATTGAGAGGTTTTCTCGTGTAATCTTTAAAAACAGTATTTGAGGGGCATCAGGAGAGCCAGTCGATTTGGGAGAGGCTGGGCTTGGCAACGAAGAGGCGTAGTCTCCGGCTTGAAAGTGCTGAAACGTCTGGGAAATGCACAAAGAACCGCCTCATATGACGGCACTTCCAAAAGCCGGCTCAGGTAGAGGAGTGAAAATGTTTAATTATAAACCATGGGCAGACACAGCCTAGCAGAGACGCTTTTTTTTTTTTTTGGGCGGGGGGGGTGGGTGCCCGAGGGCTGCTGTTTAACCCGCCGGGGCCGGGCTGCTTTCCCTTTGAGAAAAAAGAATAATTACAGCCGTAAACTTCGATTAATGAACAACTTAAAACCACAGGCGGGGAGCGCAAGTTCAGAGCCTGATACGGGAACCTGTCACTCAGATTTGCCTTCAGGTGGGGGTACGTCGCCGGGAGCCCCCCCTTCCCCCCACTTCCCCGCCCCGGCCGCCTCCGCTCTCACGGGCTTTGAGGAGCTCGGGGAAAAAAAAACCAAACCCAACAAAAACCAAACAAACCGATGGCGGGTTTTTTTCTCCCTTTCCAAGATTTGCCAGCTCTTTGCTGGTTTAGGGGGGCGGGGGTGACCCTTTGTCATGGCGGCTGGCTCCTCGGGGGAGGCGGAGGAGGGGGGCAGAGATGCCTGTGGAGCCACCCGCTCCGGAGGGCGCAGGGGGGAGCGAAGCCCAGGGACTCGGGGAAAAAAGTCACCGGGTGTCCCCCCTCCCCGCGTTAATTGGGGTGGAGGGATTAATAGGAAGGAGCCTGTTTCCGACTGGCACCCTGGTACACGCCGGGGCTGCGGGGTGGGGGGGGCAGGCCAGAGAGATGCCCCTGTCTCTGTGGGGCCGCGAAGTGAAGGAGGAAGGGGGGAAGTGGTGGAGACAAGTTGGCGTGAAAAGGTGGGCGAGGACGGGGAGGTTGAAGGGAGGGGAAGGCGGGGACGCGAGGGTCGCATCCCTCCGGCTGTGGGGAGTAGGGGACCGGGGGAGGGGTCCGCCGTGGGATGCCCCGTGCACACACGGCGCGGAAGAAATAATGAGCTTTGTTCAGACCGGCAAACACCTGGGGGAAGCCGGTCAACAGCTAGGGATGCCCGCGGCTGCCGGCTGTCGCCACCTCGCCTCTTTGCCTCGAAATAGCTGGAAAACGGGGTCTCGCCTTCTCCAAGCCCACCCTGCGGGAGGGAGGGGGACCTCGCCGGCTCGGCTCTCGCCTCCCCCGGGCCATCTGCACCCCGGCCATCAATCAGGATTCCTATATTTTTTTTCCCCTCCCTTTTACTTTATCTTAGTGTCCGTGCGTGTCAGGCTGAGCCTTACTTCATGGCATAAGCGTAAAAGGTTTTAACTGCCCCGTTCAAATTATTTCAGCACCAACGCTGAGAAAAACGCATCGCCCGTCCATAGTTTTACTCCGCTGGAGTTATTTCCACCCGGCTTTTATTCCTTCTCGCTTTGCATAAGAGAAAACAAGCGGCGTCGGAAATATTGGACAGGTCCGGAGAGGTTCATTTTTTGGAAGGGGCAGATCGTCCCTTCTGCGGGGAGACCCGTCCTGCCTGCCGGAGCAGCGGGGAGGGAGGGATGGATGGTGGGGAGGGAGGCGAATCCCGGAGACCGGGGGTCGTGGGGCAGAAGGGAGGAGGGTCCGCACCATCGGACGGGGACTTGCCTGAGGCCGCCCCACAGCGCCTCACCGCAGTCGTGAAACCGGTGGATTTTCGTGGGCTCGAGTGGGGATGACTGAAAAGGGAAAGGGTCTTAATTACCAGCCTCCCTGGTGAGAGGACGGTGGCCCCGAAGAGAGAAAAAAAAAAGAGGCCACAGACGGAACTGGAAAGGGATCTCTGGCGAGCAGGGGGGATCTAAGCCCATCCTTACACCCCCTCGCCCAAAGCTGAGTCACCCGGCCGATCGTGGCCGAGCTCTGCCTTCTGCAGGGGCAGGAATCACCCCCCGAGGTGTTTTCCTTGAAGTTCAAGAAGCTAATTCCCAGTAGCCGAAGGCAGCAGCAGAAAGCTCTTTTATCTGACACGCTGCTTCACTTAGGCCTTAGGGATGAACCTCACCCGTTAACTCAAAATAGGTATTTTGGTACTTTTCTCTCACAGGAGTTAGGTCTTCTAAAAAAAAATCCACAAAAGAGGCTTCTCTGTGCAACAAAATCACATCTAGTTTTCCAAAGATTGTGTATATACCTGGTTTAGAGTGAGGACAAGGAAAAAAGTTCCTCTCCAGCAAGCCAACACGAGTCAATCTTTCGTCTCCTCACCTCACTTTTGTTTTGTGTGTCTTAAACAAACAGGACTTGGAGAAGCCTGGGGCCACTCCAGTCGAACCAGCCCACTGGATAATGTTGGACGGGAACTGGGATCCCATCTTTTGCAGGTACTGGTCTGGAAACGACAGCCGTATAGTATTAATGATTAAAGAACTCATTCCTTCTTCTGAGCCTTTAATTGCCACCTTGACTAATTTTTAACTGTTCACATGTTTAATTAAAAAAAAAAAAAGCAGGGGACACACACACACACACTTCAGAAATAGGAACAGTGGCAGCTGAATGTCATACGTTGTAACGGGGCTGTGGTTTGGTCTCTCCGAGTCCTTTGCCCCAGCACTGGCCAACACTGGGTCTGCAGCGAGGGGTTCACAGTGTACCCAGTGTGTTTCCTGGGACCAGGGAGCAGGGGCACGACTTTTCCCCAAATCATTGACAAGGTGACAAGTCCTGGCAGTCCACTGAACCTCAGGGTGGCATGGAGAGAAGGAGAGGCTCTAGAGACAAGTTGGGGGAGGCTGTCCTTGGCTCAGCGGGCACAGAAACAAGCACAGACACAAACCAGGTAGGACACGTTTGAAAGCTCACTGCTCTCTGAAATATTACGGGGTATTAGCTGTTACTGTCACCACGCAATTTTGGTGGGGTTGTGTGGCCCTTTGGGAGCCTGTTCCATTCTCGGCACGCCCAGAAGTCCCATCTGTGTCTACTGAAATGTGCCTGATAAATCCTCTTTTCCCTTATTTACACTACAGAGAAGTTTAGATTCTCCTCCCTCATTTAAAGACTCCTTAGTAAAACCTGCAGTGACATTTGGAATGGGATAGAAGTGTTCAGGATTTCTGGGACTGATGTGTTAATCAGCAGGTACCCAGGAGCTCTTCTTAGATACTTCCTAGGTGCTTTGCATTACTGGGACATTCTGAGCCGGGTACCTCTGAGAAGTGGGTTGTACCTCAGGGGTCCAGGTTTGGAAGGATTCCTGTGCTGGACTTGCCTGTTTTCTTTGACCTTTTTGAACAATCACAGTCTGAATAGGGATGCCTGTTTGCTAATATAAGCCCAGGGGTCAGGTATTTCATAGATCTACCCGTCTTCATGGGTGGATCTGTCTGTCTGTCTTTTGACATATACACACCTCCCACTCCCCACCCCAAACCTTTCCTGCAGACGTTAGACGGTTTCATCTTCGTTGTGGCTCCGGATGGCAAGATCATGTACATCTCGGAGACTGCCTCAGTGCACCTGGGCTTGTCGCAGGTAGGCTGGGGGGGCTGCTAGCTCCCAGGCCTGCTCCCCCCTCCACCTGATATGGGGGATGCGAGCGGTGCTGGCTGTAAACCGCTTCCTCCTCCTCCTCCTCCTCATCTCTCACAGGTAGAGCTGACTGGCAACAGCATTTACGAGTACATACACCCTGCCGACCATGACGAGATGACAGCGGTGCTCACAGCCCACCAGCCCTACCACTCGCACTTCGTGCAGGGTAAGGTACACAGGGTCCTCCCGTTGGGCCCTGTGCGGCTGCCGAGGGGACCGCGCAGGGGTGGCTGAGCCCGTGACTCACCCCACCCTCTGCCTTTCCCTCCCTCTCCCAGAGTACGAGATTGAGCGGTCCTTTTTCCTGAGGATGAAGTGCGTCCTGGCCAAGAGGAACGCGGGCCTGACCTGCGGGGGCTACAAGGTGCGTGGCCACAGCCAGGACCCCCTCTATCTCCCCAACCTTCCTGCATCCCTGCTCCAGCAGCGCCAAGCACCCAGGGCGTGTGGTGAAGACGGGGACAGGAGTGGGGATGAGCCCTCTGCCCCCAGGGGCTGTCCCAGCCCGGTGCTGCTTCAAGTGGTTCAGAGCCAGGATTCCTCTCGGAGTTTCAGGTTCAAGAGCTCAAAACACAAAACCAAGCAATCGACCTCCCTGTGGCTTTTGGGTTTTTTTTTTTTGTTGTTGTTTTATTTCGCTTTTTAAACCGAACCTCGCACAACCACTGATGTTCCCCAGGCATCTGGGAAGCTGTCAGGTGACACAATGGGAGCCCTGGGTTAATTTCTTTCTTTATTGGGCAACTCGTCAGCTTTAGGGGCAGCTCTCCAAGTCAAGGGCTTTGCCCGGTCTTTCACACGGTTCTGCTCAGGGCTCCTCGGTGGGGACAGCCCCTGCTCTCCTACCTTCTCCCTGCTTTTGTCAGCCGCACAATGGCGGAGAGCAGTGGGTACCTACACCCAAGGCGATGTTGTGCCTCGACATACCGTAAAGCTAGAACATATGTTGAAACCACTCCAGGAAGAGTAAGAGCCACCCTAGAGAACAGAGAAGTAAGAGTGGAAGTACATAGCAGTCATCTGCAAGGATACCTTTAGGAGACGTACCTAAATCTTCGTCCAAAGACACATCGTGGCTACGGATTGCGCCTGCTCTATCTGTAATAGACGTATCTTACACAAGCGACATACGCACACATGTAAACTCTTTCTCTCACATGCATACACTCTTCATTACAAAGTTGTAACTGGCTTGGCACTTCCGCGTCTTTCCTTTTTAGAAAAATAATCATAGCATAGTTAGGAGGTGGTCCGAAAACCACTTAAGTCAGTGGAAAAAAAAATATTGGTGACTTCAATGGGCCTTAAATCAGGGCTGAACACTCTCATGGAAAAAAAAAAACCCAACCTCAACCCAAAGAGAAGAGCAGAAATCCCACAGGCAGCTCTGGGGGCCCTGATGGCTGCACCGGCACTGTCTGGGACAGACTAGGGGGTCTGTCCAGGTCCCCTCTGCCAGGCGGGACGCCTGCCACAGCACGCCCACGCCCCTGCTAGGCACCCCCCGAGCCTTCCTGTGTCTCCGGCAGGTCATTCACTGCAGTGGCTACTTGAAGATCCGCCAGTATAGCCTGGATATGTCCCCCTTCGACGGCTGCTACCAAAATGTTGGCTTGGTCGCCGTGGGCCACTCGCTGCCACCCAGCGCCGTGACGGAGATCAAGCTCCACAGCAACATGTTCATGTTTCGGGCCAGCCTGGATATGAAGCTCATATTCTTAGATTCCAGGTAGAGCCGGGGTTATTTCCAAATCTATTCCCCTAGCCCCTCCCTTCCTCTCCCGCAGGTCTCCTCTCCTGTCCTCTCACCTGCTGATATTTGCTGCTTGTGTCTCTCGCAGGGTAGCTGAGCTAACGGGTTACGAGCCCCAGGACTTGATAGAGAAGACCCTTTACCACCATGTCCATGGCTGTGACACCTTCCACCTGCGATGCGCGCATCACTTGTGTAAGGAGACAACGTTCTCATAGACATCCCGCCCTTCGCCCCCCCACCTTCTCCCTCCATAGACGAACTTTCGGTTTGCCAGGGTTTGCCTCTAGGTTGGAAGGGGAAAAACCAGCTCACTGGAGGGGAGAATAAGCAAAAATCTGCAGCAGGTTTTAATGAAACAAGGCGTTAGAGACCAAACTCCGAGTCAGGGGCAAGAAAGAGGGAGATGGAGGCGATTGGCAATGAAAGATTATTTTTCCCTCCTCAGCTCCCAGTTGTAGGACAAGAACTCCCCTGCACAAACCTCGGGTGCTCAGTTCATTTAAAATTCCAGTTAGGAAAAACCCTTTTTTCTTGCTCCAAAAAGACATGCCAGCGAAATTCAAACACTTTTGTTCCACTTCCCCCAAGTCTCACAAATCTTCTCTGTGTGTCTAATTTTGACTGCAGTAGTAAGTCCGATTCGGCGAGCTGCTCTTTATTCTATTTTGATATCATGATGACATTAATACATGGCTAAGATTAATAAAAAGGATATTAATTTCCGGTAAGTTTCCTTACAGGGATTGTAACGAGAAGAGATAAAACCCAAAGGCAGATTTATGGAATGAAATCTCGATGACGATATGTCGGGCTGGAGTGGGGGGGGGGAATGCAGCACCCCAGTGTACTCATCCTGCCCCCCCGCCCCCATCTCCTCGCAACCCCTTTGATACCGAGGGGCCCGACTCTCAGGGGCTGAGATCAGCCCTGCCCGGGGGTCCCCACCACTCTTGCCCACGGGGGTTTCGGTCCACGCCGCTTCCCCATGTGATGCCAAGGGGCTCCCACTCCCTCTCTTCGCCCCCGGGGGTCCGGGGGGGAGGGAATGTGGGGGGTGCGAGCCCCCTTTCCCGGGGCCGACCACAACGAAGGCAGGAGCCGCGCTGAGGCTCTCCCCGCTTTGTCCCCCACAGTGCTGGTGAAAGGGCAAGTGACCACCAAGTACTACCGGTTCCTGGCCAAGCACGGCGGCTGGGTGTGGGTGCAGAGCTACGCCACCATCGTCCACAACAGCCGCTCCTCCCGCCCGCACTGCATCGTCAGCGTCAACTACGTCCTCACGTAAGTCACCCCGCCGGCCGCTCCGCGTTGCGCGGGCCCGAGCGCGGCCGAGCGAGCCCGAGAGAAGCCGAGCGCGTCCGAACGGAGCCGAGTGAACCCGAGCGGAGCCGAGCGCCCGGCGGCGGGCACCTGCCGGTGCGCCCCGGGCCGGGCGGCGCCGGGGGCCTCCTCTCCCCCCCTTCCCCGGTCACGGCTGCCGAGCTGACCAGGGCAGGCTCGCCAGGTCTGCTAGGAAAACACCGAGCGCTTTCATCTAGATGAAGGGTTTCCCGTCTGCCGGTTTCTTTTGAGAGGGGAAAAGATTTAGAGGTTGGGCACCCACATATTTTGCTGCGCCCCTCCCCCCTTTTTTTTTTTTTTACAGTTTAAATGCATCCAGCATTAAATAAAATTTAATGCAGCGTAAAAAAAAAAAGTTTCCACGTACGGAGTTATTTATACTCAACAAACAGGACATCTGTTTTTCTTTTCAAAAGTCTGGGGTTTGAAGTTCTTAATTTCATCCAGAGTCTCTATCAAAGCTCCGAGATTTCTTTTTTGTTCTTGGAGAGCGATCCTTACAGTGAACCACAAAGAAAGTTGGTGACCAGAAGGGTCAGTTAAACTTTTAAAAAATAAAATAAAAAAAATAATAATAATCAGAGTGACTGTTGAGATACCGCCTATCTCAACGCAGCTCCTTGTATTTGGGGATTGCTAGGTTGTGCTCTAGCTGTGCCTCCCAGAAGCCTGGTGAGGGAGAGGAAGGCGGCTCGGGCCGTGCCGAAGCGTTTTGCATTGTGACAGCATCTCCTCCGGCCGCGGCAGCAGTGATGCTGCGCTAGGATGGTAGGGCCGGTCAGGTCGGGGGTGCCTCGTTGGTCCTTGGGCTGATTGTTCCTCTGTTCCGCTCCCCGTTTTTTATTCTGGAGGCCAACGTAGGCTTTGGAAACGTCTGAGGGGCACAACCTGCTCCTCCCCGCAAACGGCGGCCGTGGCAGCATCACGCTCTTGCAGTTGCGGGTTTCGTGCGCGCACGGGTGGCGAGCGCTTTGGTTAGGCGGGTTGCAGACGCGCTTCCCAAAAATGAAGCGGCTCGATGCGGGGGTAATGGCTCCGGTCACGGGTGCAGGTGGGGCCGGTGGGGTGGGGAAGGGGTCTGTAAGGTGATGACGGGCACCGTGCTCCGAGCTGGGCAGGCAGGGGTTATCGCACCTCCGTGAGAAAGCAGAGATCTGGGACAAAGAAGCCCAAATGGGAGTAAAGCGCGATGCCCCTTTAAAGAAAATACTTTTCGTTGACTTTAAAAGGGGATGCGGGGCGCGGCGGGGTAACACTGTGGCACCCACCCAGCGAGGTGCGGGTCGGCAGAGGCACTACCACCTCTCTTCTGGCTGTTCCGTACCTCGCTGTGCCCGCTGCCCCTACGCCAGCCCCTCTCTGCATTATTGGCGTTTCAGGTTGGCACAGCAAAGCAAGCAGGGACCACCCCGGTTTGTGGGGGCGGGCGGGCGGGGGAGAGGATCAGACAAACCCCTCGGAGCCATTTTCCAGCTGCAGGACCTCTTGTACTGTGGGGCTGCCCCAGCACGGCGGTCACCGCCGGTGTAACCCCAGCCCAGGGAGGCTACCAGGGGCCCGGAGGGGCCGGGGACACCCACATCGGGTCGCTATCTGGGCCGTTTGCACCTCCAGAGCCGGCTGCGCGGGTGCGCATCCGTCCGCCCTCCGCCCAGCCCCGCGTGGTTGGACGAAAACTCCGCGCACCGCGGATCCGCGACCCGGCGAGATTTCCCCGCCTGGATCTTGGCTCGGGGAGCCCCGGACCCTGCCACCTCTCCAAAAAAAAAAAAAAAAAAAAAAAAAAAAAGCAAACCCAAATCTCACAGCGATCCCAAAATAGCGCGATTCCCCCGCCTCCGCTGATTTTTCGCTGGAGCCAGCGTCTTTGTGTTTTCGTGCAAGTCTGTGGATTTTAAGAACAAGGCTGTATTTACACTCATTTTCAGGCTGACGTGTAGGGGGACTACAGTTGTTTTAAGATTTCCCTGGGAGGACGAGGTTACACGCGGCGTAACCTGAGTGCTCCCCTTGCGCTCTTTGCTCAACTGCCTCCAGCGCGGAGGGTGGTGAGGGGGCAGAAAGGGAGTCAGGCCGCCAAAAACATGGATGGGAAACGCTGGGAGGTGTGGGTCCGTCACTGGTTGCCGCAACTGCCGTGTGCTGCCGGCGGCTGCAATGCTGGCACCGCGACTGCGTTAAAACCCGATTTGGGAATGCTTGGGTCCTCGAGATCTGGTGACCCTGCCTGCTCTTCCTTGGGGGGCTGCAGGAGAAGAGATCGCACCCTCCTGGCCTCTGTGGCAGGGCGGCTGCTGCCGAAATGGCTGCCCAGGCTCCAGGGGACGGGTGTAGCTTCCACTGCAGCATTATTACTATTTTTTTTTTCTGTTGTTATTATTATCATTATTATCCTACAGCTAGTCTGCTGCTCGGAAAAATAAATGCAAAGAACAGGCCCTGCCGTGTGCTGGGGGCCTGTAAGCAAAGAAAGGGCTGGCTTTTAAAAAACGGGGAGATGTAGTCAGCCTCTGAAATGGGTAACGTGAGGTGGAGGGGAGCCGTTGGAGAAAGGTGGAAGAGTCAGGCGGAGAGATGCTGAACTCCTCGTACCTAGAGTTGGCTTAATTGTCTTGATGAGCTGTTCAGAGTCAACATGTTATCATTCAAATAGGGAAGATTGGTAGTGAAAATGCAGGGGAAAATAAGAGGTTATGGGAACTTGACATTTTCCTCTGGTATGAGGTAGTCTCCACTCCAGGAGGGCTGAGTAAAGGTCCTGTAGCACTCAAAATTTGCAAATCTTTAGTAAACTTTGTTCCAGTATAAATCCTATAGCTACTGCAACTCCTGAAGGATAACATTGGATTATTCCAGTAAACGAGGAACTTCTGAGTGTGCGTGTGTGTGAAGCAGCAGAGATGTAAACCAGTGGTTTTATGTTTTGAAATAACAGAGAGCTGCGTTTGGGATTGCAGGGTGGAGCTTGAAAGGTGGGATACCTCTCGCCAAAGATTCCTTTGAAAATAGGAAATGTCAGTCTTTTTCACTGAGTTGAGGTGAAAACAGCAAAAGGGATCATAGATTTTGGAAGATATGGTGCAAGTTTTTGAGCTGCTGATTCCCCAGTCCCCTTCTTCACTCAGGAGTTTTTCTGGTTTGCTCATGGGATAAGGAGCTTTTTCTCACTGTTGAGAGGATCCTGAGTGCTCTGATGTTTTGGAAAAGGAGCGATTACCGAGTGGTGTAAGTGCCAAACTGGTCTGGAGGACTGTCTGGATCAGTTTCAGTGCAGGCTGAAGAGGAGGAGTGGGAATCTTTTAGCTTGTAGCTTCCCAGCTCCCCTGGGCGATGCAGGTGATGAAAATGGAAAGAATGACAACAGGTTTACGCAGAAGGGACCCCCACCCCACCCCTCAGTTCAGAAAATAAAAAAGAGGTAATTTCCATCTTCCATAAATCTCAAGCTTTGAGAAAGTTAATTCTAGGGTTGAGAACAAATGTTTGTAACAAGTATATATACTGAACTAAATGGGTATGATGGCAAGGGCATTTTAGCAACAAGAGGGAAGGTTATTTTTTCTGTAGTAGCAGTGTGTCAAAAATTAATATAAATGACCTTTAAGGACTTCAGCTTTAAAACATAGATTTGCTCTTCTTTGTATTCCGCTTGGAACGTGTAAGTACAGACACAGAATAGGTGTTTCTTTCCTTATTTGTTCTGTACACACAGTTGCCATATCATTGATTATTAGCTGTGCATGTTTATCACATAAAGGGATTCAAGTATGAGTCGATTAATAGAGAATGCAACTGCTGAAGTTAAGTTCATATTTAGATCGCAAACAACCTCCCTTTAAACAAATGGGTAACGCAAAGTGCAAATCCTTTGACTTTTTGAGCACGAGCAAATATTATAATAATTTGTCCCCAGAGAAAGCTAAGGAAGCTCTCCTACATGCATTTCGTTGTCCTTCAGCATTTAAAAGAATAGCAATAGCAGTAACATATACAGATATCAGGGATTAGGTACCTAATTGTGACTAATCTCTGTTCTGAAGATACAGTACATCTAGGATGTAGTTCTGGTTGACCTCGTCACATTGCATTATGTAACTGACTGATTAGAAGCACAAATTGAAAGCAATTTGTTTGAAAGATTATTTCACAAATAACTGCCATATTGATGAATGTTTTACTTAACGATGTGGTAAATGCAATTTAGAATAAATTAACCATTAATTGTATCTACACACTTCATCTTTAGGTTACTATTACTATTTATAGCTTTGTGTACTACCAGATTTAAAGTGATTGTATAAGCAGTGTGGTAACATTCTGTGTGACGGCTCAGACTTTGAAAACATTCCTCCCCGGCACATGAAGAGGGCTTTAAGAGAATTTATGTTTCACGTGGAAACAAAGCTCTATCCATATTTTTGGACATAAACAATGGAATATTTCCATAGTTTTTCATAAACATCCTCTTTCTGGCCTGTCTCTGGGCTGTTGGGTATCACCTCCTTCTTGTCCTAGTCAATGGGAGAATCCAGAAACTATATTTCTGTACTTGCAGCCCCATCTTTCTTAAGTGTTTCTCTCAAATCGACCTATTTGGAACTGCCTCAGAGTCCTCTTCTCAGTCAAAGGTAGATAGATACATGTTCTCTTGTATCTCTCAAGTGTATGATGGAGTGTGTAGGACAGTGAGTATAGTGGGAAAGTTACTACTTGTAGAAGAAATACTGGACGCCCTTACTCCTATCCTTAGTGGGACTAGTTGTATGAGTAAGCTTAGCCATCTAACTCTAATATTTGAGATAAGGCTTAGTGACCTTAACTAGATAATGTATTTTTTCTTAAGTAGTTGTAAACAGTAGAATCAAAACTGACCTGCTGCTTTTCCTTTCTATTTCTCTATATTAATGGGAATTTTGCTACTTGCATAATCGTGCACAGAACTGGGTCCCACTTAATATGTTGAATCTACAATGTGCTTTTTCTAAGATTAGAAAGCCAATGTGATCATATGAAAGATCATTTACATGATCTGATTAGCAACATGAATATATAAAGGAATTGTTTTAATCAATCAGAATGCTTGGAAAGCATATACCTCAAAGAAAAAAGTATAAAAGGATTCCTCTTGAACTACTCAGTGCAGGATTCTGTTTGTTCACTATTAGTTTTTATTACAGACTTCTCTCCCTGGAACATTGTTTATATATTTCTTGCAAATAGGAGACAGGCTTTTCCAGGTGTCCACAATACGTTTCTGCAGTTCTTCTTTGTTCGTGTACAGGCTTTCTTAGCTACCATTTGTTTAATTCACTCCAAATTTCTATGCTTGTATTTAAACCAGGTGACTGTAATGGCCAAGGCACTAAAACGGTGAGCCAGAGTCTACAGTCACTGCTCCTATGAAAGAAGTTTTATTTGCTAGGGTAAGGATTAAAGGACGGCAGCTCAGATCCACAGGGAAAAAAAAAAGCAGTCATTAGTTTAAATGCTTGCATACTGATAGTCTTACATGGCATGAAATTTAGGATGGCAAATAAGTGTCTCTTATTCCAAGAAAGAAAAGTGACTTCAAATGCTTTCCACTTCATCCTTTTCCAATTTGGTGTGCTAGCTCTTCCAAGCCTTTGGAAACTCCCTCCTCCCAAACACGGAGTTGCAGATCTTGTAAAATGATTGTCTGGGGTTGAGACCCGTTCAGCGGTGGCAATGGCTGAAGCGGTTACTATCTCCAGCTGTCTGCCTCGCTCTACTGACGAAAGGTACAAGGCCTGCTCTTACTCCTAAAAGGCCATAGTATGTAGTTTAAGGTGAACTGCCACAGATTTTGCTTTACATGGAAGCAGTGTACTGTACCCTGCAGCACGGCTGTTCCTGCAAGAGAGGTTGTTTGCACTTTATCCTTATCCTGCCCTTCAGCACTTTGAACGGCACAAACGAGGCCTGTGAGAACCACTATGGCAGCCAGGCCCTTCAGTCCCTCTGGGGACCAGCCCCAGTGCAGGCAGGCCGAGCGGTTAACTGCTACCAAAGGTTTCCCTTCGACACTGTCATCCTCTCCATACTCTGCACAAACCCAAATGCCAGACTGGCTCCTGCTTTCATAATAGTACCAGTGCCTTCCTCAAGCAGGTTTATAGTTTTGCTAGCTCTGCTTCTGTTTCCTTCATCTGTCGCCATGTTCGCTCCCATTTCTCTGTGCTGCATCTCAGTACTGCTGTGATTCCCGTGTTGTTTCACTGTAATTATAATGAGATACAACAGGTGTGATAAGTTACTAAAAGGCTCCTGAAACAAGCTCTTCCCTCTACCTTCTGGTGTTCTTGCTAGTTTTTATTCGTACACACACAAACGTGGCATTTCAACATGGCCTAAATTAAGTGCTAACAAATAAATCTCCTTTGTCCGTTCAACAGTGGCAAGTATCTGTTTAAAATCTAATTCTCCTTCTCTCACCTCTCTTTTGTACTTTACAGCATGGGCCAGGCTCCAGCACACATGTTCGTACTCAGTAGGTTACTTCAGAGGCAGCCCCTTTCACTTTGATGACACTATTTATGGAGGCAGGCATCGCTCCGTGTGAACAAGGGTAGAGCGTCTGACCCTTCTGAAGGCTTGGGGTGGCTGAAGTCTGGAGTCAATCACATGATCTTTAACACAGTTAGACGATTTATTCCTGTTGTTATGTTTTGTTATCATCCACTTAGTGCAATTAAATCGCAGAAGTCCTGATTTACTGAAGCACTTGAGCACATGGCAGGCTCAAAAAGTGCTTAGACATAACTTTCAGTACATGATTATATCCTAGTGAATTCAGTTTTGAAATAAAAAAAACCCTTAGGCACACTCTTAGAAATAAGAATATTCCTTAGCTTTGCCAAACAGAGATGGCCTGAAGGACCATTTGTTACTGTGTTGAATTGGGACGTAATAAAGAACAGCCATAGTTTTTCAGCTACAAACCACTATGTATAAATCCTGGGGGCAGCAATGTTGAAAATAACAGCTATTTTCTGCTGAAGTTTCAGTGCAACTATGGAAACTCCAATGCCTGTCTAACTAAAGTTTGGCTCTATCCCTAGCATTGAGTGGATATTTTGACATAACCTAGCATGAAGATCTTTAAACCCTTCCAATATTCAACGGTCTTACATCTGTGCTGTCGGTTAGGAAGCAAACATGCACAGCCTGCCCTGAAGGCAGCCTGTTCCCAAGTAGCCTGTGGCTTCGATCATCTCTGTACTATGTTTGGCAGCTGGTAGTGTGGGCTGTTGCTATAGAAAACTCTCTCTCTCTGTCTTAGGCCCTGGTTAACTGAAATTCACCCAAAGGCATTGCATGCTATTTTTCTTTTGCTGTTTCCAAAGACTGTTTTGTACACAGAACAAAATAATAATCTTTAATGACTGCTTCATGAGGCACATCCAAGTATTTGTGCAAATAAAGGCTGGATTTAGGGACAAATAGCTTGATAGCATCCTCCCATTTGCGGCCAAACTGCTGAACAGTGTTTTCCCAAATAATTCTGTCTATCCTAAGCTGCTAGTAGAAGAGTTAAAGAAAAAGTGTTGTCTTCTGAAAGATGATCAGCCTCCTTAGTGCTTTTGAGTCCATGAAAACCAGCAACGGGGGTGGGGATGTCGCTTCAGTCCAAAGAAAACTGCGTATCTGTGTGATTACAGTGGTGTAACTTCACACAGGAATATGCAATTAGGGTTTCCATGATGATATCTAGTGTGTTCAAGAAAGCAGTAGAGGAGAGAAGGTGCACAGTGCCATTTGCACAGGTGTGATACTCTGGAGTTGCTGTGTACATGCTACAGAAGTGGCCACCACAAGCACAGTAAATCTCATATGCTATGATATACTAGACTTGTTGCACAAACTAAATTAAATGTACCGTTACTTTAGCTGCAGATTAGCTGTAGTGTTGGTCCAAGGACAGTTGTGGGTTGGCAGTGGAGTTGATCTGCATGTATGCTGTGGACATTTTTGTGGCAACGTACAGCAGCCTGGTCAGAGACACTTCTAGGCATCTGGAAACTCTTGATAAATGCGTATGTGAAGTAGTGACAGCAGAGTGGTTAAAGCCAGCTAACATGGTAGATTTACATTTCTAAAGAAGATTGTAGATAGATGTTATTGTATTTTATTAAATTGTTTTTATTTATTTGTTGAGAAATTTTAGATATGCCTAGTTAAGTATTTCACTGCCTATAACTGTTCAACTTGCTGGAGACTCATTTTTCAGTTTCATAAGCTGGATTTTGACATGAGCGTGCGTTTCTGGAACTGTGTATGTAATGATGAGTTGTTGTTAGTATTATCATTGAAAAACATTAACTGCTGTTAAAAAAGTATATTTTCTGAATTTGATAGAAGATGTGGGGTCAGCAATAATTGTGCAATGTATGGTGGTTTAACTTACTTTGTGGCCCAGAGGGTCTAGGTAGTCAAGCAGGTTATCTTGTATCAATTTTAACATTTAATGGACCTGCTTAACAAATATAACCGTGTAGAATGTGTACTTTGAGGAGATAGAATCAGTGATTACCAGGAAAGTATCAAATAAAATGGAGTATTATGTGTTATCTTATAGCCTTGTGATATTGGCTTTTCTTGCTATTTGTCTCCTCCTTTATCAACATAAACACTTTATACATTGTCTATCTATCAAGGCTGGATGACCAAGCCTGAGTCAGATATGAACAGAGCCTTAGACCCAAGTGGCAAGTAATGTGAGTGGAATTTGGCTGCAGTAGCGGTTTGACTGTGGGTAGGAAGGAGGTAAAATACAGTTTAACTCAGGTACAAATAATGAAATGAGAAAACAGACATATTAATTTGTAAAAAAAAAAAAACCCCAAAAGCCTTTCTTCCCTAATGCCAAAAACTATGTGCAAATCCTTGTCTGTCTTCTTCCCCCTACCTCCTCTAAAATTTAAGCAAAATAAGGTTCAGTTGAAAAGCATTTATTAAGTATATCATGGTTGCTTGCTTTGTGGGCAGAAAACGGCACACAATGGCCCGTAAAGGCAAAGTGCTGTCCCTTGGCCAAAGCCAAGGAACTCTGGACAAGTGAATCGGAAAGACTTTCATTGTAGAAAAATCCTACTTCCTCTGAGGAAGGTAAAAGTCTTACGGCAAGAAAGGACTAATCTGATGAAAGAGAAAGTGATCTACTCTAAATGGGACCTCCTCATTAGATGGAGTTCATGAAGCCTTTTGGACTTAACATGCCTCTTCACTATGGGGCACAGCTGATTGGAAAAAGCAGGCTGAAATGATGGACAAGTATGTTACGAGTCACGCAGACAGGACATTTCCCAAGGAGGAACAAACAGAATGAACAGTAAACCATTTTTCACTGTTTTTATTAAGTAAACTATTCCCAGATCACAGAAGCTTATCCAGAAAATCATCACAGAAAAGCTTTTTTTTAAAGTGTTCATCTTAGGATCTTAGGAAGATTGTCTCAACAAAAGCTTTAATTATGAGAAACACAGAGGAGTTGATAAAATCTGAAATATCAATAAATTAACTTTTAGAGTAAATTATTAGAAGTAATCACAGCAAATTGTCAGGACCACTCTTCATTGCACAATTTCAAAGGAACTGAAGTACAAAATTGCTTAACTACTGTGGTACAGACAGTAACATAAG
The DNA here is from genome assembly GCF_036417535.1 of Chlamydotis macqueenii. Taxonomy (NCBI): domain Eukaryota; kingdom Metazoa; phylum Chordata; class Aves; order Otidiformes; family Otididae; genus Chlamydotis; species Chlamydotis macqueenii. The sequence goes on along the minus strand of NC_141558.1, from coordinate 45,203,713 downwards.
AACAGCTCTACAGGATCAGATACTTACTGACAGTGACCATAACAAATACTTTGGAAAGAGTTTAAAAATAGAACAAGCATGCAGTAATGCTTCCCCAGCAGTTTCTCCCAGTCTTCAAGAAGTTCAAATGACTTCCTAGAAAGAGACAAGATCTTTGAGGATATCAGTTGTCAATGTTTTGTGGGAGTTTTTTCTCCACAAATGTACCTCTTTTTATTTTTGAGACCGTGTGAGCTTTTGCCAAGCTTAAACACATGTGGTAAGAAAGGCCTCCTTTTGTTGTGAAAGTGCCACCTTTTCATTCCTTTCATAGCCCATCCTTCTTGCGTCAGAAGAAAAAGTGAAAAACTGCTTCCTACTCATTTTTTCTATGTCGCTCATAATTGAGAGATCTTACTTTGTTCTCCCAGTTATCTCCTTTTCAGCATGAGGAGTCTCCTTAACTGTTTCTCATAGGGAGGCTGTTCCAAGCCCACCATCCTTGCTGTCCCACTCCGAGCTTTTTCAGGTTTTCAGATGGGATGGTCAGAGTAGACGATATTTGAGGGGCATGAGGGGTTTGTGTGCAGTATGAGGCATAATCCTCATCTTTATAATTCTCATTTACTGCATAATTGTGCAATCGTGTGCACTTTCTTATACACACGGCAGTCTGCATTATAAGTGACCTCTCTGCAATGTGATGCATCTTTCTTTTGTGAAACTTGTCAGTGTAAGCAGTGAAACATATAAATTAGAGGATTCTTCACCAAAATGGAGTTTAAGGCTACTAGTTCTAGGAAGAAAAATCTGAAACTAGGTTTTAAAGACCATACTTAGGCCCCTTAGAGGACAGTGTTGTATATGTATGTGCCCCTAAAATCTCAGGGTCTATAGCTACATAATTGTCTTTTGTGGCTTCTAAACACCCAGAAATAGGACTTTCATCCAATTTTGTGCCAACTTTTCAGTTACTATTACTTAGAAAACATAGAATAGTCAAATCTTGAAAGTGTCTTGGCTGTTTTAGCCCTTTTCCTTGCTTTGAGGGAACAGAACTGATATGAGGCTCTTATCTCTAAAGAAGTGCCTGGATTTTAAAATGAAAACACCCAGCATCCTTAATGGAAATCATGAAGAGCTCCTTTTGGTTCTCCTTATTATGTACCTTAATGTGTTATAGGAATCCTTAGGATTTAGAAACCTCTTAATTTATAATCTCTGCCAAAAATCACCAGCATCCTCTCAAATCCTTTTGTCTAAGCATATCATATAGCTATCTAGTGTGCTATTTCCAATGATTTCTGCTCAGTTAGGTACACAATAACAATGCCATTACATGTATTCAATCAAGTATTTTTATTCATAGAATACATCTCAAATTTATTTTAGCAGTTTAAATAAGTGAGTTTAATGTATATTTAGTCAAGCATTACAGAAGTGAGGGCTTAAGTAGATTAGAAATAAATGAATCCAATTAAAGAACACGACTGTGAAATTTGATATGTCATAGGCATGAATGAACTGTTTGCACAGCAACTGTAAAGAAATCATTAATGATTAACTATCTAGAAGAGGTTTAATCAAGGATAAATGGTATGGGACGTAGTTAAAAATATTTGCATTGAATACATGGAAATTCTGAAATAATAAAAACACACTTTGCATCAATAGCGACCTGACTACTGGTCTCGTGAAATGTATTTTTTTGTTACCTGTGGTAGATGTCCATCCAGGGGCTGCAGCTGAGAGTTAGCTTAGTAACATTAGCTATCATGCATTGACAGCAGGAGATTGTTCCTTGCAACCAAAAGCTTAAGTTTAATAGGTGAGACAGACAAAGATATTTCACCAAAGAAGTATTTCCTACAAGAACATATTGTTATCTTCCCTTGCAGAGTGAATATTCAGCAAAGTTAAGGTAGAGATTCTCAGAAGTGATCAGTGCTGGGCTACATTTGACCCTACCAAACCTAAAAGTCCCATTGACTGCCTTGAAGTAAGCTCAGACAAGTACCAAGTGCTTGCTAAAATCCCATGATGATTTGTCCAGTGTGGCATCTGTCGACACCTGTGTCTATGGGAGGATTGCACGTGGAATCCAGATCACTTGACTACTAGAATGGTGTCTTAAAGATGTCAGTGGTATTCAAGGTATATTTTTTAACACATAAAAATGTTAAGAAGTCTGAGATGGGAACATCTACCCTGTATAACAGCAGTCTGTTGCACTATTGTCAGTCTGGCTTTCTGCAAAACAGAAGCCGTCTTACAGCGATATGTGAGAACTTACGTTTATGTGGCATTAATTCCTAGAGGGGTGCTGTGCACAGGCACTTGCCAATGCACTGAGTTGACACTGAGTGGTTGAAAGGGAGTAGTTGGAAGAAAAAAAAATTAGACTTTTAAAAATCTCATTTAACAGGCCTTTGGTTTATTCAGAAATATTATTCTGAATGTGCAGGTGAAAGTAAAGTAATGAAAAACCCCAGATGATGGTGACAAAGAAGTCACCACAGTAATTTAATAAAGATTGACAGTATGGACATGACTCATGGAGTTCTGCAAGGTTTAACATGCCTTCAGATATAGTGTTCTTAACTATTTGGTGGCTATCCAAACAAACAAAAAGCATTGCAGGCTATGTCCCTCTAATCCAAATTTCTCATTATCAGGCAGATTCTAACATACATAAACTCCTGTCAAATATTTCTCCATTTAACTTGGCAAGCACTGAATATACATTGAATATGACTTTTAGCCAATTGTGCTCGTAGGCACCTCACATTTGAAAGAAAGCACTCCCAGTATAAATAAACATTGCAGGATTAAACTCAGGTCATCATATTTATTTAAAGCATTTTTTTTTCCTGTACTATCTGTAACTAAAAATAGTTATATAGTTATATTATTTAGTTATATTTATATATAATTATCCAAGAATATCTTAGGCATTTTATTCACAAACAATAATAAATCCCTGGTGCATATTTTTGTCTATCAAATACAGTAAATAAAGGCAAATACAGTGCAAAAGGGCTCCTTTCACAGCCAGAGATGGCTAGACATGTAGTTGGGAATGACAAACTGTACCTTTGGACTGCTGAAAACTCAGCCACACCATGATTATCTAAAGGCCAGGATGTTTTATGTAACTCTAACTGACAGTTAAATGACTGTGTTCTGAGACGAGAAACCAATCAGGGAATATATAAAATTTCTCTCTCACAGTGGTTGTCTGGAGGATATCCTCAGACATTTGTATTAAATGATCTGTACAGGAAACTTTGTGCCCAAATTTTCCTGAATGCATCAAATAATTTAATTAAACTTCCTGGTTTGCATTGCTCTGTCTTTAAAAGCAAATATAGAAATATGATACCATGTACATGAATCTCATGGCTGGAGAAGCTGTAAACTTTGACTCAACAAGATGTAAACAGCTACTGTTGCTTCTGCTATTTATGGAGATAAATGGGTGGCTGGAACTTAATGAAGGGATCCAACATACAGATCTCATGCTTCTCCAAGTAGATGCATTGCTTAACCGTTAAGGGTACGAATTAAAAACAACCACTTGAAAGATTTCTGGAGGGTCTTTCCAATTACTTTGGTTAGCAGTAGGTTGCACAACTGAATGTCAGTGTAGGTTCAGAATGAGCAGTGAGGTTCAACAGCTTTTTTTCCCACTTTGCCCTGAAATTTTTCCTCCTTACTTTGACTGGTTCTGGAAGATGCTACAGGGATTGCACACGCTCCTCCTGACAAGCCTCGTGAGCCGACCGAGGCCTTTGTAAACATTTCTGAGACACATTGTACATGGACAGAGGACACAGCAGATGAGGAAATTGTCTGTTTTGTTGTACCATCTGCTAATTTAGAAAGCTGTGAAGATGACAAACAGCCCAAATCTGTTCCCTTTTCACTCATCTGCTGAATGGCGCTCTGTTAGCATTGCATGAGCTGGAGTGTGGAAATGTTAAAAGTTGCAGACATTGTTTAAAAGTGGAAGAATGATATATTACAGTATTGTGGTCAGACATGCATGAGGAAGTGCCAGACTTTTACCACCTTCATGGCTGATATTAACTGAATTGCAAGAACTCAGCAAAATAGACTGAACATTAGTGATGTTAACACCTTCAGTTTTATCTCACAATCTCTATTCTGTGTTCTGTTAGACTGGTAGAAAATCTGAAAAATATAATTTTTCTGATTTTTAACTAAAAGAAATGCGGGGTGTATATGTCTCTTTTTACAGATTTTTCATGTAAAACTAGAGGAAATGATCAACATATATTATGTGTTCAAAAGAAATAATAGTGCAACCAGTTAAAATTACATCATTTTCCTTTGCATGAACAATGCCTTCTGCTTCACTTCAGTCATCTGAATGATTGTACCTGCTGCATTAAGATCATCTAACGCTTTTACTTTCAGCTTGTACTTCTTTAATTACTTTAATATGTGTAAGGAATTACATGGGTGTATGTTACCCAGTGTTTGTTAGGTTTAGATGGTCCCATGATGCCTTTTTATTCTTTATTGGCTGTGATTTCCAGTGATAGTATGATCATTGCATGTTGTTCAGACTTTCAATTGAAAGGTACCTAAGAATAAGAGTGAGATCTGTTTTCAGTTGTGTACTGATATTTTGATTGCTGCAGAAGAGAATGAACTGAAATGCATTTCAGTTCAATGCCATATAAAAACTGATTTTCTGTGAATCTTCTTTAAGGTGCCTAAATTTAGTGTCTTTCGATTTAATTAAACACACTGTAAACATCTTCCTCTTTGTTGGTTGTCTATGTATTTTCAGTCAGCGCATGTATAGCTTATTCTTCCTATCTGGCATCTTGTGATATTAACATAAAAAGATGCTCTTTCTTATGGCATTTGCTTAGTTTTCCATGGGCTAAGCATTTTTTCTTCTTTTTTGAAGGTTTTTTTTCTTGTTCTGAAGGTTATATGGTGTATGACTGAAGAGATATTAGATCTCTAATCTTTACTCTTGTTGTCCTTCTGAAGTTCTTTTGGTTTAATCTAGATCTTTTTTCTTCACTAATGGATGTAATTATTTTACTCCTTCCTCTGGAAGGTCCTGTTGAGTTGCTCTTTCTATTTGAAAGCATTTTTCAGGGCTTGAGTTCTCTTCTGTTCATAGCCAATGCTGTCTTTAAGTAGGTGTTCTGGTTTTGTTTAGTGAGGGGGGGCCTAAGGTGGTAGCTTCTGTAGGAAACTGCTAGAAGTTGCTCCCCTTTGTTCAGTGGACTCGGCCGGGCCTAGGGCGGACCCACTGTTGGCCAAGGCTGAGCCAATTGGTAGCAGAATGTTCCCTGATAAGGCTTCTGTGATAACGTATTTAAGAAGGGGAAACCAAAAAAAAAAAAAAAAAGGAAGAGAAGATGTGAAGAAGCTGAGTGGGGGCAGAGAGGGGGAGGCGCAAGCCTTGTGGGCCTTGCCGGCCTCACCCTCTGGCCTCCCGCTGGGCGACCGACTGATCCCGACTCAGCCCGGCCTGGCTGCAAGAAGTGGAGAGGAGATGAGAAGTGAATAAGATGTAAAAAGGATCCTGAGAGGCATCTGCCCGCTTCTTGTGAAGAACTTTTCTTGTGAGAGGAACGGCTGCAGATGCCAAGGTTAGTGAAGAAGGAGGGGGAGGAGTAATGTGGCTCCTGGCCGAGGTTCCCCTGCAGCCTGTGGTGATGACCATGGTGGAGCAGGTTGTCCCCCTGCAGCCCATGGAGGTCCACGGAGGAGTAGAGATCCACCTGCAGCCATGAAGGACCCCACTCTGGGGCAGACTGATGCCTGAAGGAGGCTGTGGCCCGTGGAGGGCCCACTGGGGCAGCTGTTCTGGAGGGACTGCACCCCGTGGAAGAGATGACCCACGCCGGAGCAGTTTCACGAAGGACTGTGGCCCGTGGGAGGAACCCCACGACGGAGTAGGGGAGGAATGCAAGGAGTTCTTCCCCCGACGATGACGCAGCGGCATAAAACAACGCGTGATGAACTGACCGCGACCTCCATTCCCTCTCCCTCCCTGTGCTGCTCGGGGTGGTGGTGGGGGGAAAGTAGTAGAGACAATGTTAAGCCCGGGAAGAGGGAGGGGTGGGGAGAGGTTATCTCATTCTCTGTCTCATTATCCTGCTATTTTTAGTAATAAATGAATAGTTTTCCCCAAGTCGAGTCTGTTTTGCCCGTAATGGTAACTTTAAGGATTTCTCCCTGTCCTTATCTCAAACCTCAAGCCATTTTTTTTATATTATCTCCCCCCGTTCTCTCAGAGGGTGGGGGAAGTGAGAGAGAGACTGCGTAGTCTGGTCCTGATCAGGGCTAAACTACAACAGTAGGGAATCTGAATATCTTCAAAACTATTTGTGCCCTTAGCTCTCTAAGGTTGACGTCTAGTCTCACTTTAGTTTTTAGATTTTGGTTAAAGTAGTGCCAAACTTCACCCTATTTCTTGAAGAAACGCAATTACAAAAAAGCCTGGCTTGTCTGTAGAGTTTTAGTTTGTCGTGGGCCACACTGTGCCCACTGGGCCTCTGTCATTAATTCCAGTCTTCCCAACATTATTTCTAACAAAGCTGACTCACTCTTTCCTCATCTTTTTTTCCTTCCAAAAGGTCATATCAAAAAAGCTCTGTTTTTTTTTTTTTTCAGTTTCATGGTGAGCTTTATCCATGCACTTAGTTGCCATATTTGTGCAAGCTCTGTTTTTTGCCGAGAATTCAGGTTTTGTGGTACTGTCATACTCCCTTACTGTTCTTTTCTGAGTCTATCTGCTAATGAGTCATTATCTCTTTCTCAAACTTTAGTTAGACAGACTGTTGCCACCATGTTTCATATTGTGCATTTTGGCAATGGTAGTAGGCAGAAAGTGTCTTCTAAAGCTGAATTGTGAGAACTTTTCACACAGGTGTTGCAGATCCAGCTGGCATACAAGTCATGTGCAAACAGATTGACTTCCTCTTCCAAAAATTTATCTGCTTCAGCCTTTACCCTTCTCCATCAGCAACTTACTATAGCTAGCTCCCTTGAGTAAAGAATGCTTTGTACTTGACATTTATATGCTTTATTGCAGAGGAGTGCAGTTGGTACAGCCATTGATCCTTGATTTTTCATGATGCTAGCTTTAGTACATCAGTAAGTGCTTTCAAAATTAGGCTCAAGCTTTATTATGGGCATTGGAAGAACTGGAGACACGGCACAGAATGGATATGCTTTTGGGAGTTAGATCTGAGAAGAAAATGGGAAGCAGCATATTGTAGCAAGACGATTTTATGCTGTCTTCTGATTTCTTTTCACTTACAGTGAAGCATGGCAATCCAGTCTGTAGGTGCCTGGTACATTGAACATACTGAGAAGATTCTCATATGGGGGGGGGGGTGATAACACAAGATAGAGGAGAAATAATACATTTTTGGAAGCATACGCTACCAAAAGCATATGCATCCAAGTTTTTTGAGGAGTCAAAGAGGACCTAGAATTTCCATCCAACTGTGGAAAGAATGGCTGTTTCCCATCATGAAAAGGTGGAGGTCTTCAATGTGTTTCCCTTTGCAAAGAGGCATCACTTTGGTCTTGTCTGGATTCAGTTTGATCCATCTGTTCTTCATTTAAGAGCTAATTTCCTGTAGTTATTCTGATGTTTTATAGTGATGATAGTTGCATCAGAAAATGAGATAAATAGTAGATTGTCAGCAACATACTGTTAGCAATTGAAAACATGCCATATCACTCTCTCTCTCAGCAGTCTCATGTAGATAGATGTAGATTGTATGGATCCCTGTGGGATCCTGAAGGTGAGGACCTTGGAGGAAGAGGCTTGTATCCACTACCTCTTTTTAAATTATGTGTAGAACACAAGATGCAGTACTACTGTGTTGCTGGGACTGTGTAATAGAGGATTCAGGTGTCTGAGAACAGGAATCTGGAGATTACAGTTCCACGGTTGGCGGAAGTTTTATAAATTCCTTCAGGAAGTTGTCAGAATTTCCATCTGTAGTTTGTATACCACTAGGAGTCCTGGTTCCTCTTGTCCTTTGCCTCACAGTGCATATGGATATACTCAAATATTTTAATTTCTTGGTGGAACATCTTCTGCATCTGACATTGAGACCACAGAACCCTTCCTCTGCATTTTCTTTGCTCTTTTTTTTTTTTTTTTTCCCTTAAACTTCTGGTCTTTATCTTGGCCTGTTACTATTGGTGTTCTGGTGTCTATCTCGGCTCTTCTGAAGGGTGGCTGTGCTAGGATAGGGTTGAGTTGGTATTGAATCATGTCTTGGTGATGCAAAAAAGTCCAGGTCTTTCATCTGCAAGGAGAGTGCAGGTGTGTTCTTTTTCTAAGGGGAAACTTTGCATTTGACAGCAAGAACTTCAGATAGTTTTTTTCGTATTCTTTATTTAATGATGTTACTATCTAAGCAATTGGCTGCAAATATCAGCTTGTGGTGTTTATTCTAATGTGTGGTGTTCTAGGAGGGTGACTCCTCACCATAACAATACCAAGGACGTAGAAAGGTGACATATAATGGCATGCAAGGTTGTGGGCAGCCTGGATTGCCTGGTTTTTTTTTTTTATATTCCCGTGACCTAGAAGTGTTGTAGAGCGTAGTCTCTCTGATTTGAATGCTTGGCACTTATACAGATCCTAAGAGCAAGCAAGCAGTGTTGGAGTGACAGTCTGTGGTCTGTATACTGGGGTAGCGTTTCATCCAAATTTTTAAAACTCTTCTACTGACTTAAGAAAGTAGCAGACTCTTACGGGGTGGCATACACCAGAGATGGGGAGGTAATGGCAGGAGTGCCAAGCTATGGGTTCTCCAGCAAGAAGGGAGGCAAAAGGTTGGTAGGTTCAAAAATGAAACAGAACCTCTTCATATCCCTAGGGCTGTGAACAACTTATCTACTTAGTTTTGATTAATTTTGATTTCTGGTGGCAACACTTTCTGCATCTGACACTGAGGCACAAGACTCTTCCTTTTCTTATAATCAAATAGTCAGGGAGAATGTGTATATCAGGGTGGGACTGATTTTTCGGGACTGTTGATAATCTCTCATGCTACTGTAGTAGTTAAATATGAAGATTAATTGACATCTTCTGTTTCTGATGTTTTGTATAGCATAAAGATAATTTGGTAGGACTCGGTTATGGAGACAGATTCTTTGCATGCCAAGGTGTTTGGATGGAAATTCTGAGGGTAACCACAGGAAAGATTAATGGTTTCAAATATGGGGATAAGCCTTACTTGTCAGATAGGCCAAAACAAATCCTTATATTCAGATGCTTTCACTGCAGGCAGGATATTTGAAATGAAAGTATTATAGCAGAGGCCTATCTCTATTATAGCCAAAATTTGAAGAAATACCTCATTAAGAAGTAATTTCACATTACAAAACATTAGCTATAGTTGGCCAATCTCTGTCTGCTATGGACTGCAAACGTGTAGTCAGCAGTTCTAATGTCAGTGATTAATTTTCATGTGTTATCTGTACATGGATACATACACATTGTTTGCATTGCCAAACAAACTAAGCCTCTTCAACCAAAAAGTTTGTTGTTTTCCAGGTGCAAAAAAATGCTAGTGTAAAACTGGCATGAATTACTTTGTCTGTTCTGCAGGTTAACCTGAGGCTGTTAAAAAATTCATCCTATTTAATTTATTTCAGTGATTTATCAAGTTTTTCCTTCTGCTCCGACTTTTATCTGAAAGCATTTCAGTGTACCAAGCTGCAATATGCTTAGGTTGTGGTGCAGCTCCTTTCAAAAAAGTATTAGACTGTCATGGCTTTCATCAAAATATATGTGATTATAGAGCAAGATATTGTTGCTAAAGCTGGGTGAAGCTTTTATTATTAATATAATTAATCAAAATGAGTCTTTAGGTTAAGATGGAGTATGGGGTATGTGAACGAATATGTTGCCTCCTTGACTGTGTAAGAGAAGCATTGTTCTTCCCTTGCTCTCCTACTTCTCTACTGATTAACACAAAGGAAGAGAAAAGCCATGAATCCTTCCTCTTTTCCTTCAGGTAGGTAGGTCAGGAAGAAACTCTTGCTTCGCTCTCTTTTAATAAATCATTGTCAGAATAGGTTCCGTATGACTACATGAAAGCTGGAGAGCTCGTTTCTTACTCCCCCGGGTATCAGCAGACATGCAGATGTGTGCAGAGGGGTGCAGTTCCATGCATATGCCCTCGTGCTTAGTAAGACATTGTGAATAGTGCCAGCTTTTCTTATTTTTGTGTATTCATTAGAAAGTTTGAAGAAACTAATACTAAACTTCCCAAACTCCTGTTATATCTAGCTCCTTATAGAAAAACTCTAGCATTTTGAGAGTGGGGGTCAGATAATTTAAATCCCAAGATTTGTATTGATTTAGCTGTTTTCTCTGTCTGGTAAACTCTTTCAGTATAAGAAACTTCAAACAGAGGAATGAACAGTCAAAAGACTCATAGAACAAGGAAAATTCAAAAATTTGCACCAATTGCCTGAAACCTTATAAACAATGACAAATACAATCTTAAAGGTGAAATGTTTTCCATAGAAAAAAAAGTGATTTAATTTATTTAGACATCTATGTAGGCTGTTATGTGCACCTCCAGACATGCAAGAACACACACACACGTATACACATGTGATAAGTTTGTAGTTGTACTGCTAAAAGAGTTTTGAGGAAAATGTATCCTATTTACTGCTTAGCTATGTGACCAATGCAGAACTGTAATATAAATCTCAGAAATTTCCATCCCATTGTTTTTTATTGCTGAAGAAAGTAGATCAGGGTGATAACAGTTGGATGCAAAAAGCAATCATATTTTCAGTATAAAAATAGTGCTATTGTTTAGTAAGCTATATTACTTAAGTGTATTAGGGGGATATACTGGCTTGCCCTGGATGGTTTTATTCTTTTTCCTTAAAAATATCTTTTGTTTCCACCCCCTGCTAAGAAGGAAGGAATGTTTCCCATTAAGATATGAAGTGAGTTTGTTTTTCACTTTTGCCTTTTATATAGGGATACTGAATATAAAGGACTACAGCTCTCCCTGGATCAAGTCACTGCTACCAAGCCGGCATTCTCATATGCAAATTCAACTCAGACCATAACGGATAATAGAAAGGGAAGCAAATCTCGCCTCTCGAGCACAAAGTCAAAATCAAGGACGTCACCATACCCACAGGTAGTTGTCTGTGAACAAAAAAAAAAATTAAATCTGTTTTAATATCTTGATTTTGACTGCTATTTTACCCAAGTAATTAGAAGGGGCCAAAGAATATGTTACTCAAAGGGAATAAAGGATGACAGGCTATAAGATCTTGAGACAGGAATATGTTTCTTTAAACTGTTTCTAAAAAGCTGGAAACATTTATGTTTCAGCATGCATAATAAATCATCGTCAACAATAATAACAGCACAGGGCTCAGAGTTAATGAGGAGCGGACAGAAGGACAAGTGGAAATGTTGGTTTTGAAATACTTGGTTTGAGAGGATTGTGAGTTTTGCCATTTGAAAAAGCTTGCTTTTTGTTACTTAATCTTTAATAATTCCGACTATCTAGAAAGCTGGCAGATGTTTAACAGCAGTTTAATAGTGAAATCTTAGTTAGGAGGAGTGAGTTTTGAGGGGGGAGAGCAATAAGCTATCTTGCTGAACTGGAACAAGAGACCTTTTCTATTTGCAAAGCTTTGAAAGGGAGAAAGCGCCAGGAGGTGGCCATTGGCATCAGTAGATTTTAGTTTCCCAGATTTCATTGTCAGGCCTAATGTGTAAGGAACATGTCCCCACTTGGAGAATGCACCAGACTTGACTGAGTCTCTGAACTGGAATTTACCTAATACATTTACACAACTGATTTCTGCAGACAGTGCCACAGCTCTTGCGTACTTACATTGTCAACCCTTTAGCTCAAATAAATCTGTTTGTTGAAATAACCATTATGTTCACTAAATAATGATGCAAGTCTTACTGCCCTTATGCCACCACGCAGTGGATATAAATGTATGCATTCATGTTGCAACATTGAAGAGCTATGTATTTTTAAAGAGTCCAGGTCAATTTTTAACTGATAATGACCTTGATGACTACAGTTTCTCTGCAGGCACAATGTTTTCTAAACTGACCCCTAAGAGTGTACAATGTGAGCCCAGATGTCTACATAACTTCCTTGTTTTCTTTCTTTTTTCCCTTAAAAGTATCAAAAGTAAGAATTTCGGTTAAATGACATCTGCTTTTGGCATGGGGAGTATAACCAAGTGCCTAGATATAACTCAGATTTGTGATTTTATGAATCTAATTTTGCCAGAAGTTGTTATGGCTCTTGTTGTTTAATGATTTGTTCACATGCATTTCTGTAGGCTGTTAAAAAAGAGTCTTTCTCTTGAATGTGCTACACCAAACAAATTTAATAAACCTGCTTTAAATGATTGGGAAATATACCTACAATTAGTCTTGAATTAGATTTTTAATATTACTGTCTTTGATTTCCTGAAATTACCCTTCATCTCCCCTTACATTGTCCTTTCAAAAGTTCTCGTTTACTAACAGGACGATCCCAGTTGAAGATCTGTTATCCCCCCACATCCATCCACTTTCCACAAGTATGACTTTCATCAGTACCTCCTTATTCTCTCTGCCACCAGAAAAAAATCCTGAACTAGCAGTGCAGTGTTGAGACTGTTGGTTTATCAGAGATTGTTGTCTGAAAGCTGAGGATTTTTAGTCTTCAGTTTTATTTTGCATCCTCATTACCAGCTGCCTGGTAGTAAAGTCACAGATTTCGTCATTCAAAAAGAAGCAGCCGTGCTGGTTGCCAGTCTCTTGAAAAATGGTCATACCGTTCATTGTAGCACATCACCACAAGGAACGCTGGCAGCTTGGCTTTGCATCCCTCTCATCCTTCTCCATCAGTGAATAAACTGTTGAAAGACTAAGAAAAGCTGTTGTGAAGAACATGCAGCAGGTGGTATGGCCTGTGTCCTTCAGTCTCCAGCCCTCATAATTTGCCAGTTAGTTGCAGAGAATTAGAGTGTGACTCAAAAGCCACGACTGAAAAATGAGGTCACGGGTTTTGGCTTACACGGGAGCCTGGGTTTTGGTGGAGGAAGGAAGCAGGAAGTTTATTAGTAAAATAATGGCAGTGGGCAAACTGTTTCTTAAAGTTAAGGATGCCTAGGAGATTTTAAATTTACATAATTTCTTTACCTTTTTTTTTTTCTTTTCCCCTTACCATTTACTTTGTTTCACTCTTGAAGAGAGAAGGGAGTCTTACGCTTTACCGGGTGATGACTGAGAATCTTCTCCCTTGCCAGCTGTGTGCCCCTAGGATAGCTACATGAGATGTGACTTGTATGAAAGCCATGTTAATAAATGGATGTTTACTACTAGAGCAAAAAGTGGGTGTTTTGTTCAACTAAGAGTGCTAGCAGTTTGGTTTTTTTTCCTCAAATCTTATGCAAAAGCAGGCATAGTGTAACCTGGTGCTTGTAGACTCTCTAAGCAAAAACTGAATTCATTAAATTGGAGTCATTGGTCAGCATCTGATTAACACTGACTGACATTAGTACAGTGGGCTACTGAGTTCTGTGAAACCAGCCCCAGGCAGGGGAAGGGCAAGCAAACAGGAGAGCAACACAAAATTCATGAGACAGCTGTAAGATTTGCCCAGACACTTTGAACAGTGCTCTTCTAGCCCTGTCTGACCAGAGAGGGAGGGAGCTGAGAGAGAAAAAACAGGAGAGATGGAGGCTTGATAGAGATTTGCAGAAAAAGGAAATTGTGAGTTGGTTAAAAGATGTCTGTAGTCTTTCCCCATAATAATAATAGTTATGAAGAGTTTCCAAAATCTAGCCCTAAACCTCATTTATTTTGTCATCCCAAAAGCTAGCCATGGACCTCATTTTTTCTGTACACAGGAAATGGCAGCAAGATTGGAAAAACATTTTAATTGTGGTCATCTGAAAAGCTGCTTTGGAGTTTAATCTCCCATTAATGATGATTGTTTAAAGAAAATATTTAAAATTGCCTATTGTCTGCCTGTAATGGAAATGTTTTATGGTCAGGTCTGGATAAACGTTTATTGCTTCATCTCTCATCTTAGTTCTTGGATAAAGAACTAAAATATATATAAATATATAAAAATAAAACAGAAGCATATAAGTAAGGATGTACCCAAGACCTCTCGGATGGAGGCTTTGGTGTATGTTACAGCACGCATGAATTTTTGGAAATAATAACCCTTACTAGTAAGTTTATATTAATAATTATTAACTTCTAATACAACAGATTTTGGAGTTAAATTGATTTTATAGCTACTTTAAACAGATAATCTGGATAAATCTCCAGTCTGCCCCTATGTAGGCATAACAACCAACAGGGTAAAGATAACAGAATCAGGTTGAATTCTAGTCAGTCTTTTTTTTTTTTTCCTTTCTTTTTTTTTAAATTTTTTTTTTATTTTATTTTATTTCTTCCTGTAGTTTAAAGCTTTGGCAACTTCCAGCGTATTCAAAAGCAAAGCAAACCCCTCTTTTTATAGTAAACATAACTCCTGATCTGGTGAAGAGTCACCAGCAGTGGGGGTTATTTTAATGGACATGCTGTATTACTTTAATCTAAGCCTTTCACCATCTGTTCTGCCTATAATAGCGAATGCAAAAAGAACGTATTTTACATTTCAGGATTACATTAGTAAAAAGTAAGATAAAAGTGATTTAAAAGCATGCATATGGTCTTAGTACAATGCAGCCCGCATCTGTGATGTTTTTTCTCATGGTTAAGACACAAATCAAGAGGAAAGCTGCTAATGCTGATGTAGTGAAAGTTTTTCATGGAAAAGAGGACTCTGAGAGGGTCTCGCTATATATTTAATGTTTATAATGATAAAAACTTGAGTAGGCTGCCAGAAAATTAGACATCTGTAACACCTATTGTTTGAACATCTGGCACAGTGTGTGGAGCATGCTGATGTTGCTGCATTTGACAGGATGAGTGCTCAGGCCAGTGAAACACCTGTAGGAATGAAGGGTCAGGCAAAAGAAAATCACTCGAGCAGTATTACAACTGTCTACTGGCCTAATATGCTTCCATAAGCTCTCGTAAAGTAAAATTTTCTTAGCTATGGAACTGGTATTGTCCTATTTTCTTTGCCCCTTCAGCCCTCCTGAAGTTTTTCTCAGAGTGAAAAGAGCATCAGTGATGGTCAATAGCCCCTTTCTGTGTCAGTGCTAATCGCGCTGATGTGCTCTGACTGTCATGGTACACTGCAGTAGCACTCTGGAAGACATTTCTAGTATCTGGAGGTGGCAATTCAATGTCTAGGAACCAGCTGGAGGACCATTTAATTTATTTATTGTTGTTGTTTATGCCAGAAGACAATTTAGAAATCACCTGAGGGGATTTCAGATGTTGCCTGTCTGAAGTTCTTTGTTGTGTTTAACTTCAGTCTGCTGGTTAAACTTTGTCAAAAAAGTAAAAAATTCTGCCTCATAGGAGTCAGAAGGCAAAAATTAGCAGAAAGGAGAACATTTCTGGCCAGGCAGGATTGGGATTAAAAAAAAAAATCACTAATTTTGGTTGGCCATAATTTTCATTAAATCTAATTCCGTTTTCTATGGTCTTTCATCACTTGACATATGGGAGCCTAATTCTCACTTGAGAGATAGTGTTTCTGCTCCCATTTCAGCAAAGCAGTATCTTTGATCATCCTTTCATTTCTCCCCCTCATCAACATGTCACGCATGCCCCTATTTAGAGTCTCCACCTGTCAACATCAGACTCCCAGAAGAGGCAGTGGTAGTACTGCAGTGGTAGAGGCAGCCTGACGATGCCAAATAGAGACATGATTAGCTTTAAAAGAAATTAGACATATTTTTGGCCTCTGTCTGCTTATGTTGTACCTTAAGAACAAGCAGTCATATCAAACCTTAGACAATGCAGGTCACAAACAATTCACTGTGTTAATTTAATTCTGCCTGTGGCCTAGCAGCTGCTACGGGTCAGATCTCAAATAATCATCATTTACATCAAGTGCAAAGAATATGCATGAAGTATTGTTGGTCCTGACTACTTGGTGCATATGACATTACATGGTGCATTTCTGATATACTAAACATATACCCTTTGAAATTCTGTCCCTTTCTTTAGGAAAAGCGCACAAAGGTATGTGCAATTGAATCCTTTGTGTTTAGGTCCAAGTTTAAAAATAAATGAGTAAGTTTTCAGTTAAATGAAGAAATTCCCTTCAAGAGAAGCTAGGTTAGACCCTGACATGTCCTTAGAAATAGAGAACTAACAGAAGAATATCTATTACAGCTAAATGAAATTAAGAATTTTCAGTTTGAAAGAATCTATTGCATTTATTATCATCATAAATTGTGCAAAAAAGAAAATTTCTAATAATATTATTAGAAATTAATTTTCCTTGTGCTCCTCATAAAAGAAATACATACTATCAGTTTTGTCTTTAATAAGAAAATTAATGAATTTTAAACTTAATATTTACATTTATGCTTTAATTATCTTATATTTCAGCTTAATTTTTTTAATTAAAAAATCTACTTTATAAACATAAAATTCAAGAAGAGCACTGAAAAGAATTCTGAAATTAAGGACAGGTACAAAAGTAGTTTTCCTTTTGTGAATTTCCATTGCAATGAAAATTTAATAGTCAAAATTTTGTTAATAACTTCCAATTTTTGAATAAAAATCTTAATTTTATATAATTTTTTTTGGTCAAAAAGTTTACAATAATTCAGTGAATATTTATGAAGATATCTTTATGACTAAACAGTCTGAAGACATTAGATCTGAACGGATAATAGAAGAGTTAGACATTCCAGTTGGTCACATAACACTACAATGGCTGAAAGAAGTTCCTAGTTCACTTATGCCGAGTTATTGGCATTTAAAGGAACTTTTTCATGGCTCTGTAACTATCTTACCTTCATGCAAAATCAGATTTATCCTTTCATCTCTAAAACCTTGCAATGCATATGGTGGTGCTAACTTGCTGGCTTCCTCCATATCTACATATTTTTGCCTATGGGTATTCTTCTGACAACTAATAACGAAATGTAATTGAGCTCCTCAAAGCCATGACCCTTTCTTTCTTTCCTTTAAATAACCTATCGTGTCAACAAACAGTATTTGCAAATATGAAGTGGAGTACTGAAAAAATACCCAATTAAATGCCAAAACTGAAGTAGTTCCACTACTGATGTTGCACAGATGGTTTAAGTTTCTGTAAGTCAAACATCTGGCCAGTACTTTCGATTGGTAAGTGCATAAAACCTTGATCCAGGCTGATAATGAGGAGTTTCATAGCAACTCAATCTAATGAAAGGGAAGGTAAGCTTATGTTTTCAGGAAAGAAGCCTAATGCCTATTAAAAGAAAAGGCAGAGTGGGCATCTGGAAAGTGAGTGATGGAATAGGAGAATTCCAGAGTTTCATGTTGTAATGCATTGATTTGTGACACGAGTGTGCAGGACCAAAGAGGTGAGCATGTACAGCTTTGGTCTCATCCCAATTCATAATCATGGGTGAAATTGATTTAAAGATGTTCCATGGAGTTAGACAGTTCCAATAAATAAAAAGATTTTAAAATGATATAGCTAAATCCTAGGAGGTTTAATAAGCAGTCTTTTTTTTTTTTTTTCCCAGAAAGTATCGAGAAGTTTGAAACATTCATTATGAATATCTAGAAATTTGTGACATTTAAGTTAACTCTTACTTCTCTCTAACCAAATGCTCATGCTCCTATTCTGTCTGCTTTTCCAACCACCTGCTAGCTTCATCTTCTGTGTCGGGAGGGCCCTGCTTAAGTGAGAGTGCCAAATTTGCCTAGAGGTTGCCTTGTCTGGCAAATAGTTTCTGGATTTTGCTTGTTCCCACATTGCAAAAGAGCTGTGATTTTTGGCTTCCTACC
The DNA here is from genome assembly GCF_036417535.1 of Chlamydotis macqueenii. Lineage (NCBI taxonomy): Eukaryota > Metazoa > Chordata > Aves > Otidiformes > Otididae > Chlamydotis > Chlamydotis macqueenii. Next base: position 45,185,802 of record NC_141558.1, on the reverse strand, counting down.
AACCTGCCATCACTTTGGAGCTTTACTCTGTGGTAGTGTTGGTAGTCCCAGGCTCTACAGGATGCTTTACTTTCCCTACTAATAGGAAAGAAGTTTTTTTAACTCCAGGCTACAAAAAAAAAAAAAAATCAACAATAAAATATGAGGAAAAGAAGGAATCCTTCAAAAAAGAACTTGAAATACACTCAGTTTCAATTTAACGTGTGAGAATGCTCTGGGAGTGATGTTGTTTCAGTCTTTTTTGAAAGCGTTTTGCTGAGGAGCACTGGAATACCATTGCTGAGCATAAGCACTAGCTTTCAAAGCAATAAGAAAAACCTGGAGGTATTAAAAAAGTATTGAATTGCGACATTGATGTTGCTGGGTCTAATATTACACATCGTAAAGGAGATGGCTATTAAGGCTTGAGATGGGATGTTTTAGACTTTCATGAGGTCTGTCCTGTCATCTGTGAGCTCATTACAGAGTGTTATACAGGAAAGGACCAGGAGTCCAATCAGAAGGTGTAGACGTGTGGGCACGCTCGCAAAAAACACCCTATCACATACCTACTCTGTCTTTGCAGTGCAGCTACTTGCACGTTTCACCCACGCGTAATGATTTCCCTGCTGCTTCTCCTGTTTTGCAGTATTCTGGATTTCACACTGAGAGATCTGAGTCTGACCACGAAAGCCAGTGGGGTGGGAGCCCCCTGACTGATACGGCTTCTCCCCAGCTACTGGAGCCCGCGGACAGACCGAGCTCCCAGCACCATGATGTCTCTTGCGCCTACAGACAGTACTCAGACCGCAGCGCTCTCTGCTACGGTTTTGCACTCGACCACTCCAGGCTGACTGATGACAGACATTTCCACACTCAGGCCTGTGAAGGAGGCAGATGTGAAGCTGGACGGTATTTCCTTGGCACGCCACAGCCGGGAAGGGAGAGCTGGTGGGGGTCTCGTTCTGCGTTGCCCCTGACTAAGTCGTCCCCTGAGAGCAGAGAAGCGTATGAAAACAGTATGCCCCACATAACGTCAGTGCATAGGATTCATGGTAAGAAACAACAAGGATTTGCAGAAGTGGCACCATCTCAGATAAAGCAACAGTTGCAAAGCTGTGGCATAAACATACAGCTGTTTATGTGAGACAGAAAATGAGAGAGACTCTTGATGCATGTCCTTGTCTCAGAGATTGCATCTATGGAGATGAGGAGCATTTACAATTCAAGTTGAGGTTGACAGTCTGGCTTATATGCAGCGAAATATGGTTTTGTTGTGTATTTTTTAATCTGCAAAATTATGGTGGAAATATCTGACTGGTGAGATTTTAAGAATGATCTTAAAAATATGAACAAAATGATAGGCTAAATAGAAAGATGTTATTTATCTGACTTAAGATCAAGCTACTTTTTGTGGAATATATTTAGCAAAAAATTAGACCTAAATTCAAGCTAGGTATTAAAAAATCTTTAAAGTCTTTGGAGAAATTGTTCTCCAAATGACTTTTATCTGCACTGGTTATTATTAAGTTCTTTAAGATTTGCTGTTTATTTTTATTTAAAATTGGAAATCAAATTAACATTTGGTTTTGCTTTCAGACACCTATCTCCAGCTATAATTTTTAGCCAATTTGATTCTCTCCATCCTTTCAGGACCAAGCCTGAAGGTGTCTGGCAGGTTGCAGACTCGGTGCATTAGCATGTCTTCAGAGGCCGAAGCGAATAAAAAAATCACAGTGAAAGGCTGATTTTGGGTTTGCAAAAGTCCAAAGGTCCTTGGGTTAAAAGGGTAGGCTGAATTGAAAGACTGCAACTGAGCCAAAAATCAGAGTTTAAAGTTGTAAGATAATAATAAAAAAAAAGCTTTTCTACTAAAATAATTTGTCAAACCAGGTTGTAGCTGAAGATCTTCATAAAAGCTAATTAATTAGTACAGTTCCATTGACTTGCAGAATGAGGCTTTGGAAACTGAGAAGAACTGTACTATTTTACTCCAATCTGAGGAAAGTTATGTTAAGATTAGAAAAGTTATTACATAGCAAGTTGTAGGAAATATAGTCAGAGGAAAATTGAGGAAAGAAATTTTACTGATCAGGACCTTTCTCCACTTTTCCTGTGAGAACACACCTTGTTCATTGTGTCTGTTCTGTAGTTTTATTGCACTTGTGTTTCTCTTTCTTTTTCTTCTCCAAAAAAAAGAGAATTGAGTAAAGTATGATCATTTTACTGGCAAATTTTATGCATGCTAATTCTTGCTGAGTATAGAAAGATAGTAATGTAAAAATACAACAATAAATATTTATTTCATACCTTTATCAAGTATAATTAATGCAAATGGATAATATAACTTGATTTTACTTTGTTCCTTGGTTTTGCTGTAATTCCAGGTGCTGCACTTATTTTCTTTATTGTGTCAAGTCTTAATTGTTTCAGTGGGCCTTCATTCTGCCTGTAGCTTTGGGGGTAAAACCTGACATGTTGGCCTCAGTTGAGGAAAGGAACATCTCAGCTTCCTCTGCAAATGTGCCGTTTTCATTTAGATTTAGGCAGTTTCAAATCTTTGCCTTTCACAAATGAAACTCTCGACAATACTGTGTGAACATTGCTGTCAGAGCAGTTTCTTTGGGCAGAAAATATTTTCTTCCTTTTTTGTTCTTTTAATGTATCTTCCGGTAGTTCTGGCTTGGAGTCACCTTACAATAATGGCAATTAGTTGACCAGTGTGGCAGGCCCTGGATACTGAGTATGAGACCGTGCATTTCTGGTCACTGTCAGGAAGTCTGGGACACTGCAGATATGGCCTACGCAGTGAGACAAACTGAACACGTGGTTTAGAGCTGCAGCCGACCACCTCCCCAGCCTGTCATGGTGTGCCTGATGTACTGTGTGCTCTGGCAGCTGGAGCTCCCTTCCACCTCCAGGCCCTGGCATTTTGGGTCCAGATCTTAAGAGGATGTGAAGGATAAATTTATGCTTGTGAGATACTCCACAGTGCAGTACTTCCACCCTCAAAGGGCAGGATATCCTTATTATAAAAGTCCATCACTTATTTTTGTCATGACCTCTGCAACACAGCAGTGGTGGTCTGCCACCCAGACAGAGCTGTATGCCTTGACCCAACACAAAGCAGAGTGAACTCCTTGTGGTAGTCTGAAAATGAGTTTCCTTTGAGGAGTCCTGTCAACCAACCCACTGGGCCTTATCCCCACAGAGGAGTTTGTATGTGCTGAGGCAAAGGCTTTGTTAGATAATTTTTGCAAGTCCAACATGTGCCCTCCTGTAGGCACGTATCTCAGCAAATCCTCTATCAAGGCCTTTATTATAGTGTGGCCTTAGTTGGCTGTTCAGATTTGGGGATCGCTTGCTTTCTTCCTAGTGAGGGTTGACAGGTCTGATTCCCAATTCCCTAGGTAATTGGTTACCCTAGAGCATCTCAGATGGCACCAGATGTCTGTGTTGAGGTGCTTGGATCTCTTCTTTGTGTATTTTCAGCTGTGTTACTTGTTCTATGTGCAGACACTGGAAACTAGAGGTTGTCACTAAAAAACATGGTCATTTTTGGTGACTTTGTTATGAGTCACTTGCCTCTGTCTTGGTTTTCTGTCTGTTAAATAAGGTTCAGAGTACTTGTTCTTCAAGATTGCTTGCCTTCAACCTCAACGCTTGTCCCCTTTCTTTCTTTCCTAGGGAGAGCACACTGGGATGAGGATAGTGTCGTTAGCTCACCTGATCCTGGCTCTGCCAGTGAATCAGGAGACCGATACCGTACTGAGCAATATCAAAGCAGTCCGCATGAGCCCAGCAAAATTGAAACTCTCATAAGAGCCACCCAGCAAATGATTAAAGAGGAAGAAAACAGACTACAGCTGCGGAAAACAACCCCTGATCCACTGGTTTCCATTAATGGCACAGGGAAGAAGCATGCTATCTGTTTTGCAAACTATCCTCAGCAGCAGCTGGCAGGGGATGTCTGCCGCATCCCGACGGTTGCTAACACTCCTCCCTGTGAACACATCCAGCAACGAGACGGAAAGATCATGAGCCCACATGAAAATGACTATGACAACAGCCCCACTGCACTGTCTAGGATAAGCAGCCCCAATTCTGACCGAATATCAAAATCTAGTTTGGTACTAGCTAAAGACTACCTGCATTCAGACATGTCCCCTCATCAAACCCCGGGGGACCACCCAGCAGCCTCTCCAAATTATTACAGCTCCCACAGGCAGTACTTTGATAAGCATGCTTACACATTAACTGGATATGCCTTGGAGCATCTATATGACACTGAAACCATTAGGAACTATTCACTAGGCTGTAATGGATCACACTTTGATGTGACTTCTCACTTAAGGATGCAGCAAGATCCAGCGCAAGGACACAAGGGAACATCTGTTATAATAACCAATGGAAGCTGACACTTTTTTTTCTAAGAACTTTAGTGCTTTAAAAAATAACCTTTGTGATCTAATTGGAAGATATTACATGTTTTCATGCCCTTGCCGTTACTAGCATTTGATATACCACAGTGCACTAGAAAGAATAACCTAAGGTTTGGGGAGATAAGTTAGTTAACACACATTACTTTTAAGAAATAAAAATGCACTGGCATGCAGGGTTAGAATGAATGGAGCTAAACTCAAAGTTGGTGCCATGCAAGGTGAGAAGGATGGAAGAGGTCTAGGCAGGGAGTGTGTGGGGCAGGCTAGCAGAGCAATTTATGCACACTGTATAAGAGGCTGTTGTTTGGAAACGCTGCCAAGGGCAGACCTTCTGAACTGCACGTGCCCCACAGGTCCCAGCCAACAAAACTGATATGCACTCTTTTTACACAGAAAGTTGGAATGTGTTGCTTCTAAATACACATCAAAATGTGTACTTCCTGTGATCCGTTTGTTCCCTAACGGCCAAATGTGTTATACTGCTCCATGGTATAAAGCATCCACGGCTAACCAATGCAAAATCAAAAAGAGGAGGAAGAAGAGACAACTCCTCAAATTGTTATTTCCTTGTGTACTCACATGCATAGCTATTTACATACACTTGATTTGAAAGGAGTCAGATGAGCAGTATTCTTATGGTTAATATGAGCAAATATTTACTTCTACTGTATTTGAAAGAAAGGGGGCCTTTCTCAGTGTAGTTTTGAGAAATATATAGGGCTTCGTTGTCTTGATGTAGAGATGGGAGATTGTCCTCATATTTTTTAAAGGTTGCACAAGGTGGGAAGTGGAGTCAAATGGAAGAAAATCATCAGGAGACACAGTGAAAACAGACTGGAATTAGGAGTGGTCCAAGATAAACAGATTTAACCCTATGGCTGTGTATACAATCTAATAATAATTATAAAACAAGCAAAAGTGGTTCTAAGTGGCTGAATAATTAAGAATTAATTTGAAACACAGAAGGAACTCAATAGAATCATAGAAATTTTGCTGTAAAATACAAAGACAATTGCAAAAGTATAAAAATATGATGGGTGAGAATAGACAAAATCTGTGTGGTGGTTTGTCCTACTTCTGATAAAGTTCTGGAGTAAACTAAGAAAGTAGAGAAAATTGTGACTTCTCTGTCTGACACGCAGTAAAGTAATAGGTATGACTTAGAATAAGAGATATGATTCTTTTCATAGAATCATAGAATCATAGAATCATAGAATGGTTAGGGTTGGAAGGGACCTTCAAAGGTCATCTAGTCCAACCCCCCTGCAAGGAGCAGGGACATCCCTGACTAGGTCAGGTTGCTCAGCAGCTCTTGCTTGCAGCAGAAAAATTAATGAATATCAGAACGTATTAGGGATATAAAAATCAGTCATATGTACATTAAAAAATACTGAGGGAAATCAGAGTTCCAAGAAATTCAATTGTATTAAGAATGCTGATATTATCAGGGTCTGTCCTAGAGTTATAGAAAACATCAAAAGAGGCAGAGAAACTTTTTGCAGTTTTTAATAATCTTATGAACAAAGAGACACTAATTGATTGGAAAAGAGTAAATAGAAAACATATGCTAAAAAAAATAAAATAGGGCATTTGTAGGCAAAGTTGCTAGACTTGTCCTTCTTTGTAAGGCGTTTATATGAAGTCTCAAAGTTAACTGCAATGGGAGCAGGACCACTGCTCCCTATTATACTGGTGTGGAGGTAAGGGGACTTGAGGTGGTTACTGAAATAAGATTAGCACTACATCTAGCTTCATTTGTAACATTAAGGAGCTCAACATATGGGACTGAGTTATCAATGGGACTAAATATAAAACAGCATGGTATGGGTAGGTTAAAAATATCTATTTTCAAATAAAACTAATCAGAAGCAAAAGCTAAATAATAACATTATAAGCCACGTAAGTAGAGATGTACTTGAAAGCAGAGGAAATTACCTCTCTGAACTTGGAATACTGTGTACAGTCCTGATCACTCCAAGGCAGATTGTGAATCTTGAATTGAGTAGTACCTTACTCCATAAGCAATCTCTGTTGACTGCAGTGTGATCACTCCTGGTGAAATGTACGTTGAACACAAGGAAGAGCAACACAGTCTGTTCTTTATTATCTAAAGCTCATAATAGAAAAGGTGGAGCAGAGCTCAGCAAAAGATAAAGAGGCTGAAAGATCTAATAAAAACTTTAAATAAACTGGGTCTGTCATCTTTGTAAGGGAAAAGTAAGGGGGAATGTCACTGGTGCGCACCAAGCTCTGCACAGAGGAGAGATAAATAATGGTCTAAAACTATTTGAACTAGCGGCAGAAATGAGAGACAGGGCATTGAATGTTAGCCAAGGCAAAATGAGAACAAAATGATTTGGCAAGAAGTTTATTTGACTAACTGCCAAATGAATAACAAAGGTCATAAAAAGAAGCAGCTAGAGATTTTTGTTTATTTGTTTGTTTTAAGACAAAAACGAGGCAAATAATTGAGGAGAAGAGAAACATTGACAACTGTTAACTCAGAGGAGGGAATGGACCAAAATGGACTTCTTTCAGCCCAACAATTGTACATATTCCTAAAGCATAGGAATGAGAAAGTATTTTTGATAAATCTAGTTCCGGATACATATTTATTTCACTTATTCCTATGAGTAATATGAAGAAGCTTGTATTTGGAGTCTGATTGTACAGTGTGAAAATACAATTTGCAAAGCGAATTAGAGTAGAGGTACATGGTATCATATTATCCCTACGAGTACATATGAAAAATAAGTCTAAGTGTCAATATTATTTTGTATTACAGAAGAGTTTCCTGAACTGTTTGGATGAATGGGATTTTCTCAGCACTCAAGTTTCTTGGGGTCACCCAGCACTCTTGTTATCAAGTGGTTAATTAGAAGGCAATAGAGTTCTGCAGACCAGCTGCAGTTCCCTGGCTATGGTCTAAAGGCCACAAGTAGTCAGGAAACTACAGTTTGGGCACTGTTGTATTTGCATTCTGACAAGCACTTTTGAAAAACAGAAGACTTCTAAAACAAACAGGCACAATATAAGATGCTTGTACTCTATATGATTTCATCTAGGAAAAAAGCTGATGTGCTATGCAATAAAAATTCCCCATGCTTATTTACAGTGATCCTCAAATAAAATTTCCCAAACTGTAGTCATTTGTCCCATTTTCAACAGTTCCAGTCCACTACAATGACAAATGCAGCAAAATGTACTGTAATAATGGAATATATCAGTCGAGAGGTCTGTACGTGCAGACACATTATGCTACAAGCAAAGGCTGATGCTCACTCTGCTCATGGGATTCTAGCAACAGGTGCCCCTTAGCACTTCAGTACAGTCTACTGGAGATAGATGCCTTTAGTCACCTAATTTGCTATCCTACTTCTTTAGATAGCCAGGAATTTATTCTTAATTTACAGAAAGCATTGAATTTTGTAAACATAGACTCTGCATGCTACATGCTACATGAAAGCAAGTTTGCAATCTTAATTATAGTGTATAATATCACTGCAGCTCATATTACATGTACTTTTCAATATGGTATAAAGCTTATTTTTTCCGTTACATATTTATTTAATTCAAATTTTCATTTAGTATCCTTCAAGGATATAATCTTCTTTTTTTAACTTACTTCCTTTTCTAAATCAGGTAAGAGGAGATATTTTGCAAAATTGAAAAATGCAAGGCAGTTGTACCAAATACATTTCAAATGTATGACATTAGCTAGAAGTTACCACTTTAAAGAAGGTATGTATGTTGTATTTTGGAACAGAAACAATATAAATTGCTGTGTTGCATAATTTCTCTAACATAATAGTGTTTTGCTATTAACACAAACTAATATTTTGTAACTACTCCAAATACAGAGTGACCACAGCTCTTTCAAACCATTTCTTACTGATTATCAGTGGGCATTGCATTATGATGGTACATCTCTTTTGTTTAAAGAAGCAAAAAAAGTCTGTCTTCTTTATACAAAATTGTACCCCAGGGACATAAAGTTTGTAATTTTGGACGAATTTACATAGCAATTCTTAGATTAGAAGAAGAACCTTACTCAGCAATTTGTCCCATTGACTCAAATGGGAATATTTGTGGAGTAAGGTACTACTTAATATGTCTAAGGGCAAAAAAGCTGACTTCTTGTGAACTGGCAATAGATTTGGGGTTTGTTTGTAAATTTTTTTTTTTTTTAAACCTCAGGATGTGAGTATAGAAACTATGGAAAATAACAGCTGTAAAGGCTGTCTTTCTGCAATAGACGTTATTTATACATGCTTTGAAAAAAAAATGAGTGCATCTCTCTGCATTGAAGAGCCCCAGAATTATTTATTAAGATTTTAATGGCTTTTGCTGATGTGTCTGCAACACTGCCACAGGTTACACAGTGAAATTCTGCTCTTTTAAGCTCTTTTAATCACTCTTATCTGAATCTTATTTTTATCTCTGGACATGCAGCATTTATTTATTAAAGTCCCAAAGTATGTTAACCACCATATGTTCATTTATGTGAACATTCTGATTGAGCTGGAAAAAAATAAAAGGTCTCATAGTATTTCTGGGAAAGGCGCAGCCACCTCAGAAAATCAGACTGGCTGTTGCAAAGGTCAGTTAACCTTTCAGTCAAGGGGCAAAGCTGCGGCATACGCATTGGCTTCAGACCTTCTGCGTACAAAACTGTGCGTAATGGGGATTATAGCACACAGTTCCAGGTTTAAACCTAGCTATGTCTATTTTAAGGTGGCTATAGTTAATGTCTGGCAGCAAATGAATTCAGACTCTGGTCTTTCCATGAATTGCAAGTTTACTTAAAACACCTAAGGGTCTGAAGGCAATACAGGCTTTGTTATTAGGAACAATGGTGGATGAACATGCTTTCCTGTAGGTATACTGGATTAGCTCCAGACACCTCCACAGTGTGGAGGAGAACCTGCTTTATTTTATTTGCAGTTAGTATTGACGGTTAAATATTTCAACTGTATGAACTGAGAAGCAAAAAAAAAAAAAACAACACCCTAAAAACCACCAATGGAAAAAAACAAACCAAAACAAAACTCACAGGTTTTTTTTTTTTCTGTAACCCTTCAGTTTGACATTAGTAAAGCCTGCTAGATGGCTAGCCGAGACTTCAGCAAAGTATTTTTACTGAGCTGTTTTTCTGAAGACAAAAAAAATGACTAGTCTTCTGTTCAGAAAGGTGAGAACACTGGTGCGACTCCATTTCACATTTCCTTAGAGCATTTACTAATGAAAAAAAAAATGATATGAGGTTAAACTTCACTGTGGCATTTAGCTTATGTATACAAGGATTCTGTGGATAAATCTGGCTCTAAGTTGCTAGGAATACACCCCTTTCTGACAAGATGTAATTTATGACTCCATCTATGAAGCTGTGTTTAAAAGGAAAAATCAAATACAGGAAGAAACAAAACTTTTTGTCTGGTTTTATTCACTATTTAACTCCCCTCTCCCCCGGAGTTCTGAATTTCCTGTTGTTCTAGGATTCAAAATATGGTTTAAAAACATTTTTATTTATTGCAATGCAATACATGCATTTATTGCAATGCAAATGCATGCATTTTTTTCATTTTCAACTACCAATACAGTGGGAAGTTTGGAAATGCAAGAAATAATCTTGCTCACACATTACAAAACATTGGCACCTTTACATTTCTGAAGAAATAAAGTCTATAGGAAAAGTACTTTTAAGGCACTGCAACTTTTTCCCAAGGTAAATATTTCAATGCATAAAATATACTAATCCAGAAAAAAAAGCACTTGAGACATAACAAAGCATTTAATGTTTGCTTGAAAATAATGGGTTATATTTGTGGAAAAAAAAGACACAGATTGCCAGCATTTCAAATACCATGCCTTGCAATGTATAGGGTCTAGTGACATTGTAGCATAACATCTGTAATTTGAAGTTTTCCTTTGGAATGTAATGTAGGAAACACAATTTAGCTATGTCAACAATATCTTGCAAAGTGTTCCCATTTATAATTATTTATATTGTAAATAGCTTTCTGAAGTAAATTTGAAGTTAATGTGCATAAGATGTATTTATTATGTGAAGATTTTTTTTGGTTTAAAATATAGCTACCAATATGCATTTTTTTTTGTCTGATTTTCTACATTTTTAAACTAAGAATCGTCTGATATAGGATACATTTTCAGGAATTCATTTTAGTGAAATTGGGAGGGGACATGGGAAAAGTAATTTATTGTGATTCTTGTGAATCCTAAGTGCTCTCTTGAATGAAGTTTATCAAAATATGAAGGGATGCTGATAATACACTGCCACCCCATGTAAGATAGGTGTCTGAATCTGCTCAAATACTATTCTACCAGGAAGAGCTGACTCACAAGGTCTTAATCAAGATTAATTGTCTACTTTGGGAATAGTCTACCATGTTTCTTGAAGCCATACACCACCTCTGTGCCTCAGCTAAATCACCTTGCTGATTTGGAACATGATGCCCCTTAGGTGATGGAATACCATACTCAGACAAAGAGGAATAGGTAAGAAATTAAGCTCAACTGCATTCAGACCTGAGAGCTGGCTATTGCTTGGGCTTGTGTGCTTGTACAATTCAATCAGCCCATAATAACACAAGCCACCGTGTGTAAGCAGCACCTTAGCTGCCGCAACCCTCGCCTGCTCCAGGGTTTAGGTCCTTCTGAGAAAAAGGGTTCATGGTCACAGCTCTTACTTTCTAGAGCAGTTTCTGAGCCATCAGATCCCATCCTCTCAGTTGCTCTCATTGAGGCTCTTCCCTGCAGCTGAAAAAAATGTGAGACTGATGGAGTCAGAGAGTAGTGGGAGCCTGACACTGTGGCTGGGTGAGAAAGCAGCTTTCTCACGAGAGAAAGTGATTACTCTCATATTTTCCATTTGCAAGACTCAGAGCAAAATACATAAGCAGTAGGGATGGGGGTGAGATGCACAGAAGAGTTAGCTTTGAATCTCTAGTAAATTAATTGAACAAAATGGAGATGCAAGCGTGTCACTGGCCCTTCGCTCCTGCATGGACATAGGCACTCAGATCTCAGAGACACTCCTGGGATTAGGGAATACTCTGCAACATTGTGTTTAGATGTTTAAACTACATTCACAATTTTAGCATTTCCTATGGGGTAGTTTAGGCAGTTCCCCTCTCCTTGGCCTGAATTTGGCCCTGGTTCTCCATGCAGGCAGGAAATGGTGTCATCTTTTCCCCAAACGATGCTGTTTAGCTGTGCAAAACATGTGTTGGTTTTCTTTCTTTCCTTTTCTTTTTTTTTTAATGTGTGGGTGAGGGGTTTCAGAAAAACCCATTATTGACCTACCTCTCTGCCTTTGAAGCTCATGCTGAAAAAGAGACACTGAGATCAATAGGTACTCGTGGGACCATATTGTCCTTCACAGAGCAGCAGTAGTCCTAGTTTATCCATGCTCGACTCCGCAACAAAACTGAGATTCGTCCTGGATGCTGTGTGCTGAAAGTCCTGCCACATACATGCCTGCTCTTTAATCTCTCTTTTAGTGCATAAAGAATACCTGTTGCCCACTGGTCTCTGTTTGCTCTTGGCTCCTATGCTCATTGGCAAATTGCTCTGCACTGAGGAAATCTGCTGCCACAGCCATTGTAATAAAAGTGTGCGATACCATCAGGAACTTCCTCTATCCCCATATGGTGGCCATCAGAGTCTTTGGCATCAGCAATTTCATTTGATACAGCTTCTTTGACTGTCAGAAGGTCACAAATAACCTGCTGCTATGCAGCCCGGCACTCCTCCATGAATAAAAAGGGGTAAGCACCGCAGTGCAAAGCCTGACCGACTACATGGTTTCTTCATGGATGTTAACAGGAGTTTTGCTAAGCATGCACACAACACTCTGGACTATGGTCCAGAGGCCAGATGTAAGGCTGTGTATACATGGAAACAGCTGCGCCTCACCATCACCAAGCCTGCTCATCCTCGCAGACCTCTCTGCCCACACTCTATCATTGCCTTTCTCCCTCAGTCCTCTCATTTTTGTCTCCCTCAGGCATTATGCCTTCCATTTCCCTTTCCTTCCTTCTGTGCAAGCCCTGGCCTGTGATTTCACAAATCCTGTGATCTAGGTCGCCCAGCAAGTCTCCTCTGTTCATCCTGAAAACCATGTTTTCCTGTTCATGAGAAAATGAGTATCTGGCAACAGTTTCTGACACTTGCATTCCCCTTTCCCTTTCCCTTCTTTATACAGCTGGTGTAAATGCCACACTGAGGACCCGGCAATCTTTTTCTCACAGGCATTAGTTCTGCTACGAGAAAGCTATTGGTTGAGGGAATGGAGGTGATGAACTTTTCAGAAAAGCTACAGACAAAAGATGATGGATGCCTTCAGCATACAAAATACACGTACTACTTTAGCTGCATTGCAAAACACTGTCACTCTTGGCCTGCAAACAGAGCACAAAGATGAAAACTGAAACCAGAGGACGTATGTCTGTATTGGAAAATAACAACAAGAACTCCTATCTGATGCACCTGAGAGGGTAACTTAAAAACTGAGTCTTTGTCTAAACGTGCATTAAATTATGTAGAAATAATTAAATCTTCATTATTACTGTTAATCTCATTATTATTATTCATTTGCTCATTATCATCATGAGCTATCATCAGCTTTGTCCTTTTTATCATGTTGTCTATATTTGTTACCTGTTATCTATACTTGTTTCCATCTATAAATAAAAATATTATATAATAAAAATAATATTAATATAAAATGCAGACCATAAACTGAGTCCTGGGAAATAAAAACCAGAAAGTATCAGCATATTCCAAGCTTTTACTTGACTATAAGCTCCACTGTTTGGTATCAGGTGGTAAATGTCATATGAAAGCCATAGGTCACTTCCAACAGTATTCGTGGGAATTGTTAGTATGATATATTTGGAAATTATACCAAAGCTGTGTTGCAAATAGATAAACTTGTACATTAGCAAATGTGCTACATTTACTTCATTGTTTGTTTGTTTGTTTGTTTTTTTAAATAAGGAGAAACATGACAAAATTGTGAAGGAAGCTTACGGTTCTTTTTCAAGCTGAATGCTTTCAATTTCCCCTCAATATGTCATGCCAGGGATCATTTGATTCACTTTCAAAGGGTAGGCTGAATCTTTCTATGGTTCCTTCCGTCTCCCTTGAAGTCTGAGGTAGTTCTGAACTGGTCAGGCTCTTGGGAAAGGCTAGAGCAGCCTTGAGGCTACACTGATTTGTGCCACCTGCCATGATTTGCTGTACGTCTGTCACATCTGAAAAACAATAGCCACAGGTACCAGAAGATGTGAAACTATGCTTTTACTCCCACACTATCCAGCAAAACTGAGTGAACACCCAGAAGACTATTCTCATCATGGAAGAATAAATGCCTGCCTGGTGGAGTCCTGCCGATATGCCACCAGATAAGGCAACTTATGTGGCAATGCCCTTTTGCACTGACCGTAGGGCGGTTGGCAAAATCACATTTTTATGTACAAGCCAGCTAAAAGCCCATGCATGAACATCAGTGTTTTCGATGTTGGTGATGTGTCCTTCCAAAGGACACTAGGATCACTGTGTGCTGAGCCTTTTGCTGCTTTCCTTTTACCTCCACATCCATTTGGAGCCCAGGGCAGGGAGAGCTGAGACTGCAGAGCAGCTTACACAGCTCTAACAGGAGTCAGATCCATTTTTCATCTGAAACTTCTTGGTTTTGATTCCGACACAAGACCTTTCATCAAGTTGTGAATTATTTGTACAAAAGCAGGACCATGTCTTGTCTATCTGGTTTCTCTGTGGGACAGTTGTGTCATTTTTTTTTTTTAGAATACCAGTGAAAGGCATCCTTTGTGTTTTCAATTTGGCGTGCATCAGTGAGGTGAGAAATACCGCATTAGTGCTATGTCTGTTTTAGTTGAGGGCACAACTGTGCATTTTGATGTTATGTTTTTGCCTTTTCTTTAATCACAAAGGCAGAGCCTTTCTTCTGTGCCGCTTTCTATTTAACCTCCAAAACAACTGCAAAGTATTAGAATGACTCTGGTATCCTCTCCAGCATGAATATTTCTTGAGAAATGCCTACATTTTCATTAGGCTGGTTATCTGACAGACTGCTCATAGAAAACAGCTGATTCCTTTTTTTTTAAACTGAACAGCTTTGGCTTCCTGTGATCAATCTTCTTGGCTATGGCAGTAAATATGCTCAACTACAGGTGCCAGCAAGCTTTGAGATGGTCTGAGGCATGAATGCTGACCCACAGTTTTGTTTCGTGTGTCATCAAATAGCCTACCTTGTGTACAACTATTTGGCCTATTGGTTAATTTGGGGTTTTAACTTAATATGTGCTTATTTACTTAGGGAATTAGATCCAGTGTGGGAGAGATGCAAAACAGCCAGCGGTTTAGGAGTTTAGTAAATAATCTCAGCTTTGTTCAGTTTTGCTCTAGGTCAGACTGCTGCATGGAGTAATTCCATATGGCAACCTGATTTGAGGTTACTCAAAGTAAACCTTAAAATGGATTTTGGCAAAATCCATCCAGCCATCAGGAACCCATTCTCAGATTCTGCTGAGGATTTCCTGATAGCTTTCTTCATTTTAAAAAAAAGAAACAATAGAAAAAGAGAAAAACTTTGAAACTTTTTTACTGTCTGAAATACCCTTCCCCCCCTCCCAAATCTTAACCATCAAAAAACCCTTTATGCTGAGAGCTATAGAAGTTAGGAGGTGCAAACATGGCTTAAGCGGCTTTGCCTCCCCCCAGCTTGCTTGGCTCCGTGACTTTGGAGATGCGGGGCAGCCTCTCGTGAGGGAGAGGCGTGATGGAGGGCATGGCAGCTGCCTGCTCTTTGCTTTTCTGCCCCAGCTTCTGCACCCTCGTGCCTGGCCCCTCGCCACCTTGGCCAAGGATGTCACCACGGGGGTGTGTGGGGCTATCGAAGCCGCTGCTGCTCACGTAGGGATAAGAGGGAAGCATGGGGATTTGAGTGGGGAGAGAGCCTCCTGCAGGGTGCTTCCAGCATTTAAAAGCCAGGGGTAAAACGCTGGCATTAATGAAGCCGTTGACAGAAATACTTTGGTCCCACCGAAGCGTGGCCAAAAATGTAAAAACATTTTGAAAACACTTGAGGCAGTTCAGTGTGCCTCCCTCGATGGAGAGAGTGAAAGCATAAGTAAATAGAGAGATTTACTCGTGTTCAAAATAAACATGATTAAGAAAAATGTGAGTAGGGAAACAAGTACACACACAAAATCCTCTCTTGCCGTTTAGCTGAACGATGTCAGATGTGAATAAAAACCTTGAGATAAAACTTGAGATAGAGTGCAGAAATTCTGGCAGGGCTATTTCAAAGCGGGGCTCTTAGGAAAAGCTGCTGATTGAAATCGATACAGCAAGACCTAGAATCTGAAAAGACCATTTCTAAGACCTGAGAGGGTCACTGAGCAGAAGTGCTGGTTGATAGTATTGCCTTCACCGAAGTGCTTCAGTGTTTGCTTTAGTGACTTCTTGCAACCGATGGCTGGGCATACATTTAACATCCCACCTGAGATAGCCCTGCTAGCGTAGGGGAAGTTTCTAAAAAGTTTTGTACTTTAAACAACTCCCTCAACTCCCACATTAGCACATCACAGATTCTGTATATTAATCAATAATGTTTGATTAATGTATTTCATCAAATGAATTGAAGAGGTTATTTTTCACTGAGAGAATTTAAAAGGGACTGAAGTTCTCTTTTTTTCTACTTCTATTTTTTAAACACATTAATTCATTTGACTTCTAACAACTTGTGATTTATCACATGAAACTTTTTTAACAAGACTTTAGTTAATATTTTCATTTTTCACACAGTAGCAATGGATCATGTTTTGGTATTTGTTTATTTGTTTTATTATGCAGCACTTGATTAGGTAACGGCTTCACAGAGAGGAGCAAAATGCAGATACTTTATATAATTAAAAATTACTTTAAAGATTTCCTGGTAGATATCAAAAGCAGATGGAAAAGTGATTACAAAATAAATTAAAAACCAGAGAAATTGCATTTCCATTTTTTACATAGCATTGCTTTGTAAAATTGCAATGTTATAAAAATAATGTCAAAAAGTCAAGGGTAACAAGAGAATTTTTCGTTTATGCCAAAATGAATGTACTGTGTTTTGATTACGGGGTACTTTTACAATGGCTATTTTAAAGTGCTGGTTTTGATGCTCACTTAAAAACATGCTACTTTATGAATACATGAAGAATTCATTCAAATCCAATTACACTGTATTTGTATTACAAAGAGGGGCAGAGGAGAGAGCATTCAGATAGAGTTTGCCCAGCTCAGTGTTTCCTTTTTAATTACTGTCTATTTTTAGCACTCAGCAGGTCACTCCAGCTCACTGAGGTAAGTGGAGCTGTACCAACATGTTCCAGCTAAAGATCTCCAAATCTCTCTTCCCAGTTGTCATGGTTTCCTACGAGAATAAAGCTGATGCAACCACATTGTCTCTTTGTCCATCTGTCAGTCACTTCATCCTTAATATCTTTGCAATTCTTCAGCCTAATTGAACCAAGTTTTCAAAACAGATATCAGTCTAAATGCTCACAATTTTTATAAAAATAGGATCCTACAGACAGGCAAGAGATCTTCCATGCTGCATATCAAGTAAAAGTGAAATACGAGCTTTCCTCTTACACATCAGAACATGGCAACTCAGACATAAGACACCAGATCTTATGGAGTGAGGTTCAGTGGGTTATCTTCTCACAGAACTGTCTATTTGCTTGTATTTAAAGTTACTTTGATATTATCCATTCAAATTTAGTTGGAAGATCATTTTATGTGTCTGAGCATTGAAAAGGCTAGATGGTCTCCTGCATCAGGAAAATGTTTGTTGACATTGTGAAACTCTGATGCTCAAGTGAAAATTATTTCAAAAGAGCTATATGGTCCACATAAAAGTGTCACTGAGATAAAAAATGGTCCAACTGAAATGAACTTAAATCTGTAAAATTGATTATTTAAAAAGAATAATCTCATTTAGGACTGCTTGCTTGAATAGGAATTAAATAAGAAAATATTATATGCGTATTTTCAAGCAGTGTCCTTATTCGTTCTGTAATATTTTGGTTCAGCAGATTTTTTTACCATAGCTTGGGAATTATTTAGGGTGACAGTGAAGACTGCTATGACAATGTATACAGAAACAGCTAATTTTAAAATCCAAACATAACTGATAAGAGAATATACACTGTGATATCAGCCATTGCTACAATGAGCACATAAATTCCATGAGGTGAAGAAGAACAAGGGGAAACCATGTAAATTCACAATGGTACAATGCATTTGCAATATGGATTGCACTTATCTTTTTATTTGCCACAGTCAATGTAAATTATGTGCAACAGAATGGAGATTCAAATGACCCAGCATCTGCATAACACTATGAATTACAACGTACTGAGTGTGTTAGAGAAAAGAAGATGTTACCAGTATCTAGTTCAAATGAAACAGTGTAAAAAGCAGTGTTCAAAAATCAGTCCCAGACTAATGATGAACAGACCTTTTCAAGTACGGAGGTTCAACTACATTTTGGTGTAAGTACATTATACATACGGGTTTTCAAACACACCATTCCAATTCACTTTTACTCTCAGTCAGAAACAATAATATAAAAATAATAACAAGCACTTGAGGTGACCTGAGGTTTTGCGATGCTTATATGAGTGTGTCTAGGTTAAGTTCTTTAGGGTCTTTCCCACTGCACCATATTCCACATGCAGTCCTTTGTTCTGCTTGAGAGCTTCCTCTTCCAGTAAATGGAGAATGTTTTGCTAGTTGTACACCTCTGTCCCCTGGAAAGTGGGCATCTCTTGCTTGGCTGCTGCAGTTGTGAAGGATCTCGTCACTGTTTTGGCCGGCTTTATTCCCAAAATCGCAAGGAACTTCTTGATTCTCCCATAGATTGCAGAGATTTGAATTTACTTTGTTTCTGACCTTGTAGAAAAATTCAGATTACAGACATTTCAGAAGGTAGAGAAAAAAATTACTAAGGCAAGAGCCATTCAGGTACTTACAAGGGAAAAAAAACCTGTCACACAGAATAATTATAATTCTAGATGGAAATTGATGGATGCGTGTAGAAGGAGGACAGACACAGGACCATGAAATGAAGCTGGCAGCAAGGCAGGTACTTAAGCTTCCTCTAACTTAAGAAGGAAGATTCAGTGGACTTGCTGGCAACTAGTATGCTTTTGTTTATTTGTGTTGGTTGTTTGGTTATCTTTTGCATGAGAAAAATAACTTTAGCATTATAACAAGTAACCTCATCTCCACATACCCCACTCCAAAAATATTTCACCAACTCCAGCAATAGTTTTCCTTGAGTAACCAGTGAGACATGAAGTCTTCAGTGAAAAGGAAAGAATAGATTCAGTGTTTTTAAAATAGTCCTTGTCTTACGTCTGGGAAGTAACACAAGGAGACCTGCCTTCAAGTCTGATTACTTAGAAAACAGAAGAGAAATAATAATTTATCTTTCAGTTAGAGCCTATGCTGCAGGTTCAGTTAAGGCATACCATTTATATCTTCATTAAAATTAGGTTTTTCTCAAATAATTCAGAAAGGCACATGCCTTTGGGTTATTTATTTTTTAATATCGTTTTCCATGCAATGATAACATAAGACATACTGTCAATTTTTTTTTTCTTTTTAACAATGGCCTTATGGCTAGCAGACAATGAAATGAGACATAGGAACAGATATCCAAATGCAGTTAAGCTTGACAGGGCACCAAGTGTGTGGTTAAAGACCAGTTTTGCAGCCTTTGTGCCTGATTCCCATCTCAGCCACACCAGTGTAAGGTGGAGGGGCTGCCTCTCCTGCAATCAGGAGCCGATCACCTTTGTACAGTTTTACAGCAGACTAATTGCTGCAAATCGACCAGAGGAATTCCTGACTTAAGATGGTGTAGAAGAGGAAGAGAGGGCAAAATGAGCTTTTTTTTTGACAGCAATATCAACTGTGCTTACTGATTCTTAGATGTTGTACTGTTGTCATAAATCAAACAGCAGGTGGTTTTAATGGATAAAATTATTCTTACTAATTTTTAAGCTGTCACAGACAGATCTAAAGCAAGTTATGTGATCAAGTTGGAGTGGATTGTTTTCTCTCAGAAAAGTACAAAGCATTCTGTCTTCAGTTCTGGAAGTGGAAACATGACTTCTTCCTGGCCTTGCCTGGGTGTGCAGGGCTTACTGGCTCAAAGGCAGAATTATATTTGCTTTAAAAAAAGAAAGACAATATTTTTTAAAATGTTCCGGAAAGATCAGGTCACATCTTCCCCGAAAGATCCTTAGCATCTTTTGTAACAGTACCAACAATAACTTGCGTAGTTTTTAGAGAGAATGTGCCAGTAACAGTGCAAAAAAATAAAATCGATGACCGTCTCAGACACAGAGCTATTGCTCGTGAACAGATTGATGTGTTCACGCACAATTGCTCTGAGAGGCCCTAGACATGTTGGGGTCAAATTGGCAAAATAGGTAGCAACTGTATTCTCGCAACAGCCTCCAAAGGAGAGAGGCAGATGTCTATTCTATCTTGCAAACACATTCTTTTACAATGTGTTACTTCATCTCTTTTATTGCACAAGAGGAAAGTGAGAGACAGAGAATCAAGGATAACACTAATGATAGACCATATGGAATCCATAAACAATGTTGTTCTAGAATAAGATGGCCTTTAAAGAGGGTGGGGGCCTTATTGTACTTGGGCCAGACATTACCTAACTCCCCAGGTGAAAGAAGGAGAATAGGTGAGAATAGGGAGCAGACGCTGGGAGCATGCGATTCAGAGCAAAGGCTTTCTGGAAGATATAAAGAGCAGCTTGAATCCCTTTAAAGGTCTGAGCTCCTTTGTATTAAAATTGCCTACTCCTGCTTTCTGGGAACCAAACCTTCCTCATGAAGTCTACTGAAGAAAATACCGTTTTGAAACTGGATTAAGAATTTGGCCTGGTTTTTTTTGTGAACCACTTAGGAAATCCTGCCCTTTTCTGTGAAGACATGGGGTTCCTAAAGGGGGAAACGGCTGAGGGAACCTCCTCCAGTATAAAATGCCCTTGCTTTGAAAAAGGGAAGGCATAATAACAACGAAGACTCAGAGCTGTCCTAAAAAACTGGACAGGATTGCTGCTACACTGCCACTCTTTCAGACTTTTAAAGCTCCATGTGGATAGCACTGTACTCAGCAAGTCACCTTGCTGAAAGTAGCTGTTGCTCTTGGTGCTAGCATCTAGGCCAACATAGCCCACAGGACAGCAAGTGGGACAGCTCTCTGCAGCGAGGAAGCTAGAGGAGTTGGTTATTTCTCTTCATATTCTGTCTAACTGGCCAATCTTTTAACTGCATGAGTGTAGGGAAGAATGATAGTATCATCTGTCTCCCCCAGCATATGTGAAGATTTCAGGTTTTGGTCTTGTTATACTTGACCTCATTTAGGACAAGAATGCTTTTATCTAAATCAAAGCCAATTTCTAGTATTAGTCTGAACTTGTGAAGACCCCCAGTGAACAAAAATATCACAGGAATTAGGCAATATGTTCAGAATGCATTTTGAAGTTTTCAGCATGTGCTTAAGTGCTTTTCTGGCTCAACTTTAATGAAAGATGGAAACGTAATGTGGAAATATGACCTAGAATTCTGTTTCATTAAAATTGGAATGAATCCCAGCAATGTACAAAACTCAAAATTAAGTACTATTTTGAGATTTAAAAGTAACTTCCCTCCATGTTTATTCTCTTCATTTTGCTGCTGTCTGATGCAAGCCTGTGGCAAGAACACCACAGCGAGTCTGCTTGCTACATTTCTAATGTGAAGTAAGACATACTAGTTATTGGGCAGTGGTTTGTCACACTAGGGTGTACTAGGAGGGCAGTACAAACAGCTGAAGCATGAAAGCATAATAGGAGATTTCTTATTGCTTATCCAAAGTTTATCTGACTTCCTTGAAAACACTGTAGAACACAGAAATAGGTGACAGTGAACAGCTGATATAGAAGAAAAAAAGCCTTTTCTATTTCATTTCTTTGGTGTAATTTCATAATTTATCTAGTAAGAGCAATAAAATAGAAGCAAGTTGAAAGAGGCATCTTCATCTGATGCAAAACATCTCAGCTATGCTGACTTCTGCATGTTTCTTTGGGGAAGAGGGCACAGACACTCTACTCAGTGAGTCCCAAAAGGGTTTCCTAGTCATACTTTGTGCATGATTGGGACCTGAATCTTTTGGCAGTTGTGACCAGGTCACCAAGCAGAAGCAGCCACTCAGCCAAGGCCAAAATGAGGTGTCAGAGCAGATCGTCCTTTCTGGTGGCTCAGAGAAGAGGGAGGAAAAATCTGAAGGGGAAGACAATCAAATGCCTAGGGAAATGGTGAAGGATTTTAGGAGGAGAAACAATATTCTGTTGTTTTCCACAGGATCTTTTGGCTGGCTTACAGAAGAGGAGTCTGGGTTTTGTCTCTCTGCACAAGGGGAAGTGACAACTCTGGAGGAGGTAATTGTGCTGAGAGAGGGGGCTGGAGAGCCCCTGCCCCAGGAGTAGCTCGATGGTCATCACATATCCTTGCTTTGGGCACTGGTGTTTTTTAACAGTACTTGTGAGAATGGTGCTACCACTAGCATAGCAGAATGACGAACGTGTGGTGAAGGCTGCCGGGATGGATCTGAGTTCACTGGGTTACTGTAGGCGTTGACAGGCAACTTAGACAGTC
Source organism: Chlamydotis macqueenii (assembly GCF_036417535.1). Taxonomy (NCBI): domain Eukaryota; kingdom Metazoa; phylum Chordata; class Aves; order Otidiformes; family Otididae; genus Chlamydotis; species Chlamydotis macqueenii. The sequence continues at coordinate 45,163,622 of NC_141558.1, read as the reverse complement.
CTCCTCTTCTGTATTTGCTAGAGCTATAGATTTTGACTAGAGCCAAAAGCTAAATGGGTCCAAACCGAAGAAGGATAGGTCAGTCTGTTGCTAGTATATGATGGTATGGACACAATCTGGATGGTGGTGATGGGGGAAAGGCAATCTATGCACTCTGTTTCTTATGTGCAGCCATTGTGGGTTACTGTTGTAAAATGTGATAGCACAGATCATCCTTTTTCTTTAGTTGTTAAAGAAAGAAAATATCATAATATCAATCTGCCGCACTTCTATGATTCTATGATTCTTCCTTTTTTAATTTAATAGAAGATAAGCAGTAGCATCTTTTTAATGAAAATATTGCACAGTTAAGGATCCTGTAGCACAATAATGTAAAATGGCAAATATATCTCTGAATATGATCAGCTCTTTTTAACATGCATACCCTGGACACTCATGAAAATCCGGTGAATACTACGTTATTATGGGGAACCACATGAAAGAAAAATGGACCATGAAGATGATATATACTAAAATTTTTCCTATTGTGATTTTTAGTACCACTTTTTTTTTTTTTTTTTGTAGCTCAGCAGGAGACCTGAGCTATGCTGAGCAATTGCCAAATGACATGGTAAACTAACAAGTGGGTTTTCTGTATGTTATCTCCAGTTTAGAGGAACTTTGTAGCACAACAACCCACTAGTAGATCACAACTCATCCTGGCAGGCCATTTTGTGTGCATTATTGACCTTTTCTTGCTGTCCATAAATCCTTGACAATGCTGACACAGAAACGCACCAACTGACCTTTCAAAAAATGTTGGAAATAATCCGTTCCAGCTGCAGACTGAGGACACTGACCATATTCAAATATAAATCTCATCATCAGCACCATGGACTGCTGGCAAGAGCAGCATTCACTCTCCCCAAACTGATTCTCCACACCAACAGGCCTGAGACCCTTATGAAAAAGAAAATTCTTACTGCCTAAAAGCAGGAGGAGAAAACCCTCTTTTGAAAGCTATGTAAGGAAAATTTAGAACAGCACCCTTTTGACTTTCCTCAAAAAAGGAGCTCCTCTAGCAGCTAGAGCATCCTCCCTTGACAGCTCTTCGTGTTAAATGTTAAAATGTTCTTAGCACCTGTAAGCCCTGTGGAGTGCAGGCTAAAGCCCAGAGCAGAGTGTACGTTTCCTGTTTTTTAAGCTGACATCCTTTCATCACATTTTAAAGCACAAGACTTTCCTCTCAAAGCTCTTTGTGCAATGTATTCTCTTGATTTGCAGAGTACAATATTTGTTTTCCCCTTTCTTCTAAAGGAAAAAAATTCCTTACCTTAAGAACTGACCCTGCAACTATGATAAACTATTGCAGTTGTGCAGGGGTCCTCATGAGGCTGGATCCTTGAACCAGCTGCCTGGGTTAGCTCAGCTGTGTTAAGGGCCAGTTACGCAAGGCTTACTGTCTGTAGATATGATCTTAACTTAAGGTCAGCAATGGATGAGCTACTTTGAATGACCTCTTGGTGAGCATTTTCTGTAGGCTGAGAGCACTGTATGTTTGCATACTGCCTTATCTTGGGGTACTTTGTTCATGTTCCTAAATTAATTAGCTTTGGCTTATATCCAGTGAAGAACTTCCCCCATGGCTTTCCTATCAAACCATGATGAAATATATTAGTAGATGTGTCAGATAAATATCACATACTTCCAAATAGCTGTGCAAATTTCTGCATTTCTTTGGCAAGGAGGTGTACTAACTCCTATTTGAGGGAGGCTTGTGTGCCACTCTGGAAAACGTAATTTCAGTAATTGAGAGAGAACCTACAATTGAGGTAGAAACACAGAGATTTGTACTCTGGAAGTGATAGAGATCAACAATTTGGCAGGATTGAAAGAAGAACTGTCTTATATGATTAGCAATTACATTCAGGGTGTAGTAATTAAACTTGAGGCTACTGAAAGGAATACGAAGTATCATCTCTCACATTGTTGAACTACAAAGTTCTCTAACTGCCAAGATAAGGATAAGATGCTGATGGGAGATTCTGCATGTTGCAAGATGTCTTCTGAAATGTGTGGTGTCAACCTCTGACATGTATAAGAGAAAGTTCCATTGAGCTAAATAGAAAAGATAAAAAGTCCCTATCTAGTTCTTTCAGGACAGTAGCTAAAAGAAAATTTGTATTGTATATGTATTAATATTACAAATCCTACTGGCCTCTTATTACAGAAAATAATATTTTTAATAGTATTTCACATTTCCAGATAAATATTATTCAGCGTGTTTAAATTTATTTCCAGAAAATTTATTCATGTGGATAGCCAGGAAAAGATGGCTAAATAAATAAATGGAAGTTTACAATAAACTTTTTTCCTTCTGTTTCTTCCTCAATAAACATCTGGTGTGATTCTCAGAATGATCTTTTTTTTTCATCCACCTTTCCAGGAACTGTTTTCCTTTGTCACCCATGGGCTTGATAATACAGATTTGATTTTGCTAATATAGATATGACTTTGCTAATATGCTTCTTTCTCTTTGCTTTGCCTTTAATTTTAGGAAAGAAGTAGTAGTAGCATGTTCTGCATATAAGAGTGCTTCACATTTCCTTTCCAGATGACTAGTATATATTTTTTGTAATTGTTGTTTCGACATTTGTTTCAAATTTCCCTGCCCCCTTGAAGTAAGGGATAATAGTTTTGAGAACCGATGCACGGGTATTAAACTCATCTGTGTAAAAGGGAATTCTAGACAGCGTGGATGAGTTTCTAACACTTTATTTTCCCTTCTTGTAAGGCCAGGGACCATGCAATGATCTTGTCCAGCCTTCTGTATAAGGCCATAAACCTCACCATGATTCCACAGCTTCTTGTCACTGTGTACTCTCTAAGTACAGTGTAAATACTAAGCAATGGAGAATCTGACAAAGTGCTTCTGAAAAATCATGGTGAGAAAAGCTCTAAGAAGTCTAAAAACTGGACATGTTGGTCAGTCTGCAATTAGCAGATGCTTTTCATAGCTGCAGGTAAGCTTTTTGTAAAAAGCCAAAATAACTTCATCTGCACAACTCCAATATTTCAGAGCCTTTAGATCTTAAAGGAAAACAAAGATTTAAATGTGTATTTTTTTTTTGTGCAGAACGCTTTGATACGGTTTCATTGACTGACATCTGCTTCTTTTCATAGTGTCCTTATGTAGATCAATTATTCTTTAATATCTCAAGTTAATGTTTTATATATTCTGTCTATACTTGCTGTTAAAAAATGTTAACAATTTGTTCATACCACGATTTGTGTACATCTTCAGCACTTCTTTAACTTCATTTCTAAAAGCTCCTTACATAGAAGGACCTGGAATCTCTAAATCTGAAATACACATTTTCCTTAAAATTTTCTTTGCTTTGCTTCATCAGCTCATTACTGAGGTCACTGAAGACATTGGTAGCAGACAGCATAATGTTTCTGTAAAGCAAATACAGAGGTTCTTTTCATCCTCTTTATCACTCACTCCTCTAGTGAATTCAAAAACCTCACAGAAACAAGAGAATAATTTTGAAAAGAAAGCCATTGGTAGATTTATTTAGCAGCATATCACCAAAGATTCCTTTTATGCTTCATGCTCTTGCTGACAAAATATTAGGCAACCACAACCACTTTAACGAGAGCCACTCCTCTTATTTCAGCTTCATATTGCACTTACGAAGAAGGATCTAGTCTGGAGTCTTACTTTTATAGTTCAAGCTTCCCTTGGAAGACCATTTAAACCAAGTCCCTATTTTCCTTTCCCTCTTCCTCATACTTCAAATTTCAGTAGTTGAATTAACAAGAAAGGGGTTTTCCCCTTTTTTTTTCCTGACCATTTTCATCCTCAATCACTCATCATGCTGATGCAACCATATGCAATTGTCACTCTCCAGAGGATGAACAGTTAGCTCACTACACTACTGGGCTTTGGCCAAGATTTTAGTTTAGCATTAACCTATACTGAAAGAAAATACTTTAGCTTCCCTGATAAGGAATTAGTAACGAAAATCAATCTAGCATTTGGTAGCAGCAATCCTTAAATCAGCTTCAGCTGTTCCCATCCTTTGATAGATAACTCTTTGCTGGACAACCATGAAGAGAACTGACTCAGAGCTGTGATATAGCTGGAAAATTACCTAATGGAGAAACTTGTATTTCTGCTGGATGAGCTCCTCGGTCTGGTTCACTGTGCAGGTGCTAGAGGGGAGAAAGGGTGGTGGTGCAAGGACCAAGCACCTTGGACAGAGGTTGCCACCATTAGCAGGGCTGTTAGAGGAATAACGCTGTTAAAGACCTGTAGGTTTCTCTGTGAGTCACTTTATGAATCACAGCTTCAGGCTGAAGCCTCTTCATACACCCACAAACTGATGGTCACCCTTGTGCCAATGCTGTGATGCCTGCAGGTGCTTCTAGATTTTGTATGAGATGAAAAAACTATTTGTGGGGATAATGAGTTTGGGATGAACAAATTTAGCTGGCAGAGCCTTCAGTTTCAATGAATTTGTTGTCTACATAATTCCTTTGAAGGAACTATAAAGATGATTTGAAGAAGTCAAATAGTTTCCAGCCATCAAGAACAGAGGAAAAGTTAATTTATTTGCTGTCGTAAGCCTCCTAAAAGTGTGTTAGTACAAAGGAATAGTTTCTTATTAAATCCTAACATCAATAATGTTTTTTTTTTTTCTGAAAAGTGCAATGAGATAATTTAGTACAAATTGACCATAATGAGAATGACAATGACAGTCTTACCATTATCTGATATACTATTTAGAAGTTTTTATTGTATCTAGATGATTTGGGTTTCCCAAACATTTAACTTTGCATACTTATCTAAAACTCTTGACATCAAGGCAGGTTTTCAAAAAGTCTTTTATGTTCAACAGTAATTATTTTATATCTATAGCTTAAATGGTTCTTTTAGTACATTTTAGGAAGGACATATCGCCCTTTCTTTCAGATGAGACATGTACAGAATCATAGAATCATAGAATCTTAAGGTTGGAAGAGACCTCCAAGATTGTCAAGTTCAACCATCAACCTAACACCACCATGTCCACTAAACCATGTCTTGAAGTGCCACATCTAGACTTTCTTTGAATACCTCCAGGGATGCTGACTCCACCACTTCCTTGGGCAGCCTGTTCCAGTGCCTGATCATTCTTTCAGTAAAGAAGTGTTCCCTAATATCCAACCTAAACCTCCCCTGCCGCAACTTGAGGCCAGGGAACACTTTGTTAAGTATAAAATAATTTTTACATAGTCACTTTCTGTGCACTTCAGTTATTTTAAGGATAAATTCTGGGAACTAGTAATAGACAATTTTATTGAAATAAGGTTCTAAAATAATGGTATCCATGAAAATGTTGGTGTTTTTTTTTTTTCTTTTCACTGCACAGTAGAGTGCACACATCTACTAGTAGTATAGTAGGGGTGGGATGATCCTGCAATAATTTGTAACTTCCTAGTGGCTCAAATTAGTGGCAGATAATACAGATGTTACTATAACTAACAGAGTCTCCTTGGCCTTAATATAAGCAGAAATATGGATGAATTAATGATAAATTAATTAATGATAAATTAAATTTTTAAATGCAATGTAAATAAAATTGCTTCTAATGTGGGAAGAGTAATGCCACCTTGTCGTAGTTCAGCCCCGATCAGGACCAGACTACGCAGTCTGTCTCTCGCTCCCCCCACCTTCCGAGAGAATAGGAGGAGATGATATAAGAAAAACAGCTCAAGGTTTGAGATAAGGACGGGGAGAAATCCTTAAAGTTACCGTCACGGGCAAAACAGACTCGACTTGGGGAAAACTATTCATTTATTACTACAAACAGCAGGAGAATGAGACAGGGAACAAGATAACCTCCCCCCACCCCTCCCTCTTCCCGGGCTTAACATTATCTCTACTACCTTCCCCTCCCGAGCGGCACGGGGCGGGGAAAAGGGAATGGGGGTCGCGGTCAGTTCATCACGCGTTGTTTTACGCCGCTGTATCATCGTCAGGGGAAGAACTCCTCGCATTCCTCCTCTGCTCCAGCGTGGGGTCCCTCCCACGGGCCACAGTCCTTCGTGAAACTGCTCCGGCGTGGGTCATCTCTTCCACGGGTGCAGTCCCTCTAGAACAGCTGTCCCAGCGGGCCCTCCATGGGCCACAGCCTCCTTCAGGCCTCCACCTGCTCTGTTGTGGGGTCCTCCACGGGCTGCAGGTGGATCTCTGCCCCTCCGTGGACCTCCATGGGCTGCAGGGGGACAACCTGCTCCACCATGGTCGTCACCACAGGCTGCAGGGGAATCTTGGCCAGGACCCGTATTACTCCTCCCCCTCCTTCTTCACTGACCTTGGCGTCTGCAGCCGTTCCTCACAACAGGCTGGCAGACGTCTCTCAGGATCCTTTTTACATCTCATTCACTTCTCATCTCCTCTCCACTTCTTGCAGCCAGGCCGGGCCGAGTTGGGCCCAGTCGGCTGCCCGGCGGGAGGCCAGAGGGTGAGGCCTGCAAGGCCCATGAGGCTCGCGCCTCCCCCTCTCTGCCCCCACTCAGCTGCTTCACATCTTCTCCTCCTTTTTTTCCTGTTTTCCCCTACTTAAATACATTATCGCAGAGGCGTTATCACGGGACATTCTGCTACCAATCGGCTCAGCCTTGGCCAGCAGCGCGTCCGCCCTAGGCCCGGCCGAGTCCACTGAACAAAGGGGAGCGACTTCTAGCAGTTTCCTACAGAAGCCACCACCTTAGGCCCCCCCCTCACTAACAAAACCAGAACACACCTGTTGCTCTCTCAGAATATTTCTGGAAAACACTTTCTGTGAGTCCACAGGTTTGTTTATTTGTTTCTTCACATTCTTTGGAGACAACTGTTCCCAAACTCTTTCAGCATCCTCTGATTGCCCACTTAAAGTCAGAAACTCTAGGAACCTTTGCCGATATTCCCTGTTTTAAAGCACCTAGTATACAGAGTCTCTATGCATATAAGTTACGAGTTCTCTCTAATGTTTCTTCTCTTTTCAGTGGAGCAGATGAAGCAAAATAATGGGGAAAAAATATTTTCTTCTTGCCAAAATGAACTGTTTGAAATCACTGTCCTTTGGCATAAAACAAATAAAAAGTAAATTTGGGTACTTAGAGAAAGAAAACAGGGAACTAGATCCAGATTCACTCCTGGGAATTTTTTTTTCAGCTCTAAACCTTTTAACAGTTCTAGGACCAAGGGGGTGTTGCAAATAGAGTAAAAAGACTGCTTTCAGGAATAAGCAGGAAGGGTTGACCAAGAATACTAAAGGTCTAAGATCTGTAAGTTAAGACCTCTAGTCAAAGTCTGACTATCCTTTGAGTGAGAAAGATTTCTGGGAAAAAGAATCAAAAGACGTGGTCACTGAACTAATTCTTCTTATTCACAGAGCCAAAAGTGACCACAGAATAATATCAGACTCATTTAGGTAAAAATGAAGTATGTGCATTAGGACAAAAGTCTGATCTACTCTACCCAGAGACATTAAGTGCATTCATTTGCCATATTTCTACTAGTGCAGCTTAATGTTGATGATTAGGTAATAAAAGAGGACTCTTCCATGAGGCAGCCTTCATCTGGCATTGAACTCATATTCATGCCAAAGTTCCCATCTGCAAATGCAATGAGACCTCCATTTCTTTGCAGCTTAACATCTAAGGCATAGGCAAGATTTATCCCTAACAGACTGGCCACCTGTTAGTATTTCCTAACATCTTAAAACTTATAATAACATCTGAATTATAATTCTTTTCTTTCTGCTTTTTTTTAAAACTTATTATGCATATTTTCATAACATTTTTGTATGACATATTCCTATTTGCTGAATTTAGCAGTTAGTTTCAGAAAAGTGCTTTAAAAACCTTCTTTCTTTAATAAGACCTGGCTCCTTGAGCTCTACTAGTTCTCAGCACATAGGTATGGATTAAGAGGGTACTCAAAAAAGGGCAAGAGACCCAGGTTCCGGCTTCATAGTCTCATTCCTCCATCTCTCTGAGAGCCTCAACAAACAAAGAGAATACTGAAATCAGCAGGTTGTAGGGGTCTGAAAGAAATTTCTTAACCACCAGCCTCAGAGAGCAAATTGTTCTATCTTGGGAACTGTTTATTCTATGTAAAGTGAGGGAGGGGGGAGGTTCACATGAATGTTCCCTGTGGGAAACCTGTTAGGATGCTTCCCCTGAAGGGTAAGCATAAAGCGAACTTTCACCTCATGAATGGTGTAGCAAAACGACAATATCCCATAGAGTGTACCAAGTAACACAAAAGATATTGAAAGTCTAAGATGATCCTTTCATTATTGTTCCTACTGGAGCTGCACTTCTGCATTTAAACTGGTTTTTAAAAGTGTTGTTCAAAATATTAAGTTTTACACAGTATTTTTAGTCCTAGTTTGTAGGCAGTATTTCTAGTGCCTTGGCAACTTTTCCCCTGACCTGCCTCCCATTTGTGAGACTAAGCCAGTTTCCAATGAAAATAAGTATGGTATACTGCCCTAGTGTTACATGGAATTGGCTGGCTATACTGGGCTCAATTCTTATCAGATCTTCATGCTTTTCTAGTGAGATAATAATTTAATAAAGTAGAAATAAAATTGGATCAACTAAAGTCTAAAAAAAAAAAGGTGATGACTTCATTATAGAAGTCATGAACGTCTGTATGAGAAATATATGGGAAGTATGTACATTCATGAAGTTCAACAACGCCATGTGCAGGGTCCTGCAGGGTTGAGGGAGGTGATTCTGCCCCTCTACTCTGCTCTCATGAGACCCCACCTGGAGTACTGCATCCAGTTCTGGAGCCCTCAACATAAGAAGGATGTGGATCTGTTGGAGTGAGTCCAGAGGAGGGCCGCAAAGATGATCAGAGGGCTGGAGCACCTCTCCTATGTGGACAGGATGAGAGAGTTGGGGCTGTTCAGCCTGGAGAAGAAGAGGCTCCAGGGAGACCTTGTAGTAGCCTTCCAGTACCTAAAGGGGGCTTAAAAGAAAACTGAAGAGGGACTTTTAGAAAGGGCATGTAGTGATAGGACAAAGGGTAAACTCAAGACAATATATTTAGATTAGATATAAGGAAAAAATCTTTTACAGTGAGAGTGGTGAAGCACTGGAACAGATTGCCCAGTGAAGTTGTGGATGCCCCATCCCTGGAAGTGTTCAAGACCAGGTTGGATGGGGCTTAGAGTAACCTGATCTAGTGGAAGGTGTCCCTGCCCACAGCAGGCAGATTGGAACTAGATAATGTTTAAGGTCCCTTCCAACACAAACCATTCTATGATTCTATGATTTTATGATCTCAAACATAAAAAGCTGCTCTGTGTGGATCCCCTTTTCTGGTGGTAGCTAGATTGACTTACCTAACACTAGTCCCATTCCCCCTAAGAGAAAGGGAAACACTGATAAGAAGATTCAAGAAAAGGTATCTCTTTTTAGTCCTGTGAAGAGACTAATAGGCCCACCAGTTAACACAGAAGCTCAGTAGGCACATGGTTTTACTTTCAGTTTTGTAATGTTTCATTGAAATGTTTGCTAATGTTTTGTATACCTTGTCAAGAAATTATTTTCTCTTGCATTAATTCAAGATATAAAGATATGCCCTGGACAGAGCAGGGAACTTCTGCCACATTACAGTCCCTTCCACATAAAAGTTAGTTAGGGGATAGCTGAGTGACTGCAGAGAGCAAGAGGGATACGGTGTCTTTCTTCTGTGCATTTTGCCCTGCTGCTTTTTAGCATGAAGCATTAGAAAATGCCAGCTTAACTTTTTTTTTTTGCAGATTAATGCTTAAAATATTTAAATTTTTGCAGATTCCTGGGCCAATATTTGCACAGGTGTCAGTCCCCAGCTGCCTGAGGATTTCCAGGGCTATACTATGCCTCCATATATTCCACAGCTATCTTATCCCCCGTCTGGGAATACTCGATCACATTGTTTTGTCCTTCTAAACTGTTGTCGGGTCCTGTTAACTCAGTTCTCACAATAGCATGATTTGTTGCAAATGTTGCAATTGGGAACTTGCAGATTTTACCACTTAAAAATAAGTAAGATCAGCCTTGCTGTGAATTCCTGCATAACTTGTAACTCTGTGTAAATCAGAGTAAGTTTTTGACAAGTAAATCCGCATTTTTACTTCTTTCACATTGGAATGAACTGATATTCTTTTCTTAAAAAAATAGGAAATAGAGCCACATGGGGCTTTCCTATTCAGTACAGCTACTTACATGTACTCCATCATCCAGTGGAAACCTGAAATCAGGTACCTGAGAACAGGACCTAGTGAACTAAGAGGGAATTTCCTAATTTCATCATGGAAAGGCCAAATCATTGATTTTAAATAACCTCATTCTAGCAATTAACCTTTTTTTCTTCTATCTGGGATTCACTCCCCAGTGCATCCAGCTTCCTCCTGGAGCTGGCTACAGAAGCTAAATTTCTTGTGCATAAAACAAGGAAAAAAATGTAGAGGGGCATATAATGGTCTGCTAATTATGTGAGTTAAGTGATGTCTTAGAAAACTCTTTCCTCTCTATGCCCTTGTAAGAGAATTCCTATGAGTAATGCTTTAGACAATCAGTTAAACCCATTTAGCATGTTTGATTACCAGAAACTTAAAAAAGAATTTTTTTTTTTTTTTGCCAGTCTCCACTTCAGATCTTGGAACTTGAGTTACAGAAGTATCTGTCACTTATTACTGAAAGTAAAAGCAGTGGATATCTCCACTAAATCAAGTGATGAGCACAGTAGAAAAGTAGAGATGCAAGTAAATGTATCTATATTCCAGGAAGGATTTGGATGGCCAACACCAAGTAATGACAGGAGCAACACAATGAACAATTGGTTAAAAATAATGACTGTGAATTATGTACAAAATAAATCATAGAATCATAGAATGGTTAGAGTTGGAAGGGACCTTCAAAGGTCATTTAGTCCAACCCCCCCTGCAAGGAGCAGGGACATCCCCAACTAGATCAGGTTGCTCAGAGCCTCATCCAGCCTGGCCTTGAATGTTTCGAGGGATGGGGCATCCACCACCTTTCTGGGCAACCTGTTCCAGTGTTCTACAATTCGCATTGTAAAAAATTTTTTCCTAATATCCAATCTAAATCTACCTCCCTCTATTTTAAAACCATTACCCTTCGTCCTATCAAAACAGCCCCTACTGAACAGCCTCTCCCCATCTTTCTTGTAGGCCCCCTTGAGGTACTGGAAGACCGCTATAAGGTCTCCCTGGAGCCTCCTCTTCTCCAGACTGAACAGCCCCAACTCTCTCAGCCTGTCCACATAGGAAAGGTGCTCCAGCCCTCTTATCATCTTCGTGGCCCTCCTCTGGACCTTCTCCAACTGGTCCATGTCCTTCTTGTGCTGGGGGCTCCAGAACTGGACACAGTACTCCAGGTGGGGTCTCACCACGGCAGAGTAGAGGGGGAGAATCACCTCCCTTGACCTGCTGACCACACTCCTCTTGATGCAACCCAGGATGCGGTTGGCCTTCTGGGCCACAAGGGCGCATTGCTGGCTCATGTTGAGCTTCTCATCCACCAGCACTCCCAAGTCCTTCTCCTCAGGGCTGCTCTCGATCCATTCTCCACCCAGCCTGTGTTTGTACCTAGGATTGCCACGACCCAGGTGCAGGACCTTGCACTTGGCCTGGTTGAACTTCATGAAGTTGGCATGGGCCCACCTCTCCAGCCTGTCAAGGTCCCTCTGGATGGCATCCCTCCCTTCCAGCGTGTCGACGGCACCACACAGCTTGGTGTCATCGGCAAACTTGCTGAGGGTGCACTCTATCCCACTGTCCATGTCACCAACAAAGATGTTGAACAGGGCCGGGCCCAACACTGACCCCTGAGGGACGCCGCTCGTGACCGAGCCATTGACCACCACTCTCTGAGTTCGGCCATCCAGCCAACTCCTTATCCACCAAGTGGTCCATCCATCAAACCCATGTCTCTCTAGTTTAGAGAGAAGGATGTCGTGCAGGACAGTGTCAAAAGCTTTGCACAAATCCAGGTAGATGAAATCCGTTGCTCATCCCTTGTCCACTGATGCTGTCACCCCGTCATAGAAGGCCACCAAATTGGTCAGGCATGATCTGCCCTTGGTGAAGCCATGTTGGCTGTCACCAACCACCTCCTTGCTCTCCATGTGCCTTAGCATGGTTTCCAGGAGAATCTGCTCCATGACCTTGCCAGGCACAGAGGTGAGGCTGACTGGCCTGTAGTTGCCCGGGTCCTCCTTTTTCTCCTTTTTAAAAATGGGGGTTATGTTCCCTCTCTTCCAGTCATCAGGGACCTCACCAGACCACCACGACTTCTCAAATACAATGGCCAGTGGCTTGGCAACTTCATCCGGCAGTTCCCTCAGGACCTGCAGATGGATCTCATCAGGAGCCATGGACTTGTGAACCTTCAAGTTCCTCAGATGTTCCCAAACCTGCTTTTCCATTACAGTGGACGATTCTTCATCCTCACAGTCCCTGCTTGTGACTTCCAGAGCTTGGGTGGTGAGAACAAGAGCCCTTATCAGTGAAGACTGAGGCAAAAAAGTCATTGAGTACCTCAGCCTTCTCCATGTCCTGGGTAACCACGACACCGGTTTCCTTCTGGAGGGGGCCTACATTCTCCTTGGACTTTCTTTTGTCCCCTACATACCTATAGAAGCTTTTCTTGGTGCTTTTTATATCCCTGGCCAGATTCAATTCTGTCAGGGCTTTAGCCTTCTTCACCTGATCCCTGGCCACTCGCACAGCCTCTTTGTAGTCCTCCCAGGCTACCTGTCTCCGCTTCCACCCTCTATACGCTGTCTTCTTCACTTACAGTTGGTCCAGGAGCTCCTTGCTCATCCACGCCGGCCTCCTGGCCTTTTTGCCCGACTTGTTCTTCATCGGGATGCACCTCTGCTGAGCTTGGAGGAGGTGCTCCTTGAATACAGACCAACTTTCCTGGGCCCCTCTTCCCTCCAGGGCCGCCTCCCATGGCACTCTGCCCATCAGGTCTCTGAAGAGGCCAAAGTCTGCCTTCTTGAAGTCTAGGGCAGAGAGCTTGCCATGTAGTTTCCTTGCTGCCCTGTGGATCTTGAAATCCATCGTGTTGTGGTCGCTGCAGCCAAGGCTGTCCTTCAGTTTCACATTCCCCACCAGTCCCTCCCTGTTGGTGAGCACAAGGTCAAGCATAGCACCCCTCCTTGTCGGCTCCTCTATCGCCTGCAGGAGGAAGTTATTGTCCACGCATTCCAGGAACCTCCTGGACTGCCTGTGCCCTGCCATGTTGTCTCTCCAACAGATGTCAGGATGGTTGAAGTCCCCCATGAGAACCAGGGCCTGTGACCGTGAGGCTGCTCCTATCTGCCTATAGAGCGCCTCGTCCGCTCTGTCCTCCTGGCCAGGCGGCCTGTAACAGACCCCCACCGTAACATCCCCTGTCCATCCCCGTCCACTAATCTTGACCCATAAGCTCTCTGTCAGCTCCTCCTCCATCCCCAGCTGGAGCTCCATGCACTCCAGATGGTTGCTGACGTAGAGAGCGACACCCCCTCCTCGTCTCCCCTTCCTGTCCTTTCTAAAAAGCCTATACCCCTCCATGTTGACGCTCCAGTCATACGAGTCGTCCCACCACGACTTCATGATGCCAACAAGGTTGTAGCCCTGCTCGTGTGCATGCATCTGCAGCTATTCCTGTTTATTTCCCATGCTGCGTGCATTGGTATAAAGACACTTCACCTGGGCCCCCGCCAAAGCCAACTTGCTGGCTGGAGTGACAGGAGTTCTTTTGCAGTTTAAGTTCATTTGCACATACCTGAGATCCTTCCTCAGCTTCTGGACCCTCGGTGCTGGCACTGGCACCATGCTGACAGCAGTGGGCTGAACTGTGCTCCCCATCCCCCAGCAACACTAGTTTAAAGCCCTCCATGTTGTATGCTGCATGAGGCTAAATGAAATAATAATGTGGTTCGTAAAGATCTCATACTGTGTATGCACAAAGATTTTGAATTACAATTGCACAAGTAACCTTATATCTAATGTCACCTGAATAAGGCTTAACTTAGAAACCTTAATGTGCTTACTAAACTAAGTGAACTCAGCCAGTGGCATCATGGACTATGGAACAAGGAGGGCAGAATATTAACAAGACTTGGATTTATTTTAAATCAAAGGAGCAAAAACTTCTTGTAACTCTATCTGAAGTTGAGATTCATACCCTCATCTTGGTTGAAAAAATGACAGTCTTCAACATAAGAGAAAAATAGGAGAACATGTACTGGATTTAAGGTTTAAATAAGAGAATATGGGTGGAAAGAAAGATTGTTAAGAAAGGAAGTGACATTCTAGAGTTCATGAGGTATAGAGGGAGCAGTTAAAACTTGTAACTTAACGGAAACTGAGCCAAGTTAGACATCACAAAGGAATTACAAGCAAAGAACAAAAGGTGGTTTAGCCTTAAAAATAAAATGAGAGTGAGGGAAGAAGGGAGACTACTCTGCATTTGGAAGGGGTAGGAATGGATGGAAGATTGTCCCACCACTAAAATAATATTTTGCTTCAATTTTTAATAAGTAATACAAAATACAAGTAAGGGGCAAACTAGCTAGCTACAGGAAATAAAAAGTTTGATGTTACTATGTTTATGGGGCAATAAACTCTGAATTTCATGTTCTTTCCAGAGTTCTGAAAGGACTAGCATATGAAATTGCAAGATTGATAGCAAGATATTTAAAAATAAATTTAGTCACTGTTACCATATGACTGTGGAACAACAAATGTAAGATGTATTTTTATAAAGGATAAAAGATATGCTGTGTTTTTAAAAAAGTTTGAGGAAAGTATGCAGTAGCCTTTTTTTTTAAAAAAAAAAGAAGTTAAATATAGTAGATGTAATATATCTCAACTTGAGTAAACTGATATTGCGCTCTGTGAGAAATTACTGGTTAGTAAACAGAACTGGTTTGAGCAGAAACTATGTTGAGGGAGTACTGAAAGAGAGGTGTTGAGGTGTAAGGAAGCTGCTAGTGGTAGTCCTGAAGATATGGAGTAAATACATTAAAATATACATATCTAGAATAATCAGCCTGGATTACAATTGCAATGAAATGACGCTGAACAGAGATAATTACAAATTCATGCCTTTGGGGGTTAATAAGAAAATTCAAAGGTCATCAGTAGAGGAGGAGAAAGATTTTGCATTAATTAATCATAAAATGGCTACAATCCACAAGTGGGATACAACCATGGGAAAGGAAAACTCAGTCACCAGATTTATTATGCAAAGATTTTTCAAAAGAGATAAGGAATTAATTTTACCCTTAACAAGGTAGCCATCCAGAATATTGTGCATGGATCTGGTTATCCATGTTCTAGAAACCTAGAATTCAACTAAAATTTCAAAGTGAGGAGAATGGTGTGATCAAAAGATGCAGAGTTAACACATTGGAACAACTAGAGGAGATGGCTTTCTGTAGCAGAGCAAAATGAGAGTTAGGAGAAATTTTACTGTTATCTCAAAATGTATGATGGAAATAAGACCTAAGGAGAGAAAAAAATATTTAAGCTAAATGACAACCTTGATCCAAGAACAAATGGGTAGTAGAGGCTCTTGAAAAGATGTAGGGTGAAAACTAGAGACAATTTTGATTGCAGAACACAGCAATGTTCTAAAACAAAGAAAATGAAGACAAAAAAAAATTAAAAGGTGGCAACATGTGAGGAGTTATGATTGCCTGAAATAGCCCCTGAGTAGGCTGAGGGATTGCTATATTTTCCAGTCCTATACTCCTCTTAATGTAGTTTGTATATGCAACATGCAGTCATGAAATACTTATGGTATTGATTCAGTTTTTCTTGAATAATATATACAAGAGCTGCGGCAATGCTAAAATAGAAATAGTGGTAGACATATGCTACAATTGATCAACCTCTTATGATCAGAATTTTGCCTTTATTTGAAACAATAAAATAGTACCAGAGCAGATTTTTCAAAATCCTTCAATTGACATCACATCAGAAACCTATTAAAAATTACTTAAAAAGAATGTGAAATAAAATTACTGTATTTTGTTTTTAAGCATTGATTCAGGTGTCGTGAGTCATCTCCCTGTGATTTCTCAGTATCACATAGCTGAAGTGTTTTGTTTTTCATAGTGATGATTTGTTTCCTTTCCAGATTTCAAAACTTCTCCCATCTTACTGGAAACTTTTGATTTGCTTGTTGATAGATCAATCCCTCTAGTTTTAGTGAACTTCACTGGATATTTTTCACACCTATTAATAACAAATTTAATTGTTAAACATCTTTCTTAACCTAAATATATATTTGTGATTATCTTTCAGTCCACCAAAACCATATAAGAATCCTTCAGGAGACTTGATGTATAGTTCTTAAAATGAGACATTCTTTTTGGAGTCCATTCCACAGCAGTTTTAATTGCTGTGGAATGAAAATTTTATAGTAATGTTTAACATTTTTCAGCATGAATTCTGAACTCTTTTGTCTAGCAATAAATAAATTAATATGTACACAACACCTGTAAAATACCTGTGAGAAGTAGATGTATTACAGAGCAAACCTCATCTGTAGGAGAGCAGTTATCTGACTGTGTGAACACAGAGAGAGTAAGTTATGTAGTCTGAATAAGACTTAGTGTACCAGTAGGTAACTAATAAAAGTTTGCAACTCAGGAAGAGAGTTAAGATGAGTTACAAAGACTGAGAAGGTGATGGGACAACTTCAAGAAGGAGAGTAATCCTGAGGTGGTTAATCTTTCAGACACTTCAAGAAGCAGTACCTTTTTCAGCTCATATACTGTATTTCTGAGCCTTCTGTTACCACAGGTGAAGAACATTTTCTTGAATGAGTTGTTAATTGATAAGCACGGTAGAGTCAAGCTGGTCATGATGAAAGATAATATTGCCTTGGGTAAGCATAGATGGGTGTGATCAGATCGTATCCTGAGGTCTTTTCCACCTGAAATCTTTTAAAGGGTTTATGATTGTATAATCACACACTATCTCTCTATATGATATATGCACCTGTGTAAGGTCTAAGTATTTTCTCAATAATTTTCAATCTTTTTCAAATTTTACAAAAACTTTTGACATTTGCAATAAAATTTTTTTTATTTCTAGTGAATTTTCACTAACATGAAGAACAAATTGCATATGTGTAAACTGCCACCAATGCCAATAGGACCTTTGCAAACTTCAATCTATATAGCCATTTTCATGTGTGGGAATATTGTGTAGATAGAAAAGATACAAAGATTTTTGTTAATTACTTTTTTTTTTTTTGAGGAATGAAGCTACGTTGACTGGAATGCTAATTTTGTTATTGAACACATATTTAACAACTGAACTGCCAAGAATCATGTCAACAATTTGAAGAGAATACATGCAAATTTCGAATCCACCCAAGCAGTCACCTATAGAAATATGTCCACCAGTCTCTTATAGAACTGTGTGCTGAAATGAATGTTTCAGACCTTAATAAGGGGAAGTACAAATTTTCTGCAATGGTTCTGTGCTATATTTTTCAAAAGGATTAGGGTGAAGTTAGTAACCTATATTTTCTGCCTGTCCAAGTTGATGCTGGGTGGAAATGCAAAACCAACTTGTTAGGAGCAAGCAGTTCTACAGTAGCTTCATGTTTGAAGAACAGCTACTCTTTCTAAATTGTAAAAAACCAGAAAACATTATGGGCCAAGACAAAAAAAAAAGCTTTATTGAGGAAGACAATAATATTTCCCACCTATGAGCTAAGTATGGAGTTTATGTGATGCCGACAGAGAGAGAGATGTTCTGGCTTTTCAGGACAGCTGAAGCCCCTGTCCTGTTGCAGAAGCTGACTTGTGTTTGTGTGAATGTGGGTCACAGAAGGAAAAAGATGTAATGATTTTCAAGGACTTAGCCTTGCAAGTAGGTTATAATAGTCTTCCAGAAACTGTAATGTGGCATAAAATATTTCTTTGTCTTTCTGTCTTTACTATTGGAAACATCGACTTGGATTTTGTCTCAGGTCTCACTAAGTTACCTTTTTTTCCCCTGCAAGACTAGTTGCATGTGACAGCATCCTGTGATTTACAACCGTTACACTGTTTTTTCCTTTTGTCTACTCATATGCTGTTGTTCACGAATTGTGTCCTTGTGTTTTGTCAATCAGCTGTACTTTGTTAACCACCTCTGCTTCTGTAAACCTCTGTGGAAAGTCATCAATGCCTGCAGGTTTTCCATGAGATCTTACCATAACATATGCAGAGTCTTGTCCTCTTTTATGCTCAAAATCTCCAGTTCTGCTTGAGAGAGCATGTGATATGGTGGAAGTACAGACCATGGTCCAAACAACACTCCCATAAAAAGGAAAAATTAAGGTTGGTGTATTCATTAGACAAGCCAGCTTCCAACACTGATGAAATCTTGTAACTCACTGAAGTTAGGCGTGGCTGGATAAAGTCAGCAGACCACCAGTGCAATCATAGCCTATATTCATGGCTTGAAGTTGGCTCTGCATTATTAGAGAACAGGGCATTTTTAAAAGATCTCTCCCTTTGCCATTTTTATCCTCTGTTGTCAGGTTTCCAATCATTCTTCTTCACTGAATACTCACTCTTACTTTAGTTTCCTTATACAGGTGGCTACCATTCGCAGAGCTATCAATTTCTTTGCCCGTTTTAAAGCAGCTATTATTTATGCCAGTCCCTGCTTATCATCCTCTTTATTCGTTTAGACAAGAACA
Source organism: Chlamydotis macqueenii (assembly GCF_036417535.1). NCBI lineage: Eukaryota > Metazoa > Chordata > Aves > Otidiformes > Otididae > Chlamydotis > Chlamydotis macqueenii. The sequence continues at coordinate 45,144,890 of NC_141558.1, read as the reverse complement.
GCTACAAAACATTTTAAACAGCTTGAGATAAAGGTTAAGCTTAAAGATCACATGTTATCATGCACAGCTTCAAAATAATGGGTTAAACCTGCTTCAACACAATGTTTTGAAATAATGTCTTTAATGTGCATTTAATTTGTGCCACTCTTTCAGATGTAAGAAATGTGAAAACATGAACCAAGCTAAAAAGCTATGGTCCATAAAGAAAATCATCTGCAGTAGCGTAAAAGGTACATGCCACGCTTTTTTTCCCCTAGTCTTCAAATGCAAGATCATACAGAATTGAAAAACACACCCTTTTCCAAATGACTTTTATGCCTTTATATTTGAATAATAGTATGTATCAGTGACATACGTCTCACTAAAGAAATGTGATTGTTGGAAGTCCTACATTTATGCTTCAAATAATTTTAGAAGTTTTTGCATTAGGATTAATGGTAGGCTCACAGCCCTTGTTACAAACAATAAATTATCACTACATGTCTTGCTATTGAAATAGATTACTTAGCCATTCACCATTTGCCACGGGATGCTATCCAGATGTGTTGCATCTGAATTTCTCTGAATTTTCACTTGAGTACTATGAAGTTAATCTGTTGTTTAGCACACCAAAAGAATTGTTAAATATCTGCTAAACATTATACCAGTTTGCAGTGTTCTGGTGTAAAGATTTTTTTCTTCTCTTTCTTCCCTCTCTCCATTCCAGTGATCTTTAACAATACTTCACTGTTGCAATGCTGTTCTTTTTCCTCCTTCAAAGTATAATTTTATGCTAATCCTTGAGCTGCTGAAGAGGGCATTAGCGTTCAGCTTATTTTCTGATTTGTTGTGCTAGGGAAACTTTGCTACTCACAATTTAGCACAACCCAAACTTTCCACAAACATTACCTATTGCCTCCATAGTTTAAACATTTTTTTTTTTTAATTTGGTAGAGATTACACAACAAGGATGCATGGTCCTTCTGTCTACTATATATCTCACAACCCAATTGCTGAGAGGACTGAACTTTCATCTCTATGTTGGACTATGGCCCAGATTCTGGATTTCAAAGCAACTAAAAGGAAGACAATCATTAAGACAACGTTCCCTCAAATCCTAGTTCAAATAATCTCAAAGTCTATGCAAAACACAAATGTTGACCTCACAGAACTTCTCAACCTCCAGAATAGTTCACAAAGCTCTGAAAACACTTGCAAACCTATTTCTGAAACTTCTTTTTTTTTTAAATTTATTTTATTGTGGGCAAAATATCCCTTGGTTGCCATTAGTTTTGCTTAAACCCCGTGGAAATATTCAGAGCTTCTTGGTGTATTCAACAATTCAGAAAAATGGCTCATCATCTCAGTTTAGCTCAGTCTGCACGATTGCTTGTTTACTTAGTCCCCACTCATTTTTTTTCAGGTTCACTATCAGGCTAGACAGCTCTGTCAACTCAAAAAGACATGCTTTTTTCCAAACTATTGATCTCTGTTGCTCTTCCAAATCCTTTAGTATTGGCTCTTAGGATTACTATAATGCTATAATCATTCTGTTAAGGATTCAGATTTGTGGTGGACTAAAAGATGGTAACATCAAAAGGATTGAAATGCCCTTGAAGCAATCAATTTTTGTTCATCAAATACAAATGCTGAGAGGCTGCTTTCAGCTAATAATTTATAACTGAATTAATGACACATGGCTTCCGTCAGTAATGGTCTCCTCTCTGGGATCTTTTTTTTCCTTTTCTGTGATCTGATTTCATATTCTGGGAAAGGAAATCAGAGTGCTGAAGAATTTAATCAGAAATGGGGACTGCCTGAAGTTAAAAGCTTAGCTTTCTTGCTTCATATTGACTGCTGCTGAAATCTTTATCTTTCACTTTTGGCAAACTTGTATTTTTAAGCCAATCCTATTCATATGGAATTATATTTCCACTTTTTAATGCTACATACAAAGAATCATTGAGTTGTGGGAAAATCTTGCAAAAGTTTTGAATCCCTTGCATGTGTACATCTTCAAACATTTAATTAATGAGATATCTTCCATATTAACAGAACGGTGCCAAAAAACGGGCATAGGCAATTCACTTTTTCTCACTTCCGTTTCCTCCTGCTTCTATGCTGGATTCTGGCAACAGGTTCAGAGGTAAACTGCCACTTCTGCAGTTTAAAACAAACTTAAAATAGTTGACTCTCATTTCCTGTCACAGTCCTGTTTTTCCTTTTCTACTTTTCTGGTGATTTAAGATGAGTCTATTTGTTCAGAAAGGCTATACAAAACATTGACAACTTTTATTTTTTTTCTTTTCTTTTTTTTTCCCCCTGAATTTTGTGTGGAAAGGGGAACATCCCCCAGGCTTGCCATCTGTCAAAACATTCTGAACAAGAATGGCATTAAGAAGCCAACACCAGATAGGGTTAGAGAATAAAAAAAAAAAAAAAAAGAAAATAGAAGAAAAAGCCTTACACCTGAAGTCATACACCTGAATAAGTGCCAAATTATTGAACACCTGCATAAACTGATCTGAGCTTCATGGTGTGTCCTCTTTGCTAGATTGATTAAGGACAACCTAATAGCACCAGCTGTGTGATGAAGGTGCTCTGTGATGTAGTTCTGCTATGGTGTGGTCCTTGTTTACATCTGTCAGATATGTTTGGGGTTGGTTATGCACAGGAACAATTGTTGTGGCAGAAGGGAAAAAAAAAACCCCATGTTATTAACTTTAGGAATTAAATATTCCATTAATCTAGTTATTACCTCTTCCCATCTCTTTTTGTGAAGCACAGATATTCAGAATCACTGAAGTAACTTCTTAAAGGTTGCTTACACTTTTCTTACATGTACAGTATGGCAAGCTTTACAAGTAATCTTGGGTCTATAAATTATTAGCAAAACCAGCAGGTAGGCTGTCATGTGTTCTTTAGGTCTTATAGGTAACATTATAGATATGTTTCCCTTCATACAAACCATCTGCTCTTGTTCAATTAACCCCTTTCCTCATTTCCTTTCTCCTTGTGCAATTATTCTTCAATATGTCCTCCTTCTCCCCTAAACTCCCTGCAGCCTATAATTGGTTTAGAAATAGATCAAGTCACTTATATTTAATAGCTGAAAGTACTTACTCAGGGTAACTCTGTTACAGCAATTGGTATCCAATTAATACTAAATCTTCAGTCATAGCAAATCTTCAACACAGATCTCACATTGGAACTTTTCTGTTGTGCTTGTATATTAAAAGTGAATGTGGCATGGATATTATGCAAGTATTGCTAGGCTTATTGACACATCAGTTGATTTTCAGAATTTTAAAACCTTTAATTAGAAACTTACAAAATGTGCAGAACCTAGACTCAATGTCTAGGTCCTCAATGTTAAGTGTAAACACTTAACCAAAACCGAAATAATAAAATACAAATAGAAAAGAATGCATTGCATAAGTTAGAAGAGCAAGAATATAGTAATGTAAACCAACTTATTTATGAAAGAAATCTCCATATGAGATTTGACTTGTAGACAAATAATCCATATCTGAATTTGTTGGATCTCAGTTAGAAAACAACAGCTAAAATTCTGCAAGGTGCTTAGCACCTCAAATGAATTGAAGCTAAGCCTCACACAAAGCCTTGCAAAATCAGATTAATGGATGAAAAATAAACACAAAATGAACCTTTTAAAACATTAAATCAAAAATAGTCACTGAAAGTGGAAAGTAGGTACACTATCCTGGCCTTGCAAAGTACTCATACTTGCTAACACTTAAAAAAACAACATAGTTTAAAAAAATGTTTCAAATAAACTGAGAATTATTCCAAATAAAAGTTACAAAATAACTGAAGAACCATAATAAAAATGATCAATAAAAAAAGCTTTTAAACTAATTGAAAACATTGTAACATTAAGCTTTATGATGATCATGCTCTTAACTTAAAGCAGCCTTACACGCAATCTTTGGCAGGGGAAATTTTGTTTTAAATCCCCTCCCACTCTGCAGTTAATGCAGTCCAAATGTCTTCACTACTGAGAATGGAGCAAAGACAATATTTCTCTTCATAAAGGTAGCTGGTAGTCCCAAAGCTCATTTATGACAAATACCTGGATCTTCTCTAATTTTGTCTTCCAAGTAGCCAGGAGTTCCCATCATCTTTTTCTCCCTTGGTGTTCTCTTCAGTTAGTTTTTCAGTGTTTGAGCTGAGATGAAAATATGCTGGAAGTGAATGCCTCATATACAGATGTGTGTCCCCGAAAAGTGGACTCTCAAGAGGCCTCAAAGACGTTACACAACCTTCAGCTCCAAAATAAAAGAGAAAAAATGTCTGTTTCTTCAGAGGGAGGCTCAGTATGTCTGGGTTCCTTTTATTGCGCAGGATGTCAAATTATCTTTTGCCTCCTTGCTTGCATCTCTGGGTTTACAACATCCCTAGGACAATGCTGGGAATGACTGTGATTGCAGCCATCACTTTGCGTGAGCTGGAGTCCTGGAGAAACCACGGGGATTCAAAGTGCAGGAGATAGCCCCTTCCAGAAAGAGCAAGTCTGGCACCCCAGGGCCGTCCTTTTTATTTTTCACTTTTTATTACAGGAGCAGCCCTATCCTGCGTCCTCAGAGCTGCAGAAGGAAATGTTGCCCATACTACCGGAAGCTGGCTCCAATTACCAGCCTTTAATTGAGAGGCATGAAGATGCTGAGGTACTGTCATCCTACAGACACATGGGTATGAACTCGAAATCTGCAGCTAACTTCAATGGGATGGTTCACATGCCTGAAGTTCAGTTAGTGTGTAGCTTCCTGCCGGAAGACCGGTCATAAAACTTCTCAGTACTTCAATGACTTTGGGAGCAATGGACCACCTAGCACTGGGAGGTACATTTTGTGTGAAGGAATAAGAAAAGCATCCAAAACAGCATCATCAGTAAGACAATAAATTACTCGAATATGCTGCTTACCCTAGAAGTTCCTGGCACTGCTGTTAACGGGTTTGCAGTTTCAGTGACATCTGAGTCTGTATTAATAGTAATCTTCAGGAGCAGGTACCTTATAAACCAAACATCACTCTAGTAGGATGGTACACAATGTCTTCCCTGTCTTGATCAGGACTGTGGGTAGGTGTTTATCACTTTTCATTTAATTCACACAACCAAAAACACTGTTAAGAGAAACCTTTAAAACTCTTTCACTAACCGTGTTTGGGAGTATATGGTCCTAGAGGTTATGTCTGATACCTAGAAGCCATAAATAGCTTGAAAAGTGTTAATAAACCACCTTTTTACTTCTAGATTGGCCTCTGAAACCCAAGAGAAACTGAAATGCTGTGTACAAGATACATGACCTTATTCAATAGCCCTTTGAAGTCTCATCTGCTGGAACAGGTCCATAACAGCCTTTCTTTGACCTGTAATAAGCATCCTTGGTCTGAAGAGGGAGAACGAGAAATGCTGAGGACATGTACTCAGCTTTATGCTGAGGCTGAGGTCCAGTCAGCAGCCCTAAAGGGCACAAAACTTTCCTGTTGGTAGGGAGTCAGGTAGGAAATCCCACACCTACTCTGTCAATCATAGGTGAGAAGGAATTATTTGCCTCTGCTGTGTAATATGCCCGTGATTGAAGGTAGTTGTGAAAAAGCCTTCATTCAAAACACTGATTTTATTTAATTTGTTTGGGAAGAAATGAGGAAAGACCTTGAAGTTCTACCAGGTTGCTTACATGTTCACATTTGTAAGGATTTGCAAAGCATCCTGTTGTCTCAGATAAATGAATGTGGATTTATATGTTCAGGGCTTTGCAGGCTCATATTTGTTAAGCAAAACAAAACAGTGGCTATTACTATGTTTTCTCCCCATCTTTGTTATGTGCAGTCTAAAACAAAATGCTATTCTTTTCAGAGGGACAGCCCATCTCTAGAACTTTTTCATCATATGTAACAAGTAAATTCTTTTTCACGCAGTAATGATAGCAAGGACTATGACATCTAAACTGGAGTGTTTTTTTTTTTTTTGTGGGGGACAAAATATATCTAAGCCTTAAGATGTAATGTAAAAATCCAACTCAGCTAGAAGGTCTGTGTAAAAAAGAGAAGTAAATTACACTCATTGCTTTCAAAGACTTCAAAATTTTTACTATTATTAAGTTTTTCTACTCATATACCAAACAAATTAGGAAAGATGTTTTAATCTCATATTTCTTTCACACAGGCACCAGCAGAATAGTGTGAAGTTAATATATTGAGAACACAAAATATGGAGCAAGTCACTGAAAAATATGATACCTTTCCCCATCAATTCTCTTTCTGAATATATATTGCATCCAGTTCAGGTGGAAGTGGTGATGTCAACTGCATTAATGTAGAGTCTGGTGGTTCCTGAACAGCCAAAGCAGCACGATTCAGCAAAGGAAGAATTATTTACCAGTTGTGAAATGAGGGGCAGGGTGTGGACGATGTTTTCTTTCATATGAGATGGAGTCCGACAGGTTGACCTGAGCAGCTCCTTGTCTGCCTCGCATTTTGTCACTAGTCAATAGAAGCTGATAGGTTCAGTTGCAGCACACACCCCCTTTGTAAAGCAAAGTGCGTGCATCTTAAAGCCAGTGCAGTGCAGGGCTTAAATCCTCCTGGCAGCACTTTAACAACCACCAGCATGGGTCTGATTTTCCAGCTTGCTTGCATTTGCTCTGAGTTATTTTTACAAGGATCTCGGCACACTGAGTTCATTCTTTGTATTTTTCTATTGATTTTTCCACAACTGATATGAAAGAGGAGTATCATTTAGGCTCTGTTTAGCTGCATTTCTTTTTGTTTTCCCCCTTAATCTTTGTAAACTTAGGTCTTCCTGAGGTTATGGCAGTATGTTTGTTATCACTTCTTGTCATGTGATATTTATCTAGCTGTGACTGTGATACTGCTGGTGTTTCTGAAATGGCACTGGGTTCCTCTGTTATCTTCCTGCAGGTGTTGGATTTGCCAGTTTCAGTGAAGTTTGGTATGCTCACTAATTGCTGATAGTCTTTAAAACCAGCAATCTGGGATTTTCCCAGAAAGTTTACCTCCTGATAAACGAGATTCTTGTTACAGAATGAAAATATACCTAAAAAGTAAAAGGTGAAAAATAGCTCAGTTCATTTTTTGCCACTTGATTGGCTAAATAAATTACACATTTCAATTCCTAAAATGCAAAAGGAGATAATCCACATAGCAAGTTGAGACTTACACATGCTGTCAGTTGCCATGTTTTTGCCAGTGAGTACTATTTATCTGCCCAAGGTTCTGTCTTCAAATTACTGTAGCAAATATGGTCCATCAGATTTCATCACTTTAAGCGTAGTCTGACTCCTCAACATGAAGAGTTTATACAGGGGAAGGCATTTGAAAGCCTTCACTTTTCATTACAAGTAGGACGTCTTACAGAATAAAACCTTGTGTGCTTGTTTTTCTGAATTGTACATGGAAGCTTGTAAGTTGGCGACCCAAGAAAAAAGTAAAAATTTGTTACTTACAAGAGCTGACCTTTGTCTAGAGGTTGAACAAAATATAATCTTGGAGAATCCTAGACGTGATTGTTTAACCGTGGCTATATTTTGTTACAGCAAGACTTACTGTTGGTTTTACAGCAGACAAATCTATTATCTATCAAGAACCACGAGCTTCTCCTACTTTTTTTGGTGTCTGAAAATTATAGTAGTAGCAGCAAAGGTTAGCTGCATTGCAAACTTCATTGAAATAAGAGAGAAGAAAGAAAACTTTCAAACAGCAGTATTTTGAAATAAACTGAGCTTCTTCAATAGTTTTCAAACATCAAAGGATTGTGTATTCTGTCTGCAAGTTAGTTTTCTGAATAAATTATTGCTTGATTCATCTCCTCATGGTCTATTTTTAGTCTTTTGGGAGACTTTTGAAAGCAAAAGTGCTTTTTTTCCCCCCCCTTGGTTTGTATCATATGGTTTGGAAGCTTACAATTCTTTCTTGCTGCCTGACAGATTCTCACAAAATTACCCTTCCAGCAAATTCACCCTTGTTGGAACTTACTTCTTAGGCATTCCTCCAGTGCCCCTTGCACTTGTGGATGTCTGTATATTCTGCTGATCAAAGAGCGTTCTTCTCCATCCACTTATCAAATGGTTTATTTTTACATAATGTGCCTGTTGACACCACAGCTGCTTTTTTCCAACTGAGAAGGGGAGAACTGCTGTGGAATAGAGAAGATGATGTTAAAATTGAACTGCACATTTTTGCAACTAGCTGCAGAGCTGTAGCTGTGCTGTTAGGAGTTTATTGGCCTCAACAGTGTTGTTGTCCTCAGCCAAGTCAACTACCCGTGTAGCAGTCTTATAGCATGAGTGGGGTGTCTGATGGATGCTGTTTTAGTAGAGCTACCCAGTTGCTTTGCGGAACCTGGGGCCTCTAATTTATGGTGCACTATTTCCCTACATAAAGTTAAATTCAAAGCAAATTAAGTGGAAAAAATATGCCTCCTTTTTTGGATAACATGCTTTAAACTGGTATTTACCAACATGTCACTCCTGACAACCACAGACTGGAAAACAAGCTGCAAATAGTTTTAACAAACTGACATGAATGAAGACTGTAGATTCTTGAATAAAAACATACGGTTTTTAAAAAATTAATTTGGCTGTAGGCAGATCTGGCTTGTTCTATTGGCAAGAACACATAAGTACTGTTTTGTGATATCTCTTCTATTTAAGGTATTCTAGTTTACAATCTTTTAAACTTGAAATACTTATTCCATATCCATTGTTATCCTGTGAGGGATAGTAGTATTAAAACCAAAAGTAATTTTCTGTCAGCTTCCCAGATCTCTGAAGTAGGCAAAGTAGGTCTCTATTCTTTTCAAAAGTTTTCTTGAAGACGTGATGTAGAACATCACGTCTGAACTCACCATACCTCTGCCAGGGCCTAGTTGCACCAAAATTTCTATTTCTTTTAAAATTGGAGGATCAGATTTGTAATACAAAATACAACCTGTGAAAACAGGAATCTCAGAGCTTCTTCTCTCTCTACTGTCAGGAAGTTACTGGGATTGATCTACAAATCAAGGATGTGCTGTCTTCTCCCCATAAAACATGAACACCTTTGCTGTATTTAGAGGAGTTTCTGTTGTATTCATCTCCCTTTATAAAAACTGGATTAACAACTTCTCCTAGTACAACCAGGATTTTGTATGCTAATTTAAGTATGAATTTCTAAAGTGTTTTCACTTTTTCACAATGTCAAATACTATTACCCAGCAGGCAATTCTAGTTAGAAATAGAGGAATATTTTTCAGCTTTATGGATATACACCCTGAAGTATGCAGTTGGTTGCTCACTGTTTTAATGCACATAGTAGCCCTCTTAATAGTTTAAAGTGGCTAATTTCTACATATCATATTCTTCCTAATGTAGGACAAAGCATCTGGAGAACATGATTTAGGTAGAAAATCAGCAGCCCTATTTCTTATGTTGTTTTATCTTACGTTGTCTTGTTCACTGATATGCCTCATGCATCTCCATCAATCTTTCTTCTTTGATCCTGTGGTACAGCTCTGATACCACCTGTGTCTCACGCCACTGACTTCTTCAGCAAGAGGTTACTGCCACCCAGCAAAGGGAGCATAGTTCTTCAGGCCCTCCTCTGCTTTCAGAATGTTCCTGCTAAATCCCATGGAACGCTGTGTACGAGACTTCACTGACTCATATGATCTAATGTCATTGCAACAGTCCTTCTTGGAAGTGCGGAAGTGAAGCTGATGCCACCCCTACTCCAGACTGAGTGAGAAGAGAGGAAGGAGGCTTCCCTGGAGTTCCTCACCCATGTGTTGGCTTCTCTGCTGCCCATGTCTTTGGAGCAGGATGGGTGTTATTTAGGACACTTGTGAAACAGGAGCCATTTTTCTGTCTCTGTCTTCACCGCTTCACTTCCCCAATGCCTCTTGGTTTCTGTCTGAGCTTGAAAGAGATTTAAAAACTGGTGAAAGCAGTGCTTCACTTCAGGCATTTCTGCCTTTGTGGGGGATCCCGTTACCCTGCACAGCAGTGCAGCTGCAGTTTCACCAGCACGATGCCCAGCTGTTGCATAATACAAGTCAGAGTAATTTCCCTTTCTTGCGTGCTCCATACCTCCATCCCCACACTTTGTTTGGGGCTCCGAGTCTCCCTGCTGAGCCACTCTGCTGCCTGCAGGCACCCTGGGGTGAGGTTGGTGAGCTCCTTGCTCCAAAGCTACAGCCTCAGGGCTCACACAAGGGGAAAAACCACAAAGAGATGAAAGATATAACTTTATCCAGAACAGATTGGCAAATGCTCCCATGGCAGCACTCAGCAGCTCTTTGTCTGCTTCTCTACATCTGTTTAGGACAGAAAAGAAGAGTAGCATTGCTGTCATTGCAAAGACCATTTGAGGTAGGCAGAATTTTAGCATGAAATTCTGATCTGGGCTTAATCCCTTGTCTGTCTCAGTTTCTTACCTGTAAAACATGGATATTAAAAAAAAAAAAGATTGCTATCAGTGTAGGTATGCTACTTACAAATCTGAGCAGCTTCATATTTGTTACTGTAGGCTGTTTCTCTGGCCTTGACTCCTGGTAAAATTCAAGTTAACAAACTTGTATCATGTATTTTGAAGCCTGCAAGCGGTCAGCAGTTTGGTTTTCCATCTGACCAGTATGGTGCCTAAGCTTTCCTGTGTTCATGTGTTATTTTGTTACTCAATCAATCACTTTTTCTCCCTGCAGAGTGTAACCTGCTCAAATAACTGTGATTATACATTCATAATTGCAAACTCAAAATAAAAGCCTAGAGCATATGGAAATGATCAGAATATGGTGTAATAGCAGCAATGCCATTTACTGTATATAATCAATTTAGCACACCAATAAATACAAACATATATAAACCTCTGACAAGCATACTATTCTTTTCTATAAAACTTTTCATTTAAATTCTGGTGCTATTGTTTTGGAATAAATTTTCTTGTCACAAATATATGGCTTTTTATTTGATTCAGTCTTATTGCATCATTAAAATATTGGTATCTTTTATGTTTTGCAAACATTTGTGGACACACCATTAACCAACATAAAACACAATGCAGTAACAAATGCCTGTTTTATGACTGCTGTCAGACTATATATTCTCTAATGGTCTAACATTATCAGCAATCTAAGCCTAAATTATCACAACTAAAAGTCTATGAAATACAAGACACATCTATAATCTCCAGAAGTCAATGTATTGAAACATTATAATTAAAGGTTCGGGCAATCAATTCAGACAAAAATGCAGTTTTGCAGAGGAATTTTTCATTCAAGCAGCAAAGAGGAAAAAGAAGGAAGCATCAAGTTATTATTGAAAAGATCACCCATATCCAAAGAAGATATAGTTTCTCTAGACATTTATGTACTGTCAGCAGAAGGAAAGAAAAAAAAAAAAGGTGAGCTAGAAAAAGAGAAAAGGAATTTTATAAACATGCAGTATTTATTTCTTTATCACTTTTATTGTAAATACTTTTTGATTAATGAAATTGTTCCATTACCTGTTTATTAAGATTGATTTGTGTTGTTCCCTGACACTTTTTATTTGGCCTGAGAATTTTACTGTGTCTATAGGAGCAGAAGAATTTAAGACAAGGATGATAAATGGCTAACAACATATGGTTCATTCTAAGTTGTGTGAAAATACCCTCTGTGCTGCTGGAGAATGCAAGTAATAACAGTGTATCAGCAACACTAGATTTAGATAGTGATAAAGTCGAAGGTGTTTTGTTGTCTGTGGCATGGTCAGCAGCCATCGGTGGTGAACACATACAAGGAATGAATTTGCCTTTTGCCTGATGACCATTTAAGTTTTTTTTTTCATCTCCTGTGTAAACCCTAGAAATGAACTTTTTATTTTGGTTGTCTTCTCTTCTAAAGGTGATGACAGGATCAATTTCATTGGCTTAGAATGACAATATTAATCACAAGGTCTGTCAAGATACATAATGGCAATATATATTGGAGAAGCGTCTTGGCAGAGACGCTTCTTATTATGAATCTCCCTTTTATTGTAGTCTTTGACAGGAACAATTTAAAGGGTAAAGAGAGTTCTAAAATCTCGGCATCACAGACAGACAATGTGGAGCAAAGAGAAGCAGGGAGGAAGAAAAGCAAACAAGTTTGAAAGAAAGTGTCCAGACTCTCAAATGCATTCCTAATCAAACAGCAAAGGAATCGTGATTTAGTGAGATTCTAAAGTATGCCATTTACTCTCCATCAAAAGGTTTGTGGGTTTTTTTTAACTTTCCTTTCTAAACTAAAAAGGTACAAGGCACACAAAAGTCTGCTACCTAAGATGGTTTTGAAATACAAAGGTTCTGTGTTTAGTTTACTTTTTGGATTAGATGTGTCAGTTCCAACAACCCCAACTAACCTATGCTCTCGCCTATCCTCTGTGCATCTTGTCCTTCTTACAGAGATTATACCTCATCTATTAGGCTCTTTTTAATTTTTGTTCCCACTGCTTCCACAGATTTTCTTCAAACACTGTCACTTTTGAAGATCTACATTCTTTGCCATTTGTTTATTGTCCTCTAATGAAAGTATTGGAGTTGTTTATGGAATACTAATTAAAGCCTCTTTACCCCTTTCCCTTTGGAAACGAAATGGAAACATTTTCCATTGACTCAAAGAAAAATAAGTGGCATGGAGCTGATTTATCTTATTCATATCGTAGTTTGCTAGACATCCTCTTTTCCCTATCTGCTTCCATTTTTAAGACTGTATGACAGTAATCAGAATTTGAGAAATATTTGTTCTCTATATGTTTATCTTTCCCTGATTAATTTAACAACAACAAAAAATTAATAAGTATTACTATTGTTTAATATTCCATACCTTCTTTTTCAACTCTCAGATCTTTGTAGTGATTTATAAAACTGTATTATGCTTCTTTCTATTCTGATCTTTTCTGTGGAATACAACATTACTTGGAAATTATAATAAGATTTATTGTAAAATGGGAGTGGGAATTTGTTTGTGAATAACAGTACAATTGTGCTGAAGTCTCTGGAGGTGCACTAGTTTTATCTGGCCTTAAAAATGTATAGTAACTTAGAAAGCTAAGTGCAGGATGATCCATTACAGTCTAATGAACTAATTCTTTTCCAGTTGTAATGAAAATAAAAACATAGCTGATATCTGTTTATGTAGGGAAACTACAGACATGACATCCAATATTCTCCTAGACTAGACACTTATAAACTGCATTTATGTAAACTCTCTTGAATTTGTTGGCTAATACCTGGTTGAGTAAGGACTGCTTACTCAAGAAAGGATTTTCAAGCTCAAGTCCTGCCTCAGTATTCTCTGCTTTAACCAGGCAATTATCTGACTCTCCTGAGCAGATTACAAATTATGCAAAACTATAAACAAGGTTGAGAGGGCAAGAGGAAAATAGAGGTAATGTATGAAGTATGCACTATGCTATTAGAATTCTTGAAAGCAGCACGACTTACAATTTGGATACAGCATAGTATTCTTGTGAAGATGAATACAAGATCCTTTACTAGCTTGAATATTGCATCTGAAACTTTAAAAATGGAAATAGAAAATAAATGGAGAAGAAGGAGAAGCACTGTGTGTGCTACATGCTAACTTGCACAATGGTTTTTGTAACTTAAAAAATAAAAATATGATATAGAAAAGCAGAAGTTGATTGATAAGGAAAAAATTGTTTTCCACTTCTTTTTTCCACAGATTCACAAGCTTCTCTTTGTGATGTTTTTCAAAGGGCTGTGGTTTATTCAGAGTAAAATTGAGTAGATGTGAATTTTGGGAAAGCAGTGATACTAACAAAAAAAAAAAAAAGTTTTTAGGATATGGCACTTACAGAAGCTTTTTTTTTATTATTAACTCCTGATGAATAAAAATGTTAGTATTTTTGTTTGAAATATTGCTGAAGAAAAATGAGATCTTTTACTAATCAATGAACTTCTTAAATTGGATACAAAGACAGAAACAGCTCTGAGAAGAATTAAACTGAACATACTACTGGTGGCTGATTACAGAGAGAAAAACAGATTTGTGAAAAGCTGGTAATGAAGAGCTTACCAAGGAATCTGCTGCAACTATGCTTAGGTTTAATCATCAGGCAGATGTGACTGGGGTTTTTTTTTCTTTCTTTTGGAACAAAATTATATCATTTCTTGAGCAACCGAAGCTCTAGTTGAACTCAGCTAAAGGTAGATTTGAGAAGAGAGTTTTGTCCTTTTTTTTTTTTCCATTTACTAATCCATTATATTTAATATAAACAGGTTTTGATAACTCATCTTGCCATCTTGCAACAGCAGAAACTTGCAGTAATTTCAGGAAGGGAAAGAATGATCTTCTTGTGGTGTTGGTCTTTTATGCTCTGAGTTAAAGGTAGCATTCATAAATGTTTAGAACAAAATAATTTTAATTTGTCCTGGACACTTTCTGTTGCAAGCAAAGTATTGCATGCATAAAATTGCATGCGTAAGATCTTCTAACACAAACCTACATGTTGTCACTTATATATTTTTTAAACTAGAGTTTTTGAGAAAAAGTGTAGGTTACTAATGCTTTTATTCAAGTGTAGGGAAGTCAGTTCAAAGACAATACTCTCCTAATTATTACAGTGTGGGGCAATTTATCTTTTTGGTGTGAACAGTTTTCCTTCATTAAATTTTGCTATTTCCAAGTGAAGTGCTCTCCTATGCAGGAAAAAATACAAATAGTTTAATCATAATTTGGTGGAATACTACTTTATTTGTCTACATTTCATTGTATTGTCTACGTAAAAATTGAGCATTACTTCAGTTGTTTGATACACAGAGTTAAGTTAGTCACACTACTTGGTCTGTATGCCTGATCCTCTTCATGGTATAATATCATTTCTGTTCCTTTTTTTTTGGTCACAAAAAAACAATCCAAAAGACTACTGAACAAATTTCATCCTCTTGCCTGAAATTATTTTTATGAACACTCTTCAAAACAGAGTTTTTCTTGAGACATGTTCCAATTGAGACATGAAACTTAAAACAAAACCAGCATGACTAGTTTGAATAAAAATTTTGTAAGAGTTTTTTTTGTGTTTCTCACCCACCTTGAGGATTTTTAAGTGCTATTACTTGAAAATGGTTCCTGATTTGACCCTCAGCCCTCTGCTCTGAAACAAAATATGAAAATGGAGAAGATATTCAGACTTACTGTTTCTGGAAGACTTTGTAAGCAATAAAACTACTATAGTTCTGCTGCATAGAGAAGAAGGATGTGGGCAACAGTGTCTCTGTTCTGCAGATGTGTTTCATTTGGACTTCGCTACTATTGGCTAAAACAGTTTTTGAAAGACCTGGAATATTAGAACAATTAGATCATTAGCTACTATAAGGAGCTTTCTTTCCTTCCCCTGCCCCCCCCCCCCGCCTAGTTTTATATCTTCTAGTTATTTACCATATCTTTTACGGACTGCATTACTGAAAAGTAGAAACAGGGTTTTTTAGAAATCGAACCGAATGCCTGTTTTATTCATATCTCTCTAGTAACAGATCTTTACTCCATGTGGGATCAACATACATTGCCACAAAACATATCTTAACCCCTACCATCCCAACTAAATAACATAGGAAGGCCTCAGTATGACACTCCCAAATGACATATCATGAGTGACTACACTTGTATCATCTCTGACAAAAATTATCTGATTTTAACCTAGCTATCACACTAAACCTTATTAACATTTATGAGTACAAAATGATAAGAGGAAGATCTTTGGGATCTGGAGTGAATATTATATCGTATGCACTAGCATTTACAGTAAGAAAATGTGTCTTTATCTGGTTAAGCGCTGGAAGGTACTGCATTTCTTAAAGGAAAGTCAGTACAGCCAAATGCTGTACTGGCAAGCTGCCTTCTTGTGATATATGTGTAGGGTCATTACATGTGCATTTAAACTTATTTTTAGAGGCTCATTATGATTCACTTTAAAAAGCAAAGAGAAAAAATAAAAGCAATTCTCTTAACAGACACTAGTAGTATTTTTTAGTTTAGACAGTATTTTGTAAAGTGTTCACATACAATTATTTTGAGTTTTATTATTATATATTATTTACTTTCATTTAAATTATATTTTGATGGCTTAATTTTCTTTAGCTATTCTGTTTTAATATATGGATTGAGTTGTATTGGATTTTAAAATATTTTATTTCAAAGTACTGGATTTCATGTATTGCTCTGCTGGATTTTCACATTGCTATATTTAATGCACAGTTCGTTCTGCTTCTGTGCGTGTAAAATACTCTGGCTGTTTGTAAGGTTTATATTTCATAGAATGAAGACGGGAAAGATTGGATGAAGAGAGACTGATGACTCTTTTTTTTTCTTCAAATTGATACTGGGAAAAAATGGTTTATTTCTTTCAGGTCTGTAGTTGCTCCTGAAAGCATGACGCTCCTTGAGGACTTCGAATTTTCTCTGAAATGGTACTTTTTGCATAGGTTTCTCACTATAAACTGTGTGCTTGTAATGTGGGGTTTCTTCTGTGGCTGTCATTATGTCTAGACTTTTTGCTGTCATAGACTTTTTGTGAGGATTCTGTAGAAGAATGGCTTATATGCCACTGACTGTTATTGCACAGTAGACAAAACTAAATAACTAACTATTAATATCACTGTAATATGGTGATCTGGCACTCTGACACTACAGTTTGAGAAAAGGCTTATACTTTTTTTTTCTGTTTTCAGTTGTACCTATATATTCCCGTGACAAACAGTACTCAGCTATAAAAGGACAAATCAATATCACATCAAAATTTGTTTTTCTGAAGGAGAAAAACACATCCATGCTCCTCCACTAACCTTCAAATACTCTAAAAGTCTGTCCAATGAAAATGGTGCTCTGTAAAATTTTAAGCTGTAGTACTCAGTTTTGTATTCATCCATGTTAACTTATATTATGTAAAAGGAGGTTAGGTGCCACTCCATTTCAATTGGATTGTAAACGAAACCTTTTAATGCTGATTACATTTCAAGGATTGTGAAGGGAGAAAGATTCTAACTTGATGAACTCTAATATCAAACAAGGTTTTTTTTTTTTTCAATAATTCTCTAGAAAGTTATGAACAATTTTCCTATTTGCTACCAGAAATGAAGCATTAAACACTAGAAAATTAACTTTGTCTTTTTGTTAGAGAGAGAGAATGCTTTGAGTTTGTTATTTTATACAACAAAGGAGTAGCACATTACAGAGTATAATCTCTGTCCTCTATTCTGTTATGAATTTAATTAAACTTGTCAAAATAACTTTTTATGAACAAATCCAGTTTTTTTTTATTTTATCATTTTTACTATTTATACATTGACTTGAGTTTTTACCCTTACGTTTCTTAAAGTTTTATTTTATTTAAGAGTGCAGCATGTCCATCTCTGAATAACTTGCCTCCTAAAAAGTGAAAAAAAAAATTTCTAATATAATGCGAATTTGGAATCTAATTATAATAACTGAATGACTATGATAAATTAAAAATATTCCATGAGCCATATCCTAGTTGCTAGTGTGAAGGTTCACTTTTAGAGTATTTCTTACAAAGAATTAATCTACTGAACTGCTTGACGGGATGACAGCACCTACGGTCTGAAAGACTCAATAAGGTTCCATGAGTACAGGTGCCTACAACACCTGAGAGAGCTGTAAGACTGAAGCCATAAATTGAGAATTTCAGTCTCTAGACCTTTTAAGAGACACTGATCACTTTGATCTTTAACATAATTGAATCAGATTTTCTGTCTCTTTTCTATTTTAACAGTTTATGGGCATTTGCTTTATTTTTTTCTTCAGTTGCACATTTACAGGTGTTGAGAATGTGGTCAACAACATTATAAAGAGAAACAGAAGTCTCATATTTCAAAAGTGTGAGCAGAACTTCCCCAATAGAGATGCCTTATTCCAGGCACTTAAATTCATAGTTCAAGAGATACCACCTGTGGACTACAAAAGGGCCATTTTGATCACTGTGAAGTTCACAGATTTGATGAGAGATGTTGAAGAAAAGCCAACAAGAGAAAATTGAAAAAACTTGGTCACTTAGCTGCATTTCTTCTAGTCAATGATTCCATGAAAAACCCAAGCATCTGCCATCAGGGAGACAGTGGGAGTTACAAATTCAGCTTACTGAGTCATTAACTCTAAGGATCCCTCCCTCCCCTTTTGTAAACCTAAGGACTTGGTATAATTTAAGTAACGTGGGAGGTTTCAAAAGAATAAAAAAGATGTGTAATGCTCTGTTACACAAAGGATTGGGAGAAATGTTCTTGGAGTAATATTCAGGTTTTTTATTCAGGTGGAAGAAACAAACCTCTCTGTGGGGCTAGCTGCTTGGTCTGTAGTTTTATCTGAAACTTGTCGTATCTAAAACTCCTCAGTCAGATAAATTGAGTGGCTGGAGAGGTTATGGACGGATCAGGGATTGCAGAGAAGCAGTAGAAACAGGATGGCTCTACACAAGGAAAGAACAGAGGTGCTCTGGCAGTATAAGCTTGAGAAAATCTGAGATGCAATTTTTGAGTCAAGTGTTGCCTGAAAAAGAAGCTTTTATCTGTGGGAAAAATCAACTGTCACCTATCAGAGATCTGGGAATTCAGATGTGCTCTGTAAGTAAACAGGAGTTTATCTAAGAAACACCTTGACAGAATCAGTGTCTCCTATCACAGCAAGCTGCAAATCTGTTAGATTTGGCTGTTCACTCACATCAAAGAAAGGCAACAGCATGGCTATAAGTGGTAAAACCTCTTATTTTAGATTTTTTCTAATCTACATGTAAGATCAAAGTACTCAGTACTTTTGGTTCAAACTTACATTACTGTTAATCTTTTTATTTACTGGAAAATGACAGTTTCTGCTTTATTCAAACAACTCATTTCACACCATGTCATTTTTATCAATGAGGAATATTATTTGTGTATGTAGAGGTAATTTTATAAAAGATAATGAAAAGTGTCCCATGTTGTCCTTAGCCTATATTCACGCATACAAAGATTACTCAAATGCATCATGCAGTGATCACTGAGCATTTGAACATTCCTGTAATACCTTCAGCTGCTTCAGTCAGCTTGCCAGAGTGGGATTTTTTTTTTCCAGACAGTTTGATGGTCTGATTTTACCCTTAAAGGGAATCAACAGACAAATGGCAGTGAACTAACAGTCTTGAAAAAAGTACATGTTCATCAAAGTCATTCTGGTAAACAAATTGTGGCAGCTCTATTAATCATGTCAGTTTTATGCTCCCTCCTTCCTCCCTTCCCCCTGTTCAGTTTAGTTGTCACATGCATGTTTGCCTTATGTCAGCACCAGGATATTAGAATGAAGATAGACAAACCAATACAGAACTATTTAAGTAATCCACCTGAACCACGCATCCTGTATGTCTCGTGGTTAGTAAGGCAAACTGTTACATATCAGTGAATGAGGACTGAGCCATTTTTTTCCACTAATCTGATTAAAAAAAAAAAAACAAAACAACAATTATTTTTATTTCTGAGCTGGTTTAGAAGCTGCATGTTAAGCTGTAGCTTCAGTCTACGTGAAGTTTTCTGTGACTGCTGTCTATGCGCAGAAGTTGTGATTTTATTTTATGCCTGCAAATTTGCATGACTAGGTAACCACATAATTTCACACGTGGAAATAGAGTTCCCATAAAATCTTACCATCCGTGCACACGGAAGCATTTGTGGGAAATTGCACGCTCATTTCACAGTCTACACTCCTTTTTTGAAATTAGCTATGTGACAGTAAGATTGTTTCCAGATCTGTAAGTTTTTCATTTCTATAAGAATACTGTGACTAAAATCAGAAAATAAATCTGTGGCTTTTTCTTTATGCTTTCACATTTTTCTATTTTGCTATGAAAACAAAACAAAAAAGCCTTAAGTAGAACTTCTGGGAGAAACCCCACATGTATCACCATCTGTTTTCTTGCTAGCTATTTTTTCCTAGCAGTTAGGGTGGCTTCTTTAGCTTTTACCAATTGCCAGGCTCAGGTCTTCCGCCTTGAGGAGCTGCACACCTTGCAGACAGATGTGGATATGTAAGAATAAGAACGACTCTCCCTCCCTTGCTCCCTACCTCACTTCTGTATGCGTACTCCCATCCACACGCACAAGTATTTACAAGGGGAAGCCTTGTACAACTTTTTAACTTTGCTCCATTAGGTCCAGTGTAGGAGCTGTTGGCATAGCACAGCAAAGAGCGATTTCACCAGGCAGTGATCTTGTGAGCGGTAGAAATGAACATTTCTGAGCAGTGGCCTGAGCATTAATAATTCAATGACTGTAGAACTGCAGGCAGCAAAGCTTATTTCACCTCATGCTGTAACTTGTGAGCTCCTTTAGGACACGGTTAAGCATGTGCGAGCAGACAATAAATTGAACATTGTGCAACTGCTGTTTGACCTCCATATATTTTGGCGTGTCGAGAAGTCTTCTAACGTGTATTAGTGGGGGTCAGGCACAAACCCTATCTCCATTTGATGAGCTGGCTCTCTTAGGTTAAATGGTAAATTTTGCAAATATTTAAATGGAAAAAAGACTCTAACGTACAAGTGAAACCCATTTCGGAGTGACACTGCTTACCTTTTTAAACATCTAGTTTGCGGTAGAGGTTTTCCACTTCCTCTCCCGCTGTCTTAAGTGAATGTTGGCTCCAATATAAGTAGTGCTAGATATGGGTGCTTTAGCAAAGAAACACAAGCAGAATACCAGAAGTTTCCGGTGTACTTGAGACAAATGGATTCAGCACAGCTATGCAACACTTCTTGGATATTTTCTATTAGAAGTATACAGCAAGGAACAATGGGAATGGCAGATTGACAGCAGAGGAAAAATATGAAAATCAATACGATTCTTACTGGTTTAATATTACACAAAGGACTGACTTTTTCAGCAGAGATACTTTTAATACATAAAATATTTTTAATACATAAAAATATGTATTACTCAGTCTAGCAGTGGTATGTTAACACAGTACTTTTTTTTTTTCCTGAGAAAATATGAAAAGATGTACTTCCTTGCAAAGTTTAGCTAGAACTGTAGCTGGACCAATGCTTTTGGTTAATGGTTTTTACAGTATGCATATAAGCACTTTGGTATGGGAAAAAAATCCACAGTTCAAACCAGCAACTTGATTTTGTATGTCACCTTATTTTAAGGAAACTATAGTTATAAGAGAGCAAACATAGAAATAGCTAAGGACATGACTATCATTCCTGCTCAAAAATCTTTACACTGCTCCAGTACTAAGTGACAATTAGCTTGATGTGCTTCAAGATGTGAAGAAACAAAAGTGTTTGCAATTTGGGTTAAAAATGATGATAATTATTTAAGGCAGGCTCTGATTTAAAGGAGTGCAGTCGTGGTATTCATGTCCAAATCTATTTAGCATTCTGTAGTTGGGGCTTGTCTCTATTAAAAGCTTTACTGATACTGTCAGCTGTGATGCTGTTGAGTAGAAGTTAATGCCTGAATAAAAGTTTGAAAGGTAACTCAGCTGACTTTAATCAGTTTATTGATTCCAAGCTATATAAAAGTAACCAATTAGTATTACAAAAGATATGACTGGAATAGCAATGTATTGGAGTATGCTGCTGCCATTTTCAACAGTGCAAATCTAGCCTGACAAATTAGTTACACATTTTTATACTTTATTAATCTGTTACAGAGCATTTACAGCGTTACTTTATTTACACCTTTTTGTTTTAAAAGCAACAGAATATCAGCAAGATGTCGGTTAGCAGGATCAGTTTTATAATATTTCATCTGGCATTCTTAAATATCAAATACAATGTATACACAACAAATGAATCCTCTAGGCACCAAATCTACTACTTATACTGTGCCCTCAATAAAGGAGAAAAAATGGAACTTAGTTTATGAACTGTTAGGGTATTAGACTAAACTAGGGGAACTTCAGCTAAATCCCAAACACAATGAAGGTCCCAGAAAAGCTTGATTCAAAACTTTAAAAAATGTTAAAAATTATATTTTAAATACAGTAGTAAGTAATTAGGATTAGGGATTAAATAATCCCATTAATAGTACAGGCCAGTAATATAAAACATAATGGTAAGAGAGTCAAAGTCAGAAATTCTGATGAAAGTACTTTTTTTTAAAGAATCCTCATTTAACTTTCTGAAGACACCATCTCTGACAAAATAAGGATGGCAACTATTGATGAGGCAGCAGTATGTCTGATGAGCAGAATCACTGCTTCTAGCTTATAGACTGGTATTTCACCCAGACAAGATGTTGCAACATTTAGGGTAAGAACTTCGGCTTCATGGAGTATACTTGTAGAGTCTGCAAACTGCTTGCTCTAGTTTTAAGGATGTGTGAATAACATGAAAAAATGTTTAGTGCTCAGAATTAAAATTGGCTCCAGAGAGTTACTGGCTTCTTATGTCATTGTTCAGAAATTTGTTTTAAGGCCCTTTTCTTTCTTACAGATTCCTCTGATTATTGGTCACTCCCACTGAATATAGGAGTAGACATAACTCATAAACACCAAGAGGACACTTGAAAGCCCTGTTTTCTTTTTATAGAGTGGGAGTGCAAAGAACATTGACTGACTTTTAACAATAATAAAGGAAAAGTAGAAACTTTTTAATAGGCTGAAACATAAAAAAGGTGCTAGAACATTTGGATGCTTCACGGACCAGCAAACTACCAGAACCATACTGTATTATCCAAATGATGTTTTAAAAAATTCTACAAAAGGGTCAAACCTGCAAAAGTCCTACTCAGTCACTGCCTAATGTGGGAGGCAGTGTAAAATTGAGAGGACATTGTGCTTTCGGAGTTTTATAGGCCCTCATGTTTTGTTTATCTATGGACCTGGGAGCATCTTAGTCCCAATGGCATTGAGCAGCTTGGAGCCTGATTCCTAGCCAAACCCCACTGTGATTCAGAGGATTCATTCCTAAGGAGCTTCGTCAGCTAAGTGTTCCCAAACCATCCATAAGGGATCAATATGTTGTGTGTGCTCCCTCCCCACACTCAAAAGTATTGCAATGAGGATGCCTCTTGCTCTTTTCTTCTAGATGGCATCTACATTGTCTTACTAACGAGACCCACACGGTTCCCTCAGGGTTAGGTTCCCTGGCCTTCTGTTGTGGCCTTGACCCGTGTGTACTATGTGTCCGGTGCTGGGAACCCTGCGGAGGTGAGAACTTCAGATCCAGCCTTGTAGCACCCTCCTACATAGCTTCATGCCATCTCAGGAAATCCCTTTCTCCCCAGATTTCCCCTTTGAGGAATGAGATATCTAGACTCATCATTGAGCACACATAAAAACCTCCACGCTGTCAGGTCTTCTTAAAACTCTCACTGCTCAGGTAGTCTTCCTGCCTGAAGAGTTGGTCTGTACAGTTTGCACCTTCCAAATTTGTCTACTGCATCTTGTATCTGGATGACATAAGCTAATCACAATTTAATGACGATTATATGCCTTGAATGCCTACTGTACACAGTCCTGGCCACTGTTTGATTGGCCCTGTCCTGGTAAAGCTGTTTTCAGCAGGTCCCAGCATCTCCTATCCCCAATGTGTACAGTCAGGCAGGAAAACAGATATAAGCTTTATTTGTATGTTTAAAAAAAACAACCCCAAACCAAACAAACAAGAAAAAAAGAGGCAGGAAAACATATATAAGATTTATATGCATGTTTAAAAAAAAAAAACAAGCAAACAAGAAAAAAGTGTTTGCTTTAAAGAACCTATTTTGGCTTGCCCATTTCCCCAGCCCATGCTCCGCAGTTGCAATGTAGACATGAGGCAGAGAGGAAAATTACCTTGATATCAGAGATGTACAGGGCTTACATAGTTTGATCTGGAAACACATACCTTAACACAGTTCAGGGCAGCGGGGTTTGTTCTAGCAAGCTATTGTGGTTTCTTAGGGATAGAAAACCCCACAAGAAATCCATCGTTCTGCCTTTCCCTGGTGACTACATTGGTGGACTCCAGCATGTTGAAGTATTCATTGCCTTTGTGTGTTATCTCCCACACTTGGCTTCTGCACATAGCTCCAGATTCAGGAAGGATGAGGTTGTTGGAGTACCATTGGAAAAAGGGCTTCTCAGGGAACCTTTAAAGGTGCAAATCACCCCTGGGGACATTGCATATTGCAATATTATATCTAGGACATAACTCAGGTGCTGTGCAGCTGGTGCTTGAAGGTGGTTTCTGGTATTTTCATTTTGCCTGAAGTGCTCACGAATGATTTAGCTATTTGCTCTTTTGTATTTGGTGCACAGGTTTATCTTAGAAAAGACCTTCCGAGGCAGCCTGAGGCCATTTACAAAGCCAGTTTTTAGACGGACTCATCCTGAGATGAGGTACAAGGTTGGTAGGCAAAAGCGGAAGCCTGATTATGAAAAGATCCATGAAAAGATTTGGGTTAATGTTTTTTTTTCTTTACATTTTTCCCACTAGAGGGTGAGTTGTTCCACGTCAAACTGAGGTGTCTGAGCAGAGACTCCTTTAGCCAGGCTGAAAGGACAGAGTGGACTGCATACTTCTTGGAGATTCATTGCTGGTTCCAGCCAAAACTATTGGCAAGGAGATACAGGTAACTGGGGAACCATCATTGACTATGCAATCTGATTTTCACACCTTGGAGCCTTAACAGTGTGGAGCTGATTGCTCTTTTGGTGCATATTTTCAAGCAGGTCAGGAGTCAGTATCTGTCTTTTCCAATGCCTGCTGTAGCTGCTATAAGATTTTAGCACGTTTATGTCACAGGAATTTTGCCTGTTCTCTTTCCATGACATTTGTGGGTGAGAATAACAGGATGCATTATCTAGGACAATGATAATATGCTCATCAAAGATAAAGGGTGTCATCACATCTTGTCTCCTGCTCAGTGGTGGCAGAAATAAGCCCCTGTTGTCAAATCCCTCCTGTCTCGTGGTTAGTGGTTAGGACAGCTTGTTGGATACCTGAAGATACTCTTATCTGATTTTCAAAGCTCTGAAGTAGATTTATTAATACAAGAAATTCACACACTCACTGAGAGGCAAAGTGTTCACATCTATATGAAACTGATTGAACACTGCTTTCTATTTCTGACCTAGGCAGACTCCAGAAGCAAGCTCTTGGTTCAGGTATGTTGTTTTGATATCTATGGCATTGAAGTTGTTCCTTCATGCAGGTAATATCAGGAATTATGTGTCAGAAAGCATTGAATAAGCAGTTGTATTGTTTCACTCAGAACCACTGCACTTCTGAGACTAAGAGTATGTTACTAGCTTTGTGTAACCACTTTCATGAGTGGAGTATCCAAATATATTGTTTTTTATTTATTAATGATCTAGAAAAAAAGGCATAATTAGAGAAGAGGCCAATATAAAAAAGAAATTGAATTAGACTAGTAATACTTAGACTAATCAAGATACAATAAGAATTGTAAAAAACAGAGTAAATAAAGCACAGTACCAATTTAACTGCCCCTAAATGCTGAAATGGAACAGTCTGAATGAATTCTGCCAATCTTAAATACAGTGCTGGCATTCAGGAAAGTAAACCTTGGCATCAGTTCAGTTTGCCTCAATGACAGTCTCATCTCAGTCTACAGCTATAGTGAAACCAGTGAAGAAAAAGCTGCAAAAAAAAATAGGGGGAAAAAATCACAATGTTATTGTAGTGCCAATAATAGCAACTGGCAATACGCCCTCAATTGTGTTCCATTTTGGATATGAGATTCTATTAAAAATACTTCTGATATATAAAAAATATTTTTGATGCATATATCAGAAATTTTGCAGCTGGAAAAATAAAATTATTAAAGAAATTGTGAGACTTTGAAGAGGATGTCAAGCACCAGAATGAGAAAGTAAAGACAACAAAAGTTAACTTGTTTCTGATTATGAGAGAAGGGATTGTTTAAATCATTTAAAAGTTGCAAATTTTCACAAGAAAAGAAAAATATTTTACAATGTATAATCTCTTTCTGGAATTAATTGGTACAAAATACTGTTGCTTTCAAAATCCCACCATAATTTTTAAAAGTTTATATATATTTGGACAGTAAGAAGCAAAATTAAACAAAAGAGTTTAAGATCAAATGTGAGGATTCTGTAACAGAATGAAAGTCAATTACTTTCTAAGAAGTTAAGAGGTATTGTCTCCCATTATTGACACTTTTTTGCACATTTCAGAGGACCTTATGCCCTTTTGTGGAATATCTGGCACTGGCCACAGTTGGATCAGGATGCAGGATCTCTCATTCAACCCAGTCAAAATTTCTACATTTTAAAATGAGAATTATACTCTTAACAGTGCTCCTCAACAGGTTATTGTAGAATCTTGATACTTTTTGAAGAGTGTCCACGTATGCCTGATTTGTGTCTAACTTACGCAGAATAAAGAACATGTAGTGCAGGAAAAAAATATGTGAACATAAATGGCACAGACAGCAGTGGCAGTTCTCTCTCCCACTAATGGAGGGCTGAAATCAAAAGCAGAAAAATGTCTTACTTTATGTGGGGACCCTGTGACTGAGCAGAGATCTGTGTTATGATCTGCTGACCTGTCTTCTGTAGGTTTAGCCTGGTCTGCAGGTAGCTCTCGCTTGGCCTTTCAATGCAACGTAATTGATCGTTAACTGATCTGGATGATTTCAGTCTTTTTTTTTTCTTATTCCCGGTGTTTTTTATTTTTATTTTCAGTACTTCTAGGTAACTCAAATAAGAAGTTTTTCTAATCCTCTCTGCCTGATCATGCTTCCCCTCTGGCATTTAGTATATTTTTGACAGCACATTTTTCTTGTTCCAAATCTGAATTAAGTTTTTAGGGATTTCTTTGGTAATACAGCCAGGAAATGAACCAGAGCAAAATGCCCTCTTTGATAACCAAAGTTCCCATAAGAGACGCTTTCTCCTTGTAGTCAATATAATCTTATTAAAACATGAAAATCTAACATTACTCAAATGTTTATGAATGTTGCAGTGAAATGCCTGAAAATATATTTACACTGGAGCTCACAAGTTGAATTCTACTGCAATTTAAGAATTTGCTTTGTCTTGTGTTATAATCCAGATACTGAGATTTTGGGAATTGGAATTTCTAACAGAAGAAAATAAATTATTTTTTTTTTTTGTGAAATGAAGTAAAAAGGCATGCGAAAAAAGTACCTTTTCATCGCCATTTCACTTTTATGCTGACTTGTTGGCAGGCATAATGTTATACTGAGTCACATGACAATTTTAAGAGCAAGATGAGACATTTTCCCCAGGAGAAAAAAAAAGTTAACAAAATTGGTAAAAAATGATGGTGATTTAAGTTTTCAGAGTATGCTCTGTAAGCTCCCTTGCTTTCTGCCATATCTGTAATTTGGATTAGCCGCCAGAAAGTGCATCCTTGGATAGCAGAAAAGTGCCAGCAAGACTCAGGGAGAAAGCTCTACAAATTGTTAGCTCACCTCTGAGCTCTGGTGTGGATCATAGGATCAAAAGTCATTACAATACATGCTTTGTTTGCTGTCGTATGAATGAAAACTAAGTTTAATGTGCAGAATGTTTGGTGGCTGGATTTTCACACATGGAGTTGAAGAGGCTTGTTCACATTTCTGAGTAACATTTTCAGGGAGGTTGTGTTTCTTTGGAAGTATCCCCATATTTGTGGGTTTGCAAGTTTAGGTCTTCACTAATACACTAATGAATATGGGTAATTTAAAAATAACTGCCCTTGCCTGAGCAGAGACCAAGCAAAAATGCAAACGTTTCCATTTCCAGTGGCTGTGCGAGGCTTTAGATTTTGACGTATTTTACTGGAAAAATTTCTGGTGAGACTGATTCTCAAAATCACTCAGTACTGTGCCGACTGTGCTCATCTTTGAATTAGTGGTACAAAAAGCAGACCAATCCCTAATACTTCAAAAGTTTATTCTAAGAATTCACTAGGTGTTAAATGCTGATGAGTGGTCCAGGCTACACTGAGAATTATCTCCTCAGTTGCAAATTAAGCCACATGCATGACTTAATGGTACCTTCAGAGTTGTAATTAGGGATGGGGGGAATGAGAATATTTATAGCTGTTCAAATGATGAATGCACATGTTGAAATAATGGTAATAAGTTCTGTAAAAATAAATTGGCATCAGACAAAACAATATGGACAAAAGAATACAAAATAATCAAAAGTGCTCAAAAGCAGATCTGGGTCAATTGTTTTTTTTTCTAATCCTCACAGCAACAATGAAGCCTTCTTGACTTTAACTTGTGATGAAATACCAACCTGTAAAACCTCTGTGAACTGATTAGAAAAAGGAAAATCAAATACTATCAGTATAATAATATTAATTCTTTAAAAATACCCTGATACTTCAACATGAGAGGGATATTCATGTGAAAAGCAAACCTTTTATTTTGATGATATTTGTAAAAAGAAACTTTTAGGCAATTCCAAATGCTTTTGTTTTGTTTTGTTTTTGCAAGCTAGTATGTTAAAAAAAATGCCCCTCTGATCAGAATAGTTTGAGTAATGCTTTTAATCTCCCAGAATGTTGTATTGTCTTAATATCCTGACCAGGTGACACAAGAAGCATTTGGATGGAGGATGAGCAGGGACAGCACTCTTTAGCTTTGCTGGTCATTCTATCAGCATCCATCTGTTGCTGATCTATCAGCAACCAACTGTATTGGAACAGCTCAGTGTCACAGGTTAGTAGGTGTGCATCACATAGGGAATGTAGTGGCTACTAAAATCAGGTAGGTGGATGATAGCTTTTTATTTTCTGCTATACAGTGGTGGAGATAGAAATCCAGCTGATAGGGGAAAAATTTTGGGGGAACAAATAGTCCTTTGTTTTTTAAGTTTTTTCCCCCCACTTTTAATGTCATTTTTATGTTATCAGCTTATCTGCAGTTGAGGTCTGTAAGAAACAGGAAAACCAGCTATTACCAGACCAAGGGGATTTTGAGCACAAAGACTACTAATTTATAAGACAGATGCATAATTAATAGAGATTCATATCTCCAGGCTATGATTCAGATCTTAGAGACTTTGAATAATTCTTTTGCCCTTTCTTAATTGACCCCAGAAGAAAGTTAAGAGTACACATGCCTAGTATGAACTTTTCAAGTCAAATAAATTAAAGCTGGGCAGGATGAGCATGGGTCCAAATACCCAGAATATGAAATAGCAAAGCTTTTGAAAGCAGAGTGCTCTGTAACTGCAGGTGCTTCTCGGCTGAGCTGTGAAACTATTTTGCTTTGTTTTCTATACTCTGCATGCTGTGTGTGGGGTTTGTTATTGTTCTCTGTGCGCTAACTACTGCTACAAGGTAACAGAGTCTAAATAATAAAAGCAATCAAACAGCATTCTTTTGGATATCTGAAAGTTAAAACTCTTCTTGGCTCATCGGAAACAGATTAATTTGTTTCTGTCTGGAACATCTCTGAGTAAATTCTTTTGGTTTTGGATTACTACTTTAGATTGCATTATTTGCACACAAAAGATCTCCGGGCAACTTCCTTCAGTTCTACCCCACAACCAGTTTAAATCAATAGGAGCAAGGACTTACTGCTGGGCTCTGAGATACAATTAGTAGAACCTGAGTTCCTAGGCCGCCTAGAACCTCTTTTAAAAAATATCTCCCTTTGTCTTTAGTTGTGAGAGGTAATCATCTTCTATCCATAAGATTACCTTTTTTCTTAAGAAACATGCCCATATAAGTCACACATCAATCACGGCCTAAGGCTGGTGAGGAAGTGAACTCTGTCTTCTTTTTGCTAGAGGAAGGAGTTACTGAACAGTTGGCTCAACTATGGTCCCAGAGAAACAAGGGAACAAATAATCAAACACATTGCGTGCAAGCACGTCAAAGGCAATAACCTGTTAAGTCACAACTAGCATAAATTGTCAAACTAGCCCAGTATTTCCTAGCATTAGAATCCTCTGACATAAAAGGGAGGGCTCCCCTGGTTTTGTGTCGTTTCATGAAGATGGATCTTCACCTGGCTGGCAGTTCTGCAGAAAAGAGCCTAGGAACTAGAATGGACAACAAACTGAGCATGTATTCTCAATGTTAAACTCCTGCCAAAAAAATTTTTTAAAAAAGCAAACACTGTATCAGGATGTATAAACATGAGTATTATATGTAAACCAGCTGCTCTGCTGAATACTGGCCTCAGCTGGAGCAGTACTGCATCCAATTAGAGGCACTATATTTCCAGAAGTTTGTGGACCAAAAGAAGCAGAGCAAAAAGATTGATCAGAAACCCAGAAAATGTGGCTTTAAAGAAAGAATGGGCATGGTGGAGTACAATGAACAGAAAACTGAGTAAGTTTTCAAATATGTTAAAGGCTGCTGCAAAGGTGAGGTTTGCAAAATGTTCTCCAGGCATTATTTAGACCATTGATCCATCTACCACCTTAGGCTCCCCCTCACTAAACAAAACCACAACAGATCTTTAGGGTGAGAAATAGCATGCTAACATGCAGCTAGGAAGATTTAGGTTAGACATGAGAAAAGATTTTCTATCAATAAGGATAATTACATGGTGGAAGAGATTTCTAAGGGGAGCTAAGGAGTCTCAATTGCTGGAAGTTTTTAAGAAAACATCAGACAAACATCTGCCAGGAATGGTTTAGGTATAGTCGATTCCGCCTTTAGACTAGTTGACCTCTCTACTAACTCTGTGATCATGACTGTTTATCCTGCGTGATTTGTAAGATACTGGTTTAAAGGTGATAAGGTCAAATGTGGTGGATATATTGATTTCCCACTGTCACTGGCTGAGCTGGGAGCTGGTTGGGGAAATGATGAGCTAAATTTACCAGCAGTCGGAGAAGACAGTGGAAGAGAGCAGAGTCTGAGATGAGTACTAAGGGTAATTTCCTTTTCCTCTCTTGACCTCTTGTTTGAACTTAGCTGATGGACTTGCCATCTGTACCTGCTTCTTAAAGGAGCATGCCTTCACCCGTGTGCTGTAAGAAATGGCATTTCCAAGTTCAGAACTGATCACTTCAAGTGGGCAAAACAGCAGAGTAAGAATGTAGCAGGGAAATAGCTGTTACGGATCCAAATTCCAGTAAGACAGAAGAGAGAGACATAAAATAGTAGTTGACTATCACAGCAATTTAAGTTACAACAGAAGGTCATTGGAACCTTGGTGGAAGTGGGAACAAGCTGAATTTGGGATCTGCAGTCAAAGATACGAAGCTGGCATCTTACAGTCCAAATTATGAGACGTTGTACCGTATGGTCAAACTGTATTTTCAAACTACGTGCATTGCCCAAATATAAGAACCCTCCAGTAATGCATTAAGTGGGGTGATTTATATCTGCCAGAGAGGTTTGTTCTTTTGATCATTCCTTTTCTTGAGGGGCACTGTATTGTTCTGGTTTAGGAGTTTTTGAAACGGTATGACTGATTAAAAAAATGTTTCCCAACACATGACTTTGATATTCATGTTTCATTCCCAGGAAATCTTTAGGATTTATCAGTCCAGCCATGTAAAGCTAGTGAGTTTTCACTTGGCCAGTTTTGCTTTTTTATTTTAAATGATTCTATGACTACACAGAGTCTACCCTAACTCTAAAAATCACAATTTTTTGGGTCAGAAGTGTGGCAATTTTTACTTTTAAATACTTCATGACCACCAGTACTTACTAGTTATGTATTATCTAAATGTAGGAAAAGTCTAAGAAAGGTAGGAAAACAGTTTTCCCTTTGTTAGGAACTTTTATTTTTAAAATATGAAAGCTACTGCATTTTTCCCAGCTTCTCTGTTAAAGAAATGGTACTTATATTCTGTAGTTCATGGGTTGTCTCCTTATGCTGTGGATGAACAGTCTCTGTGGAGCTATGCAAGCTGACATCAGCTGAAGTCTTTTAATCTATGATCAGAGAAGTTCAGCCATTTCTGGACTAGGACTTCTAGGACTTCTTTCAGTCCTAGAAGAAGGACTTCAAAATTGGGTCCAGTCTTTCAAAACTGTGGGTTGCTACTGACTTTACATGTACCTAATCTTTTGCCTAATAACAACCAAAGATTGGGTTCATTTTATTAGTGTTTACAATAAGAATTACAGATGGACTTTCATATCAGATCTAAATATTGGGTACTAAGCATTAGCAAAAGATGAATTTTGTCACATTTCTATTAATGACTGTGTGATTAATAATTTCTGGCACATTTTATGTCCATCCTAAGATGTTTAAAAATAGTGCTTTTCACCCATCATTCAAACTTTACTTTTGTCAAAAACAAATTTGCTGAATTAGCTACTTTTACCTTGTTTCCCTTTACTTCATACACACACTGCACATCGTCTAAAGACCTTTTATTCTTCCTCAGGTTTTCAGAATTCATATGCTTGGATTCTGATGCTCCTGCTGGTTTAAAGAAGAAATGCAACACCAATAAATTATAATAAATTGTCAGTCTCAACGGGTCTGTGACCTTCAGTCAGTAGGGGGTTATGTGCAACACTTCATTTCCCCTTCTTTTAGCTCTGGCTGTTTCCCTTGCTGTTAGGCAGTTTCCTTGATTTATGGGTGGGCCACCAGCAGGACATCTCACCTGCAAAAATAGTTCACACTGTGTTGTTTATTGTACTAAGTAGGCTTCATGCTGGCTGAGGGTTTTTACAAGGGAAAGGAGCTGCTGTCAGTCTTTCCATCATTTGAGCAAAGCTGGCTCCAAAGTTCTCTCAAATTTCTACATGAAGTCCAGGAGCAAGAAGCCAGAGCAAGCTATTGGCCCTTCTTCAGCGCATCAGTCTCTTTCAGCTTTTTTGACCAGAAGTCCAACAGAAGATGAGAACAAAATTAATGAAAAACAGGGATTTTTTTTTTTTAAATCCACTCTTAATTTAGAGCAAAGATTTAATGCTGCCCACATAATTTTCAATACCTGATTTTTCCCCATATTAAATTATTACCTGCTGTGTGACACATTGGCATTTATTGTGATTTAAACAAAAGTTTTTGATTTGCTGAAGGAAAAAAAAAAAACAACCTTCATTGTCCCAGTGCTGTATATTTAGTACAAATACAGAACAGAAGCATTAATTACGTATTTAGCCTCCAAAACATAAACTAGGAGGCAAGAAAAACAACCAGGAAGTCAGTAGAGTTACCTGCATGTTATGTTTTTTCTGTCTTCATATTTATGATATTTTATAAGATAATAATATTCCATGTTTCACCAAGGCAACATTGAAGTAAAGACACTGGGAATATCTACTGGTTTTGCATGTATTTATATTGTCAAGTTCCGTAATAGGACTTCATATAAGATAGTCCACTGTGTCAGTCCAAAATAAGGAAAAAGTTCCAGAGATTGTCAATGCTTTTGGATGGATGCTTGCTATTGATGGTAAATAAATCATCTTATACAGTCCACAAATACTCCTTTTCCACTCTTCTCCTCTTTAGTTCCTGTGTGCTGCTGTGGTGAGAAGTCACTGTGTGGCTATTGGCTAACATGGTCTATTTTGTTACATCACCAAGACTGGACTAATACAAGGCTTTCCGTATTACAGAACCTTTATCAGTTGCTTAGCTGAACAAGACCAAATTCTTGATTGAGACAGTAGGAAATGCACAACTGTGTAGTGCTTTCAAAGCACTGCCTCAGGTGCGGTTAGGATGTGGTGTCATGATGGCCCATTTTGTAGCTATTCACTATTTGTTAATTTTCTTTGTAGGTCTTCAGGTGTTTCCAGTCCCTTTGATAAATCTTGCTGCTACATTTCTAGTGCTGTGTTTGGTTCCACCTATTTGAATTGAAAATTATTGTAAACACTTTCTTTTTTAAAAATTTGTATGGGCATTTTAGGTTTTGGAGAGTGTAGTTATGGTTCAAATGAACAAGTGGCATAACAGAGAGAAAATAATTCTTTTTCAGCCCATCAAAAAGGTGGTTTGGTTGTGAGGTATCCTAAGAAGACATTGTATGTGAAATAATGTTATTTATCTCATTAAACTAGGATGAACTGGCGTATTAGTTAACATGCTGTGATGCAACCAGACAGCATTTTTTAAGTGAAAAGCACAGATTAGAACTGCAAAACCTAAAGAAGAACAAGTTAGGATTACATATGTATACTGTAGGCACTCTGAAGAATTATATCCTGCTTTGCTAGATCATAATGTTTTTGTTTACCTCCTGAATGTCTTTCCTTTGCTAAAACATGTACAATGATGTCTTTCACTTCAAGGTTGGTTTTTTTTTTTTTTTTGCAGTTCTTTGGAAAAAGATTTAGCTACTCACAAGCAGAACACATCTATCTATCTGTCTATCTGTCAATCATTTACTATGTACCTACTATACAACCTTTCCGAGGAGAAAGTAGTCTTTCTGTGAGTGTATTTAAACCTGCTTAAAAGCTGTCATATTCACTATCTTATATAAAAATACTGTATTCATGAAATAATATGTTTTTTAAAATACCACTTAAAAATCTGCTTTTTTTTCAGAAAAAAATGAAGGAAGAAATAAAGTAAAAAGTACTACCTCCTATTTCTTTGTCCAAGTATTTTCTTTCATATGCATACATTTTTGATACACTGAATTATAATACCACTTTTAGAAATCCAAGAAATAAAGAATGATACTTCCATAATGTAATTAGTATTTTCATTTCCCCACTGTTAAAAGTATGAGATTTTATAATTTATTTTGGAAATAATGTATCCAGGAATGGGATTGTAGATTACTACAGAACAGTGGTTTTCAAACATTTTTCATCTGGAGGCACCGTGACAAAATGATGTGTCTGAATTCACATTTTTTTCAATGTGAAAAATGAAGCTGACTGATGTTAGTCAGTCTTCTTTTTAATTTCT
This sequence comes from Chlamydotis macqueenii, assembly GCF_036417535.1. Classification (NCBI taxonomy): domain Eukaryota; kingdom Metazoa; phylum Chordata; class Aves; order Otidiformes; family Otididae; genus Chlamydotis; species Chlamydotis macqueenii. Next base: position 45,110,084 of record NC_141558.1, on the reverse strand, counting down.
TTTCTTATATCTTTTAGAAGTAGTCGATAGACCACAGGGACAACCCGATCACTTTGTCGGAAATATTTATTAGTCTGAGTAGGAACTGTTCACTTGACAAATTGTTAAGACACAGTTGTCTCTGTTCCCAAACAAGCTTAAATAATAGTAACTTATGAATAAAATTCTGCTCATTTAGGTCTCGCTACAGATGCAAAGACAAGTAGCCACTGTCTGTGATACATTTTGCTGAATGTAAATTAAACATAAAGGGAGATAAATCTTTAAGGCTATGCTTTCTGGGTTAGCCTGGATGAATAAACATGTCATGTGCTGTGTAGACTCCTGTTTCAAGAGATCTGACTCAAAATCAAGGCTCCTTGTTTGTCAACAAGCAACAATACGTTTGCTGACCTGATCTTGAAGGCCAAGGGATTTTCCACTTCACAGAAACTCCTGCTCTGCTCAGCCGAGGAGACATTGGCAGAGACACATGGGGAGCTCTCATGTTGCCTGCATGCATTACGCCTGGCTCTGCTATGTAATGACTACAGCTACAGTACTCTAATTTTCCTAAGCTGTTGATTTGAATATACACAGCCAAAATATGTAATGAATTTGATAGTCCTTAGAGTGGACTTCCCTTGCCAAGATTAAGTATGGCAATCTATATTAAAACTTTGCCTCCTTCTACATTGTGTTAAAATCTTCAGCAGGTCTGTGTGATATATGTGTGTTGAACAGTGTGTATGCTCTAAACCACATCTCAGTTTTAAAGTCTGATGCATCTGCACGTCTTTGTTTATGACTAAAAGGAATAAACAAAAAAAAAGAGTTTCTCTGGATATACAAGGAGATAGCAAAGTCAGTATCTCTTGATGGATGTTAGAGGCTGGTATTTAATTCCTTCAGCACTGCCTTCTTCTGACTTATCTTGCAGAGATGTCGATTCTTTCTTCTGCCACTCTTCCTCTAGACTCAAATTACCCATGTAGACCTTAGGATGTAAAGTGATTTCCCTTGTTCCTTCCATTGAGGAGACCATGACTGTCTTAGAAACTTTCCAGAGGTTTCCATAGTAGCAAGGTGTTTTTGTATCCCTCTTCAAAGGCACTTACCCAAAGTTGGGTTTTAATATATCTATCCACCAGTCTTCCCAATATTGAAGATCAGTTTCTCCACTTCTGCTCTTCATCTTCTCCACAGCTGATATCATGGCACTGGTCAAATAAATTTCCTCCATAAATAAATCTGCAAAGCTGCTAACCTGCTTTCATCCAAATCCCTTTCTGATGATCTCTGCTGGATGCTACAAGTAATCAGCCAAGGATGACAGACAGGCAGACTTGCCATTGTGGATTGTCCATTTCCAAAAGGAAAAAAAAAATGAAAACAAACATCTTGATAACTCCTTTTCTTCTCTTTTCTTGAACCTGTAGATTTTCCTGGCAGCAAGTAAAATAGGCTCACAATGTGGATTTATACGATATAAACACCAAACAAAATTCACCTTAATCAACTGTATAAATAAAATTACTATTAAGTTGTGGTTTGCTTTGCCTGCTGCCTTCTAATATTTCAGTTCTTATATTTGTTATTCACTGTTAAAATGCAAGACTTTTTCATCCCAGTGAAATAGAATAGAATAGTTCAGTTGGAAGGGACCTACAACCATCATCTAGTCCAATTGCCTGACCACTTCAGGGCTGAACAAAAGTTAAAGCATGTTATTAAAGGCATTGTCCAAATGCCTCGTAAACACTGACAGGCTTGGGGCATCGACCAGCTCTCTAGGAAGCCTGTTCCAGCGTTTGAGGAGGAAGGAAGCCTGTTCCAGTAACAGTTATCTATCCTTGTCCAACACCTGTTCACAGGGACGAGGAAAACTAACAAGATGGCATTGGCATAACTAAACTTGCCACCAAGATCCCTATGATTGGCTAATTCTGAACTCCAGTGCAAGCGTTTGTGTATTTGTGATAGGAAGAGAAGGAATGCTAAGCAATCTGGTTAGAAACTAACACTTCACTTTCACCACCTCTGAAACTCAGTGGGTTCAGTTCTTTGGAAATTTGACTGAAATTGGCCTCTTTAATGTTTAAATTTCTGCTGAATAGTCAGTTTTCTAAGAATGCTGATTGGATTTTTTCTTTTAATTATTAAATATACTTGTCACTTTCAAGCTATGTATTCCAAAGTGTTTTGGAAAGGAAGTTAATATCATTACCCCTATTGAAAAGCATTTTCTTTTGGCTGCCTTTCCTCCAGCCCCCCCTATAGAATATTTGGCTCATAATGTTTAATATTTTACATAATATTTTACTCATTTTCCTCTTGGCATTGAAACAACATAGTCAAGTAGGAAATCTGGAATATGTTCCACATTTTTGCCTTCTGTCTGTGATCAGTAAGCTGCAAGAGATGAAAGGGAATGCGAATGTTTCCTTTCTGTAATTTTTTTTTTGAACCCTGAAAATAGTTCTATATTCTTTTTCATTCATTCATTTTTCTGCTATCAGCATAAATAAAACTGATTGGAAAAAATGGCAATTGGCTTCCAAAAAAAGTGATCACTGTTTTAGTGATTTAAAAAAAATCACAGGAAAAAGCAAGATTAATATTTTCATAGACGTATAATAGGCATGATATTTTTGACAGTGTATAAATGTGAGCTGCATATCCTATGAGCCATAAGATTACATGTGTATCTTAGGAGAGCATTGTGCAGAGTTAGATTCTGTTTCTTCTCAAATTTTTCTTGAATTCTTCCCTCTGTTCATATTTTATATATTACTGTGGCCAATTAAGTAAAACAACACAAAGTACACACATTGACTGTATATACTAGTCTCTATGTTAAAGTATGTTCATCCTGTCCTCTTGTAACCATAAAAAAATGACACAGACTTGAAGAATTATAATTTAAGTTTCATGTTGCGTAGTTGTAGCTATATGGCAAGTACTAAACTGTGATAAGACAGCTGTGTATATAAATCAGATAAATGACTGAATTTACAGAGACCTTATTAAATAAATATACAACATATATAATGAAATAGATGTAAGTGGTTTGGGAATTACTTTTTTTTTGTTTCAAGCAAAAATGTTTGCTTCAGAAATAAATACTCTAGAATTCAAATATAACACACAAAAATTTCAAAACATGACTGAAGACTGGAGAAGGAATACTAAATGCACAACATATTTAGAATAAACTAAATAAATTTCATTACCTTATTTATTTTACATGGTGTATGATATTGAATTTTTTTGGTGGTTTTTTTTTTTTTCCCATTCCCTTTCCTTATTTGCATTTGAAATAAAACAGGAAAAGGCAATTCAAATTGTTTTTCCATTGTCTTACAACTGAAACTGCAAGAGCTCCATTTTAAACCCCTCCCTTACTATAGAATAAACACACCATTTCCCCAAAATTGCTCAGAGATAACACCATGTGTATCTGCAGCCTGCCTGGCAACGCGCCATAGCCAGCATCGTGCTGTGCAAAGGTCTGCATCGGTATTTGTCAGTCATTTCTTGGCGATTTATAATGGAGCTGAAGTCCTCCCTCTTCCCCTCCCCCATTCCCACTACTGCAGGAATATGTGATGAATAGGACGGAAAATCCACAGCATGCGTATTAGTTAACAGGAGGCTGTGACTACAGTTTAAATCTGAACAGAAATTGAGAGGCCTCAGAGGAATTAAAGGGGTTTTAATTCATTTAAACTGAGCAGCCCTGGTTTAACTACTCTACAATTGTGAGCCTTTATCATCTAGGATATCTATTACACTCTACTAAGCATGAGAAAATATACATATTTTTCTTCTTTACAGCAAAATGATTAGCCTCCTTATTCACCTACATGTCAAGCCCTTTTGAGTTACAAAATCTACAACGACATAATTCAGTTGAGGTTTAAAAGCAGAAAATATCTATTGAGAAACCACGGAAAGTTATAATGCAGATACTGTGAAATATCCTGGCTGTGTCTGACCAAAGAGCCAAAATTAAACATTACGTAGACTGAGTCCTGTAACATTTGAATTGAGTTCAGTCTCATACCGAGTGCTTCCCCTTAAACCAAAGACATTTTCAGTAGAAGACTGGCTGGATGTCTAGAGTGTGGCGCAGGTGCATTCGGTGGTGCAGAGTGCCCTCCTGGTTCTTCAGATGTTCAGCTCTAAAAAGGTGGTTTACCTTGTGGCTCCTTCCTAGGGAAGAAGGAGAGATGGTGTTTCTAGGTCTTCATCTCAACAAAAGGAAAAGCACAGGGAAGAGAGACGAGGACGTTCTCCCGACCCTCTGAGACCATGTCAGGATACTGAAAGAGACAAAGTATAGTTTGGTGAACCTACAACTAGACATATATCTTTTATTATAGCATATAAAATTTAATCTAGAACCAAGTTAATAAAATCCACAAACCAATACGAGTTAAGGCTTAACAGGCTTTCTAGGCATTATATGTAATGTGACACAGAAAACAAAGTTTGGCAAAGACAACGGACGGACACAAAATACAAATGAGAAAACCAAAGACTAGCATCACCTGCTCTTCCAAGGTCATGTTTTTTATAGCCCTGTGTGTGGATAACAGCCAGGTCATTTGCAGTCTTTTAGCAATCTCTCAAATGCCTCAGTGGAGAAATGAAACATCAGTAATTACGGAAAATCTTATGACGAAATATGCAAAACTCAGAAAGTATAGTCCTGCATATATTTGGCTAAGTGAATTTTAAACCATCTTCATGGTTTAAATAAACACATTTTTAGGGGTATTTACAGGATTGGGCAAGTCTGGTAGAATCTCACCTCTGGAGGATGAAGTCATTTGGCCTGTTATCACAACTGTAGCATCACAGGGGACTGTTTCACTGCTTTCAGAAGCAACGACTGACTACAAATATCAAACCAAATCAACTCAGGCTGTCAGAATTCTGAGGTTCTGCATCAGTGATGGATGGATCCTGACTGCTGGTATTCACAAGTGTATTTTTTCTTCAGGCTTGACTGTTTTAGTTCTATATTCCCAAATGCTAGGGGGTATTTTATATCCCTTTGCAGCTTGCAGCAAGTCAAATAAATATCTTGAATTGGAGGTTGACCAAGTTCCTTGATTATTCTACAGTGAGGAAAGGAGCTTTCAAGCTATCTAATCTATCTAGATAATGTATGTCTAAAGTACTTCTCACATATAATATTTCTCTTGAACTGGCTGTTGACCAACTTCCCTAAACACGTCTTTGTACCAAAAAAAAAAAAAAAAACACCAAAAAGAAGACTTATCTTCATTACGTCCAAGCAATTTAAATATTATTATTTGCTAAATACTAAAAAAGCCGAAGATTTATTAACAGCCCTAGTGCCAGTGCAGCTGCCACTGGACATGCAATATTAATGCCTTTATGCCACTTTGGAGTACAACTCTACCTCCACATTTCATCATTGTGCTGAATGTGGGAAAGCTATCCCTGCAAACCTTGCTAACATCATCATGTAAGTCTACAGGAACCTGGAAAAATCTCTTCTCACTGGGAACACAGGGCTATGCTGTGGCAAATTTTTTACTGCAGTTTCTTTACTTCTTGTATTTGGTCTTCAGCAAGTGCAAACACAATAACTTGTGGGCCAGTGTCTCCAACCTATTTACTACATGTTGTCACTAGTTTCAGTCATCAATGGATGCTCACTTAACCAAAAATGCTGTGTATTTAATGCACATCTGTCTTTACTCATCTGTCCTTAGAATTTATTCTGCCTAGGATGAGTCTGACAAAGGACGAAGATGAAGAAAATTACAGTAAAGCAAAGCCTTGTGAGTGAAGTAGCACCTACAGTATTTTTGTAGCCCAGCACATCTAAATATGAGCAATAGTGTGTTTTCCAGCAGTAGGAATAGGAAGGTCAGTTAGGGCTATCGCCATCCTTGAAAACATCTTTTGTTTCTTCTACAAGTAATATTTCATTGTGAATATAAAGAAGATCATTCAGGCAAATTTATTAGCATAGTTCTTAATAATCTGTCCCACTTATTTCAGAGACAATAATAGACTATTATTATGTGTTTGCACCTGACCTTTTTACTGATATTGATAGAAAAGATACATAATAGTAGAGATCATATATAGCCTGCTAGCATGGGTTTTCCCTAGAGCTTTACCTATGTAAAAAGCATAGGGTACAAAACAACTTAAAATGACAAGATTAATTATAAATAAGAGAACAGGAAGTCCTTTAACAACTTATGAGGAATGCAATGTCAAGAAACATTTATACAGTATCATCTGTTCAAAAATATATTATCAGTGTTACAGTTGGATGAATGGTATAAAATGTTTAAGAATAACAGTCAGTCTTTAAGTGATTTAGCTTCGTTTGTTTTGTCTTGTTGAATATTGTTGCAAATGATCCTGTCAAATCTGTCAACAGGAATATTTCTAAAACAGTAACTGCTTACCCCAATCAATAGACTAGGTACTACCAGTTTTATTTCTGAAAACGAACATCATAAGAAACCTCTAAATTGCATATGGACATTCTGTTGCAAGATAACTGTCAAATTACATGAATCCAGCTGCAACTATTTGGACATTAGAAATGCAATAACAATTGTTTCATAGCAAAAGTTTGAAAGGGTCACAGCATTACGGCACTTCTGTGATTAATAATCACTCTTAGCTGGAGAGAAATTCCATTAAATCAGTGGTAAAATCATCATAATAGAAAACATACATTTTCATTTGAACCAGTGTGAACATGATTAGGAGGCTCAAGTCAGTATTAGTTTATACTTACTTGCATGTCAAATCAGAGCACTACATAATTACTTGCTTATGCTCTTTTGTGCATGTTTGCCTACACAGACAGTAAATTTACTCTGCCTTCTCTTATAATAAATTCAACCTTGTTGTATTAAGTTATCTGGGTAACAAAAATAGATTAGATTTATATCTATTCCTTCTACAAAGCAACACAGAAATTCCGAAAAATGTTGTCTTCTTGAAAAGTAGGCACTGGAAATTTCTATCAGAACTTTTATGTGAAGTTGCTTATTTTTATTACAATTTTTACTGAAATTTTTTGCTTTTATGGAAATATTTCTTTTTCATTTAAGAAATAAATTACAGACTCATAGAATCGCAAAATAGCTGAAGCTGGAAGGTACTTCTGGAGATCTCTAGTCCAAGTCCCCTGCTAAAAGCACAGTCAATCACAGCAAGTTGCCCATAGCTGTGTCCAGTTCAGTTTTGAATATCTCCAAGGACAGAGACTCCACGACCTCTCTGGGCAACCTGTGCCAGTGTTAGGTCACCTTCACTGTATAAAAGCTTTTTCAGTGTTTAAATGGAATTTCTGTTAGTGCCCATTGGATATTCTCCTACCACTGGGCTACATTGGGAAGAGTACATCTGCCTTTCTCATCCGGCTTCTGCAATCAGGGTTTTGGACACTGATCAGATCCCTCTGAGCCTTCTAAGCTCCAGGCTAAACAACCTCATCTCTCTCAGTCTTTTCTCATATGACAGATGGTCTATCCCTTCACTATCCCTTTTGCCTTCCATTAAAAAAAAACCCACTGGTGTGGCTCTACCCTTATTTTCTTCTTTAGACCAGAAAAATATTAATTTTCTAATAAGTTCCGATTAATAACCAGAACTTGTATCTGGCAACCATTAGTAGTGCTATGTATAAGGCTTAGAAACTGACAGTTAGATTCATCTCATCCACCTTTACAGGACTTGGACACATGCACCCCAGGCTCCCTTTATAATCACTGAAGGGAAATAGGCGATTGTTTATTGCCCTTTTTAATAAAATAAATAAAATACAAATTGACATATCAACTTAGTAATCTTGGAGTTAGTATTAGAAAATGAGTAATTTATTTTCTAGCTTAAAGAAAATAATATTTTATTTGCTCAGATGTATATTTATACATTTGGTAATGTACTCACCCTTTAGGTGTGAATAATTTCTTTATATCCTTCAAAAACTGGAAATGCATAATGGTCAAAAGGAACAGCTATTCTGACCCAGTGTGAGGGCAGTCTGATCTGTTGTGATTCCTGCAACAGGCTTCACTCACATCTGCAGTATTCAAAGTACTGCTGACTAAAGACTGTGGTAGAACCAAGAGCTCCTATTCGTTCTTGCTCAACTCAATCCTGTTTATTTTGGGCACGCTCAGAACAGACCTTGGAAAAAAAAAATCCAAGCTTAGGTTTATTGGTACATAAACAGATTTACGTATACCAAGGTCAGTAAAACTGGAAAGTTTGCTATTTACCAGAGTAACTTTCTTGTCAAAAACCTGGACACCAAGCAACTAAGTGCCTAGATGAGATGGCAGAAAGGGGCAAATAAATTCAACCCATACTCTGCATCCAGCTCTGGAGACCCCAACATAAGAAGGATATGGACCTGTTGGAGTGAGACCAAAGGAGGGCCACGAAGATGATCAGAGGGCTGGAGCACCTCTCCTATGAGCACAGGCTGAGAGAGTTGGGGATGTTCAGCCTGGAGAAGAGAAGGTGCTGGGGAGACCTTACAGTGGCCTTTCACTGCCTAAAGGGGGCCTACAGGAAAGACGAGGAAAAATTCTTCAGTAAGGGCCTGTTGTGATAGGACAAGGGGTAATGGTTTTAAAATAGAAGGAGGAAGATTCAGATTAGACATCAGAAAAAAAATTCTTTGCACTGAGGGTGGTGGAACACTGGAACAGGTTGCCCAGAGAGGTGGTGGATGCCCCTCCCTTGGAAACATTCAAGGCCAGGTTGGACGGGGCTCTGAGCAACGTGATCTGGTTGGAGATGTCCCTGCTCCTTGCAGGGGGGTTGGACTAGATGGCCTTTGAAGGTCCCTTCCAACCCCAACCATTCTATGATTCTTTGACATAGGTGCTTAAATTCTCTCTTCATTTTATCTGTCTTTTTCCTCTTGCTAAATTAGTGTTACAGCTTTTAGAAAAGATAACATATTTGAGAAACAGTAACAATAACAGATCACAAAGCAAGTAAATCTTAAGCAGGAAACTGTGGAAGAAAGTAGTTATTCACAGAATAGAGATGGAAAGAGAGAGAAGACACACTGTGCCACAGAGGAATGACCATATCCTCGATTGTGGGAAAAGCTAATGAGGCCAGTCTGGTTGTTAGTCTTCCTTTGACTCAAATGAGAGCTGTGTACAGACAAAGGAGGCACAAATGAGCTGATTTAAAACATCTTAAGAGCCTTCACAATGAAATATAAGGTAGGTGAGATGGAACAGTTCTGCCCATGCTCAGATTCTGGAAGAGCAGTTCCCCAAGTCTGGGGCCGACATTTTCTGCTCTGTGTCTTGCCCCAGGCATGTGATGCAGGACACTGAGACAGGAGACATCGGCACTAAGGGAGAATCTTTCTCAGGTAAAAAGCTCTGGCTCATGTTTGGGCAATGATCTACTCGTGGAATCCGAAATCATATCAGGCAGCAGCTGTTCACAGAAATCTCCTGGAAAAAACTTTTTATCCAAAGTTTATTGAGGCCAGTGATAGCTTTTCTGAGCTTAATTTCTTCCTTAAAAATATCCAGTCCCTACCTTAACTCATACCAGTCTTGTCATCAGTAGCAGCCATATATAGTTCTCAGTGCATTTTCCCATATTTTCTGCAATGTATGGATAATCCTCACCACCTTTACTTACAAACTCATCACCTTGTCCTCATTCAAATGCTTTCTAAAGCATTGCTTCTCTTCAAATGCACAAAAGTGAATTTATGAGAAAAGAAAACCCTTAAACTCAACATTGCTAGCCTTAGTGTTTTCTACTGGGTCCAATCCACCATGTATCTGAGTCAGAGAGTAGAGGCAGGGAACATCTTAATTTGTGTCTTATATTAGGTAAGGATACTGTTAGTATTAAATAACTTACAGACAATGAAGTTAAGAGATCATTTTTACACCTGTCCATCTTCTATATTGTATAATGTTGACAGCCTCCTTCCTCTTCAAGAAACAACGGTCTCCTGTAGATTTTACAAGTCTTTTTTACCCTGTTAAAAACAGTTATCCACTTTTTGCTTCTTGCTGAGCCTTAGTATGGTTTCTTTAATTCAAATCAAATGCTCAAGCTGCATTTTTCAACACAATTAAAGACTAGCTCCTGATAGAAAAATAGCATTAGAATAAATTAATTGTTGGTACTAGTTTGATACCAGATACAAAGAATCTGTTTTTATTTAAGTGTCCCTCTGGTGAAAATGCTGTGTTATAAAAACGACAACTCAGCATGCATATGAATACTGCATTATAACTTCTATGTTGTGTTTGCATAGTTTACTGGTTTATGAAATGTGTTGCTGTGCTCTGCCCTACTGGAATTAAATTAAATTATGAAACTCAAGCTGGCACATAAATAATGGACTGAGGATGTATGCAACATTAGATTCTCCCCACTCCTCCTAATAACAAATAAACCGAAATGTCATCTGGTTTCATTTCTTTGGAGGAAGTGGAGCAGTATAGAAGAGACAGGAGGGGTGCTTTCATACTTTTTAATACTTGAATTATAAGATGATGTAAAATTCTGAAAAATTTTTTGCCTGGCTGGAGGATCACTCAGACGAAAGTGCTTCAAGACATAATGAACAAGGTCTCTCTTGTTAAGATTTTATTTTTAGAAAAAATCACACTGTGGAACTGTCAGTGCAGCTGTGACAGTATAATTCAGGATAGAAAACATAGGAGATATATCTCTCCTTCAAAACTGAGTCTGAGCTCTTAAGATCAGCAAAGCCCCATGAGACTTTACACAGCTGCAAGGCTTTCAGTTAGGGTGTCCCAGCTATTTCAAATTAGGAGGGTTTTTTACCGATCTGCTGTCCTCCCTCATCTCTCCTAGCCACCATGTTCTCCTTTTCCTTTCACCAATCGCTGCACATGAAATGATTATTGAATTTCTCAACTTAGTTTTGGATTTTTCTTCTTATTTAGGCAGGGGAAGGGAAGAAGACCTAATTGAAAAATGATTGTTTAATGTGTGAGTGTGTGATGTTTATCAGCCATTTCTGTGCTATTTAAAGTGAGTGAAGTGTTTAACTTATCTGACCAGGCTTTTGGAACCTCAGTGATTTGAAGTGTCTAGGAAATAACTGAACTAAAGGTGCTTAAGATGCATGAATATTCTTCTGTTTCATCCTGGGAAAAGTGAGATTAAGTTTCTTGGAAGTATTTAGGCTATATTTTAAGTGATGTAAAAGGTAAGCAAGGTTGCATGTCAGATTTGAATAGCTTAGAAAAGCCATATGACTTACCAGAAATATTTATGTTGCTTCTAAATAAAGCATTTCTTTTAATCATTGATCATTTTACAGTTGACTAAAATGAATTTAACTTACCAGTCGTCTATGTAGAAAATTTATTAAAACAGGTGTAAGATAAAACTGTCACAGATATTTTTTTCTTGCTTTTTCCCAATTAAATACAGCATGTTTGATCAAATTGATTCCTTTTTTTCTTTAGGAAAAATAAAAAATCCACTGTGAAAGAATCACAGGGAGAAAAAAATGCCCTTAGCATTCCTTTAGAAGGTTATGCCACATCTCCATCATCAGAATTAACATCTACAGAACCTGGCAAGTAGCTCATGGATTGTTCCTCAACCATCCCAGGAAAAGCTGGCCATCTTCTGTTTCAGGTGAAAATCTGTGCCTCTGGTTCACACTCCATCTGCTCAACACCTAGAAGGATGCCTGCTAAAAAGAGAATGTATCTAAAATGTACTACCTGACATAGAAAAAGAAACATACAGTCCCTACATACTTGTAGCATTCACAGTCTAATCTAGCACACTGATAGCGTGCATGTAGAAAATGGAAAGCAAAAAAATGAATAAAGGAAGGCCACAGTAATAATCTTTGAGATCCCTAGTCACTTTTTTTTTTCTGCAGGAGCAGAAGAAAAAGGGAGGCTTGAGTGGGTAGGGTTAGTGATTTGAAACTAAAGAATTTAAAGCTTACTGCAGAAGATGACAATGAGATGGTTATAAAAGATGATACTTACGCTGACAGATTATAACTATCTTAAAGTTTAGCATCCAGTCTAAACTAGTTGCCCAGTCTCCATCTGCAGAGGTTACTAGGAGGCCTTGTATGATCCTATCTGAGGCTGATGTATAAAGTGCATGGTATAAATATCTTCGATCAATATACTTATTCTCTGTTGACTATAAAGGGAGTTGAGATAACTGTCTTAGACAAAATACCGAACATTTCTATGGCTGTAGGATGAGCAAAATTTGAAAGGGGGAGGGGTGTTGAAAAGATAGGAAAAAAAGCAGAGGAATTGAAAAGAAGGTAGCGTGAAAGAAGGTGATAGGAAAGAAAAAGAACAAACCAGGAGGAAGAAGTAGAAGAAGTTTAAAAAAGATGCAGAACATATGAAAAATATAATCAGTAGTCATATGAAAAATAGAAGAGGAAAGAACCTAGCTGATATCTCTGCTTATTAAATTCAGAAGTCTACAGATTTAGGCTCTGAAAAGATTCAGATACATTCCCTGGCAGGTGAATTTTCCATTATATTTATGAGGAATAGGTCTATGGAAAAGTGCCTGTAGTATACAGCTCCATCTTTGAGTCATTAAGTGCATTATCACCCAAGACTGTGGTGAAGAATAATCTCTGGAAGCATACACTGACAAAATAAACAAACAAGGTAGGACTCCTTGGCACTGTAGAGTTACAATTATTTGGAGGCTACCAAACAGTTTATGTGCTACTGTTTTAGACCATTATATCCTATGACAGTTTGTGTAAAGATATTGAAGAATCTCTTCAGAAGCATTAGGAGTTTAATACAGAGCATTTATGCATGACTAGAAGTTTGGGCAAGAAACAGAAGACTAGCGCATACAGTAAAATATCATAGAGGTTTTGATTCTAATGTGTGACACAACATAGGTGAGTGATACATAATAAGCACAGAGCAGGCTTCCACTTGGATAAATAGTATAAAATTGATTTCTTAACAGATTAAATGATCAAACAGCAAGTGAAGCTCCCGATAGGAGCAATAAGCTGAATCATTGACTACTTAAACATTTTTCCTCTTGGAGGAAAGGTTCTATCTTTATCTAAATGTGAGCCACAAAATCTTTGTCAGCTGGTCAGTTTTCACTCAAGGAACAGTGTCAAATCAACATTTAATCCAAATGGACAATCATTTGCAAGTAACCACAAGAAAGTTGAGGACAGACTAATTTAGACTACTCATAAAATATATGTACTATTACTGTTCTTTCATGTTCATTTATAAAGTCACAGTTTGACTTCTAAATATTTTTGGCTCTTTTATGATTGCAAATATCTCTAAACAGGATTGATAATAGAACTATAAAATGAACAATTTGGCTCAGATATGGGTACACTAAAGATTATAATAGAATCATAGAATGGTTTGTGTTGGAAAGGACCTTAAAGATCATCTAGTTCCAACCTCCCTGCAATAGACAGGGACACTTTCCACTAGACCAAGTTGCTCAAAGCCCCATCCAACTTGGCCTTAAACACTTCCAAGGATAGGGCATCCACAGCTTCTTTGGGTTGCCTGTTCCAGTGCCTCACCACTCTCAAAGTAAAGAATTTCTTAGAATCATGGGATAGTTAAGGTTGCAAGGGACCTTTAAAGGTCATCTAGTCCAACCCCCCTGCAAGGAGCAGGGACATCTTCAACCAGATCAGGTTGCTCAGAGCCTCATCCAACCTCACCTTGAATGTTTCCAGGGATGGAGCATCTACCACCTTTCTGGGAAACTTGTTCCAGTGTTCCACCAGCCTCATTGTAAAAAATTTATTCCTTGTATCAAGTCTGAATCTTCCTCCCTTTATTTTAAAACCATTACCCCTTGTCCTATCACAGCAGGCACTACCGAAGAGTTTCTACCCATCTTTCTTATAAGCCCCCATTAGGTACTGGAAGATCACTATAGGGTCTCCCCGGAGCCTCGTCTTCTCCAGGCTGAACTCCAGGCCCCAACTCTCTCAGTCTATCCTCATAGGAGAGGTGTTCCATCTCTGTGATCATTTTTGTGGCCCTCCTCTGAACCCACTCCAACAGGTCCATGTCTTTCCTGCACTTAGGGCTCCAGAGTTGGATGCAGAACCGGATATTGCCATGCCGTGTTGAGCTTCTCATCAACCAGCACTCCCAAGTCCTTCTTCTCAGGGCTGCTCTCAATCCATTCTCTGTCCAGCCTGTATTTGTGCTTGGGATTGCCCCAACCCATGTGCAGGACCTTGCACTTGGCCTTATTGAACTTCATGAGGCTTGCATGGGCCCACCTCTCCAGCCTGTCAAGTTCCCTCTGGATGGTATCTCTTCCCTCCAGTGTCAACTGCACCACATAGTTTTGTGTCATGAGCAAACTTGGTGAGCATGCACTCAATCTCACTGTCTATGTCACTGACAAAGATGCTAAACAGCACCAGTCCCAATGCCAGCCCCTGAGGAATGCCACTTGTCACTCTTCTCCACTTGGAAATCAAGCCATTGACCACAACCCTTTGTGTGTGACCATCCAGCCAATTCCTTATCCACCAAGTGGTCCATCCGTTAAATCCATGTCTCTCCAACTTAGAGACAAGAACATCGTGCAGGACAGTGTCAAATGCTTTGCACAAGTCCAGGCAGATGACATCAGTTGCTCTTCTCTTATCCACTAATGCTGTAACCCCATCATAGAAGGCCACCAAATTTGTCAGGCATGATTTGCTCTTAGTGAAGCCATGTTGGCTGTCACAAATAATCTCCTTATCTTCCATGTGTCTTAGCATAGTTTCCAGGAGGATTTGCTCCATGATTTTGCTGGGCATAGAAGTGAGACTGACTGGCCTGTAGTTCCCTGGGTCTTCTTCTTTTTCCCTTTTAAAAAATGGGGGTTATGTTTCCCCTTATCCAGTCAGTGGGAACCTCACTGGACTGCCACAAGTTCTCAAATATGATGGACAGTGGCTTAGCAACTTCATCCATCAGTTCCCTCAGGATGGATGCATCTCATCAGGTACCATGGACTTGTGCACCTTCAGGTTCCTTAGATGGTTTTGATCTCCTCCTACAGTGGGCGGTTCTTCATTCTCCCAGTCCCTGCCTTTGCCTTCTGCAACTTGGGCAGTGTGGCTAGAGCACTTGCCAATGAAGACTGAGGCAAAAAAAAATCATTGAGTACCTCAGCCTTCTCTATATCCCAGGTAACCAGATCTCCCATTTCCTTCCAGAGGGAGCCTACATCTTCCCTGGTCTTCTTTTTATCCTGATGTACCTATAGAAGCTTTTGTTGTTGCCTCTGACATCCCTGGCCAGATTTAGTTCTATTAGGGCTTTGTCTTTCCTAACCCTGGCTGCTCCGACAATTTGTCTGAATTCCTGCCAGGCTACCTGTCCTTGCTTCCACCTTCTGTAGGCTTCCTTTTTGTGTTTGAGTTTGTCCAAGACTCCTTATTCATCCATACAGGCCTCCTGGTGTTTTTGCCTGACTTCCTCTTTGTTGGGATGCATCGCTCCTGAGCTTGGAGGACGTGATTTTTGAATGCTATCTGTAGCCTGTTCAGATTCTGCATCTTTTCTTTGTAGAGATTCTACTGCTTTTAGGATGTTATTTATTCCTGGGTTGGATTCTTCATTTTGCAACTTTTTTTTTATACGAATAACTGTCTGGCTCCTGAAAAAAGTATTGCTAAACCATAAGTGAGGAAGGATTTTTTTTTTTAAGTTTTAAATTCTATTTGATCACAAAGAGAGACAATAGCTGTTGCTAATGTTAAATATTAGTCAGAGAAGCAGGTCAACTTTTCCTTACATATGAAAAAGGGTAAATGAGAAAGAAAATCTGGAGAAAATTCATCTTCCCTAATTTAGGTGCTAAAAGTTAGTTGTTTAAATTCAGGTTAGTCTCCCAAGGGACTATGTATAGTCAATGAGAGAAACAGGCAATTCATTTCATCTTAAACTGGTTGTATTAAGATAGGCAACATGAATTGTTTTCTGAAGTTACATGATTTCTCCTATTGACCATAAAGGAGTTCAGGGTGACTTGAACTATTAAAATCTTAGATTCTAGGAATCTTAGAATACAGAAGATTAATCCCAATCTGGGTATATTGCTACAAATCAATTGGTTTTTGATGGCTTTCTTTCCCCATTTTGGTGGGAGGGAAAAAAGAGGCTTGCAACTGAACTTAAAAATAATATTGTGTTATTTTTGTATTGCATGTTTTGAATTTTCAAATATAACTTCAGAAGAAAAATATTTTAAAGACATTTCTTACATTCTGATAATTAACAAAAGATGGTAGAGATAAGAAGTACGATAAATATTTCAAAACTAAATTGAAGCTTCTTATTAGTCTTTGAATAATAGTAATTATTGTTCTCTGAATGATAGAATTAAACACAGTCTGTTCAGTTAAAACTTGCTTAGCAGTGCTACCAGAGAGAAAGGTACAAAATACCCATGATAAATGGGTAGATAAATCATAATTCCTCTTCTGGGAAGTCCCATATCGACCTAATTATTAGCGATTGTTTTAAAACCTGGAAGATACATTTGTGTGTTCCAGTTACAATGGTTGGTAGTATTAATTAGTGTGGTGCTGGATATTCTTGTTGTCCTGTAATATGTGTTTCCTCTTTAAAAGATTCTTCTTGAGCATATCCATATCAGTATTCTGTCCTTTAGTTACTGGTTGCATGAGACTTCCTTTTGCTAACCAGGGGCTTGGTCTAGATGACCTTTAAAGCTCCCTTCCAATCTTAACTATTCCATGATTCTACAAAGTCATAGATTATTGATTAGCAACGCCAATACATTTCAAAGATTGTGGTTTAATTTCCTTTCTATTTTTTTTTTTTTTAAAAAAAACATGGCTTGCAGAAAAAGCTTTAACTTCTCTAAATGGAAGCCCAAATCAGTATAGCATGTGGTATTTCCACAGATGTGAGCAATTTGATTTCTCTGTACAAAAATCCATAGCATACAAATGAGCATGAAAATCTGGAATCATCAACACTAATGCCTTTTATATCTGTGACATTATTTAAAGACAATAATCGTTGAAGAATTTGCACAGATTTAAAGAAGCAAGATGTATTTTTAAAAAAGTGTTTGTACAGTGACAGGTTTGTCCCTGTTTACTCTAGATTACAGAGAATGCAGCTGTTGCCTTCAGAAGGTGGAATGTAAGGGGCATATTTTCAAAGCATGTTCTAATAGCATGATTTATTTTAGACCCTGTTATTTATTGACTGCAATGCTTGGATAACTTTTTAAGGACAACTTTTGAGTTTACAGGATAGCTTTTTAGGAAACAAGGTAACTTTTTAAGAAAATAAATCCAAATATTGTCTGTATATGCAAATAGTTCAATTAAAAGAAAAATCTTAGAGAGCTGGGCCTTGACACTTCTCCTGTAGGCAGACAGAAATTATGCTGTTAACTCTGTGAGTGCAGAATATACCCAGCTGTATTTTTTGGATATTGACAAATTGTAATGATTCAGTCCTGTATAACTAACTTTGAGTTGCTTTAAGTTTTTATAAATAAACCTAGAGTTATCTCTTTTTGGTTTTGCTTTAAGAACTGTACAGTGATCACATGATTTTTTCTTATTCTATATTTTTGCTTTTGTGGCTTATATAGCTTGAATGGTCTTATATAGACCATTTAAATAAAAATGAATTATATTAGAAGTCATGATAGCTTTTCAGACTCAAACATAAGCATTTTTGTTTTCACTGTTCCTCTCATTTTATTACATTCCATTTATTTTATAATTCAAAACTATCCTGTTTTAATTATATTCATTCTGAATTTAGTATTCTGCCATATATGCATGGAACATCACTGTGTTCAACAAAATGACAATGAGATGACAGTCAGTTCATGGTCACATCTCTCACAGCAGTGAGTGGGAGAAGGGGAAAGTGGTGGGACTTCAAAAAAGCATGACAAGAAAAGAGTTTCTGTGTATGGTTTTAGTGAAATTCTAGTTCCTAGTTTTGAAGTTTCTCATTTACTTTCAGTTACGTATTTATTGATTATTTATTTCCACACACTAAGGTATAATACCAGTTTAGACACTTGCTTTTGTTGGAGTGAGCTAGTCTAAATGCCCCTGCAAAAATACTTGCAAACACAGAATGGGATGGTCAAGTCTAGCTGATGGATACACTGAATAAGAACTCATTTGCTTAACAAAAGATGATGATGATGATTATTATTATTATTATTATTATTAATATATTCATTATGCTAAAACTCTTTCTTACTTCTATATTCACCTTCTACACCTTTCACCATCCTACTGTCAGGAATTTCTGACACAGGAGAAACATTTCACAACAAGATCTGGCAACAGGTGAATAAAGACTGCAAAAAAACCCCCAGAATATAGTGTCATTTTGTTTCCAACATTAACCCAACGGGATACCTAGATTTTACTTGTTGTTTTTGGTAGTGGTAGCAGTAAGTTGTTTCACTGTAGCTTCCTGGGGCACTAGTCACAGGCAATGATGGTGTTGAGCTAGACACTGTACAGACAAAGAACAGAACTACAATGAACTACCACCTCAGAGCTCACTCCCTAGTTGTAAGGAAAAAAGGCAGATGTATTGAGTCATACAGGAACCATGTCGTAGCAGTGAGACAATCTGCAGCCTAAACAATGTCAAGTTTATTGTTAAGTTTCCTCTATGTACTGTGGTAAAGGAAAGTTCCTAAAGATAATTTAAAACATGATTACATGTGCAGGTATTCACTGCAGAATTTTTTTCTGAAAATTATTTTATTTCAGCTGCCTGCTGTTCACGTTGCAATTGATGCAGAATGACACAGTGTGAATCTGTTTAATTAGAACAGACTTTACAAATGTGGGAATTACTGGTAATAGCAAGATGAACACTTCAGAAAAGAAAAACACCAACAACCCTGTAATAAACACCTGAACATCTAATCATACTTTGTGGTATAATTTTTTTTTAAAAAAAATCAAAACAAAACAAAACAGAAAAAAAAAAGCCTGTAGTTAAGAGTAAGTCCTGCCACTCTAGCTCACATGAGAAGCCAGAAGTTTAGACTATGCATCTAAACATGAATTGCTCATGTAACCGAGAAGCACAAACTTGAGGCTCTGTTTTAGGATACTAGAGCTCATCTGCATGTGATTTGCCATACCAGTTGAGCTGTTCTTGTATTGTTCACTCAAGTTTCTTATTTCCTTCTCTGGGATTCTTTCAGGGGGTGAAGTAGGCAAGAGTAAAATGCCTTTGAAAAAAAAACCAGTGAAGTTATTCTCATAGCAAAAGGCATTGGGTAGGTAACAATCAGCCGTTGCTGATTTTTGACTAACTTTACAGTTGACTTTCACATTGTTTTTACATCCGTCTCATCATAAAACAATCTTTGAATACTTGTGCAGATATACTGATTTGTTTCCAGGAAACTGACCCAGTAGGTCACAGTAAGAAGACATTGTTTTTAATAATGAAGGAATAAACAATATTTTTTTTTGCTTGGAAGTATCAATGCAAAGCAATATCTCTTTTAAAAAGCAATATGTCTTATTAAAAAAACCAAAAGTTTTCCTACCCAAAAGATGAAAATATACTTTTTTCTTCATTAATTTGCTGAAACTGAGCCTATTGGATTTACTTCAGGTCATTTGTATCATGGAATTACCATTAAGCTACAGACACTATGCCACCATCAAAACTATTTATTCAGACCAGTGTGAGCTGGTGTAGTTTCTTGCACTAACAAAATATTGCCTTGTTAAAGTAACCGTAATTCATTCATGCCAATATAAGTGCAACTGCCTGTACGTTGCTGCATGCTCAACCCAGCTCATGCATACCCTACGAAATGGGGAAAGCTGTGTGCCATTGGATGGTTTTTCCCCTCTCTACAGCTCCACAGCCCCAAGGAGGTGCCAGGGAGCGCGCATCCCTCCTCCCTTTCTCAGCACAACACCCTGGCCCAATGGCTCCTCCCATTCCTTGGGAGGAGAGCCTGCCTACCTGATTTTGAAGCTCTGGCAAAAAGCCTGAGCTCATTGATTACAGATCACTGTTAATAAAGAGCATTTGTAATGCAGCAGTGGTGATACAATCTCCACACGCCAGTTCATGATGGCCCTTCAGTCTCCACAATTAAGTCGTCCAGCAGGCATGCCCCCTGTTGCAGCTGCTCTGTCAATCTCATTTTGTAGTACAAATGATCTTAGACCCAGTGTTTGACATGGGGTTTTAACACCAAAGAAGGCAATTCTGCAACTTCAAATGAGCCTAATTGGTTGTGCGCTCAGGCGTTCACTCAAGCTGCTTCAGTCCATCAGAGAGAGATTTCCAACTAATTGAACAGCTCAGAAGAAAAAGAACCACGGAAATCACAATGCACTGGGCCATTTGAGAGGGTTTTTCAGGATAAAAACCTGCAAAATAAAATTTTTTTTTATTGTTGTTGTTAAATCAGCCACCTGTCAATCTAGAGAGAGGTTTCACTGGTACAGGAGCTGTTAATGAGGTATGGCTTAAAAATCTGTGTCTGTTAATAGCAAAGTCTACAGGTAAATGTATTTTTTTAATATTAAAAAATGTTTCTTTTGTATTGTCAAAGTATTTTCTTTAGACTGATGAGCTTTCTTATGGTGCATAACAATCGTGTGGTAAGGGACAGACTCTGCAAATACAGGACATGTCTTACCCGAGGAATGCCAGCTGAGACAGTCTTATGGCTAAAGTGTGTAAAGTTATTCACGCCTACAAGTGTTGGGACTGGGCTGGGTGAGATTCTGCTCACGTAAATATTTGCCTTTCTTATTTTTTTTTTTTTTTAGCATAACTGAATTTAAATTTGCATGTTTGTTCTAGGAAATTATTAATCTGGTTTCTCTTCTGAATGGCACCTTTTTTACCTCTTGTTTTCACTCTGCTGATTTAAATAACTTTCCTTCAAAGGTCAATTCAGAGACTTTTGCCCTAATGTTTACATACGGTATGTCTAATAATTCCATATCTATTCCATGAGTGATTCAAACATATAATTTATGCAATATTTGTATTCGACATTCAAGGTAGTAGTTCACATCTGAACAGATGACAACTCAGTAGCTACTTTTTTAGAAGAGGATAGGAAAAAATTGAAGACTTTTGCTTCAGTAAATATGAGTACAGAACTTTGTTTATTGAAATGAAGGTGTGTTCTGGGGAGGAACTGATTGACCCAGTCCAATAAAGCACTTCAGCAGCTGTTTAATTGTAAACATGTAAGTAGCCCTCTGATTCCAAATGCCAAGTTCAGCAATATTTACACAATTAAACCCTAAAATAACCATATATCCAAATAAAATAAGACCTCAGTTGATGACAGGGAATGCAAAACTCCATGAAGTCAATGAGAGGTAATTATCAGCCTGGTAATTATAGCAGTGTTTACATATTGTTGTCATCTTTAAAGCCCAGTGGCAGTGAAACTAAGCCCAAAGTAGTAAACATTTTGTTTGAAGTCTCATAAATTCATGTATCCTAACATTTTAAAGGCATCCATAGAAGATAACAGCAACACTCTCCTTTGACTTCAGTGAGAACAGAATCAAACACTCCAGTTTCATGATCAAAGGCTAAATTCTTCCAGTTGAAATGAACAGTGAAGAGTAATATCCACATGTTCAGAATGTACTTTTCCCAATCACTTGAGGTGCTTTATTGCTCTGGTGTTGAATCATGACTCAGAATTTTAAAATTCCATCATATGTAAGAGGATACAAACATAACATGGTTACTTAACTAAAATATCCTTTTATTTCAGCAATATTTACTAAATTAAATTAAAACATCCTGATGCTTATCTCTCTGAGGATATATTTCCATGTGAACTATACCCCAACAATATTTTTGTGTTAAAATCTGAAGGATTGTGCTATACATAAGACAGTAATTGTCAAGTGCCTTCTAGGTCCCCTAACAGTGGGGTGGAGCTGTAGCTACAGGGATCCCTGTTGCTGAACTCAGCAGACAAGCTGCCCATGTGATTCCAGATGTTTCTGGTTTTTTAGGGCAGGGGACCTCCCAGGATCAGAATGCCAGCATGTCGGAGGTAGAAAAGCCACCCTTTGACATGGGAAACTCAGTAGTCCTAACTCTATAGCTCTGCAAGAAATTGAGTTGGATCCTCAGGGGCAGATGAGCTAAATAGATCCATGTTGTCAACTCTCTTAGCCAATTGCATCTGCCAAAAATCTCATGTTTAATTTGCGCACGCACACACATACGCGGAGTATAATTCTAAACCGAGAGGGGAAAAAAAAAAAAGGCAAAAAAAAAAAAAAGAAGCTGAAAACCTGATGTGGAAAAAACAGCTGCGCTCATTTGTGCCATGAACCAGCTGAGTCAGCCCTTAAATCGAGCCCTAATTAATTTGTGCACACGGTGTAACCAACAAAGAATGGCAACAGAGAGAAGAACGGGCTGTGTTGAGGGGGATTAGTCTCTAGCAGAAAGAGTGCCTGTGAGAGAGAGCCTGATGACAGCTAATTGCTGTCAGGAGAACCAAAATAATGGGCAGCCTGCAAGAGAAAGAGAAAAGAAAGGGCTGGTGGAGGCAGTCATCAGGTGTTTGTGGTGATGAAGTTCATTGCCCACACTGTTTACTCTGGTGTTCAGCCTTAATGCCCATTTGGAACTGGCGCAGTGAGGAGCCTTGTTAAAATAATAAGATCTTAGTGCGTAAAGTATTGATGGAGTCAGAACTCCATGTAAACGGCACTTTCCCAGGGGATGTTCAGTCCGACTGGCACACGGGGTTCCGGCACTGAGCCTTGGAAAGAACTGAACAGCCTGATGTTTTCTCACAGCAGCTCCTGCGGACACTTAACATCTGTGCTTAATACAGCTTCCTCGAATAGCAACTGTTTAAGTGGGTGATGTCTGAAAATATGTTTGCCCTTTGAGATTTGTTTATTCTGTTAACATCCTATTTTCCATCTAGCAAACACGGCACAGTGTTACTAAACCACTAGTAACCTAAACATTACTCTGCACTATTTTGAACCTAGCTTGCTAGAAGCACAAATAAGTTAAACATACTTCTGTGGTTCCATTTCTTGAAATCCAAACAATGAATGTTTAACATTCAATAAATATACAACATATTCGACTACCCTTGTGGTTTCTCATGTGTGAATTTGTTCATATTTAATAAGGAAAAAAACCTGCAGTGCTACTACTGCTCTTGAAGTCACTGTAAATTGCCAGCAATAAGTACCACTGAAATTCAAGCCCTAGGTGTTGCATCTAAGCACCGAAAGTAATGGTCTGCAAAATCCTAACTCTCTGCTCTCATAAATGTTTTCAGTATTTTGCTTTACATATCCATTACAACAGGACTGGCTTAAACTTGTTAGCTGAGACTTGTTGAGCAGCACTTTCTGGAGGAATGAGTAGCAATTCCGAAGCAAACCAAAATATTTTCTGTGATTAGAAAGTCATCCCAGTTAGAAAAAGATGTGGGAATGTCATGTTTAATATATATGTAGACAAGTAATGGAAACATGTGTTCATGCATATATAGATACATGAATCAACGATAAATGTCATCAGTGACTGATAATAGGCAACGGAAGCTATCAGATATTTAAGAATTAATGCTTACAAAATAAGAGGAAAAAAAAAGAAAATCCTGCTGTTCATATAGTTCCAGTAAGAGATAAGGGTAGAATAGCTATCAAATACAGTGCAAAAGCTACCATCAACTCACAAGACTGATAAACCAAATCTGGTATAATAAGACAATTTAATCAACATGACTGGAAAACCTACATCTACCATACATCAAAGTTAGTTCATTAATTTCTCGATCATTATTCTTGATTTGTAAGAAACATAGATATGCTGTCCTGATATGAAAAAAAAAACCAAACAGTATATTCAAGCTGGCTAGTCTTCTGATAGAAGCTGTGGAAAAGCTCATATAGTCAAATAACTAATTAAAACAAGTTTACATAATCAATGCCAGCTGACGAAGTTAACTGTATTGACATCATATACAATGTAAAGGCTCAGTACCACATTACATTCTGGTTAAAAATAGTTTAATAAAGAATATCATGCAGCCCATAAGAAAGAAATTAAGCTGGCCTGCAAACACTAATTTCAAATGCAAAATCTACATCCAAAAAGGGGCAAAAAGTCTAGTTAGGTCCTGACAGGTCCTGTTCATGAATTATATATACCCATTTTCTGTTGTGATCTAGAAGAAAGTATAAAATCATTGCTTAGGAAATGATGATGAGGATAGAAAAAAAATGAATGACAATAAAACTATGAGGAAAAGATTATCTAACAATGAACTTCATTTATATGGAGCGTGGAACAAAATAAGATCTCAGAATTTGCCTTAATGAACTTATAGTATGAGCTATGAACTTATACATTCTGCATTAAAGAAAAAAAATTAAAAATATTTATTTGACTTTATTTACTTTAATTTAAGATCTCATATTAATATTAGTTGCGTTTTTAACTCAAGAAAACCTTCCCAATCAGGAAAGCAAGTATCTTGCTTACAAACTGTGAGTCTCAGTATTGCCTCTAATGTCTTTCTTCCAGAATGTAACTCCAGGAATATGTTTATAATTCTGATAAAAGTGCATATTCAGATGGAATTTGAGTCCATCAATTTCTCTCCAGTTAGCCCTGCTAATGTAGGACTACAAAGTAGGTCATGCACACCAAATTGGCAGCGTTGATCTGGAATTAGGTGACATGGAAAAAGAATCCAGATCCACAGTAACGGATCAGCTTGGTATGAATGAGGAATATCAGCTCAGGGTTAGAAGAGACCACAGCAGGCAGCATTGTTTAAAGTTGCGTAATCCACTGTACAAAAAGCAAACTGAAAAACTACAGAAATTTTAGAAAAGTCATCAGAATTATTGGAAGTCTGAAACATTGCAAATATGCAGGTTATGATTAGGCCATTTCTTAAGCTTTCCTTGGCTAAAAAAAACTCAACATATTAAGCTTCTAGAGGAAGACATTCTGAGATTGGATAACTATTTAATTCAGCACAATTTTTTTTCCGATATCTCACATTCCCCCAAACACAGTGAAACTGAAAATACATTAGTACGGCTTGAAATATTTTCTTTGAAATAGTGACAAACATAACGACTACAACTTTACTGGAGATGAGAAATGACCAGGCCTAACCCCTGGCCCCAAGGCAAGTAGCACAGGACAGTTATGTCTGTAAAGCTAATCTCATCTACACCTCCCTGCCCAAAAACCCCTGTTAAGCCTATTGGGAGCAGATCACAGCATGAGTCCTTTCCTGAATGTGCCAGGGCAGTGCTCAGACCTGCAGGGCACTGGCTAAAGCTGTGCCAAGGAGCACAATAACAATTAAAAAATATGGATTCTCCCTTCCTGATCTAGACATGAAGTGTGCTAGCTCTTCCCATTATGATCTTATTCCTCTAGTGGCTACACCTCAAACCTGGGTGAGGTTCCTTACTGAATGATGTGAACTGAGTAGGATGGATCCAGACCTTAGGTTGTTTATTCATAAAAAAAGACACTGAGTTACCTTCCTTAGGTGATGAGAAAAATTAATTACTGTTTTCCAGTCTCAGCGAGTTTCTGATGAACAAATCTTGTAGAGCTACTGAATGTTTCTTCTTTGCTAGATAGTGATAGTGTGCTTTGTGGTTTTGCAGCAGACCAATTTTGTATTAGTAGATTTCTGTCAACTCAAATTATTTTCTGATGAAATTAATATACTTAATAAAGTGTAAAGAGTTTTAACACCAAGCAGAGGTACTTAAACCGCATACAGATAATTTCCTTTTACAGAAATCCTGTCAAATCCACTCTCTACTCAAGGAATTTCTGTCTTGGCAAGGGATCTTCGTCGCCAGCCACAGTAGTATGCTCTGCCCCGGTCACTGGTATAGCACTAAGCTCTTTCTACCTTACGGTCCCCTAATTCAGAGGTTAGACATACCAATAACAGCCTCAGATGTTTTCTTCTGCAAAGAAACAAATTGGTTTTATATCTGTTGTTCGGCTGCCTTGGCTTAGCTTGTGTCCCCTGGGGTATACTAAGCTAGCAGGCTTGGGCAGTGAATGTCCTCCCTCCTGCCAGATTGAGGCAGCATCCAACAGTTCGCACAGCTCCAACTGCAAGATGGCCTTTTTTTTATGTGGATGTAATGGATGAGGACTCAGGGGCAAGCGGTTGACCATTTCATAACACAAACCCTGCGATATGCAAAGCTTTCATGGAATAAGGACCTATGCTTGATTTCAACTCTGCACTCTCTGTCTGTTCTAATATCCTTTCAAATTGTGTGACAGGGTTGAGAGACACGGCAAGAGGAAAGTGCGCTAAGAGGTTTACAATAGTTCTCTTTTTTCCAGGAGCAGCGTTAACAAGAAAAGACCATGTTCCTGGCACAGTCCCATAGTAGACATTAATCTCAGTCCTCTGAGATGATAAGGGAGTGAGACCCTTGAAAATTCAGTGTCTTTTCTCAGAATTACTTTTAGTGGTCCAACTAAAATGACCAAACTGACCAAATCAGGGACCAGTGCAAACCAGAAGTGTCCTATTTAAATTGTTATTTCTTTTTTATTTTTTTTTCTTTCTCTATCAAAAAAAAAAGTTTTTGAATGGTCTCTTTCAGTTTAATCATCCTTGCAAGTTTTTCTTCGTGCTTCTGCAAACATGTATGAAACACTTGGTGTTCTGTTTTCTAATGCGACCTAATGGCAAGAGTTTATCAACATTTCTCAAGAGCCTTTGGACTTAAAAGCACTGGGCTTTCAGTGCAAATGCAAGCAATTATTTCTATATGTTGGCATTTTTTTCTCCATAGACCTGGAAAACAATGTGATAATGAAAGGTTTATTTGTGATGGCTGCAGCTGAATAGAGGGCAAATGATATGTGGTTTTGCTATGTTCCTCAAGTTGTTGCTCTTTGTCTGAAGACACTAACGCTTGTGTTGGCTTTGGTTACTTGGCACAGTTCTCATCTTGATATATATCAGATTTTCTCATTTTCCTGACTTTTGCCTATTTATACATCTCTTTTGGTGATTAATGTTGTGGACTCCTCTCTCAAAAAACCCCCCATCCAGGCAGCAGTTGGAATGAAAAGTTCAGGGCTCTGCCATTCAACCCTGATCGCAGGGCTAGGAAAGGAAATAAGAGGATTTGACGTTTCTGGTGTGCACCTCTTTTTCTGAATATATTTGTCACATTCACATTTAAAAGGAAAAGATCATCTTATCTTGTTACTGAAACAGTACACAACAGAAATAAATTCAGAGGAAAATGTGGTTATCGAAAAAGCGACAAAAATATATTCACAGAATACAGCCCATGGATTCTGTATAAGCTCAGAATGATGTATGATCATCTGCCATATATATTGTTCTTTGTAGAATGATAGGATCTCTAAGTGTCTTTAGTCCCACTTGTTTTAAAATCTAAAATTGGCTATTTACTTAATTATCCAAAGTGGAAGAAGAGTCTCAGGCTTCATTCATTAAGTACAAATATTCAAATCAGCATAAACCGTATGATATGCGCTGAATACAAGCTAACCTGTTACGCAGGTGGATGTCATTGCCTGGGTACTTCAGGCAGGTAACTGTATTTGCAAGTACTTTCTGGCATGTATAAAAGCTAGTTTAAATATTAAAATGTTATTTTTGCTCTAAGTAAAGAAAGTATATAATGTAAGAGATATTAATAATTGCTAATAATTATTAATAATTGTATTTATGGAGGGCTAATACATTGTTATGAAGCTAAATACTATTTTTACCTATTCAAATACGTCAATGTTACTTCATTTTAAAATTGATATTGAAAGGGTTTTCGTTTGATGCTGATTTTGATTATTATGTGTTATAATATATGATGGGACTTACATAAAAGTGCTACCTGAATAGATGATATCATTACTAGGAATCTTGTCAATTGATGATATGGTTGAAAGATAAAACCAACAAATGAATTTAAGTTGTTGCACAGATATGGTATCCTTTGGTTTTTATCCTTTCATTGGTTTAGTTTTGCTTTTATCGTATTTCTTTTGCTTACATGGCTTGCTAACTATGTAGTTTCTATAGCAACATCCATTGACCGCTGAAATAATGAAAGCCACAGCAACTCTCCTGCAGTGAAATCCCTCATGCTGACAAGCACAACTCCTATTTTCTTTGTTCAGTGTTGCCCGTTGCTTACATGACTGACTCATTTGTCAACATACTTGAAACATTTGATAATTACTTCTGATTTTGACTAATGTAGACAAGACATCTAACCTTTAGTGTACCTACAGACTAACATTCTAACAAAGAGTTAAAATAGGAATCCTTTTTGTGTGCCAGAAATGTAATTTCTTAACTGTGGAAGGATTTCAAGTATGTATTTCCGATATGTAGAAGAAAGAGCTACTTGAATGTTGAAAAACAAAACCAGTCAAACAGATGTTAGTTTCTTTAACTCAATTCTAAAGTTTTTTTTAAGGCTATCTCTCTGAACTGCTGTATTTTATGGCTCTTGAATTTGATTCCAAATCAGCAGCAAACAAGATCAATGCCTGGATGCTGGACCCAAGGGAAAGACGTGGGAGGAGCAGGAAGTGGTTCTGGTCATTCAGTAGGTGGCACTTAAATGTTATATCTCACTGAATCAATGGTTCATCATTAAGTTAGTGGGCCCTTTACTGTTGGAGGTGCCATCTTCCAGATGAAATAAAGAACTAAGTTAAGTAAAGAGCCTGTAGCACTTTCTGTGTTAATCTAATGATGCTGACCATTGTGCCGTGCAAGTAATTGTATTTTTCCAAATTAAATTATCCAAATGGTTATACTACATAAAGCAGGAGTGACAAGTTCATGGCTCTTAGTCAGATGTAGCTGTTCCTCTACTGAAGTGAAGCTTCCAGACTGCATGCTACCTGTAAAATGGAGGCTGGAGGCTACACATTCTGGACTTCTGGTTATGTGGGTAAGCAAGCCCATGGAGGTTTCTGCCTTGCCCTACTCTGGCTCATGCCAACTCCCTCTAGGCAGAGATACAGTGAAATCTTTGGAGAGCAACTGTGATCTTTTGCCTATGGAGCTCTTCCCAAAACTTTTCTTTTCCCTAGCTCTCCAATCTATATGATTGCATTGTTATGAGACTAAGAGCAATGATAGTGCTGGCTGTTTCTGATATAGAGTGATGATATCCCGCTTAATTTCTTCTCTTAGAGTAGTATGCTTTCTTGCTGTGAACTATTAATTACTATATGCACTCTGGAGCTGGATGTAGCACTTACCTACTTTTGTAAGATACAATGCTGATGAATGGATTTCAAATGCCAGTGGAATTGTTAAGTTAAGCATTAATCAAAATCAAATAATGAGTCCTGGTAAATTGTAAAGGCACTTGACATTTTTCAGTGACTTTTTTTTCCTTTTAAAAAGATTGTTTGAATGCAATCCAGAAACCACAGAAGTTATTTATTGTGTCCTTTTGGATTTGCCTCAACAATGCAAAATATGACTTTTAGGGTTTTTATTTGCATAATTTATCCCTTTTTAAAAGTAGCAAAGTAAAGGAAAATAGGGACAGGAGTAAAGCCTAGAAGAGTAAAAATGCATCAACAATTTAAATATTCATATAACACTATGCTGTCAGCCTGGTCAGCACAAAGAACCGTTGCTGAGAAGGACAAGTAGAGAGAACATAACTGAGAGGTTACTCTACTGGAGGAGATTAAGTTCTGTAGAAGATTAATTGCTGTTCTCTGTAAGGCTACTCTGATTAATAACTATTTGGGTTTTTTTCCTGATCATATGACTTGTCTCTTTTTATAGAAAGCATGAATTACAAGCAGCAAAACAAATGTGGTGACATGTGAAAAGGTAATATTTTATGTGGTCATAGCTGGTTAAATAGTCAGTTTTGGTTCATCTTCCAGTTGCATTCATGAAACACATTGTTTGACTTGGTTTTCATTTAATATGGAAGTGCTTTCACTGCAACTGGCCAGGTCCAAACTTTATAGATCTTCAGCTCAGTAGTGGGCATAACTGATAAGGAACTAAGTCATACAGGGAAAAGCACAGAAAATTCTGTAATGGCACAGCTCCAGCCCTGCATGGGACATCACAAGGCTTAGAAGAACTCAGCAGGAACTGAGAAAGCTTGTGAGTTTGGGAATAGCTGACATTAATCTTTATTCCTGAGGTTAGCAGGCACTGTCTGCCACTACCTTGAACATGTTGAAGCCCATGGTCTCCTGCAAGGTCTCTTAGCTTCCACTAAGTTTGAGGCCATGTTCTTGCGCTACCACCTAGCACGAAGCACTGGGTGCGAACAGGTTTGAATCGGCCTGTTGTAATACCTGTGGGCTAAACGAGCCTAAATCCCCGAAGTGCCGTGGGGGAGTTGAAATGTTTATGGGGTTTCAAAAGCAAAATTCTGACCAGCTTGAATTTTTAAAGGAAAACACGGGTACTTTAGGCATGTGGTGTATCCGGAAGCAAATATTTTCTGGTTTTGATCATCTCACTGTTATTTAGTAATGGACTTGAATCCCTAAAGTTCATATAGGTCCTCAGCTTCATGTGTTTACTCTAACAACAGATAAATCAGAAAAGTATGCTTGAGAGTATACGAGATCACATTAACGCCTCTAGAGATGTAAGGTTAGAAAAGGAAAGGCCAAAATCTGCTGTCATGCATTTGATTGAAAGTAAATATCTTTATCTGCTTCTTTGGAGATGCTCTGAATTGGTGTGTCCAAACCCAGCATTTCACCCATATCTTCAAGGTGAAACAACATCTTAGATTTTTCCTTCTTGAATATCTCAAAATTTTCTTTTAGCTTTAACAAATTTAAAGATATTTCTCTTTCTATATAGGCCAGCAAAAGGTGTATGCACTACCTCTATTATTGGATAATGTAACTGGAATCTGAATGGAAAAGCCATTTTTTCAAATAATTTGTTGCCACCACTTCAGACAATTTCAGATAAGCCTTAAAACAGGGTCTGCAATAAACTGCTTAGTATTGCTTTAATGCAGTTTATTTTTGTGTTAAAGCTTGGTAAGCCCTTAAGAATTTAAAACCCATCAAGCGTTTAACATATGAATATTTAACACTCAGCTTTGTACCAGCTTTCATCTGTATAAACCAATAGAAGTAAGTAGAGTTGCACAGGTGTAATTCACCAGAGTGTGATCTAACTGGTTTACTTTTCCTGTCACATCAAATACACTTCTTAGGGAGAATCAATCTCAAGTTTAGTGGTGAAAACTGACTAAATTTATTATGAGCATGGATTCTTCTCAAGGTTTATGCCATAGTAGCCAAAATCAGCTACGGTCTTTTCAATTTAATAATGTATTTGGACAGATGATGGTTCACTTGAGTATTTTGAAATAGGAGTCAGTTACTGTGCAGACTCTGTTCAATCAATTTCATGGCTTGGATACGTTGTTGTTAGCTAATGGGTATCAACTTAATTGCTGCATGGAAATGTTCCTCTGCTGTATGGTTCTTGCCATGGTGGTATGCTGTTTTCAGTAATCATCACTCAGGAGCAGGTTGATGCTAATTTATATATTTAAATTCATTTGTAACTAGCTGACCGTTTACTAGGGCATGAAAATCAAGAATTTAATTTTATTTTTTTCAGACAAGCTTGTCAAATCTGTTTATAGTATAGTACAATTTTATGGGCATAAATGTCTCAATTTACAAATTACCTACATTGATAGACCTTGGAGCTAAAGAAAATACAGTAAATACTTTGGATAAACAGCCTTGATGGATATAGGCTGGTGAATTGTTTACTGGACCAAAAAAAAAACCCCTCAGTATACTTCTCAGTGTAACATTGTTACATGACTGTTATGTTCATATTTAGTTCAGTTTCAAAATAAGTAACAATTAGGAACCTTTGATAGTAAAAAAACTAAGCTGAACTTTGTCTTTATGTTCACGTCTCTCCTTTTTATAGACTAAAGTAATATATTAAATATAATATTACCTACTGAACCTTTAAAGTGGTAGTTTTACTAAAACAAGTCTGCATGGAATCTACAGCAGTTTTGATGCATATGAAAGTGTTTCTAAAACTGTAGCATATTAAGTCAATACACCCAAATGCTTCAACATTTTTCAAAATCCTTTCTTATGTGACACTTAATATGTTCTTCTCAATGCATAAGGATGATTCGGGGTGACAGCATCGGTGGACAAGGGACGAGCAACGGATATCATCTACCTGGCCCATGCAAAGCTTTTGACACTGTCCCGCACGACATCCTTCTCTCTAAACTAGAGAGACATGGGTTTGATGGACGGACCACTCGGTGGATAAGGAGTTGGCTGGATGGCCGCACTCAGAGAGTGGTGGTCAACGGCTCAATGTCCATGTGGAGACCGGTCACGAGTGGTGTCCCTCAGGGGTCCGTGCTGGACCCGGCCCTGGTCAACATCTTTGTCAGCGACATGGACAGTGGGATAGAGTGCACCCTCAGCAAGTTCGCCGACGACACCAAGTTGTGTGGTGCTGTCGACACGCTGGAAGGGAGGGATGCCATCCAGAGGGACCTTGACAGGCTGGAGAGGTGGGCCCATGCCAACTTCATGAAGTTCAACCAGGCCAAGTGCAAGGTCCTGCACCTGGGTCATGGCAATCCCAGGCACAAATACAGGCTGGGCGGGGAATGGATTGAGAGCAGCCCTGAGGAGAAGGACTTGGGAGTGCTGGTGGATGAGAAGCTTAACATGAGCAGGCAATGCGCTCTTGCGGCCCAGAAGGCCAACCGCATCCTGGGCTGCATCAAGAGAAGCGTGGCCAGCAGGTCAAGGGAGGTGATTCTCCCCCTCTACTCTGCCCTGGTGAGACCCCACCTGGAGTACTGTGTCCAGTTCTGGAGCCCCCAACACAAGAAGGACATGGACCAGTTGGAGAAGGTCCAGAGGAGGGCCACGAAGATGATAAAAGGGCTGGAGCACCTCTCTTATGAGGACAGGCTGAGAGAGTTGGGGCTGTTCAGCATGGAGAAGAGGAGGCTCCGGGGAGACCTGATAGTGGTCTTCCAGTACCTCAAGGGGGCCTACAAGAAAGATGGGGAAAGGCTGTTTAGTAGGGCCTGTTGCGATAGGACGAGAGGTAATGGTTTTAAAATAGAGGGGGGTAGATTTAGATTAGAAATTAGGAAAAAATTTTTTACGATGCGAGTTATAGAACACTGGAACAGGTTGCCCAGAAAGGTGGTGGATACCTCATCTCTGGAAACGTTCAAGGCCAGGCTGGATGAGGCTGTGAGCAACCTGATCTAGTTGGGGATGTCCCTGCTCCTTGCAGGGGGGTTGGACTAGATGACCTTTGAAGGTCCCTTCCAACCCTAACCATTCTATGATTCTATGATTCTCTTTGCTTACTAGACGTATTTATCTTACAGTGGAAAGAGCTGCCAGAGAAGACACTGAACGCAGAGGCAGCCCAGGTGATTCACACGGACCAGGCACCTAACTTTCTCATGGATGAACCTAAGTGATATGAACTACATGCTATAAAATGAATACACAAATAAGAATATCTCTTGCCTGTTGTATTTTCGATATGGAGGGGAAGTAACTGTAGTTTTGTCTTATTCTTACAAACAGAGTGAATGTTTTCATATCACTCCAGAGCTGGAGTGGCAGCAAAAAACATTAAGAGAATAGGTCTCTCAGCAAAGCCCAAAACCCCAAAGCAGAGCCCTTGTACTCCACTCCTGGTTTTACCTCACACCGTAGCCAAGTCACACCATTTCTTTAGCATCTCTGTTTTCCTTCCCTTTCCATAAAATGTGGGTAGCAACACCATCCTGCAGTAAACCACAGATATGTAAGAGTGTATTAAGCTTCTTGTATGACAGTTCTCATGCAAGTGCTAAATATTCTGTTATGTAATATGGATGTTCTTGCATGTGGTTGTCCTTTGATGTTAAGACTGAAGCAGTTTAAATACAGCACAGATTTACGGATGGGTGATATGGAGATATGAAATGATGAGGCAGTCCATCTGCTACCCTTGGTGAAAACATTTTCCATTTCAGAAAATTTATATTTTAATACAGATAGTTTCCATACAGTATAAGATTTTCTGCAGTTCTGTAAGACAAATTGGATCTATAAGTAAATGACTTGCATTTCCATCAAAAAAATTGGATTGCTTCTCGATTACGGACAAGATGACCAGTTCAGTGACACTGGTAGAAGACAAAGAGGGTCTTGACGTATCTAAGTAGTCCATTCACTAGTACTTTCTGGCCCATACCCAGCTATGAACTGGCTTCCCTCTTGTCAGATTTTTATGACAACCAATTAAATCAATATGACTGTCGAGACATATGGCAGCAATAATGCTCTGAGTTTCTGCCCATTACCACTCCAGCAGGAAACCAAGAACATAAAGTATTTGTTATTGCTTATTGCAGGGATTC